>NC_080471.1:8560307-9243307 GCF_030265055.1 Doryrhamphus excisus
TCAATGATTAGCACAGCAGCTTTTTATATCGCTAGAAGAGACAAGTGGCTCACAAAGACAAGTTGGACATAAAACAGTAGCATACAACATGCATAATATTGGTGGACCAGCCAGAAGCCAGGACACTTCTCATGTTGTATCATCACCACCGATTTTTATTTCCTCTCTAAACCACGTCGCCGCACACTTTCCAATGGAGGTGGACTAAATGCATCGGGAGGGGCCTTGTTCCATGCTAATTCAGCGGCCCCGTGTGTATGCTCGTTTTCCTTCCAGCCTCCATAATTAATTGGCCTTGATGAGCACAGAGAAGATGCTAATTGGTCGATTAGGGATCTCTTTGACTGGATGCTTTAACACGAGCATGAAACAACATTTTCATTCATTTCATTTGTTGAGTACCGGTACTTCCATGAAGAAAGAAAGCAAAAAATTATACAGTTTTTTGTATAAAATAAGGCTGCAGTAATTTCTTACTCGATTCATATGAAGCTTTTTGTCTCAATTAATCGAGTAATCAGCTAGGCCCTGGAAGTTATGGCTCGGGACTTGTTTACAATTTTTTGCTTACCATCATGGCAGCCAAACCAATGCAGGGCATACTACAGAAGTGGACAGTACTGTTAAATTCTCTTGTCCTTGGTTAACACTTGTCATAACCTCTGCTGAGCTCATTTCTAGCTCTTTTCGATGTGGGGGGAAAAAAATTGTGCACAAAAAAAAACATATCAGTCACCTGAAATGCCAGCGCTGCAGCTTTTAGTACAAAATATTACCCAGAGCCCCTCCGTGATGTCATAAGGGCTGCCCTGGTCATGTGCCCGAATACAGTGCACCTCCCTGGGCCACTCCAGGTGGCTCCTCTTGTGCTATGAGCCACATCACTTTCATGCCGACTGTCCACACGCCAACGTTAGCTTCGCCTGCAGATGTGCTTTGGCTGTGGACGCCGCAGTATTGAACTTTTCTGCCATCGTTTTCTGCTTGAATATGGAAAAAAAGGACAGGGAGGTAACAGAGGAGGCACCACACCAGTTAATTAATGAATGTCCCCACCAGGACATGCAGAGGACGGACAGATGGGGAGAGTCGCCCCACATCACGTGATCAGCGTTGGTGTACGTTTCGACCGGCCGCTGATGGGACCCGTTGGGTCTTAGCGTGCGGCGATGAGCGATTAATCAGCACGAGACGGACTACATGAGTAAGCAATTCACTTTCCGGTGAGCGCGGCAGAAAGATCCTGACGAAGCAAATGTGCAACCGTGACATCATTTATCTTCCTGTTTGTTGGAGGTGGAGCCTGTAAATGTCTTAATGAACACTTTGGAGAGCAGAGGCTAGAGCTTTGGTTACAAAATGAGACACCGAGGAATAAAACAATAATAATAACAATAATATTATTGCATGATCCTAGCATGATGCTATCCACAATTTCAAAGAAAAGAATGATGATAAAAATGATAAGTTAATTTATGCCGATGCCTAGTTATTTAAAATAGACTGTGTAAAATAGACTGCAGATAAAGGAACTACAGTTCCCATGATGCTTTGAAGTAGTGAATAGATCTGGAATAGCCAGAGATACCTGTATAGTTATGACGAAGTTATGAAGCATACATAAGTATTGTCGTGGAGGAAGTTTAATCAGGACAATTTGTCAGAAACGGTTTTCTGCAAAAGGAGCCTATCTCAGCCAGGCAATCACAGGGCACATATAGACAAACAACCATTCACACTCACATTCATACCTATGGACAATTTGGAGTCACCAATTAACCTAGCATGTTTTTGGAATGTGGGAGGAAACTGGAGTACCCGGAGAAAACCCACGCATGCACAGGGAGAACATGCAAACTCCGTAAAGAATTGGCCGAGAGCGGAATTGAACTCGGGTCTCCTAGCTGTGAGGTCTGCGCGCTAACCACTCGTCCACCGTGCAGCCATATTGAGGATCTTTGACAGCAATTCCTAACATCAATGCTTTTTGCCGAAAACTCCCGTCATATCAAGAATCTTCAGAAGATTACTAACTCAATACTCTTGTCATATAAAGGATCTTTGATTGGTGTTTTTACAACATATTTCTAATAGCAGAGCATTTCTCTCATATAGAGGATCTTTGACTGGCATTTGTGGAGTAGGTCATTTAAAGCAGCAGAGTAGCGGCGTCATATAAATGATAAAGAGTTAGGGCAGTAGGTCATTAAAAACAACATCGCCGTCCTGTCATTTTTGCAGCAGATTACAAAAAAAAACAACAGTGATCTTTCTATAGAAAACATCTTTAGCTAACATTTTTACCATAGATCATTTAAAACAGCAGAGCTCTCCTGTCTTATAGTTTAAAATTGCTGAAATTTCCCCTTGTGGGAATAATAAAGTCATATCTATATTTAATGACTGTTATTTCAGCACATTACTAAAAACAGCATTGCTCCTGTCATATAGATGATCTTTGAATGGCCTTTTTGCAGCAGATTCCTATAAAAGGCATTGCGGCTGCCTTAAAAATAGCATCGCTCATGTCACGAATAGGATCTTTGACTAGCATTCTTTAAAACAGCAGAGTACTCCTGTCATACTAAAGATTTCTAATAGCAGAGCATTTCTCTCATATAGAGGATCTTTGACTGGCATTTGTGGAGTAGGTCATTTAAAGCAGCAGAGTAGCGGCGTCATATAAATGATCTTTGACAGTCGCCAATTAACCTAGCATGTTTTTGGCTCATCATCCATGTTGATGAGTTCACTTTATTTGGTTTTTTTGTGTGAATATTCCTGCATAGGAGTGTGGGAATTTTGCTTTGTAAGCATCTTTTTTCCTCCTAATTTGTATTGTTACCTTGCAGTGCTCCTTGCAAAGAGTGATTGGCTGGTGACCAGGGTGACCAGTCCAGGGTGTACCCCGCCTCTTGCCTAAAGACAGCCGGGATAGGCTCCAGCACCCCCGCGACCCTTTTGATGATAAGCGGTCGAAAATTAATGAATGAATGAATGACAATCTGAACACCTTTCGTGGTTCCGCATAAGAACTGTGTCAGTACTGACAGATGTTAACTTTGCTGACGCCTATTTTGGGGTCCTTTAAACTCATCAGGTTTTCACACAAACACATCTAGTTATTCCAACATGTTAAATAAATTCCATGTTTCTGCTACGATATGAGTGTGAGATGTCTCTCCAATCTAAAAGTGGAACTGTTAAGTTAAAGTATTAGCAGGAGCAAGAAGGTGCTGATGGAATTGAAAGTGAAGCTGTTTTGTTACGAGTTTCATTAGTGTCTCCGATGGAGTCGATATTTCTTTAACATAAACACAAACTGATTTAGTGTCCATTAACTTGGTTTTAATTGAAAGCCGGAGAATCGCAACTTAGCGAGACTTCTTCAATCCATTTAGAGCAAGTGCTTCACTCACTTTAGCACTGAAAAAGCTACGAGTTCTACAAGTAAAAGGGTTACAAATGGACCATTTGAAGGTCACAGCGAGGCTTTCCAATAAGTTAAGTGCTCCCCAAGGTGTCGCTAGAATCATCCCCTGTTCTGGAACCATGATTTCTTACAATGAAGCAAAATTAGAATGACAGAGCTGGTCCAGGGGGGATGGAGTCCTGTAGGGTGGCAATTTGGATCCAAAATGTATTGTGAGGATTACCATAGAAGTGACCTTCATCCCTGCAAGGTACCAGTTAAGAAGCCTGAGCAGCATACGAGGTGTTAAGATGCCTTTCCAATGCAATGTAGCCCAAATCACACACAGGGAGTGCTTTTGTAAAGCTCTACATAACCTGAGCGTCACCCCAACCACGAGCATGAGCAGGTAATCCACCATTTAGCGTCTGAGTTGGAAATTTCTTCTGCCGCCGTATACTTTCCCACAATGACGTGTCGACAGACACTTTTTGTTAAGAAGGGCACAGAGGAGAAAGACGTCCGTTTCAGAGAGATCAGATACCAAAGTTATCATTTTCAGATTTTATGATGTGGACTCTGTATTGGTTTGTTGTGGTGAAGAGGGAGCTGAGTCTGCTTAATTCATTCAATATGACGTAGTTATACATTTTTATAAACATGAATACCCGATCCCAACAATGTATTTGTGCAGAGGGAGGACGTAAAAGAGTGTGGAGGAATAATAAAATTGTAAATAGTTCATGGTGTTGGATTTGTAAACAAAGGGTTATTTATTTTGATGTAAATTTATTTGTGTTGTTTTTTTTCTTTATACTTATTTTTTGGTTGGGACACATAGTATTGTTGATGTAAATGCCCTGGCATGCTAAACAGGACATATGGATGCCCGACCCGGGGACGAAGGAGGTAAGATCCCCCTGGGAGGGGCTGGGAGATGGAACAAATTGTTTTTATATTCTGCTATATTTACCAGCTTAGCTTTCACCAATCTTCTTTTTTTGGCTTTTCCCTTAAGGGGCGCCACAGCAAATCAATCTCCTCCCTCCAACCTGTCTTCTGCATCTGCAACCTCATGTCCTCCTTCACTACATCCATAAACCTCGTCTTTGGTCTTCCTCTACGCCTCCTACCTGGTCGGGCTAAACGCAGCATCCTTCTACCAATATATTCACTATCTCTCCTCTGGACATGTCCCAAACATCTCAGTCTGTAACATGTAATGTCCCTCTGATGTACTCCTTCCTGATCCTATCCATCCTGGTCACTCCCAATGAGAACCTCAGCATCCTCATCTCTGCTACCTCCAGTTCTGCTTCCTGTCTTTTCCTCAGTGGCACTGTATGTAGACCAAACAACATGGCTGGTCTCACCACAGTTTTGTATACCTTTCCTTTCATTTTAGCTGAAACTCTTCTATCGCAAAAAAGCTTGTTAAATGCAGCATACTTCTACCAATATATCTATCTCTCCTCTGGACATGTCCCAACCATCTCAGTCTGGCCAATAACTGACTTTATCTCCAAGGCCTCTAACATGTAATGTCCCTCTGATGTACTCCTTCCTGATCCTATCCATCCTGGTCACTCCCAATGAGAACCTCAGCATCCTCATCTCTGCTACCTCCAGTTCTGCTTCCTGTCTCTAGACCAAACAACATGGCTGATCTCACCACAGTTTTGTATACCTTTTCTTTCATTTTATCTGAAACTCTTCTATCGCAAAAAAAACTTGTGAAACACAGCAGGAGAGAGCTAAGCACTTCCAACATATTCTCTCTTACATATTTGTCATTTCTGCATCTCTTTTGCTATCACTTAACACTAGTTCATGACTTTGGTCCAATTGAGCTCAAGTGAACCGAAACCACACAAGACACACTTGACCAAACAAACCAACGAATTAGTGCCTGGCAGGGACACAGAGCCGCAACGATAGATAAATATTATGTGAAAACCAAAGGATCCCATTAAAAATGTTACCATACATAAACTGAAATCATAAAATGCTCTAAATGTGGACACGCGCCTGATCCAAGCCATTCACACACTGCGATCATCATGAAAGATGAAGACAGTATCCTTGAACATGTGAAAGGGTCTGCTACTATAACAGCATAGAGGTGTAGTGGTTAGATTGAGATTTTTTTTTCCTCCCAAAAAGCCTTTTTCTCTCTCCCTCATTTGCTACACCCCTTCCAGTGTGAAATACAACCACAGGTGTTAATTTAGGTGTAAGTTCCAACTAACACTAAAACTAGACTCACAACTCATACGTAGATTGAGGACATTCTGTACTTTCCTGTACATTCTCAGCCAGCTTGTGTTGGCAATATATTCAAATGACAAATACTCCTACTTGACTATGTGAGAAATTAACAACTGAATGTTGGAGAATCCCTTAAAATCCGACACATCCACTATGACACCCCAAATATCTTGAATTCAGTGTGGCTTTTCCTTGGGTATAAAAACCATTGCCAGTGTCAACACTATTAAAGATGCTGCAAGTCCATTAGACCAGTGTTTTTCAACCTTTTTTGAGCCACGGCACGTTTCTTACATTGGAAAAATCTTGTGGCACACCACTAACCAAAAATGTTCCAAAATGTCACCACGACCTCACACGTGCATCAATAAGTCTATGGGAGGAACAAGGTAGGTGTTGCCACAAGGACCAATATTACATTGCTCTGCCAGTCTTTACACCACAGACACTCCACAGTAGCCACGTTTTTACATCACCACTTTTTCTCTTTCCGAATGACCTTTCGGGAAACAATGGTATCCATAGAAAGGAATATTCCAATCTCTTGTCTACATGCGCCGTGAATATCAAACAGAATAGTCAATAGGGCATGCCCAGTAAAACGTAAACATCAACATCACGTGATACCGGCTTCCCCCAAGTTTTTCTTTCACTTGTTGAAATAATTTCATATTGCCAGTTTTTCGTTTGTCCAGTCTTGAAATTTAGTTTGAATCAAAAACAAACTTTGCTTAGTCCAGTGCCGATTGCTGGCCTCCATTTTTAAAAGTGAAGAACGTCTGGATCTGCGTGTTACGTCATATCTGAGCATGCGCTGAAAGAACGCACCCGGGATTAATTTAAACAGGAAAAGATCAAATTCAATCTTGCTAATATTTTATAATTAAACTCAGGACATGTTTTTTATATATATATATATTTTTTTTTTTAAAATAAAACTGCACTTGTGAATAAAGTATAGAAGGGTTTAGATTCTGTTTCACAGATGGCGGTAATGCATACGAAAGCTGCTTGCCAACCGCCAATAAACAACAGAAGAAGAAAAACACCACGAAGAAGAAGGCACCCTGACAACTTACCGTTTGAGCGGGTACAAGATACCTCAATCGGATTGGTTAAAGGAATATTCCATCCCTGTTCAATTCTTTCCGTTTGAGCAAATAAACCAAATGCAATTGGAATATTTGGGTCCATGTATACTATTGACATAATGGCTATTGACATAATATTTGGAAATGATGATTAATAAATGTTAATTATAAAAAGTGATATTGGACAATTCCTCACGGCACACCTGACGCTTTCTCAAGGTACACTTGAGACTGTGGCAAAACCTGTGGTGACCTGTGGCAATAAAATCCACTCCAGCTGGGTACAGGTTGTTCCGGTTGCCTGATGGCATCAATAGTAATAAATAAAGGCTCGCAGAAAATATACAAGATCTGCTTCTGGGGCCTTGTTAACCCAATGTAACATAACTTTGAGCGAATGTCAATGAAGTATCGCAGAGCGGTCTCACACAATGTCACAATTGTTGATATAAAAATGCATTTTTTTTTCTTTGCCTCCCGCCTGGCAAAAGGTCACGCCTGATTAAGTCTCTCAGCTATTTTCTGTATCTGTGTCCTCACTGATGTGTGGGCGCCAATGACAAAAACAGAAAATGGAGAAAAATCAACCCCCCGCTGCTCCTCCAAGGACTGCTCACGACTGATGGCAGAAAATGAAATTATTGTTTATGACTGTCGTGGTATTGTACGCTGTTACGCCTTTACGACGGCCACTTTACTTGAAGTGAGGCTAATTAATCATGCATGATGCCATCGTAAAAAAAAGCCTTTGGGAGTAATAAACGTTTATTGGAATGCTTAAAGCGGGTCATGACATGTTTATGACAACTTACATCCCTGTTGTTAAACGTCTGCATTGTAAAAGCTTGTCATTTCACATTAAAATAACACATTGATGGTGCACTGGATTGGGACAAAGTAGCTGATGATGCCTTAAAGGAGACCTATTGTGCTTTTTCACACTTTTCTGACATATAAATGTAGTTAAACGATGACAAAATTTCAGATAATGAGGTTTGCGTATTTCGATGTGAGCCTTGAAAGACGTTTGGGATGGCTCAAAACGCTCCGTTTCTGAAGGCGTGGTAAAACTCTCCCTTTGTGATGTCACAGAGGGATGGATTCCTTATATGGTTCATATTTAGGAAGCACTTGGCGTGTGACCGATCACAGGGGTGGGCCATGGGTGGAATAAATTAAAACAGACCATTTTGTCAGGGAAGCACAAATACAGGAAATACAGCTGGAATAGATGCTGATTCTGTAAAATCAAAAAAGCTTTTTGTGCGGGTTATTGTGTGTAGCTGCTCTATAGGAGAACACAACTCTATACAAAGGGACAAAAAATTAGCATAATAGGTCCCCTTTAAGTATATTTCTGCCCGTGGTGGGAAAAGTCAATGTTTTGCAAGTCTCAAGTAATCCTACTTCTGAAATAATGACGTTCAAGTCCACGTCAAGCCTTAAGTCAACACAAGACAGGTAAAGTCATCGACTTTATTTTTTTATTTATATATCACATCACATCTTTCAATCCTTGTGCTTTAAGATGATTTTAAATAAACCTTACGACTGTACCTAGTAACGAAAACTCGGGATGAGCGAGTATCTGTATTTGTTCACCCATCTAAATCTTTCCTCCCACATTCCAAAAACATGTTAGGTTAATTGGTGACTCCAAATTGTCTATAGGTATGAATGTGAGTGTGAATGGTTGTTTGTCTATATGTGGCCTGTGATTGGCTGGCGACCAGTCCGATCAAGTCTGGTGCTTGTGTGTCTCACCGATCCTTACAATAACATTACTGACACCTAGTGACCAGTGTAGTTTTGTTATATGTATCATATGTAAAATTTGCATAAATAATAATAATGTGGTGGTTAGCGCGCAGGCCTCACAGCTAGGAGACCCGAGTTTGATTCCACCCTTGGGCATGTGTGGGTTTTCTCTGGGTACTCTGGTTTCCTCCCACATTCCAAAAACATGCTAGGTTAATTGGAGACTCCAAATTGTCCATAGGTATGTATGTGAGTGTGAATGGTTGTTTGTCTATATGTGCCCTGTGATTGGCTGGCCACCAGTCCAGGGTGTACCTTGCCTCTCGCCCGAAGACAGCTGGGATAGGCTCCAGCACCCCCCGCGACCCTCGTGGGAAAAAAACGGTAGAAAATGAATGAATGAATGTTAACCTCTTGACATCCATTGCAGCCTGGTCATCCTAGAAGGGCGATTCCTCCATCTGCGGTGCCTTTTTCCTTAATGGGTTTTGAGTTTTTCCTTGCCTTGATGGGGGTCCAGATCAGGGATGTCGTCTATTGTCTATCATCTACTGTTATCTACTGCCGCCTGCTTGTTAAGCCCTTTGAGGCTCCTTTGTGATTAAGGGCTATATAAATAAACTTGACTTGACACTGAGGGGTGCTGCCAGCGGGGACCCCGATAACTGTAATTCTATTCTGTCTGATTTACTGTTAATCCCATTCTAGTCTGTTTAAGATATTCCCAATACATTTTGCAAATCTTATACCAGTTTGTGAGTCTTTCTCATAACAGGAGCGTAAACAAAGTGAAATTGGCTTAACTTTAATTTTACTAAAGTAGCCCTTTTGGCTTTATTAGGGTGAGGAAAAATTTCCAACACACACATGCACATTATAAAGCTGTTTTTGTGCTGTTGAGAGAGTCTCTAATTTATTGTAATGAGAATGAGGAAATGTCATTCCCAGGATGAACACACAAGAGACGTGTGTGAGTTGGAAATACATACAGTATTTGGTGTTGGAATTGTACCGCTGTTGATGTGTTCAGGTCACACTGACGTTAGAAAAGGGTGTCAGACTCTGTGTAACTGTGTGGGGACCCTCCACTGTGATTTTGTTTGCTGCCGTAACAGAGAAGCATGCTTACTCTGGTGGCTTGTGTTAATTACACACTCACACTTTAATGCAACTAATGAATAGTTCATGTTGATGTATTGATACTATACCATGAAATGTAATTATACAATACAGTGTGATATTAGTACTTTTTACAAGCTTCTTTACAGTTTGGGTGCGACAAATCGGAACCATGATGTATGGTCATTTCTGTCAATACACGATCATTACATCAATCAAATATTGAAATTTAGCATGTTAAATGATATTATATTATTGTTGGCACAATATTTGCGACTCCTCTGCTATTCCCTCTCCTAGTTTTTCTTGATGGTGGTCATGTATTTCAAACAAACCTCAAATTTTGGACACATATGCTTGTGAGTCCCCTAACGGCATTTACCAAATCTCATGGTGATTCGGCTCAACACTGTAAAGTTACAATGGATGTCTTAAAGAGCACATTGAGCTGTGCCAGATCGTTCAAGTTAATCTGACTGATGGGGTCAAAAAATAAGGTTTAGTACCACGACCCATGTGATGAATTTGTCAGATAAATAATAGCACAGCTGCACGGTGGAGAGTGGTTAGCACGCAGCTAGGAGACCTGAATTCAATCCCACCCTCTGTGTGGAGTTTGCATGTTCTCCCCGTGCATGCGTGGGTTTTCTCCGGGTACTCCGGTTTCCTCCCACATTCCAAAAACATGCTAGGTTAATTGGCGAGTGTGAATGGTTGTTTGTCTATATGGCGACCAGTCCAGGGTGTACCCCGAAGACAGCTGGGATAGGCTCCAGCACCCCCTCCACGACCCTCGTGAGGATAAGTGGTAGAAAATGAATGCTATGAAATAATGAAATGAATCATAGCACATTCGTTACAATAGGCATGTTTGGACATATTTAGTCATTAAACAAACGGTCAATGACTTATGGGCAGTTAGTGGGTAAGTCTGTAAGGTACATAAAAGATAAGGTAACATGGTTTAAAAAAAACTGTTTAAAATGCATAAATATGTTTAGAGCATTTAAGAGTAGTCATAGTTTATGTCATACATATAAAATTCAGTTGTAAAAGAAAAAAAGACACCCTACTATTTTTTTTTATATGTTTGTGTCGAAACCAAATCTCCATTGTTGGCGTTTGGGTGTAATACTGCAAGGTCCACTAGGGGGTGCTAGCAGCGATGGTGGTATAGGTTAGGTGACAAAACGACAGAGGAAGAATAAATCCTGAGGGTGAATATATACGTCAAGTCATCGTGGATTGTCTTCCTTATTCTGTACCACAGGTTAGTACAAAGTAGACATAATTTATATTTTATCGGCTGTAAAGAGTTTATAAAGTTGCTAGAGTAAACAGCTGACTGCTAAATGTTTATTACAAAATGTGTTGTAGAGCATTTGAACATAAGCGAAATGGCTAATGCTAGCCAGCTTTAATGTACAGTTAATAGCATGAAGCAGGCTAACTGAAAAATGTGAAATGTGTCTGGAAACAAATTGGTAATTGTTGATGTTATCATCTTTTGATATCTGAAGTGTTGTTATTTTTGAGAGGAAGAATAAATACTGAGGGTGAATATACGTCAAGTCATCGTGGATTGTCTTCCTTATTCTGTACCACAGGATTTTCAAGGCATACAACCCCTCCAGGTGGTGGAGGGGCAACAAGTCCAAAGATTATTTTTTTTTTTATGGTGGCCATGTTTTTTAACTAGTCTTGCTCACATTTTACACACATGTGCTTGTATACGGAATTATGTGGTGATTCAACTTAACACTCCAAAGTTACAATGGGTGTTTTATGGTAGCACACATTGAGAAACTTCGAGTCAATCCAACAAATGACGTTGAATAACAGCGCCACCATGTGGTGTATCCGTCAGAAATTTAACAGCACACGCAGCATGGTAGGTGTTCATATTTTTACCTTTTTGTGTGGTTCAGTTGGAGTGTGCAACACAAGCAAACAAATGATGTGTCCTGATTTTGTCACATTTGTGCATGACAGTATATCTCCCTCATGTTTTGATGCCGATTCTAGTTCAACACACGATTATGATGCTATTGGAAGCTAACAACGGTTGCTATTCTGACAGCAAGAGTCAATCAATGAGACGCACTTGGTGGGTTGACTCATTACTTGGGATGCATTGATTACCCAGAAGCTAATCAGTGCTGGACTAGTTGGTGTGTTGGGTTTTATAGATCCTAAGTCCTGCTGGAAGCATGTTGTTTGATTTTCAATACTGATTATGAATATAAAAGAAGTGAACATTCATCAAATGAAGTATCTTGGTGAGGCGATGATGATGATAGGGTGCATGGTGGAAATGTGTGTGTTTTTTTTAAAGCCATACATTCAAGCTGCAGATACGAGCTTGGGGAGCCGTTCACTGCCGTCTTAAATTATTAAGATGCTTTTGTCTCGGCGGGGCAGCAAAGTAAGTGTTGTAGCTTCACTTGAGATAAATCTTGGCTGCTTCAGAACAAGGTTCTCCGGCATTTGCAGCTAATGCCAGTAAAATAGAGCAGTAAAAATAAAGGCTGACGGCCAGTCTTTCCTTGTTACTTTTTTATTTTGGGTTTCCTGCTTGTTTGCTCCTACTGAGCATTTCATTTGCTGAGACTCCTGAGGTACACATTTGCTGTGGAGAGAACAGATTGCCCATTAAGTATAGAAAAAACAGGATGGATTAGTAAGTCATCTAAATCTGTTTCAAGCCTGGCTTTTTACAACAATTTTTTCTTTGCATGTGCATGGTGTCCAAACAAAGAATCCCGTCCATTGTTGACTCATTATTGTGGTGTTATTCATGAGTCCAACTGTGTTGGTAATGTGTATTTATTACAAAACTTGCTCCCAACTCTGAAAGGAACTCTATAAGGATGATTCTTAGTGGGGAGAGGGCAGACATTTGCCAGAGGAACCAGGAGCAGAGGGTGATGTTTCCCTTTTCAATCTTTTTGATTCAATCAATCACACTTTCAATTAAATCTAAGACAGTGAATCTGAAACCGACGGATGCCTGGTGAGTTTTGTTTTGAAAAATCTGTACACAAACACAACAAATGCTCCTTCCTCAACAACGGTCATCAGTATCAGATTTATATATATTGTATTGATTTCTGCACATAAAACTATCATTATTCTCTCTAAAATGTGTTTTGTGTTAATACGGTATTTTTGGGTGCCTGTGGGGGAAATTGATTTTTCAACGGACTGTTTGAAACAAATTAACAACAAAAACTGAGGTACCCCTGTATTATATAGTAATCTCTAAGTGGTGTCTACGTGTCCTTGTTAACTTTCTACTGGTCACATTTTTTGATGTCATCCAAACCTTCATGCATTTATGGTTGTCAGAAGTTTATCAAAAGCAAGAAACTGACTGATTGTGGTTTAATTCTGATTTCTACCATTGAAGAGAAATTGGTCAAGAGGATTGTCGGGAAAATGTGATTTGTTATTGCATTTAAAATTATTATTTTTATATTTTTGTTTATATTTTATATGCATTTTACGAAATGTGTCCATTGCTAATTTGAGTTTACTAATATTAGATATAATTTGGTCATTTACAATAATAACCAATTTGTTAGCATGATACATAAAAATAAACTCTCTACTGTGTTGGTTCTGTAGCAGAATGGAGAGTGTGTGAACCCTCCTGTCAATCATTCAGTCTCTGTCTCAGTGGGTGGAGGCGGCTGCTAGCCTGCTAGCCTGCTAGCCTGCTAGCCTGCTAGCAAAACACGACCCCATGCCAATTTCAGCCTGTTCTTGATGAAGGAAGTGTATATGCATAATGAGATGACGTTTGCATTGACACACAATGTGAACTTGAGAGTATTTCAGGTTTATTTCTCCTTTTTTTGTTGACATTCAGACAATAACGAAAGTAACACTGATGTAAAATCGTAAATATTGTGAATATTGTGAATATTGTGATTTTTATTTAAGTCCAACTTTTGCTAAAAGACAGTCCATTTTATTTCCATATATTTTTTAAATTTTTTGTTTGTTTAATTTATTATGTTGTTTGTTTTATTCAAAAGCTCTTGACAGTCCAATTACAATGTTAAATATAATGTTAAATACAATGTTAAAATTAAAGTTTATTGCTTTTGAAATGGTGAACACACATTATTATGACACATTATTATACTATCATTACTATAATAACAAAATGACTATCATTTTTAAATATTATCGTTTAACGGCAATAATTTGTAGGACAATTATAGCCCAGCAAACATCTGTTCGTTTGTACGTCTGCTCTCACAGTCACATGAATGTCACACTGACTTTCTATAATTATCAGGCTCTGATTAACCTAAATTATGTCCTTGCACTTGATAAAGTATGTGTCTAGGCATGTGAGTCTGTCTGTCACTGGCTCTGTCTCTCACTGGAGGAGGAGCACCTTCCCCTGCATAACTATTTTGACATGAATATTCAGACATTTTCTCTAGAAGGCATCTGTTCAGGTTGTATTGATTTATCTCTGTGCATGCAAGTTTTATTAAATTGTACCCTTCGTTATTCTCAAAGAACTTGTCTTGTCTTTTATCTTGTTTGAAGCCAGCAGGAAATGTTCTTCTCACATGGCTACAGCCTTATCTTAGTAAGTGATCTACAAGTCAAAGTGGCTAAAAAAGGAGAATATGATGGAACATTTATGCTAGCGAAAAAGTCAAAACCAGAACCTGCAGTGCAAAGCTGGTCAACAGAGACATAATCGTCCACTTGTTAGTGTAGAGCAGATTATTAATGTACTTTTGGCAGCACCCTCCTTGATATTTCCTCTCATTAAGACCTTTGTTGGAGTTGGCCAAAGAGGGTTAGATTGGAGCAGCTTGTGGCTTTGCTGCCAAGTGAAGACCACCTGGCTCGTCGCCCCCGCTGCACCAAAGCGGCTCCGCCAATGCCAGATAGGCACGGCCCCGCAGTGCTGGAATCTCCACCGCCGAGTCCAAAAATGGGGCTTGAAGATCCTCCTCCCTCTTCCCTAAGCAGCTTTCTCATTCATCTGTCATGCAGCATCCAAAGCAAGTGTGGGAATTCTCCAGCAAGCTGTAGCCTAATGACACACTCACATATGGAAGTTGTACGTCCCCCCCCACCCCCCTCCCCGGTGGAGAAGTACTCTCGACAAGCAAGGTGTTCCTGCGAGACAAAGACAAAGCTATCTCCTCTGCAGCATCCAGCAAGCCAACAAACCAGCTCTTGACAGATAATCCATTTTGTGGCCAAAGAATCAGCCACCTGATGGGAATTCAGCAATCCGTACTTTCTTTCTGCGGGGAAGAGAAACTCTTACCATTCAAGGACCAAATAAATGTTGCTCATCGCAATTTTACAGCTGGAATGTACGTATGAAATGCCGACACTGCATCTAAAGCTATCTTGGAGCGGCTCGAGTGAGGCTGCGACTACACGGCATTAAAAAAAAAAAAAGATATATATATATATTTATTTATTTATTTACTTATTTATGCATTTTTTTCAACTGAAACATTATAACATGTACATAACCGTACTGCAACATGACGGTTGTTCATTCATTCATTCATACCAGAGTCGCAGATGTGCTGGAGCCTATCCCAGCTGTCTTCAGGCGAGGGGTCGGGTACACCCTGGACTGGTGGCCAGCCAATCACAGGGCACATATAGACAAACAACCATTCACACTCACATTCATACCTATGGATCATTTGGAGTGGCCAATTAACCTAGCATGTTTTTGGAATGTGGGAGGAAACCGGAGTACCCGGAGAAAACCCACGGGGGACAACATGCAAACTCGAGGGTGGAATCGAACCTGTGGCATGCACGCTAACCACTTAAGCGCCATGCAGCCCTCATGCCAGTTTTCTATATTCAAATTAATGGACCAATTCACTGAACCACAGCATCTGCAAAGGAAATGAACAACTTGGTCTCTACTTAACTTTCACAGATAGCTCTAGGCAACCTCCTGATGTTTTTTTTTTTTTATTAAATGAGACATAATATTGTTTTTTCAAATTTTCTGACATATAGATGTAGTATTAAATGATGTCTAAGTTTCCGATAATGAGGTTTGTGCATTTGGAAATGAGCCCAGAAAGACATGAAGGATGGGTCTGAACAATCGGTTTCAGAAAGTTACGGTAAGTCACCTACTGAATGGGGGTGCCCGGATACAAGCTGTTTCCACCGTGTCAAGATTGTCCTCACCAACATGCGTTACCACTCTTTGAGTTCAGACACAGAAAGCCAAGCAGTAGTACCGGTATCTCCTAACCACTTTTCATGTAGCTCTCCAAAGGGTGTATTCATTTATTATCAACTCCTATACTGACAAAATTAGAAAGTGGGGTTCGGCAGTAGTCTGGAAGTCCTCAGGAGTGTGATCAATTACAGCAGGAGTTTGCATGTTCTCCCCGTGCATGCGTGTGTTTTAACATTTCCTATTTTGTACAACAGATCTTGAATGCATCACAGTAGAACTAAATGTGAAACTTAAAAAAGAAATTATCTGACAATGCCACAATAAAAACACATTTTCATCAATCATCTTCAATTAAACGTACTGTCAAAAATTGATATTTTTATGGAGATTTTCTGCAGAACTTCAAATTGGGAGTCATTTTCCAAGTAGGAAGCAAATACTTTCCTCATATTCCTAAATCCCTGTCTTGGCAGAACAATCCCTGAGCTGGTATATATGTCTCCAGTATTTGTTTGTTTGTTTTGAAGTCGTCTCTCTGCCTTGCCAAGTCTCCACGCTTGAACCGGGGCGTCCATGTGACAGCGCTTTCTCACGTGGCTATGATGAATTGGCCTAATGCCATGCAAATATTAATCACATTGTCACCACAGCTGAGCGGGGGAACGGCTCAGTAGCACCGGCGTCACCGAGGCTCGTTTATCAAGGCCTTCCGCGCTTACCCTCCTGCTCGCTGTCTCCAAAACACAAGCTGTCGATGCTGCTGATGCTCACAATACATCTGCAGACGTGCAATTTGATTGCTTTGCTTCTACCTGGAAAGATGGACATCTGCAAATATGTGTTGTTTAAGATTTTCTGTTCTACTGGTTTATCTCTGTAGTCAGAGTGGGCATGGTATAAACCGGAAGTGGGTGTGGTTTAACAGGAAATGTATGGGGCTTACACCCATACATTATTCTTAAATCAAGTCTGAAATCCCTGAGATCATATTTCTCCTCTCTTGTAGAGAAGTATTGGATGACATTTTTAGCTAATTGCTTATTTTTAGCCTTATGCATTATTTTAGCTGTTTGAAGATGAACTATATCAGCAAGTTGAAGTATTTGTGATTTTAGAAATAAGGAGTTAGTATGTTCTCTGTAAGCGGCATTATGAATTATCCTTACTGACCTTTTTTGCAGTACATTTAGTGAGTGAAGATTGCTTTTATAGTTATTATCCCATATTTCCACACAATAAGTTAGATATGGTAGAACCAGAGAGCAATAATGAGTGTGGAGTGATTTCTGATTGAGAACAAATTTTGCTTTGTTCAATATTGAAATATTTCTGGCCACCTTATGTTGTATATTTGTAATATGAGATTTCCAGCTCATATTTTCATCTATTGTGATCCCCAGAAATGTATTTTCCTTCACCCTTTCAATGTCCACACCGTCTATTTGTATTTGCTGGTGCGTGTCCTTTCTGCTGTTACCAAACAGCATGATTTTAGTTTTACTTAGGTTCAAGGACAATCTATTATCATCAAACCATCTTTTTAGTGTGACCATTTCTTTTCTGACCTTTCTAATTATTTTGTCTGTATTCCCTACAGAACAAAAAGCAGTGGTATCATCCGCAAATAATACTAGCTTTAAGTATTTTGTGACTTTGGAGATATCATTGATGTACAAGTTGAACAGTTTTGGTCCCAGTATTGACCCCTGGGGAACTCCGAATATATGAACTTGCAGATGTGTATTCTCCTAGTTGTACGTATTGCTTCCTGTCAGCTAAGTAGCTTTTGACCCAGTTCAGAACTAATCCTTTTATTCCGTACCTTTCTAATTTAGTTATTAGGATGTCATGATTGATTGTATCAAAGGCTTTTGTCAGATCCATGAATACTGCGGCTGCAAACTTCCTCTGATCTATAGCGTCAGTGATTTCCTCTGTAATTTTGATCAGTGGCATGGAGGTAGAAATATTAGCTGTGTATCCATACTGACTTTCTGATAGTAATTCGTTCGCACTAATAAATTTATCCAGCCTATCGTTGAATAGCTTCTCAATAATTTTGGAGAATTGTGGTAGTAAGATAGTTTGTAAATTGGTGTTTGTCACCATTTTTAAAAATTGGAACAACCTTCGCTGTTTTCATTTCTTGGGGAAATCTTCCAGTCTGAAAAGGTAAATTACTGATGTACATAAGCGGTTCTCCGATCTCGTTGACTACCATTTTTATAGTGTCCAAAAAGTAAAGTAAAGTAAAATTATGTGTTTTTTAATACAAAAAATGTCTACATATTTTGCTCATTGGTAAAAATATACTGATGAACTATGAAATACCAAGTCCAATATTTAAAAAATAATTGTAATCTATTTGTTCCATTCATTTATTACTTCCATGTGTGTCATTTTGCGACTATGGGGAAAAGCTAAACCTAGCCGTCCATTTGAGGTTCGGTAGAATTCTTCAAAAGCTGGACTCAACGCCTTCTTACTTTCCGGGTGATCTTCCTTTCTCAGAAATGGTGATCAATAACCTGCGCTCCTCCTGCTGCGTAATCAACCTGACATTGCAGGTGGAACTCCGTCCGCCAGCAGAACCCCAGGGCACTAGAGAGACTTGTGATGATCTATCTCAGTCCATATCAGCCCCATGCAGTCCACAGCATGAAGTCAGCGCCGTTTGACATTTGCAGCATTACTTCCCATAAACACTCTTTGCTGGCCTGAGAGGGAGGGTGTCATTACCACCTTCAAGGATGTCCTCCTCCCCTTTACTTGGTGGTTTCCATTCAGGGCATTTTTCAGTGCTGAAGACAGTTGTTGAAGCAATAATATGCCTCGAGGCCTTTTATAGCCAAATATAATCCTAAAAGTCCCATATTATAGTATAGTTCATCAACTTTCAATTCTCAAAGGTGTCGCAATGGTGTATTGGAAATGTGTTGTTCTAACTTTAGACAGCTTAAAAGGGTTTTTAGTAAGACTTCTGGTCATTTTGTGTATGTGTAGCTTTAAAGGGGACCTATTATGCTCATTTTTAGGGCCTTTGTATTGAGTTGTGGCCTCCTATAGAGCAGCTACAAACAATAACCAGCACAGAAAGCTTCTTCCAGAATCTGCACCTATTCTTTTATTTCTTTGGATTTTGTGCTTTCCGTGAAAACGGAATGCCCCGGACTCTGCCTTTGGGAGCGGCTACTCCTGCCGTACAATCTGGCCATGGCCAACACATTTCCCAAAAATTGCATAGCCCGTGTGTGTAGTAACACACACATCGGGATGCAACTCACGATTTTAGTTAATGCAAAAAAGGTCAGTAAGGATAATTCATAATGCCGCCTACAGAGAACATACTAACTCCTTATTTCTAAAATCACAAATACTTCAACTTGCTGATATAGTTCATCTTCAAACAGCTAAAATAATGCATAAAGCTAAAAACATCCAATTACCTAAAAACGTCATCCAATACTTCTCTACAAGAGAGGAGAAATATGATCTCAGGGAAGAAGTACATTTGAAACACTTCTATGCTAGGACTACGTTAAAAAAGCCATAGCATTTCAGTATGTGGAATCAAACTATGGAATGGATTGAGTAAGGAAATCAAACAATGCACAACGATGAGCCAATTCAAGAAACAATACAAGCAGTTGATGTTTGTTAAATACAAGGATGAAGACTCTTGAACCAGTCATGATGTGCTATATATATCACTATATTGACACTTACTATGGTACCCATTATGTCATTGGATGCTCATATCGTCTCGTACTTTGGTACGAGGTGCATTATTAAAAAAAAAATAAAATAAACCTTACACTGTATTATGGAAAGCAGGAAGTGAACAAATGCAACAGTTACTGATTGTAAAAGTACCAGATGGAGGGGTAGGATTTAATATGCTTTGCTTCTTCCTACTCCTTTTGGACATGTGGAACTGTGAACTGATTATGGGATGCACTCAATTGTAATCTGATGCATGTTCAAATGTAAAACCATTTCTATTACCATTACCATTACCATTACCAACACATCAGTCTTAAATCACACATTCTCCTTAATGCTACACTTTCTGATTTTCCGTTATTGTGGTTGTGAGTTATCCGAGTGGAGCAGAACAAGAACCAACAAGGTGTGAGTGAAGTGAACTTCCAGCTGACAGCTAAACCTGAGTATTTATTACCTGGCTGATCCGGTGGAAGCCTCCAATTCTGCCTAATTGGACCCTCTGTGTTCTCAGGCTCTGTGGGCTTTAATCTGTCCTAGCAGTGTGGTGCAGGGTCACGCACTACAGCTTGGTGTGGAGGACTGGAGAGCATCCAGGGGGCATCGTTATCACTACCCACTGTTTGTTCTCTGGTGGTAAAGGAAGAAGGTGCACCCTCATTAACACTTAAAAGGCCATATTGTGCTACAGCGTGATGGCGCCCGCATAAGCTTGATGTGCACCACCAAAAAAAAGGCTAACTTTAGAGCTAAGATTAGTCGACTTTGTTTTCCCCATTTCGTTTGGTGAAAGCAATATTTTAAACCCGCCAAAACGAAACAAACAATAGTTACAAATTAATTTGCAAATAATATCTCCTCTCCCCAGATGTCTGCTTGTCACTTCAGTTGCCATCCATGGTCCCAACCTTCTAAACACAGAATGCTTTTTAACATTATTAGAGCCCTCTAGATATGAAATAGCACCCCTATAGTCACCATTATACTTCCAATATCCATGTAGTCAACATTATAAGAGAAAATAAGCTGTTTAAGAATGAATAAGACTCATGCTCGTATGTGAAGCTGTATCTTCGAATCTATGAACTATGGCATCAGATAATATGATAACACAGTAATATGGAAGTGGCAGTGAACGAGGGACTGGAGATTTTGTCCGAAATAGGCGAAATCCGTTATAAAAAATCCGATATATGCAATGAATTTTTATTGGAAATGCATTACAGAAAAATTGGTTCTTTTTTATCTGTCCGTTGTGAGCGAATTTCCGATATATCCGAGTCCGATATATCCGAGGTTTACTGTAATTGAATGGTTAATTGTTAATTTACAATAATTTTGTATCCAGATACAATAATGTGTACTCTAATAGTTTCCAGTAGTAGAGGTCGAGATTGATCAAGTTCAGCTAGATATAATATAATATTGTCTGCATACAACGCTAATTTATGTACCTCACTTCCAGTTTGAATCCCCTTTATAGTGTTGTTTTGTCTAATTGCCAATGCCAATACTTCTATTGAGCGAACAGCAATGGGGATAAAGGGCCTCCCTGACGGGTTCCTCTTAGGATTATAAATGAGCTTGCAACATTCCATTAGTGTTAACTCTGGAGGATATCCATAAATTGCTTTCTAATCCCAATCCAAAACAATTTCAAATCTCAAACTAAAAATAACAAATTTACCAAATCAAAGTCCAGTTACCATTGTCAGTAGTTGATAGTACAGCTTCTTTATTATTCTTTTGCACATAGTTCATTATTATATGTATTGTCCGATAATGGTATAAATCCACATTGAACCGGATCAATTATATCTGCAATACACTTTTTCAGCCTAATGCCTAAGATAGCTGCTATTATTTTATGATCCGTGACTCCTCCCTTGTGCATTAATACTATTAACGATGGTAGTTTGAGCCCATTTTCCTGATTGTAATGCAGTAATTCACACTCACATTCACACCTATGGACAATTGCATTTTCAAACGCCACACAGAGATGCCAACTTCCCCATCTCCTGACTGTGTGGCCAACTTGCTAACCACTCGTCCACAGTGCGGCCCTATATGCCAGTTTTTTAAGAGAATTTATCGAAGTTACCAAGAGTTTCTGTTGCTTTTCTTCCCTTCTCTATTCAGTAAGTGAATTATCCGCCAAGCAGGCAAGCAGGAGTGAGCTTCACCTGTGTACCAAATCGCAGAGCGTGAACCCCCCCCCCCCGCCCCCCCAGGAAGGGGACACACTCCGATGTCGCCTGGCAGCATCTCACCTTTCGGGTGACACATGCATGGGTGTTCAAAGTGTGGAACATGGCTCATTACAGAAATAAAAGAAACAAAAACCCAGCAAAAGCGAGGAAATAGAACAAAAAGGTATAATGTATCAAAGAAAAAGTTAAAATGTTGATATAATTAATGAAAACAAGGATTTAAGTGTGACTTCTTTATTATAGTTTAGTTTTTTTTTTAATCATAAATATCAAAAGCCATCTGTACAGCCCTGTGGTAATTAGACAGCATTGTTTCACTATCAGCTGGAACTATTAATGCTGACATCCGTATTGAAAAACTTGCATTTCAAGAAATGCTGCAAATGTTTGTCAGACAGTACCAACTGCCAGTGAACAAATACATGTAACATCTTTACAGGGTATATGGATAATGTACGAATATGTTTGAATTTTTGTTTCATTTAGCCATTTTTATGCTTGAAAATGCTTAATTCAGGCAAAAAAGTATGTACACAACCACAAAACAGCCACAGTCACACATTCAGAAGTAGTGAATATAAGCATAGCATAATGATGTCTTTACTCACCTCACACACACAAGATGACTGTTTTTATATTTACTTATACACATTTCTCTCAAGGTTAAGTAAATAAAATGTTTATGTCATAAAACATTGACAACATCTAAACAAAGAGATTGTATTCATTTTGACAGCTCAGGTTTTAGCATCTCTGTCATCTTAATGCAAGGTTTTCTCCTCTTGCTGCCTCAGCGTCCTTGCTGCAAGGATAATGACAAACACAAAAGGACATTTTGGGCAAATAAAGTTGCTCTTTCAGCAGTTGGAGCTTGGGTGAAAAGTGTCTTCAAGAAGAACGTCAACGCTCCACTGACTACACGAGTGCTGTCCGTGAAGCCAGTGGAGCGTTTGCCATTTATTTCTTCTAAGCTTGTAGGGGACAAATCGTTTTTCCTCGCCGTCTGATGCCCAATTTCGACACAAAAATCACACATTTCACGGGTTTTTATGGCTTTTACTTTCACAAATAAATGCATCATTTGACCCCGGAATGCGAGACGTGCACAGCGAAAACCACAGGATGTCCAGATATGACAAAGTAAGCGCTGAAGCAGCAGGAAGCCTTTGTTTTGACTCCTTTTAGAAATGCCTAATAAGTAAATGTTGCGTGAACAATACTGTTGCCATGACGACCAAGACATCTTAAATGTTATTTGTGCCAGTATATGCCAGAATAATCTTAAATATGATGCTCTAAAAACTATAACTGCTATAAAAATACCATCATGTTGTATCTACTAGATGAGGCAATTTCACTCCTATTTGCGTGTCAAATCTGAAATTAAATATAAAATGAATGATTCATGATGTTAATATATTCACAAAATGAGGATCGAACTAGCAACCATCAGGTTGTAAAATTAACATTGAATGTCATTTAATTTTCAATTAGAAAAATGTTCAATTATGGAAAAAGTGGGAGTGAAAACATGACAAAAAACAGATGTTGGAATGTAAAAATGGAGAAATGTACATATATATATGTTGAATGATGACACAAGGACTGGGGATCAAACCAGTAACCATGGAAGCAACCAACTCGATTTCCTGAGCCATGATGTTGAGAAATGTGGGAGGAGTTAGCAGATTTTTCTTGGTATTCACACAAATTGCGAGTAGTATCAGTAGTATTAGTTTACTCAAAAAGCCGCATGTCAAAGAAAAGTCCCCCCCTGCAAACAAGGGTCATTCTTAGATTAATTGATGACAGGTCGAATGCTGCCAGGATGCTCTTGAATGACCACAAACTACACAGTAGACATGTTTAGGCTGAGCTTTAATCATGTGTGAGCTGGCCTATATAAGCGCTAAGTCTCATTCGCCTCTGACGTGCGAAGGCGCCACACAAAGCAACGCATTGACAACGGCGACGTTCTACGCTGCTCAGCCACGGTGGACTTCTTCTGTATCTAATTGGACATCTCCCAACTCCCCAGCAGATTGTTGTTCTCCTGTGAAGGGGGGGGGGGGTTGTTTTATGTTTGTTTTTTTAGCCCCAAATATAAGCAGCATGATGATGAACCTTCAGTGCCATTATGGTCTGACTCACTGACAGCTCTGCATGAAAACTGTCCACCTTAAGGCCAGGACGAATAATACACTTGAACATAGAAAGAAATATCCACTGGTAGCAGCTTAATTTAATTATTTTCATCATTAATTTCTATTATATTTTTTTAGTTTGTATTCACTATTTTATAGCCACTGAATTTTGTACTTTGTAATTTTGTATTATAACATTCCATATTTTATAGTTGATATTTTAGTATTTAATTATATGTGTCTTCTGATGCGGCCAGCACAAATAATACACTTGAACATAGAAAGAAATATCCACTGATAGCAGCTTAATTTAATATTTAATTATGTTCATCATTAATTTCTATTACACTTTTTTTTGTTTGTATTTTATTGTATTTTTATACTATTTCATGGCCACTGAATTTTGTACTTTGAATTTTGTATTGTAATGATAAGATTCAATATTTTATAGTTGATATTTTAGTATTTAATTAGAGTGTAATTATTATTACCGTATTTTCCGCACTATAAGATGTACTTAAAAGCTTTTAATTTTCTGAAAAATCAACAATGCGTCTTCAAATGCGGCCAGCACAAATAATACACTTGAACATAAAAATAAATATCCTCTGGTAGCAGCTTAATTTAATATTTTATTATTTTCATCATTAATTTCTATAATACTTTTTTTAGTTTGTATTTTATTGTATTTTTATACTATTTTATGGCCACTGAATTTTGTACTTAGAATTTTGTATTGTAATTATAAGAGTCAATATTTTATAGTTATTTTAGTATTTAATTATAGTGTAATTATTATTACCGTATTATCCGCACTATAAGATGTACTTAAAAGCTTTTAATTTTCTGAAAAATGACCAATGCATCTTCTAATGCGGCCAGCACAAATAATTAGATTAGATTCAACTTTATTGTTATTGCTCATGTCACTTGTACAGGGCAACAAAATGCAGTTAGCATCCAACCAGAAGTGCAATTTTTATAAGTACATTAGTATGGAATACACTTGAACATAGAAAGAAATATCATATAATATCATATAATGATAGCAGCTTAATTTAATTATTTTCATCATTAACTTCTATTATATATTTTTTTAGTTTGTATTCACTATTTTATGGCCACTGAATTTTATACTTATAATTTTGTATTGTAATTATAACATTCAATATTTTATAGTTGTAATTTTAGTATTTAATTAGAGTGTAATTATTATTACCGTATTTTCCGCACTATAAGATGTACTTAAAAGCTTTTAATTTTCTGAAAAATCAACAATGCGTCTTCTAATGCGGTGCGCCTTATGTATGCACTGAGTTCCAAAATCTGTAAAAATTTTGTGGCACTCCTTTAGTAAGCGCTCTGCTTGATTGACTGTCAGACAGACACAGCGATTAACCAATCAGAGATCATGACTACTTACAGTGCAGAAAACTATAGCATTTTTTATTACCATACTGTGTTTAATGTACTTAAACTTGTAAATTATTATTAAATTATTATCATTACTAGTTATTCTTATTAGTTTATGTGTATTATTCCTATACAACTTTGAAAAAACATCTTATGGGTTATTCCCTTCTACAATATTTACAACATTTTTGAACGTTTCAGCTCTGGAGTGCACCCTCCCCTGCTTGTCTAACCTCTAATTTTACACAATTATTATTTTTTTTTTAATAAGGCCTTGCAATACTGCAACAATAGAAGGTCTAAATATTGGAAATATCTGTGGTGAAGGATCCAGGGTTCAAGTGTATGTGTGTGTTGGTGAAAGATGACAATGTGCTAAAGTGGAATATTTGCAGAGGATACTCTTGAGTATCGAACAATGGCGTGTCACAACATGTTGCAGCGTCGGGAGCCCATGTCAGTTTTAAGAACAGCTGCTACATGTCGCTTGTCATCTTTTTCACACGTGGAAATTTGTTTGTCTTCCTGGCATGTGTGTGTTATGTGTGTGTGTGTGTGTGCGTACAGGGACCAAATCACATGTACAGGATGTCCACCCACGCAAAACATATCATTGCTGAAGACTGACAACTGTGTACAGTATGTCGCAAAGTATTCGATAAAAACACCCCAAACTGCTTTTAGCACAGCTTTAGCACCACAAACAAAAAGTTTCCCAAATCCCAGGGAGGATTTGCAGCCCGTGGCATAGGTTTATTTTATGCCCCGCAGCATATTGTCAAATATAATATGGAGAGGCGGAGTACACCCTGGACTGGTGGCCAGCCAATCACAGGGCACATATAGACAAACAACCATTCACACTCACATTCATACCTATCAACATTTTGAAGTGGCCAATTAATCTAGCATGTTTTTGGAATGTGGGAGGAAACCGGAGTACCCGGAGAAAACCCACGCATGCACAGGGAGAACATGCAAACTCCACACAGAGATGGCCGAGGGTGGACTTGAACCCTCGTCTGTGTGCTAAGCACTAGACCGCCGTGCTGCCCAGTTTTATAGTTATCTTTATTTTGTTCATTCACTTATATATTAGATTCATTTGTTCATTTTCTACCGCTTATCCTCACAATGGTTGCAGGGCTGCTGGAGCCTATCCCAGCTGTCTTCGGGCGAGAGGCGGGGTACACCCTGGACTGGTGGCCAGCCAATCACAGGGCACATATAGACAAACAACCATTCACACTCACATTCATACCTATGGACAATTTGGAGTGGCCAATTAACCTATCATGTTTTTGGAATGTGGGAGGAAACCGGAGTACCCGGAGAAAACCCATGCTAACATGCTAACTCCACACAGAGATGGCCGAGGGTGGGATTGAAGGATTATGAGTTGATAAATGCAAATCTTTTTTAAAAAACCCGCTTTTAAAATATAACCATATGTGTTGGAATCAGATCCGGAAGTAGAGACTGGACAATCTGAAGTATCTCGAGAAAAGAGGATACTTCAAGACGTTTCTCAATGGCAAGTAGCTTTAGCATTTTAGCGTTAGGTTTTCAACAGCATCATTTTTTTTGCGGGACTACCAGTGTTTAAAAAACTTTGGTAGACCCACTGATTGTGGTGGGAAATGGCTGTTAGTAACTCCAGACGTGATGAGCTTATAATTTGCTCCTCACTCCCTGTATGCACATTCTATAATGCTACACAGACAACTGCTTTTGTTCCATTACTCTGTTAGGACACTGATACTGACACTGAATTGCTACTTTTCAGGTAATTGCAGTGTAGTATACCCACGCATGCACGGGGAGAACATGCAAACTCCACACAGAGATGGCCAAGGGTGGGGTTGAACTCGGGTCTCCTGGGTGTGAGGTCTGCACACTAACCACTTTCCCGCCGTGCAGCCTATATATTAGATATCGGATGTAATTGTTTTCAATATATTATATTGATTTTGGATTATATATTGGACACTACATTGTTCATAAGAGAGTAAACACTGAATTTTCGATTAAATGATATTATCGGTCACCAATAATTATCGGCCCCTTATCAGCATAAAATCAGATATCAACTGATATTGGCATCAGGATCTTCTCTAGTGAAAGCTGCTCTAGCACCAACGCCGCAAAATTGCAATTGTGCTAAAATTTTACATTTATTTGTATTCAGTGTGGGCGGCACGGTGGTCTAGGGGTTAGCGCGCACAGCTACGAGACCAGGGTTCAATCCCACCCTCAGGCATCTCTGTGTGGAGTTTGCATGTTCTCCCCGTGCATGCATGGGTTTTCTCCGGGTACTCCGGTTTCCTCCCACATTCCAAAAACATGCTAGGTTAATTGGTGACTCCAAATTGTCCATAGGTATGAATGTGAGTGTGAATGGTTGTTTGTCTATATGTGCCCTTTGATTGGCTGGCGACCAGTCCAGGGTGTACCCAGCCTTACGCCCGAAGACAGCTGGGATAGGCTCCAGCACCCCCCGCGACCCTCGTGAGGAAAAAGCGGTAGAAAATGAATGAATGAATGAATGTATTCAGTGTTAAAAAATATTATATGGCTCTCATGAAAATGTATTTTTAAAAATGTGGCTTTCATGGCTCTGAGCCAACAATGTTCCCGATCCCTGTACTGAACAGTGTAGAATACTACGATATATATCATAAAATGTCTTTGAAGGTGTCTTCTGAATGCCTTAAATTTGTAAGATTGTTTACTAAACCATTTTTGATCTTGAACATACTTAATATAATTTAGGGCAGGGGTCAGCAACCCGCGGCTCCAGAGCCGCATGTGGCTCTCCAGCCTCTTTGTTGCGGCTCCCTTTGCAATGCTTGAATATTTTTTAGCACCCGTGTGGTGAAAATGCACGTCTTTGTTATGAGTTTACAAAAATCCAACTTTGTGTGAGACCATGAATGCATCCTGACTGAGTTCTGACTGGTGACTGAATGAGCAGACAGGATGCTATCCAGTTCTCTCTGACAGGTTAACATGAAGGGAAATGAGTAATACTTTGAGTTATTTGAGTTATTAATTATTATTAATGAGTTATTTGACGATTCTAAAAAATAAATTAGAGCTCATTTAAAAACAAAAGTTTATCTCCAGTACTAGCAAGAGTACTCCAACTCGTCTTTTTTTTTTCCTCCAATGTTGTTTTAAACATACAACGTTTTGCGGCTCCAGGCTATTTTTCTTTAGTGGGCAAGTGGGTGAAATGGCTCTTTTCATAGTAAAGGTTGCCGACCCCTGATTTAGGGGGACAAAAACACATAAAATATGTATTTAGTTTGATTAACAACCACAAAACAGCATGATTCATTCATATGTTTTTGAAAAAAACATGAGATAAAGCCACAAAATTCAAAGCCCAGAGTGGAGAGGGATGACTGTACTTTTGTTAAGTATATTTCACACATGACAGTACACTGATGGCACATGATATTCCTAATGAAGGAAATGGAAATCATAAAGCTACATGAATACGTTTAGGAGCAATGATGCGTCTTGTCACTCTTCTTGTCTCTCGTAGCTTCGTCTGGGAAAAATCCCCAAAGTGTTTAAAATCAGTCCCCAATTATGCAAGCTCATGAATCTTAAACTGTCAGTCTCCCAGCGCACCACCAGGAAATTATGAGCACACACACACAAACGTCTAACATGTCGCAGCGGCGTGACCCACATTTCATTGTGAGCCTCAAGAGAGGAAAAGTGTATCCAATGTGTAAATGTCTAAGCAGGATAAATATTCATCTGTGGCCTCTCAAGCCAGAAAATTTATTTACAACAGGAGACTCCGCCCGAGGTGGCAAACATGCGGCTTGAGCGACTCATTAACTTGCCAAAACGGAAGAGAATGCAGGAGACAGTACGTTATATCATTGGTGTTTGCTCTTCACTCTCTCACACATAAAAGACTTGATAATCTTGACACACGTTCCTTGGTTCCAGACGTTCTCACAGGTCCATGCTCAAAAGAAGTAGGTCACTGTGGTCAAGGTCAGAGCAATGTCAAATACATCAAACACTCAAAATATGATTTTATTTTATTTTTTTTTACTGCAATTGTCTGCAAACATGATGGACATAAAATAGATACTTAAGTATTTTTGATTGCAAGTCATGCCCATCCATCCACCCATCCATTTCCTATGCTGCGTATCCTCACTGGGGTCTCTGGGATGCTGGCGCCTGAGCTTACCCAGTTGATCAACAAAAAGGTCAAAAATGAAAATCATGTGTCAAATTACAGTATTTAAAGAAGATTTTCCAAATCTATAAGTCTGTTGTTAATAAACATTACACAATAGGATGGCAAGCAACAAATGTGGTTTTGTCAGCACTACCCAAAAATCTAAATTAAACAAATCACATTGAGTCATACAGTATATGGTAATGGTAATGGTTTTATTTCATTTGAACATGCATCAGATTACAATTGAGTGCGTCCCATAATCAGTTCACAGTTCCACATGTCCAAAAGGAGTAGGAAGAAGCAAAGCTTATTAAATCCTACCCCTCCATCTGGTACTTTTACAATCAGTAACTGTTACATTTGTTCACTTCCTGCTTTCCATAATACCGTTTAAGGTTTTTTTTTTGTTTTTTTTTTAATAATGCATCTCGTACCGAAGTACAAGGTGATATGAGCATCCAATGCCATAATGGGTACCATAGTAAGTGTCAATATAGTGATATATATAGCACATCATGACTGGTTCAAGACTCTTCATCCTTGTATTTAGCAAACATCAACTGCTTGTATTGTTTCTTGAATTGGCTCATCGTTGTGCATTGTTTGATTTCCTTACTCAATCCATTCCATAGTTTGATTCCACATACTGAAATGCTATGGCTAGCATAACGTAGTCCTAGCATAGAAGTGTTTCAAATGTACTTCTTCCCTGAGATCATATTTCTCCTCTCTTGTAGAGAAGTATTGGATGACATTTTTAGGTAATTGGTTGTTTTTAGCCTTATGCATTATTTTAGCTGTTTGAAGATGAACTATATCAGCAAGTTGAAGTATTTGTGATTTTAGAAATAAGGAGTTAGTATGTTCTCTGTAGGCGGCATTATGAATTATCCTTACTGACCTTTTTTGCAGTACATTTAGTGAGTGAAGATTGCTTTTATAGTTATTACCCATATTTCCACACAATAAGTAAGATATGGTAGAAGCAGAGAGCAATAAAGAGAACAAATTTTGCTTTGTTCAATACTGAAATATTCCTGGCCACCTTTTGTTGTATATTTGTAATATGAGGTTTCCAGCTCATATTTTCATCTATTGTGATCCCCAGAAATGTATTTTCGTTCACCCTTTCAATGTCCACACCGTCTATTTGTATTTGCTGGTGCGTGTCCTTTCTGCTGATACCAAACAGCATGATTTTAGTTTTATTTAGGTTCAAGAACAATCTATTATCATCAAACCATCTTTTTTAGTGTGACCATTTCTTCTCTGACCTTTCTAATGTTTTCGTCTGTATTCCCTCCAGAACAAAAAGCAGTGGTATCATCCGCAAATAATACCAGCTTTAAGTATTTTGTTACTTTGGAGATATCATTGATGTACAAGTTGATGTACAAGTTGAACAGTTTTGGCCCCAGTATTGACCCCTGGGGAACTCAAATTAATATCAAAGTATATCAAATTAAAGGTCTTGATGATGGCTTCAGTGATTTATAACTGTATTGTCATATACCCACATACGATGACATAATAACTAGTCACTAGTCATCGCTCAAAAATCCAAACCACACCAAGTCATACCTCAAATTAAAGTTAATAATGAGAACATTTCCAATATGTACATAATTCACTGATACACTCTAATATATTGAGCTAGTTACCAAAAAACCTGTTATATGTGTGTTCAAAGTTCATTTTATTCATGTTGTATATGACAGCTTGGGAGCATGGACATCCATTTGTCATGTGAGTCTTTGCAATGTGCTGGGTTGTTCTTTTTTTTTTTTTTTAGCTTTATGAACACATATTAAAATAAACTGTCCAGTCAGCGTTTAGTCAAGTATGCCATATAGCAAAAAGCGAATGACTATGCACCCTACCACCCCCTTCACCCGCCATCCCTTTTGTCTTTAATTGCATTTATACGCCCCGGTCATCATGCTCCTCTTTTGATAATTGAGGGAAAGCCATTCATTATCATAAAGAATGTTCCCTTATGATTTTGCACTTAAGAACAGTATTTCTTTTTGTCGCTCGTTCTAGACTGACTGCAGCACGATTAAAGTCGAGTCAGCCAGAGGGTGATTAATCTTCAGTCGTCTGTAATGAATGAATGAATTAGTTTTATATTTCTAATGTAATGATATGATACCTGGATGCCCAGCTGCTGCATGTGTGTCAAATGTGACATAATTGAATTTGATCTATCACATATACAACACCCGGGCGCCTTCCAATGCCAAAATTTGTGTAAAATCTTAAAGGGGACCTATTATGCTAATTATTCGGCCCTTTGTATTGACTTGTGGACTCCAATAGTGCAGCTACACACAATAACCAGCACAGCGCTTTCCAGCGCTTCCAGAATCTGCACCTATCCAGCTGTATTTCTTTGGATTTTGTGGTTCCCGCGTGGTTGCATAGTAAGAGTTCCGGTTGTTGCTGCTAACTGGATAGTTGATAAACGTTATAAGAGTTGATAATAAACAGCGATTGCACTCACTCTGATGTGTTGGTCACAATTCTGAGTGCATAGAAAGACTTCCGGTTTGTGCCACCAACTTTATAGGAACCGATAAACAGTATAGGAGTTGAAAATAAACAGCGACTTATCTTTTTAAAATGTCAGCTTTTAACATACAGCCATATGTGTCCAAAATCCGATCCAGAAGTGGAGACCGGACAGTCTGAAGTTCCTCAAGAAAAGAGGTCATTCAAGGTGTCTCTCAATGGTAAGTTGGTAAGTAGCTTTAGCATTTTAGCGTTTTCTACAGCATTGGTAATGTGTTTTGCGGGACTATCTGTCATGATTGTGTTCTGTCGCTCTGCTGCCGCCTGCTGCCGCCTGCTGCCCACACCTGATTCCAATCAACCTCCTGACTACTTAAGCTCTGCTCACCGATGTACAAATCGCCAGATTGTACCTCAAGCTTCCTCAAGTCACTGTCTGCTGCTCGTCTTCCGCCAAGTTTCCCTTATTCCCTTGCTCTCTGGCTTTTAATCAGTATTTGCGTAAGTACTTGCCCATTGGTTTTCTTGCCACGATGTATTTTGTTTCCACCTTGTTTGTTTTTATTTTGACCTTTTGTTATCGACCTGCTTCTGCATCTTGGGTTCCAGACCAGTATTATGGTTCTTGACACTACCAGTGTGCAAAAAAAATTAAAAAACCAAAAGCCACTAATTGTGGTGGGAAAAAACAATTATCCACTCTATGCTATGAATAAGCTTTCTCTATGCTATAATGCTACACAGACAAGCGCTTTTGCTTTGTGACTTACACTAAAATAAAGACACTGATAAACGTTTACTTACTGCTTCCTCTTCTGACTCTTCCACATGACCAAGTCATGTTGGAAAGGCGTAGGGCTTCAGCAAGTTTGTCGGCTAATCCAACTGCATACTGGCCTACGTTCACAAACAGTCCGGTGTGAAATGGCGTTGACAGATTAAAATGCATTTGTTTTACTGGTAGGGAATCAGAAACGCCAACCATTTGTGCCTGATGGTGGGAAATGTAAACAAATGTGGTATTCCCTTTCGAGTCATTGCTAGCAAGTGAACAGCTGAGCAGCGCTTGGCAGAGGAAGCAGAGCTTGAGGGAGGGCAGTTTATGTACTATAAGGAAGTCCTCTGTGACATCACAAAGGGGCAGTTTGACCACACCTTTTGAAACAGAGTGTTTTGAGCCATCCCGAACTTCATTCAGGTCTCACTTCCAAATATGCAAACTTCATTATCTGAAACTTTGGCATGGTTTAACACGAGAATACAACATTCTAACTACATTTATGGGTCAGAAAAGGGGAAAAGGCATAACAGGCCCATTTTAAAAACATTCAGAGGAAAAAGGCATTCTGCTCAAAATGCGGCCCAAAATCTACCGTTGCATTGCTGTGCTTGCATTTGTATTTATGTCAACAACATGATTGTGTATTCTGCTAGGTCAGTGTTGCAGGGGCGGGGTGGGGAGGCTGATCTACATCGTAGAGAAAAACATTGTGAATTATGAATCATATGCAGTACTGTATGTGTTAAATATGTGGAAAATACCTCTACTGAAGGCAAAAATACTTATTATTATCATACTTTATATGAATTTCTACAGGGTATTGTGATCAGTGTTGTTGTTTTCTGGACGGGCATCAAGTGGTTTCACAGCAGCTCCATCATGTGACCCCAATGTCTTCCATTCTGCCTCGTAATTGGATGCTAATTCTGTTTTGTTGGTGTTGCTCAGAGCCTAATTAAGGGGCCTCACTGTCGGCCATATGACAACACGTGCAATGTTTACCATGTTTGTTGACGCTCATGCGTGGGGAAAACCCGCCACCTAAAATCAATATGTAAATATAGAGTCGATCCATCATTTGCACTTGCTTAAAGAAGCGCATTATTGTTTATACTGTAACAAATTCAACATGTAAACATTGTTGCTAGCCTCCCTATGACTCTTTTGCATACACCCACAATTAAAAAAAATATTATTTGCAGCTACATTATTGCTACAGTAGCACCTTAGTCCTGATAGGTCTGTGCTAAATGAGAGTAACATCGACTAACTGATGCACAAACAACAACAGCCAACAAGAGACACCACGCCTGTCACAAGCATTTCAAAGTCTCATCCGTATTCATCACGGTGTCTTAATGCCTTTCACCAAGCACGTGCATCACATGTGAAGAGGCGCATTTATCATCATGTTTGTCTTACAACATTAATTTTTTTTATTTTTCACATTATCATGCTGATACTATGGGGGCCAACCTAGAGGACATCCCACGCCAACATACATAGATGTGCTGAGCAGTGATGCAGGAGTGGAGAGGTCTGTGGAACAAATACTAGTGGGATGCACATTATGGAGGGTGGATGCAATTAGACCTAGAGAGACATTGCTAAAGAGTACAAAAGGTTTTTTAGAAAAAGAATGTAATTATGTGACTCCATTGTCCATAGGTATGAATGTGAGTGTGAATGGTTGTTTGTCTATATGTGCCCTGTGATTGGCTGGCCACCAGTCCAGGGTGTACCCCGCCTCTCGCCCGAAGACAGCTGGGATAGGCTCCAGCACCCCCACGACCTTCGTGAGGAAAAAGCGGTAGAAAATGAATGAATGAATGAATGTAATTATGTGACTCCATTGTCCATAGGTATGAATGTGAGTGTGAATGGTGATTGGCTGGCGACCAGTTCAGGGTGTACCCTGCCTCTCGCCCAACTTCAGCTGGGATAGGCTCCAGCATACCGGTGGCCTTAGTGAGGATAAGCGGCATAGAAAATAGATGGATGGATGGAAAATCAAAATGATCAAACCCACATATTTCTATGTTTATTTCCACATTCCACGTTCCAAGTGTCTTTTTAGGATATGTAGCGAAGCCTTGAGTTTTTTTTTTAAAGCTGTCCTATGTCAATTTATATGTTTGTAGTAGGCTTAGATTTATTATGTAAATTAATAATACACCAAAGAGCGATCATTTAATAAATAAGATTTGTTTTGAAAAACTGTTATCGAGCCAGGGAGCGGTAATCAAACTGTAATATGTCAAGATTATAGCACGTAATCTTGTACATATTGTAACAGTTTTACAATATTTGATTCTGATGTGAGTACAATAAGACCACATCAGTCCTAATTGTCATTGAAATAAAATAATAATAATTAAAATAACCCCGCAACCCTTGTGAGGAAAAGCGGTAGAAAATGAATGAATGAATGAATAATTAAAATACTAATCCTGGACAAGTTCCATACAGCATGGTGGCCTTGTGGTTAGCACTAGATGAGCGAGTGCACCACTATCTGTATCTGTACTGGGACATCGTGGCCATATCATGTGTTTTAGTATCACTATCACTAAATGACGCCTGCTATAAGCAAAGGCTGATGGCAGGCTTCCACAGTGGTGCACACACACAAGGTTGCAGTGCGCTCTGACAACAAGTCTCTTGTGAAGATTACACAGTAGATGCACGACGAAAGAAACACTATCACTTTCTCTTTTAATGTGCACCACTTGGGAATTCTGAGTTACGATGCATCCATCCACCCAGCCGTTTTCCTATGCCGCTTATCCAGTTATGATGCATAGAAATGAAAAAAGTATTTTTAGAGCATGACTGTGACAGTATTTGCATCACAGACAGCAGTCATCCTAGCAGGTTAAGGCATGGCTCCACAATTGACTGCTGTAACCTACATTACATACCCAATGAGTTATTATTATTTAGAAATGAACTTTATTCATAACAACTACAGAACAGTATTCAAACCCAATGAGGATTTCTCTTTAATTGGGGACCTACTATGCTTTTTGTTGTCTGTGTAGCATTATACAGTGTGCAACAGGGAGCATCTTACCCGCATGCATGCAAATTAGCTCACTGATGTCTGGAATTGTGAATAGCCTTTTCCACCACAATCAGCGGATCTACCCAAGTTTTGTTTAAACATGGGTAGTCTCGCAAAAATCGTTGACCAAATGACCAAATTTACCCTACCAATGTTGTGCCAAGATTGTATGCACTCAATAAATGCGAACCAACGTTACCACTTTTTGACTTCATACACAGTAATTCACGGGCCTCTGGCAGTAGCTGGCAGTAGCTCGTACCCAGGGTACGGGTAAAGGTACGGGTTTGTTAATTTATCAACGCTTACACCCACAAAATTATAAATTGGGTTTCGGCAGTAGTCAAGAAGTTCTCAGTACCACTTGGCATGATTCTTAACCATATATTAATCAGTTGATTATTAGGTCCATCCCTCATGTTCACCTTGTTGCCCAAAGCTTAGCCAAAATCACATGCAAAAATGTACTCTATACGGCCTGGTGCACATTTTATTCTTTGTTGCAGATGAGTGTCACATTAACAAGCACACTAAATCCCCACCATCCCTTTTCTTTACAGCAAGTCATAATCCTGAATGTCACGTTCTTTGTACAACGCCTAGCTGTCCGTATTCCAAAGCTCGAGCACTCAAATGTGAAGCACTTCTCAAGCACAAGTGCCTGTGCATCTCCCCCTATGATTAAAACAGAAAGGAGGGGGTTTAATTAAGCGCTTAAATATTCAATCATCACTCCCATTACTGAAACCAAGAAGCCTTCAGTATGGATTTAACAAAGCCAGTAAACAGTGCATGCCTGCTGGTGGAAGATAGTCTGGAAGCAGTGTGTACTCTCAACCAATACACACCAACGCCATCAACTCTTGCTAGCAATTCAACACAACGTTTATGTGACGGCGCTACAACAACTGTGACATTGGTAAACAACGTCAACCGTGGCGGTTCCCTGAGAAGACATTTGCGTGCATGGTAGCATAGCTATAGTTTTATTGAAATTGCATAACAATATCACAGTCAATAAAAATAATAATGCATTGGAATTTATATAGCTTTGAAAATACCCAAAACACTGACATGAGTCATCAACTTTGCTTAAATGTGTTACATATTGTTTGTAATTATGTTCTACATCATTACATTTTTGAACGTGAATGGCAAAGTCGTAAAAATTACATTCAGAAATCATGGCCGCAGACGAACTAGCTAGGGAAAACAAACATAACGGTGTACGAGACATTTACAGTGATTATAACAAAAATTTGCCAATGTGTCAATTGTATTTCAGAAGAAAGAAACATTGGGAGATGAAATAGAGAACTAGCAGAGCATGGACTTAAGACCTATGACATGGTGATGAAGATTCAAAACACAGAATGCTCTGTATGTTGCTTATACTTTAATTGTTGTTTTAAATTGGCCCATAATTAATTTTATAGCCTTTGATTGTATATATGGCCGCTTGTCAAATGTCAATGTTTTCTGCCGTTGTTTGTTGATACCAATTTTGATGTAGTGGCCGTTCTTTGTTGCCTGGTATTTTCCCATGTACCGGCAGAATAGCATCATTTTAAAAAATGCATTTCCCATACTTTTAAGCCAAATGTTTCTTGTAAAGGTGTTCATCAGTGAAATGATCACTGCAAAGAACAGCTTGAAACCCAAGCCAATTTGAGGAAGTAATTCTTCTTCTTCGTTAATGACGCTCACTCTGCCAATATGGAGACGAAGACGTTCTCCTTTTCACTGCTGTTTATGTGCGTTTAAATCTCTGGGAGGACGCCAAGACCTTTTCTGGGGCAGTTAGCATTCGCAAGAAGTGTGTCTATTATGGGACGTGTTGATGCTCAGGGGGGCTTCTGGCTGGATCCTCTGAGTTTCCACACGGAGCTTGGAGGCAGCCAGGAGAAAATTTGAGAGGAATGAACAAGTGAGAGCACGTCTCCCTTAGCTTTGTGGGACCCTCATCGGCTGCCGTAGTCTCCACCAGCCAAAGCTACTATTTCCACATTGCTTTTGATTCATTATTTAGTGGTAGCTCTGGCGGGAAAAGGTTGGGAATCAGAGGACCAAAAGTCATCGAGGAGGTGTCACCGGCTTTATACAATTTTTATGGGGAATTTTTATTTCTTGACCCTATTTTTACTACCTCCCCAAAGCAAACTTTTACATCAAAACACGCAAATGGAAAATGCAGTTCCTGCTCGGGACCCAGACTGACTGCAATACTTGGTGACTTAAAATGCATGCATATATACAGCAGGTTTTCACATAGGTTACCATCCAAGACCACCAATGAATTACAAAAATTGGCGATATCAATACTCAAATCCTCGCAGCCAGGAGTCATATGAAAAGGACAGTAAAATATTCAGTGCAGGCAATACTCATACGATATCACCACCAAGCTTAACAATTTTGCTACTTGTGTCTCCAGCTATTTAGACTCCTTTTCAATACATTGCAAATCCATACTGCAGCACAAACTGTACACTGAGTACTATAATGTCACACTGTATACTCTCTATGAAAATGGTAATTTATGAGCATTTCTGCACGATTTCAGTGATGGTCGTCCATTCAGCTGTGCTCAGCGTTACATTAGCAGTTAAGCTGTAGATTTGAAGCAACGGTTGCGAAAACGGGAATTTTAATTCCCGCCAAAGCATGCTGAGCTCCGTGAGGTTCGTATCGCACCCAATCTCTAAAACCCCACGGCACCCTCCATTCTATAGAGGATTTGATTGTGTAATTCAACATCACGGATCCTTGTCTGCTCGCTGTCACGTGCTAATGCATGTAAAGCCAGTGTTGCCATTTCCATGAATGTATGCTGATGCATGGTAAAACATGGAAATAGAGCAGATAGAGCTGCGCCGCAGTATGCGCTCACAAATCCGCCCGAGCTCAATTTTCAACATGAACTTGGTGATTTGCTGGGCTGGGATGTCACATTGCAACAATCTAAGCGGAAATTAGTCAAGGAAAGAGCGTTTTAACCTACTGCACAAACGCTTGTCAAAGATCAACTATACTCTGCTGTTTTTCCGTTTCACCAGTCAAAGATCTGCTATATGACAATAGTCAAAATCCTCAATATGACACGTACACTGTAATATTTTAGCAATTTACAAACAGCAATTAAAGATCCTTCATATGGTCTGCTGTCTTTAAGGACCTACTGCAAAAACAGTAGTCAAAGATCCACGATATGCATCAGCACTTTCCTGTTTTTAGAATCGATTGGAAAACCCTGAGTTCAAGAACCTCGATATGACAGAAGCATGCTGCTATTTTTAAGGACCTCCCGAGAGTCATCGATCCTCAGCAGCACTTAAGAATTTTAAAGAATTTTTTAAGAGTTATCTGCAAAAATGTAAGTCAAAGAGCCTCGCTTTGAGCCTCTACTTTTAAGGACCTTCTGCCAAAACCATTTACTCTTTTTAGGAATTTTCTGGAAAAATGTGAGTCAAAGATCCTCTACATGACAGGAGCTCTTTTTAAGGACCTTTGCCACAACACAAATCACACATCTTCTATATGACTTCTATGTGATTTGCTGACAAATTGGAACAATTTGCTTTTTTCAGGAATTATCCGGAAAAACCTTGTCAAATATCCTCTAAATCAGGGGTCTCAAACTCAATTTACCTGGGGGCCACCGGAGCTAGGTTCTGGGTGAAGCCGGGCCGCATCAGGTTTTAAAAAAAAAAACCCAAAACGCTGGAAAAAAATCAATAAAAAAACTATCTTCAATGCTTTTGCTTCTGCTATACCCTACACTTTTTCAGTACTTTGGTTCCAGTTTTCCACACCAAAATATCTGATAAAACATTCCACTGTTCTCAAATATCTTAATTTTTATTTTTCTATACACAAAATTATAAAAAAAATAAATAAACAAATTAAGAATAAAGACAATAAATCAATCAGTAATAAATAAGTAAAATAATAATAAAACAGCAAATAAGAAAAACTCAAGAAACCACATACAGTTGGTAGAGAAATTATTTTTTTCAGATTCAAATGTACAGTATTAACAGTTATTTAACCTTTAACATGAACATTAATGAAACTTAATAATTTTACCCAATTAGCAAGTTAGCATCGTACTCAGTTCCATCATGTTTAACAACATGTTTGATGAGATGCTTTATCTTGACGTGTATTTTCCGTTTTATTCCAAATCATTTCCTGCATTTATTTGTACCCAGCGTCATAAGCCTTTAGCTTCATTGCTAATCCAAAGCAAAATAGGGTGGGGTAACAGGGTAGGGTAACAGAATGGGCGGGGCAAAATCATGTTAATTGTGTCCGGTGTGCACACAGCTTTAAGCTGTCATTTCAACATTAAACTTTGGTATCAAGGTGGGGGCCTCAAACTAGCGTCTCGCGGGCCGCATTTGGCCCCCTGCTCTAAATGGTATAAGCTTTTAAAGATCGTACCGCAAAAAGCTAGTCTAAATTCTCTACATGACAGGAATGTAGTTCTATTTTTATGGACTGTAAAAAGGCAAGTCTAGGATCTTGTATATGACGGGAGTAATTTGCTTTCCTTGAGGAATAGAAGCAAAAGCAAGTAAAAGATCCTCGAAATGACTGCAGTATTCGGCTGTTTTTAGGAATCATTCGGAAAAATGCCACACAAACACATATATTTTTAAAAAGGCACATTTGCCCCGATGTAAAAAAAATCTCCATCCACACAATGATGTTTTAAAACTATTCCCGTCCACACGGATATGCATCAGGCTGTAAGTAAAGGGGCACTGCTGCCATGGACCTTTATCCAAAGTGCACCCTAACAAAGATGGCAATTCACAGGAGAAGACATATATAGACCGCCAGCGAACTAGCATTACTTTTCAGTTGCTTATTTGACATTCATCAGCAAAAGTTATAATGATGTTTTCATGCAATGATGATTGCATGTTTATTTCTACCATATGATTTCACTTCACCACATCAAAAGTGTGTCATCTTTTTGTTGTTTCCAAAAGGTGCGTACGCCAACTACCGGGGGTGCACATTCTCACGCAAAGTTTATTTTCATAAATCACAACCTTTGTGTAGGAAGTTGTGTACGCAACTTTCAAACCCCGTTTTGTGCATATGCAAGTTTTATAAGTGAGGCCCCTGATATTTTGCTGATTACTAAAGAACGGAAAAAGGAAAGAAAAAGAAAAACTTTTTATTCTGATGCAAGATTAGAGTCTAACCTTTCATTTGGTATATACCATACTATACTATATAGACCTATATGACCTGTGTGCCTTCAAAAATCAGTCAAAATTATCAAAAATGTCCGGTACAGAGAGGGCCGTCTTTTGAAAAATGGCTGGGATTGAGTTAAATGAAAAGTCGCTAATTAACCTAGCATGTTTTTGGAATGTGGGAGGAAACCGGAGTACCTGGAGAAAAACTCTTGGAGAACATGCAAACTCCACACAGAGATGGCTTGAGGCTTGCGCGCTAACCACTCGACCGCCGTGCAGCCTTGATGAAACATGTTCTTTATTAAAATGTAGCAGATGTTCATGATTACTATGAAGTTGTGAAGTGTAGTTCATTTTATCGGTCAAGAAAGAACCCCATCAGTTGTGATGCTGATATAATTGTGTGTATGTCAAATTGTCCTTGTTCAATTGCCTCCACGACTGTACAGAACAGGCATATAACACAGGGACGCTTTCAACAATTCCATTCTAACATTCCTAAGAAAATCTTCCAAAATAATAATATACTTGTGAAAGTTGTCCCACCAGTTAGAGGTCCACTTGGGTCTGGTCCCAAATTTGAGGGCGCCTTTGAGGGCGAGATAGTCGTCGCTGGTTTGGAAAGCAAAACAGTAGTAGTTACCTCCTCCGGAGCCCACAATGGCATCTTTGTTCATCAATGCGGCGATATTTTGTCATTGCACACATTAAAACTAATGTGGAAATATCGGGACATAATTGTTACGCAAAAGGTTCTCCCCGTGCATGCGTGGGTTTTCTCCGGGTACTCCGGTTTCCTCCCACATTCCAAAAACATGCTAGGTTAACTGGTGACTCCAAATTGTCCATAGGTATGAATGTGAGTGTGAATGGTTGTTTGTCTATATGTACCCTGTGATTGGCTGGCGGCCAGTCCAGGGTGTACCCCGCCTCTCGCCCGAAGACAGCTGGGATAGGCTCCAGCACCCTCGCGACCCTCGTGAGGATAAACAGTAGAAAATAAATGAATGAATGAATGTTACGCAAAAGCCCTGTCTACAACGTCCATACATAATTTTCCAAAAACACAGTTTTTAATGACAAAATCCTCTGTTGGTGCATGAATGAGAGGCCAAAATACGTAGAAAAATATGTTTTAAAACACATATTTTAGACAGGACCTAAATGACAGGACTGGTGTGCTATTTTCAAGGACTGCAAAAAGGCTACTCAAAGATCCTCTATATGACAGCAGAATAGGAAGGCAAAGAGTGAAAGTGACCTGGTTATCTACATACAAGAGGGACCCCACATCACCCCCTATCCTGCCCCACCATCTTCTCCATGGGGGGTAACAGCGGCAGTCCTCAAAGTGACACAATCTAATTCTCAGCACATGAGTCATGGGGGGGCCTCAGGAAGAGAAAAGGGGACGGGCAGCACAATTAGCAAGAAAGTTTTTTTTTTTTTTGTCCTTGTGGCTTCTCCTCACATCAGCAGCCAGCTCCAGCGAGCAGGTTAAAGGTCAGCTGTGTGGAAAGTGTGCCAATTCGACCGTCTCTCGAGGGAAGAAGACGAGGGCTTTTCAGAAAATATCCACACTGCTTTTACCTGAACGCTAGCTAGCTTGCTAGCTTTCATGAGACGTCCTCCCACGGTCTCACACACGTACACAAATCTTCACGTCGTCTTTCTTCGTGTTCTTTGTTCACGTCTTTTATAGTTTTGTTCCCCCATCTGTGTACCCCCCCCCCCCTGAAAAGCACTTTGTAAACTTTTGTTTGTGCGACATGACATGAAGATGTTTGTCTTGCTTACTTGTCAAACTAGGACGGCGTACAAACCACAAACTGAGCTAAAACATAATTTTTGAAAACTAAAAATGGGAAAAAGTAGTGAACTTGAACTAAGAAGATGCTAATTGCAGTAAACGAGCACGGTGTCACTTACGGCTCGTTAGTTGACTTGTAAATGTAAGACGGAATGTCGACGCAGGAGTCAAAATCTGACGCTGAGGAACACAGTTTGATAAAATGTTGTAATACTAGAACCTGTTTAGGAGCACCAAATGTGGGTAAAATGTGCCCCGCCCCACTTTTTCTCATGTTTTAACTGTGTATTAACGAATGAATGTTGTATTTTGGTGTGTCTTCTACTCTGTTTACTTGCTTTTATTCAACTCCATTCTTCTGTAAAGTGTCTTTGAGTATTTTGAAAAGCGCTATACAAATAAAATGTATTATTATTATTAAATCTATCATCTCTTTGTTTGTTTCACTTTTGAAAGAAGGGGTGAAACCTCATTCCTCATGGACATCATACTACACATCTTATAATAAAGCTACAACAAATAGGCTAACCTAGCATGATGTTGCTGTTAAGGTGACAGTGCAATGTTAGCAGTGTAGCATATACTATAGTCTTTATACTTTTCAGTTTAAGGCAAGTATACTTCAAGTGTACTTCACTGTACTATCCCCGAGTATATAAAACATAGTTTAGAAAAAGTAAACTTCAAGTATACTTCATCATTTTTAGTATAAAATAAAAAGTAAACTTCTTTTTGCTAAGGCATCACATAGCTATGCTAGTGTTGCTAAAGTTTGTATCCTCCTGCCCCACTGCTTAAAGTTATGTTTGTTACATTGGAGTAAAATGTGGATAAAGTACACAACAGCGCTTCTTGGAGAGACACACTGTGCACAATTAGCATTAAAGCTACAGGTAGTGAAAATCCCAGCATCAAGGAGATTTTGGACAACACGGTTACTTTAAATCAGGGGTCTCAAACACGCAGCCAAATGTGGCCCGCAGGACAGTAGTTTGAGGCCCCCACCTTGATATGAAAGTTTAATGTTAGTGCAACCTGCGCAAGTTTGATATGGATGCTGTATGGTATCATGTACCCAGAAAAAATTATTACATTTGATTAATGTTCATGTTAAAGGTTAAATAACTGTTAATAGTCATCCTCCCTATCCGTGTGGAAGTGGTAAGATTTTGGCTATTTAAGTTTAAAGGAAATAACTTGAAGGCTGCCGTTTAGGTCGCTAGCTCTCGAGTTTGCGAGTTAGCATGTGTCTCAAGACCCTGCAGTTGCGCAATATGTTGTAAATAAAAAGAGTATAAATGTGACTATAGTTGTATTTTGTCATGTCTACAGGGCTCTAATAATGCTTTGTTAATTTTAATCTGAAAATAATAATTTGTCTACCCACCAACTATGTGGTTTCTTAAGTTTTTATTATTTGCCGTTTTATTATTATTATTATTATATTTATTTATTACTGATTGATTGTCTTTATTCTTGATTTGTTTATTTATTTTTCATCTTATTTTGTGCAGAAAAAAAAAAAGATATTTGAGAACAGTGGAATGTTTTATCAGAGCTTTTCTTGTAGAAAATCGAAACCAAAGCAAAGTTTTTTCTTTTTTCTGTTTTTAATAAATGCGTTTTTTTGTTTTGTTTTTTTGGGGGGGAAACCTGATGCAGCCCAGTCTTGCCCAGATCCTACCTCCAGTGGCTTAAATTTAAACCTTAAATGCTGAAGAAAGTGTCCACACTAACCCAAATAGATATCCATGTCCATAGGCTATAAAGTATTAGTCTTCATAGCTTTTATTCCATCGTGGAGAGGTAAACATTTGATAAAAATAACCCTTTACATGATAAAAACATCATGTAAGAACACACACTGTATACCCTAAGCACTTTTCTGCATCATGTTGCAGTAAAGGTCAACTTTCTAAGAGGCACTCAGGCTCTTGTAGAAATGTCCTGTAAAAGGCATGTATAAAGTGGACCAAAAATGGGCAACTCATGCATCAAAGCTGCATCCGTAAGCTCCCTCAATCGCAAACCCTGCTAGCTGGCGAAGTCTTAAAGCCCAAACATCTTCATGTGTGCCTGAAGTGTGATGCTCACCTTCATTTAAACCTCATGTTCACTCCGAGCCTGGCAAAGTGACTGCTGGGCTAAGCACTCTCTCTCCACACAGACGTGCTCCTGGGGTGGAGACTTCTGCTAAATAGGACATGTCCAGTCAAAATATGCCAGCTGGCAGATCCTACCCAAGGCTTGAAGGGGATCTTCAGTAAAAACTTAAAGGATTTAATTATCAGACTGGAAAATGAGTGGAATCTTCTACTAATATGAGTCAGTTTAAGAAACAATCCAAAGTACTGTCAAATCTTGGTTTTTGAATGCACCACTTTTTGCACTGTCTCAGTTATTGTATGGTAACTCTTGTATTTTACCCTTTGGTACATTGAATCTTGTTATATTTATAAAGATGTGGACGAACAATACTCCCAGGTTTCTTGTTTGGTCAGCCATTTTGGATCATACACCCAACACTATATCCATTTCATATTTATTCATAATTATTTTGCATTGTTTTCTACATGTACAACTATAATTATCCTCAATAACATGTATTTTTGTTAATATTTTTGTTGCCTGGAAAAGATTAATTGGTTTTACATTATTTCCGATGGGACACTTTGTTTCATTTTTCATTTTGGAACATTTAAAAAAAAACGCTGTACTACGATATATGGAAGAAGAATAATGCTGATAACTGTAGAGTCTAATACAAATCATCCTGATTTCCTTCATCATTATTCCTTCAGAGGTATTTATTTATTTCTTTAATCTCATTTAAATTATTTTTCTAACTTATCAAATAATTATTTTAATATTATCTTATATTATTTGAGGAACCATCCATCCATCTTCTGTGCCGTGTATCCCCACTAGGGTTGCGGGGGTATGCTGGAGCCTATCCCAGCTGACTGCAGGCAAGAATTAAATGAAGAAGTGATAGGTAAACAGATTTTCAGAAATGTATGCCTTCTCTTAATTTGATCATAATTTTGCCACTGTGAATACATACAATTATACTGTACATAACCCTGACCCTATAATTTGCCTTTCTTTCAACAAAAATATGGTAAAATTTGGCATATTTCAGACATAAGTCTCGCTATGATTAATCCTGATTAATTAATTTGAAAACTGTAATTAATCTGATTATAAAGTGTCATCACCTGACAGCCCTAATTTTTTTCCAATGTATCTATGGTAACAATTCTTTTTTTTTTATTATTGTTTTTACTTGCTCTTTTCGCTTTTCAAGAGTATATTAACACATTCTCTATGACTTATTCTCTGCCTATTTGAGAACATGTTCAACATAGAAAGTGAAACTGTCAGTAATTGCTGAGACAAGGAAAAGTGGTAGGAATAATTAAGTGTTTCTTTTCTACTGACATGTTGTGCAGATGTCAACGCGTGATGTTTTTTTTAATGTAGCTTTGTTAAGCATGTTGGAAACCATTGCCAATAACATCTTTAAAAGAAAGAAAGATAGCAAACCTATTCAGTATATTGCTATAATGCACATACAATACATCTGCTTATATAATGTAAACAGATGGTGAGGAGTAACAGTGCAGTACACAAACATGTAGGAGCACAATGGTGGAAAAAAAAGTTGTCTCATGCTATTTTTACACCCACAGGATTCTGTATGTGGAGGTCACAGTAAAAAAAAAGAACATAGCTCCGAGTGCTCAACACAGAAAAGTAAAAACAGTGAAACCTCTACGGTCAAATACAATCCATTGCTCGGTCCACCTCTAATTTGTCTTGATGTCATATTTTCTTACTAGGAAATAATAGAATTGTAAAAAAAAAAAAAGTATCCCATGTCAAACTGTCGCCATAATTGTACAGACAATCATTTATGTAGCATTTCTTATTTTTCTCTTTTTTACCAGGCATATCTTTGCACTTCCAGTTCAATACTGGTCACAATAATTGGTGTGTGCTGTGAGGCTTTGAGATGTTGCTCCAAAGATTACTAAAGAAGATGACAGGCTTTTGCTTGCAGGGGAAGTTGTGGTGTAAATGTCTCCAGCAACTCATTCATGTCGCATATTCATCTACTGACATTTACAACAGCAACCTTCCTAAGAAGAGAGGGGGGGGCGGGGGGGGGGGGGGGTTATTCCCCAAATGCTCATCAGTGAAAATCAAACACAGTTGGACTTTCAAACCCCGCAGGCCACATTATAAGTCTAGAATTAAAAAAAGGAAAGAAGAAAAGGTGTCTTCCTACTGCTTGAATGCAGTGAGTCAGCTCCATTCAAGATCAAGTCAATGACAACCCAACTGAAGACAAAATCCATCCATTTTCTATGCCGCTTATCCTCACTAGGGTTGCGGGTATGCTGGTATGCTGAAGCCTATCCCAGCTGTTTTTAGACAGGAGGCTTAATACACCCTGGATTAGTTGCCAGCCAATCACAGGACACATATAGACAAACAACCATTCACACTCACATTCATACCTATGGACAATTTGGAGTCGCTAATTAACCTAGCATGTTTTTGGAATGTGGGAGGAAATGGGAGTACTCTGAGAAAACCCACACATGCACAGGGTGAACATTCCACACAGCGATGCCCGAGCAGGGAATCGAACCCAGCTTTTCCCGATCTCCGACATAGAAAATATATGGATGGATGTGAGTTTAAAACAGATTAATAAAAAGAGATAAAAATCGATGTATTATATTTCCCACACTTTGAAATCCGTTTACTCATTCTCTGAGCAATCTTGTTTTCCACTGATATTTTTGAGTGTCCACTTTCTCTGCTGAGCTTTCTCAAAAGCCTGGAAGATATCACGGAGAGCTGGAGTGGAGCAGACTTACTTAAATGATAAATATCTGTCAAGAAGCCCTTTCTGTCATGGGAGGAAGAGAAAGAAGAGAAAGACTGTGGCCCGAGGCGTTCTGTAACAGCGAGTGGGAAGCTGCTCATTCACAGCCTGTAGGACTCAAGTCGGAATATGAGAGAGACGCTCCGCACTTTTCCAACCACAACAAATTGAGAATTCCACTTAAAACACATCAAGATGATCTGCTTCATTCCACAGAGTGTGGGGGTGCAAGAAAAAAGATGATTGCTTGGCATGATTAAAAGACTTCAGAGGAAGAAGGAGCAACAACCCTTTACCGCTGCAGGACACAATATGATATATTATTTTAAAAATCAACCTTTGCAAAAACATTCATGCAGTTTTGTTTGACACTTAAACAGAGGTATCACTAGAAATATGTGACAAGATTGACTGTAATGATTGGCTATAGATGGAATGTTCCATTTTGGGGAATTCAGGCTGAAGTAGATTCCAAGTAGACAAATGACTTATACGAATTTAGAATAATTTTACAGCAGGTTTTGGAAAACAGAGGTATGAAAATCAATGTCTATGCCACACAGTAACCCATTTTTTAATTTTAGTTGTTGTTACTGTTGTTAATGTTATTAATCAAAGTGGATTTGTTGTATAGCATTTACTTTTCAATACATATGTAAGCAAATTTTACACATTTTTGCATAAAAATGGCTAAATAACTCAAGAAGGTTCAAGAAGAAGAAGAAGCTAAAACAGCTAAAATAATGCATAAGGCTAAAAACAACCAATTAGCTAAAAATGTCATCCAATACTTCTCTACAAGAGAGGAGCAATATGATCTCAGGGAAGAACTACATTTTAAACACTTATTATTATTATTATAATTATTATTAAATTATACATGCTTGTTTTTATTATAACTATTAAAGGACAACTGGACAGCAATGATGTAAACAGACAAAGACAAGTAGACAATAAAAAAGAACTTAGCTGTAATATTATTACTATATATTAAGGTAGAAGTGGTTTATTTGCTCTCCAAAAAATTGTGACAATAATATCTTTGGCCGTCACCTTGTGGGACAATAAATATTTGAAAACACACTTATATGTCGTAAAGATTCAGGCAACATGATCTGACATATTTGTAGGTTAAACTAGAGCTGGAAAACCTCATATTACAAATATACAACATAAGGTGGCCAGAAATATTTCAGTATTGAACAAAGCAAAATTTGTTCTCAATCAGAAATCACTCCACACTCTTTATTGCTCTCTGGTTCTACCATATCTTACTTATTGTGTGGAAATATGAGATAATAACTATAAAAGCAATCTTCACTCGCTAAATGTACTGCAAAAAAGGTCAGTAAGGATAATTCATAATGCCGCCTACAGAGAACATACTAACTCCTTATTTCTAAAATCACAAATACTTCAACTTGCTGATATAGTTCATCTTCAAACAGCTAAAATAATGCATAAGGCTAAAAATAACCAATTACCTAAAAATGTCATCCAATACTTCTCTACAAGAGAGGAGAAATATGATCTCAGGGAAGAACTACATTTGAAACACTTCTATGCTAGGACTACATTAAAAGCCATAGCATCAGATTACAATTGAGTGCATCCCATAATCAGTTCACAGTTCCACATGTCCACAAGGAGTAGGAAGAAAAAAATCCTACCCTTCCATCTGGTACTTTTACTGTTACATTTGTTCACTTCCTGCTTTCCATAATACAGTTTAAGGTTTTTTGTTTTTTTTTTAAATAATGTACCTCGTACCAAAGTACAAGGTGATATGAGCATCCAATGACATAATGGGTACCATAGTAAGTGTCAATATAGTGATATATATAGCACATCATGACTGGTTCAAGACTCTTCATCCTTGTATTTAGCAAACATCAACTGCTTGTATTGTTTCTTGAATTGGCTCATCGTTGTGCATTGTCCACATACTGAAATGATATGGCTGTGTTTCAAAATGTAGTTCTTCCCTGAGATCATATTTCTCCTCTCTTGTAGAGAAGTATTGGATGACATTTTTAGGTAATTGGTTATTTTTAGCCTTATGCATTATTTTAGCTGTTTGAAGATGAACTATATCAGCAAGTTGAAGTATTTGTGATTTTAGAAATAAGGAGTTAGTATGTTCTCTGTAGGCGGCATTATGAATTATCCTTACTGACCTTTTTTTGCAGTACTTTTAGCGAGTGAAGATTGCTTTTATAGTTATTAGCCCATATTTCCACACAATAAGTAAGATATGGTAGAACCAGAGAGCAATAAAGAGTGTGGAGTGATTTCTGATTGAGAACAAATTTTGCTTTGCTCAATACTGAAATATTTCTGTCCACCTTATGTTGTATATTTGGAATATGAGGTTTCCAGCTCCAGTTTAACGTAAAAATATGTCAGATCATGTTGCCTGAACCTGTATGACATATAAGTGTGTTTTCAAATATTTATTGTCCCACAAGGTGACAGCCAAAGATATTATTGTCACCATTTTTTGGAGAGCAAATAAACCACGTCTACCTTAATATATAGTAATAATATTACAGCTAAGTGCTTTTTTATTGTCTACTTGTCTTTTTCTGTTTACATCAGGGCTGTCCAGCTGTCCTTTAATAGTTATAATAAAAACAAGCATGTATCATTAAAAATATATATTATACATGAATGTATAAAATCAACTGAACACAAGAATCCCTGGTGGTGTAATGGTGCATTCTTTTGAGGGTGTGGGTTCGATTCCCAAACAGGGAAGGGGAGCAGCTCATGGTAAATTAATCCAAAACATGAACGCATTTAGGGTGGTGAGTACTGAACCATCACTGGTAAAATCCTCCATTTTGTTTACTGCTGTGGATGTAGTTTCCAGACATGCCCTTCTTGTGTAGCTAAATAAGGTCACCAAAGTATTAGAAGCAGCACTTTTCGACAATGATGGACAAAGACAAACATCACTGTGTGTCCATGCTTTGGTTCCGCCATTCTGTCTTTCTCCATTATCAGTGCAGCATCAGCTTATCGGTCCTGGCACAACATGTCTGCAAACGGGAACTTTCTGCATACGGAGCAGGATTAATCGGCCGGCCTCAAATTTGGTTCGGGGAGAGCGGCTCATGGGTGTCGAGGGCCGACGCTCGGCGCTCATCCTTCTTGGGTTTTTTTTTTATCTTTCCGCTTGCAGCCGCCACACGGGGATGGATGCCTATCTGGGACACACTTCCCTCCCAACAATCCTCTTGCTTAGCTTAGCATGATTCATGTCTAGAAAGAAAAATTTAATACTTTTGTCAATACTGTTTGTAAATAAAAGCACATAGGGAAAAAAAACAGGAGGCTTTATGGAATGCCACAACAAACAAACAAAAACACGCACGCACACACACACACACTGAGATTGTGTGTGTCCACTGCAGAGTGTGAATTAGATTGGATGAGACGCACAGACTGTGATAGAGGGACAAGGCGGTATCAATCAATCTGCCGCTAAATGCTACGGAAAATTCTATCTGAGCGTCTGACCTGCGGGGCACACATCTAATAAACAACTCGGTGGCCCTTTCGAGCCTCTGTTCAGTCCTAGTCTGTGCTCCCCCCAAACCACCCACCCACACACCAAAAATGTGTCCATATGTGAAACAACGTCAACACTGCAAACATGAAAGGAAGAACTGTGATGTTTTGCTTCTTCTTTGTCTGTTTTGTAACATTTCAAAATGAGAAAAACCCTCAAAAGGGGTGTTGTGTTAATCATTCCCAAGATAATCATCCTCAGTATTAACAGTGGTTAGCCTTTTTTTAAACTTGCATGGCTATTCACAATGTTAAAAAATGAGATGCATATATAACGCAAATAACTTCCACATTAAATGGGGATCACAATAGATGAAAATATGAGCTGGAAATACAAATATACAACATAAGGTGGCCAGAAATATTTCAGTATTGAACAAAGCAAAATTTGTTCTCAATCAGAAATCACTCCACACTCTTTATTGCTCTCTGGTTCTACCATATCTTACTTATTGTGTGGAAATATGGGCTAATAACTATAAAAGCAATCTTCACTCGCTAAATGCACTGCAAAAAAGGTCAGTAAGGATAATTCATAATGCCGCCTACAGAGAACATACTAACTCCTTATTTTTACAATCACAAATACTTCAACTTGCTGATATAGTTCATCTTCAAACAGCTAAAATAATGCATAAGGCTAAAAATAAACAATTAGCTAAAAATGTCATCCAATACTTCTCTACAAGAGAGGAGAAATATGATCTCAGGGAAGAAGTACATTTGAAACACTTCTATGCTAGGACTACGTTATGCTAGCCATAGCATTTCAGTATGTGGAATCAAACTATGGAATGGATTGAGTAAGGAAATCAAACAATGCACAACGATGAGCCAATTCAAGAAACAATACAAGCAGTTGATGTTTGCTAAATAGAAGGATGAAGAGTCTTGAACCAGTCATGATGTGCTATATATATCACTATATTGACACTTACTATGGTACCCATTATGGCATTGGATGCTCATATCACCTCCTACTTCGATACGAGGTGCATTATTAAAAAAAAATGAAAAAAAACCTTAAACTGTATTATGGAAAGCAGGAAGTGAACAAATGTAACAGTTAGTGATTGTAAAAGTACCAGATGGAGGGGTAGGATTTAATAAGCTTTGCTTCTTCCTACTCCTTTTGGACATGTGGAACTGGGAACTGATTATGGGATGCACTCAATTGTAATCTGATGCATGTTCAAATGAAATTAAACCATTACCATTACCAAATAAAAGGCAAATAAAGTAAAAAAAAACAAAAAGTGTTTTTATTTTCCAGAAGCACATATAAAGTGATTTTTTTCATATAATGCCATTTGGCTTTGTTTCTTTATAATGCCATTGTTTTTTGGTTTTTTTTCAATTGCAGCCATGAATTGGACTGGTGAGGATCACGCTTTAACGTTTATGAAAATAAACAAATCTGTAACTCCGTTTCCACTTCAATCTTGGTAGACATGATCCTGTACCAGCTTGAAACACGATCTTGTTATGGGTTACCAACTTCAGAGCTACTGGATCTACAATGAAACGGAAACCAACCGTCCGACCTCGCACCGCCAGAACTGACTACATTTTTAAAACACAATGAAACACTTCTTTGTTTCCTTTCTGTATTTGCCTTTTATTTAACCTACAAATGTGTCAGATCCTCACAGCTAGGAGACCAGGGTTCAATTCCACTCTCGGCCATCTCTGTGTGGGGTTTGCATGTTATCCCGTGCATGCGTGGGTTTTCTCCAGGTACTCCGGTTTCCTCCCACATTCCAAAAACATGCTAGTTAATTGGCAACTCCAAATTGTCCATAGGTATGAATGTGAGTGTGAATGGTTGTTTGTCTATATGTGCCCTGTGATTGGCTGGCCACCAGTCCAGGGTGTACGCGGCCTCTCGTCCGAAGACAACTGGGATAGGCTCCAGCACCCCCGCGACCCTCGTGAGGATAAGCGGTAGAAAATGAATGAATAAATGTGTCAGATCATTTTGCCTGACCCTGAATAATTAATGTTAAAAATCTTGTCTCGTCTTGTTGTCGTGAATTCAGTTTCGCGCATCATCACTGTGGCTTGCTTCAGAGAAGTTAATGATGTCATCAATACAAAATATATCAGTTACATACACACAAAGGCCATTTTTTCTGCTGAAAATGTGTTTTTTGTCAATGAGCGGTGAGTAGTTTTACTTTTTTTTATTTTTATTTGGTAAAAGTACATCTTTACATACACTACACAAGGGGCACAGATATTCTAGAAATGTAATTTATTTATTATCTGGTTGTGTACAACATGAAATTAAAAGAACAAAATCAGTACAGACTCATCATTGGTGCGAGTCTGAAGAGAAGATGATGGCATTGTTGTTTGATGTGTGGGTGACAGGCAGTGTGCTAACTAATTAACTTCAGGTTATGCGGTGAATAAATACTCACACTTAAACTCAAAACAGACATAATAACTTCATCAAACCTCACCTTGACGCTTTCACACACACACACACACAAACACACACATATGTACAGCATTTGAGTACAAGGATGAAGTGAAAGATGAACAGGAAAAGTTCTATATAATTTTCACTTTGTCTGCGTTGGTGTAATTGTAATTTGCTTTGCTTGGTGTTTTGCACTTCTTGTACACCGCACAAATTGTACCGATTGGAAAAAAAATTGAGTGTTTATTTCAAAGTGTGGCGCACCTGGATGGACAAGATGAGGTGTTTAATCCAACACGATGTACAGCTATAAAGAACACGACCTAAAACAAAAGGGCCACATGATTCACCGTCATTCCATCAGCTTGGTGCCGGAAACGACTCTCCCTGAGAATGGATATGATGCGTAATAAAGCCCAGGCACTGCAAACCATCACAGCCGGTAAGTGCCTTCCTTTTTGAACATAATGCAGAATACAAGAGAGATACACGTCATTCTATTAGGACAGTGATTTTCAACCACTGTGCCGCAGCACACTAGTGTACCTTGAGAAAGCGTCAGGTGTGCCGTGAGGAATTATCCGATATCACTTTTTATAATTAACATTTATTAATCATCATTTGCAAATATTATGTCAATAGCCATTATGTCAATAGTATACATGGACCCAAATATTCCAATTCACTTTGGTTTATTTGCTCAAACGGAAAGAATTGAACAGGGATGGAATATTCCTTTAACCAATCCGATTGAGGTATCTTGTACCCGCTCAAACCGAAAGTTGTCAGGGTGCCTTCTTCTTCGTGGTGTTTTTCTTCTTCTGTTGTTTATTGGCGGTTGGCAAGCAGCTTTCGTATGCATTACCGCCATCTGTGGAACAGAATCTAAACCCTTCCATACTTTATTCACAAGTGTAGTTTTATTAAAAAAGAAAATATATATCTATATAAAACATCTCCCGAGTTTAATTATAAAATATTAGCAAGATTGAATTTGATCTTTTCCTGTTTAAATTTATCCCGGGTGCGTTCTTTCAGCGCATGCTCAGATATGACGTAACACGCAGATCCAGACGTTCTTCACTTTTAAATATGGAGGCCAGCAATTGGCACTGGACTAAGCAAAGTTTGTTTTTGATTCAAACTAAATTTCAAGACTGGACAAACGAAAAACTGGCAATACGGAGTTATTCCAACAAGTGAAAGAAAAACTCAGGGAAGCCGGTATCACGTGATGTTGATGATACGGTGATACGTTTTACTGGGCATGCCCTATTGACTATTCTGGTTGATTTTCACGGCGCATGTAGACAAGAGATTGGAATATTACTTTCCATGGATACCATTGTTTCCCGAAAGGTCATTCGGAAAGAGAAAAAGTGGTGATGTAAAAACGTGGCTACTGTGGAGTGTCTGTGGTGTAAAGACTGGCAGAGCAATGTAATATTGGTCCGTGTGGCAACACCTACCTTGTTCCTCCCATAGACTTATTGATGCACGTGTGAGGTCGTGGTGACATTTTGGAACATTTTTGGTTAGTGGTGTGCCACAAGATTTTTCCAATGTAAAAAACGTGCCATGGCTCAAAAAAGGTTGAAAAACACTGTATTAGGAAGCCACAACTGTGTCCTCTGCACTGCCTTTCACTTTTTTTTTCTTCCTATCCTGCAGGCCGGGGTGACAGTCATTATGGATGTGCGAACCACTTACTGCTTCCACACGATACAATATTTATGAAACACTTAGCCGACGGTCTGGAGGTTAATATTTCATCCACAGATACGACGAAAGCGTACAAGCAGAACAGAGCGCCAAAGAGAACGCCTTTAAATACCTCACATACGCACTCGCTTCAATGTCGTCGTCTGCACGTTAGCGAGGGGGCTGATTAATGACAAGCCCCTCCTTGGCGGTGCACGCTGGGCAGGTTGGAGTCCACGGAATACGCGGGCCAGTGGCCTGAGGCGTGGAGGCGGACAGATTAGTTTCTCAATAAACAATCTGCCAGCGTCTGCCAGGGTGGATTTCAGCTGCAATTAGATGGCGTTAGCGGCCGTGTGACGTATGCGGATAGATTGCTTTTGGACTCCCCGACTGTATGGTAATTGTAATCCTTATCGTTTCCTCTCACGTGGCCGCTCTTCATAATGACGAGCCATTACAATAAATTTGAAGCAGCCAGGCGGGCCAATGAGCAGCTTAGTGCCATCCCATATTGATGGACACGTTTTTTTATAAAGGCAGATTGTCTGGGTTAGCTTAAGAACTACAAATGTTGTTACATCACAGCCAGAATAAATGTAGATTAATGCTTTTTCATGTATTTTTTTAGTACACTCTTGGGTACACACCTTTAGGGGAGTGTAAGATTGAGCAATATTGGTTGAAAAACATGGCTGCCAAAATGAGCAGCGACATGGGTGTCCAAAAACATTCTTACAGATTTTGGAACTCAGTGCCCACATAAGATGTACCGTCAATTTTTGAGAAAATGGTTCTGGTTCTACCATATCTTACTTATTGTGTGGAAATATGGGCTAATAACTATAAAAGCAATCTTCACTCGCTAAATGTACTGCAAAAAAGGTAGGTAAGGATAATTCATAATGCCGCCTACAGAGAATATAACTCCTTATTTGTAAAATCACAAGTACTTCAACTTGCTGATATAGTTCATCTTCAAACAGCTAAAATAATGCATAAGGCTAAAAACAACCAATTAGCTAAAAATGTCATATATCATATATCACTATATTGACACTTACTATGGTACCCATTATGTCATTGGATGCTCATATCACCTCCTACTTCGGTTTTCAAGTCTTCAAAATTAAAGGTTTTCAAGTGTGCCTGCAGAAAATACGGTTCATTCATAAGAAAACAGAACACCTATTTTTATCTGCATGCATTTGTTTGTGTAAGCTAATTTTAGTACTACTGAGCAATGCGCTCAACAAAATACCCACTGTAACTTCAGGTTGGTTGGCCAAATCACCACACCACATAACACTTCTAGGGAAGTGACAACACGTGCATACAATTTTAGCAAAAGTGTTTGGAAAACATAATCAAACATCATCGAGGCAGCTTACTTTGTTCGTAAGTCACTGAGCAAATATCTAAGGCAGTGGTCACCAGCTTTTTGAGCCCAAGATCCCTGGTCTTGGCCATGAACAACATTTATCATGACAATATCTATCTAATGTTCAGGTCCTGTTGTGGGAGGAGATTGTATGGATGTGATAATGCATTCATTTTTCCTACTGTTTTTAGGGGCCGCACGGTTGTGGAGTGGTTAACCATCAGGACATCATCTCTTGGGCATCACTGGAGAATTCCTCTGTATGTTCTCCCCATGCATGGGTTTTATCCGGGTCCTCTGATTTCCTCCACATTTCAACAATATGCATATTAATTAATTGCCGACTCCAAATTGTCCATAGGGCTGCACGGCAGACAGGTAGTCAGCACGCAGGCTACACAGTTAGGAGAACCGAGTTCAATTCCACCCTCGGCCATCTCTGTGTGGAGTTTGCATGTTCTCCCCGTGCATGCGTGGGTATTCTCCGGGTACTCCGGTTTCCTCCCACATTCCAAAAACATGCTAGGTTAATTGGTGACTCCAAATTGTCCATAGGTATGAATGTGAGTGTGAATGGTTGTTTGTCTATATGTGGCCTGTGATTGGCTGGCCACCAGCCCAGGGTGTACCGGTCCTCTTGCCTGAAGACTGGTGCTGGGATAGGCTCCAGCACCTCTGCGACCCTCGTGAGGATAAGTGGTAGAAAATGAATGAATGAAATTTGTGCATAGGTATGAATGTGAGTGTGAATGGTTGTTTGTCCTTTGTGTCCTGTGATTGGCTGGCCACCAGTCTAGGGTGTACCATAGACAGCTGGGATAGGCTCCGGCAGATCGCTAATGATAGGTTGGTGACCCCTGGTCTAAGGATTATAAAACTTTGAGGATGTCTGCATTACATTGCTAGCTTGTATTCCAAAGTATGGGGGTGGGGGGGCACAAATGAATGTAATGGCCAGTATAGGAGGCTTGAAAGCACAGTAAAATGGCAGACCAACTTTAACTGTAGGTTGGCACCATATTTCCACTGTATCAGTAAATTGTATTTTAATAAAAGAATCTGATTTGAGCAGCAAAACTGTGCAAACAACGTTGTTTGAGCGTGATCTTAGAAGGTAATACATCAGGAAACTGCAAACATGGCAAAGTTTGAGCATGAGATCAAGAAAGCACAAGCGTGAAATGAAAGTAACAGCTCTCCTGGCATCTTGCAGTAGTCAACAGTTGTCTGTAATGTAAAAAAACAAAAACAAAAAACACCAGGTTATATTTTATTGGCAAATTAACAGTAATTATGACTGAAAAGCACGGCGCTCTGTGGCATCACAACACATATACAACAACAGGAAAGGCTTGTACTCTGGGAAAACAAAGTGCCTTGTGGTTTTATAAGCTCATTAAAATGTGAAATCCATTCAGAGCAGCAGATCTTCTTAACAAGCCTACGAGGAGCCGGTCTAATCCAGCCACCGTTAAGAACTGAAATGTTTCACACATTCATTGGCAGGACAAAAAGTCTTGCATCGACTTAATGTTTTTTGTTTTTTTTTTGATGAGTGATGAATAAAATGCAGAGTTTGCTTCAACCCAGATCCTATCATTGTCCAATTCATGGCTAATGCTTAATATTGTGAATTGTGAAATTGAGAAATTTACACACATCCACCCAGTCCGACTCGTTGGTCTTAAAGTTTTCCCAAAAGATATTCATGCTTCCTACTCATCTTCACAACTTTTCTGCCAATTTATTATTCATTGCATCTTGGGGGCCGAAGGAAAATTAATTCCTTACATGAAGACATTTGCTGCCTCAATTTGCTGCAACTCAACAGCAGGAGGAGGGCATAAAAATAAACATGGTAACAAAAAGGATAAGGGATGCTTGTTTCCTGGACCATTGTTGTCACAACAGCAAGAAGCCACATTATCTATTAGTTACGAAGATAACATTCATGCAATAAAAGTGGAAAATGGTTACTATTTCAGCATTTAATCCACTCCCCTGAGATCTTATTATTCATAGAATTTTTGAAATGGACCAAATGCGAGTAGATCATTATTTGGGAATTAAAGGGACTTTCCTGAATAGACAAATGCAATACAGCACCCTAAAGGTACCATGTAGTATCTTACCATGTACGTACTGTCACATGACTACATTTCCTCCTTGTGGGTCCACATACGAATGCACTCTGATCTGACTGTGGTTTGTCTACAGTGGTAGTTCAATTTTCATATGCTCGATTTTGATGAGGATTCTGTTTTTGATGAAAATTATTGCCAAAAATATGTCTCACTTTTTTCAGACAGTCCCAGTTATTGTACAAACAAACAGTGCATCTGACAAACTAGTCTGTTTAGCGGAATTGAGAATTGAGTGCCCAAAAAAAGTGTGTTAAATTTAAAAATGGAAGTGTGTTCACGCGTTGCTGAATCATTCATTTATTCATTCATTCATTTTCTACCGCTTATCACGAGGGTCGCGGGGGATGTTGGAGCCTATCCCAGCTGTCTTTGGGCGAGAGGCGGGGTACACCCTGGACTGGTGGCCAGCCAATCACAGGGCACATATAGACAAACAACCATTCACACTCACATTCATACCTATGGACAATTTGGAGTGGCCAATTAACCTAGCATGTTTTTGGAATGTGGGAGGAAACCAGAGTACCCGGAGAAAACATGCAACCTTCACACAGAGATGGCCGAGGGTGGAATTGAACCCTGGTCTCCTAGCTGTGAGGTCTGCGCGCTAACCACAGTCCCAGAATTGGGACACTCTGGATAGATTCCGACCAGAGAATCATTTAATCATCTTCATTATGGGGCCGCACGGTGAACAGGTGGTGAGCATGTTGGCCACACAGTCATGAGATCGGGAAGACCTGGGTTCGATTCTCCAGGCATCTCTGTGTGGAGTTTGCATGTTCCCCTCATGCATGTGTGGATTTTCTCCCGGTACTCCGGTTTCCTCCCACATTCCAAAAACATGCTTGGTGACTCCAAATTGTCCATAGGTATGAATGTAAGTGTGAATGGTTGTTTGTCTATATATGCCCTATGATTGGCTGTGGACCCAGCCTGTCGCACAAAGTCAAGTGGCATAGGCTCCAGCATGCCCGCGACCCTCGTGAGGATCAGCGGTATAGAAAATGGATGGATGGGTTGGTTTATTTGTCCAGTTGATTTCATACATGTTTTTAAATTCAAATAAGGGTGGCGTTTTTTCGATAACTATTGCATGTTGCAGTATTGTATTGCAGTAAAGGCGTAAAATTGGAGCATCTCTAGCTGTTGTCACATACCGGCTGGTCAACAGGTCATCTTGTTGCACTCAAAGAGGCCAAATGAAAAAAAACCCAAAACATTTATCCTCCACAACATGATGAATTTCAACAGAACCTTTAACTGAAAGGAAAATGTCATCACCCAAAGTGCAGCAGAGCTGTAAATGCTGCGGTGTTTACCAGGAATGTACACATTGTGAATAAACACAGGCAGCACACAATCATTGATCATCCAAATGTCACTCGGAATTTAAACTGCTCGGTGATATTACAGGCGGCCGAATTCGCCAGAAAATAGCTGGAGGAAATTGCATTTCCCTCTATTGAACATGAATTTTAATCACGGCGTTCCCATCTCGTCAATAGCGTGCATTCATCAGCGATGGCGTAATAAAGCTCCATCCAGCATTTAAACGTTGACAGAATAACTCAGCTCAAATATTTATTACACATTATTGGATTATGCTCAGTAGTTTACTGCTTTGTTTATTCTTGCCGTTCATTTCACTGTCAGATGCCTGATAGTAAAAAGGCTTTTGGCTTTACATTCTTTTTGCATTTGTATATTTTTTTTGTTATTTAAACAACCCAATGAGGCTTGAATTTTTCTTCTTTGTTTTTTTTTTTTTTGTAACTATGCTGTACAAGTCTTTAAATCGGGTGTATAGTTGTTCCAACAAAATGTAAAAAAGTGATAATGTTCAGTCGTTTCTAATAATTTTTGCATCACATTGTGCCTGTAAAACTATAATTATTGTCTATAAAATCTGCTTTGGTTAGAGTCCGCATTGATACGTTCACCAAGGCAGTAATTTTCAACCTTTTTTGAGCCACGGCACATTTTTTTACATTGGAAAAATCTTGTGGCACACCACTAACCAAAAATGTTCCAAAATGTCACCACGACCTCACACGTGCATCAATAAGTCTATGGGAGGAACAAGGTAGGTGTTGCCACACGGACCAATATTACATTGCTCTGCCAGTCTTTACACCACAGACACTCCACAGTAGCCACGTTTTTACATCACCACTTTTTCTCTTTCCGAATGACCTTTCGGGAAACAATGGTATCCATGGAAAGGAATATTCCAATCTCTTGTCTACATGCGCCGCGAAAATCAAACAGAATAGTCAATAGGGCATGCCCAGTAAAACGTAAAAATCAACATCACGTGATACCGGCTTCCCCAAGTTTTTCTTTCACTTGTTGGAATAACTCCGTATTGCCAGTTTTTCGTCTGTCCAGTCTTGAAATTTAGTTTGAATCAAAAACAAACTTTGCTTAGTCCAGTGCCGATTGCTGGCCTCCATTTTTAAAAGTGAAGAACGTCTGGATCTGCGTGTTACGTCATATCTGAGCATGCGCTGAAAGAACGCACCCGGGATAAATTTAAACAGGAAAAGATCAAATTCAATTTTGCTAATATTTTATAATTAAACTCGGGAGATGTTTTATATAGATATATATTTTCTTTTTTAATAAAACTACACTTGTGAATAAAGTATGGAAGGGTTTAGATTCTGTTCCACAAATGGCGGTAATGCATACAAAAGCTGCTTGCCAACCGCCAATAAACAACAGAAGAAGAAAAACACCACGAAGAAGAAGGCCCCCTGACAACTTTCCGTTTGAGCGGGTACAAGATACCTCAATCGGATTGGTTAAAGGAATATTCCATCCCTGTTAAATTCTTTCCGTTTGAGCAAATAAACCAAAGTGAATTGGAATATTTGGGTCCATGTATACTATTGACATAATGGCTATTGACATAATATTTGCAAATTATGATTAATAAATGTTAATTATAAAAAGTGATATTGGATAATTCCTCACGGCACACCTGACGCTTTCTCAAGGTACACTAGTGTGCCGCGGCACAGTGGTTGAAAATCACTATTTGGAACTGCCATGAATTATTACAAACTTTTTCACTTTTTCCAGGTTCAAGGTTCCACTGTATTGCTTTAGTTGATATACTTTTTTCTTTGTGCTTATTTAACAATGTTAGGATGACTGTGCATGGAATTCATCCTTTATAGTAGTACTGTACACACTCTACAGTCGTAAAATATGTTAATGTGGGCAGAAGAAGAAAGCAAAGCCAGAGTCTGACGAAAAACAAAAAGATAACTTGAGAAAGTCTGTGGATAGAGCCTCCCGGTCTCGATGCCATCTGACAGCGTCTCTTCTTTAGATTGCATAAGGAAGATTAAATGTCAAGCTGCGTCTCAGCACAACCTGAGAACAATGTCTGATGTCAAGTGGAATGTTCCCTGGACAACAATGAGCACGCCATCTGTAAGGCAAGGTGCACTCCATCTTGGCACAGAACCAGCAGAGCAAATATGCAAAATAGGCTCTTCAAGGGGAGTCTGATGGAATATAGTGGACTCATTAAAAGTTTTCTTGGAAACACTTTTCTTTGTCACCTGTGTGGAATATCTGCCCACCCAAATACAAAACCGAGGAACGACTGGAGGTGTTGTCCAAAGTCAAGCTAGTCTATTTAGTAAGCCCTATACCAGGGGTCTCAAACTCAATTTACCTGGGGTCCACTGGAGCTAAGGTGTGGGTGAGGCTGGTCCGCATCAGGTAAAAAAAATAAATAAATAAATAAATAAATAAATTATATATATATATATATATATATATATATATATATATATATATATATATATATATATATATATATATATATATATATATATATATATATATATATATATATATATATATATATATATATATATATATATATATATATATATATATATATATATATATATATATGTTAAAAACAGAAAAAATAAAAATATAATAAAAATATTAATAAATATTAATTATGTTGAACATTAATAAATATATATATATACATATAATATAATAGTCTTCAATGTTTCTGCTATACCCGCCACTTTTTCAGTGCTTTGGTTCTTTTGAAAATCTCTGATAAAACATTAAATTATTATAAATCATTATAAATTAATTTTTATTTATTATTGAATTATTAAATAAATGTTTAATGTTAATTTTTTATTTTTTGACACAAAATAAGATGGAAAAATAAATAAGCAAATCAAAAAACGAATGAAGCTAATTAACAAATTAACAAATTAATTTTTATTCATTATTAAATTATTAAATAAATGTTTAATGTTCATTTTTATTTTTCAACACAAAATAAGATGGAAAAATAAATAAGCAAATCAAACAACAAATGAAACAAATGAACAAATTAATTTTTATTCATTGATAAATTATTAAATAAATGTTTAATGTTAATTTTTACTTTTCAACACAAAATAAGATGGAAAAAAATAAGCAAATCAAAAAACAAATGAAACAAATAAAACAAATTAACAAATTAATTTTTATTCATTATTAAATTATTAAATAAATGTTTAATGTTCATTTTTATTTTTCAACACAAAATAAGATGGAAAAATAAATAAGCAAATCAAACAACAAATGAAACAAATGAACAAATTAATTTTTATTCATTGATAAATTATTAAATAAATGTTTAATGTTAATTTTTACTTTTCAACACAAAATAAGATGGAAAAAAATAAGCAAATCAAAAAACAAATGAAACAAATAAAACAAATTAACAAATTAATTTTTATTTATTATTAAATTATTAAATAAATGTTTAATGTTAATTTTTATTTTTCAACACAAAATAAGATGGAAAAATAAATAAACAAATAAAAAAACAAATGAAACAAATTAACAAATTAAATTTTCATATCAAAGCGGGGGCCTCAAACTAGTGTCCCGCGGGCCGCATTTGGCCTGTGGGCCGTGAGTTTGAGACCCCTGCCCTATACTATGAACATGCTAATAAATGCTAAAAACTGTTTTGTTCGTTTTAGACTGTGTCTTCAAGAAGCACCGTTGTGTACTGCCACTTTTTACATATACACTGTACGTTAAAGAGTGTGACAGGATGACACAAATATTAGCAGGACTAGCATAGCTACTGTATGCTAGCAAAAGTGCTAACATTAGCAAAGTTACAAAAGCCATATTTTAGCGCTGAAAAATCGGACAGTGAGTATTGGCGCTGTTAGAGCGGGAAATTTTCATTTTCTGTTTCATATTCGCCGTCTTTTATTTATTTTACTGTGTGATTTGATCAAAGCAAAAAGATACAATTTCAGGTGGCTGTCCTGAAAAGGGAGACATCCCCATTTATTTGAAAACTTCAGAAGGCAGGCTATTTTTCTTACATCAAACCATGTCCGTGTGATATAGAATAAAAGCTGAGTGAAGCTCTGAAATTATTTACGCCTTTTCTCTGTTCTTTTATATTCTGAATAAATCATATCACAATATACCACCACGTTAAATGTGAAAATAGATACTAATAGACATTTAATGCAGTGTCTGCAATATTCAGCCTAAATACTAGAGATGAGCTGGATAATGCTTTTCTGTTGGATCAAAGGCAGCACGGCAGATGAGTGGTTAGCACGCAGACCTCACAGCTTGGAGACCAGGGTTCAATTCCACCCTCGGCCATCTCTGTGTGGAGTTTGCATGTTCTCCCCGTGCATGCGTGGGTTTTCTCCGGGTACTCCGGTTTCCTCCCACATTCCAAAAACATGCTGGGTTAATTGGCCACTCCAAATTGTCCATAGGTATGAATGTGAGTGTGAATGGTTGTTTGTCTATATGTGCCCTGTGATTGGCTGGCGACCAGTCCAGGGTGTGTGTACCCAGCCTCTCGTCCAAAGACAGCTGGGATAGGCTCCAGCACCCCCCGCGACCCTCGTTAGGAAAAAGCGGTAGAAACTTTTTTTTAACAACTCAATGAGGGTAGCATGACCGCATTTTTGCCTTCAAATGTTTTTTTGTCTTATTCTATATCATGCTACCTACAATATAAGAATTTTGTTACTTTTCAGTTAACAGTACACAGACAGTGTTAAAAATATCACACCCCTCTCAATACGTTGCAGTATGCACCTTGCAATCTTAAACTTGCATTTTACAAGACAGTGGGCACGATCGTGCATCAGTCACTGATGGTGTTTTTTTTTCTTCATGTGCTTGCTTAAGCTGGTTTGGCTGATAATGGGTATAAAGACAGTTGGAAAACTGCTTGTGTACTGAACATAGTGCTTCTGAGAAAAATACAGTCAAGGCTGTCAGGTTATTTCTCTGTTTCCCATGTTTGCATAAATAACCAACTTGGTAATGGTAATGGTTTAATTTCATTTGAACATGCATCAGATTACAATTGAGTGCATCCCATAATCAGTTCCCAGTTCCACATGTCCAAAAGGAGTAGGAAGAAGCAAAGCTTATTAAATCCTACCCCTCCATCTGGTACTTTTACAATCACTAACTGTTACATTTGTTCACTTCCTGCTTTCCATAATACAGTTTAAGTTTTTTTTGTTTTTTTGTTTCTTTAATAATGTACCTCGTACCGAAGTACAAGGTGATATGAGCATCCAATGCCATAATGGGTACCATAGTAAGTGTCAATATAGTGATATATATAGCACATCATGACTGGTTCAAGACTCTTCATCCTTGTATTTAGCAAACATCAACTGCTTGTATTGTTTCTTGAATTGGCTCATCGTTGTGCATTGTTTGATTTCCTTACTCAATCCATTCCATAGTTTGATTCCACATACTGAAATGCTATGGCTAGCATAACGTAGTCCTAGCATAGAAGTGTTTCAAATGTACTTCTTCCCTGAGATCATATTTCTCCTCTCTTGTAGAGAAGTATTGGATGACATTTTTAGCTAATTGGTCGTTTTTAGCCTTATGCATTATTTTAGCTGTTTGAAGATGAACTATATCAGCAAGTTGAAGTATTTGTGATTTTAGAAATAAGGAGTTAGTATGTTCTCTGTAGGCGGCATTATGAATTATCCTTACTGACCTTTTTTGCAGTACATTTAGCGAGTGACAATTGCTTTTATAGTTATTAGCCCATATTTCCACACAATAAGTAAGATATGGTAGAACCAGAGAGCAATCAAGAGTGTGGAGTGATTTCTGATTGAGAACAAATTTTGCTTTGTTCAATACTGAAATATTTCTGGCCACCTTATGTTGTATATTTTGTAATATGAGATTTCCAGCTCATATTTTCATCTATTGTGATTCCCAGAAATTTCTTTTCGTTCACCCTTTCAATGTCCACACCTTCTATTTGTATTTGCTGGTGCGTGTCCTTTCACACTTCAAACAGCTCATTGAAAATAATTAAAGAATGAAGTCTCAACGATCAGTTGGTATGCTGGTCTCCATACCAGCACGAAAACACAAAGTATGGTGGTCTATAGTGGTCCAACAAACCAGCATTAAAACACACGAAAAACACAATGTATGCTGTTTTTGAACGCCTCTTCTCTGAGTAGAGAAAACAAGTGAGGAAAATGATGATGCTCACAAACAGACTCTGGGGACAAACATTACTGTTATGATTAAAAAGTCATAATCGGTGAGCTTTAAGTGTTGCGGTAAATATGAATCCCCGTTGAAAGCAGCTGTGCCGATAGTTGTTTTTGTCTTTGGAGATAACGTTCATTCAGAATAATCCTTTCGATTGTCCTTGCTGTTAGCCTCTTTTTCGTAATAATTTACACACTGCTACCCTGCAGTGTTATGCCAGATTGAAGACATGACTGCCTGAAAGTTATTTGACATAACGTGGCGCCGTATGCCAGCTTAACCGCCTTCCCTGCAAATGTACGCCTCTTTATTTCACACCCAGCAATCAAATAATTTCATCTGCTGTGGCCAGATGCAAGATCTTTATCTTGAAGATCAGCGTCAACGTGACAAGATGAAAAGTGCCAAAAAAAACAAACCCACCTGAAATGTTAGTGACAGCTTTGACGTGTGCTCATCCACGGGATCGGAAAGATACAAATCTTCCATTTAACACAATGCCAGTCCCCCCTCAAAGGAAGGTGTCAACCGCTAATCCTCAATTATGGCCGTCGTTAAAAGGCCCGATGGCCTGTCACAGGCAATCCACCACTGGGCAAAAGACTATTCCCTAAAAGACAGTAAAAGTGTACGTTAGGGTGCATCAAAAAACACAATTATTGAATTTTGATATGGCTGGGTACTAAAAGTGTTCCAATATATGTAGAAACAACACATACAAAATATTTTTCCAATACATGATTATTTAAGGTTGCCACCATACATCTGTTTTTGTGGATTAAAGTGGTCTGTCACCCGCAGTTAATGAATGCAATTGCTCTTTTTGTAAGTAATTAATGATAGCTACCACCTTTCACAATTGAAATAATCACAATGATTCAAAATCAGATTAAGATTAAGATATGCCTTAATCTTAATTAATTAAGGCATTATCTTAATCTTAATCTGACACATTCCATAATATAAATACCCCAAAAAATCAAACCCATGACATGGTCTGTCACCCGCAGTTAATGAATGCAATTGCTCTTTTTGTAAGTAATTAATGATAGCTACCACCTTTCACAATTGAAATAATCACAATGATTCAAAATCAGATTAAGATTAAGATATGCCTTAATCTTAATTAATTAAGGCATTATCTTAATCTTAATCTGACACATTCCATAATATAAATACCCCAAAAAATCTAACCCATGACATGGTCTGTCACCCGCAGTTAATGAATGCCATTGCTCTTTTTGTAAGTAATTAATGATAGCTACCACCTTTCACAATTGAAATAATCACAATGATTCAAAATCAGATTAAGATTTAAGGCATATCTTAATCTTAATCTGACACATTCCATAATATAAATACCCTAAAAAATCAAACCCATGACATAGTCTGTCACCCGCAGTTAATGAATGCAATTGCTCTTTTTGTAAGTAATCAATGATAGCTACCGCCTTTCACAATTGAAATAATCACAATGATTCAAAATCAGATTAAGATTAAGGCATATCTTAATCTGACACATTCCATAATATAAATACCCCAAAAAATCAAACCCACGACATGGTCTGTCACCCACAGTTAATGAATGCAATTGCTCTTTTTGTAAGTAATTAATGATAGCTACCACCTTTCACAATTGAAATAATCACAATGATTCAAAATCAGATTAAGATTAAGGCATATCTTAATCTTAATCTGACACATTCCATAATATAAATACCCTCAAAAATCAAACCCACGACATGGTCTGTAACCCGCAGTTAATGAATGCAATTGCTCTTTTTGTAAGTAATTAATGATAGCTACCACCTTTCACAATTGAAATAATCACAATGATCCAAAATCAGATTAAGATTAAGGCATATCTTAATCTGACACATTCCATAATATAAATACCCCAAAAAATGAAACCCACAACATGGTCTGTCACCCGCAGTTAATGAATGCAATTGCTCTTTTTTGCAAGTAATTAATGATAGCTACCACCTTTCACAATTGAAATAATCACAATGATTCAAAATCCATCCATCCAATCCAGTTATACAGGTCCAAGGCAGCAGTCTCAGTGGGAAAGCCCAGACTTTCCGGTCTCCAGCCCACATCTTCCAGCTCCAGCAAGGGGACACAATAATTCCTCAATTCCTGCCTCAGGGACCAGACGCCTCAGCCACCTAAAATGTCTTTTCCCATTGCTTTTCTCACCATCTCTCTCAGGGTGAGTCCAGCCACCCTAGGAAGGAAACTCATGGCTTGGCTTATGACTACACTAGTCTGCAAAAGCGAGATCTTGTCTGGTGTCACCAAATCTAAGGGTCAGATGCTGTGTTTTTTGGGTGATGGTAAAGGGGTGGTTTTCGATGGTCAAATCTGTCTGGCAGGGAAATTGCAGTAGCATGGCAGACTAAAAGTGTTTGGACAAGTAAATGTGCCGAGGCACAAACTTGGTGTAAACACAGGCCAGGTCGGTCCAAATGGCAGAGTGTACGTCCGATGACAGACAGTAGGAATCCAAAAAACACAGAAGAAGAAATTTTTATTTTTTCCTATTCTTTTTAGAAATTGTCCAAAGGGACGGTCAACAATCTTCCTGGGTGCCCAAACAGCAGAGAGGAGGAGGTTAAGATTTACAGCAGTAGGTCGGTAAAGTCCCAGCCAGCTAATGTTATTTCGCCCCAGAGCCAACCTTGGTGATACCAACAGCAAAGTATGATGAAACAGCCCCAAGTGACATGCGATGAATCACGGCACGGATAAATCTTAACACAATTACATCCTTACCTCGCTGAGGTTTCACACCATGGATGTTTCAGTCTTCTTTGTCATTGAAAGCAGAAGTTAACTATAAACACTTTTACTTTACAAGGCTGGCATTGGCCACATGAGATGCTCTCATACATTCCTGATGAAAAGTAGAGATTTGAAATGCAAAAAAAAAAAAAGAAATTTTGACATCACTTCCAGACAGTGGATTCCCTCTGTGAAGCTATCTTCACCATCTGGAGCAACATTCCCATTCGTCTCCTGGAAACACTGCCATCAAGCATGCCCAAACTATTTCTAAAGGTGATGATAAGAATGGTGCAGCTGCTTTTTACTGAATCCTTTTTTTTGAAAATGGTATTTCTATTTCAGGGTTGTTGTTTTTTTTTTGAAGAAGAAGAAAAGTCTATTTCACTTTAAAGGGGAACTGCACTTTTGCGGAATATTACCATCATCTGCAATCCTTATGTGAAACATGAACACATATTTATTTCTTTTTTCTGTGCATTTTAAAAAGAGGAAACAACTTAGTATGAGCTATCTAAAAATGCACATCATTGGCACATCCCTGTTTCAAATACAAAGCCCTATTAAAAAACCTCTAACAACATTTAAATATTTGGTATGCATGCTGCTATCATTAACAGGTACATTAACAGGTACAGTTACGATAACATGCATATGTATATTTACTGTATCTTTACATGTTCTTATTTTATTCCTCAATGTGGAAACGTGTTATAATCGATCAACATCAAAATTTTGCCTCACGTCCTGAAATTCAAATGTGATTGTGCAAAATGGTATGCAATAGTTGGCAGCAACCAGCAGAGGCGCTGTTGATCAGTTTTTTTTTTGTTTGCAGCACAACATGAAATTTTGTGTATAAATCATCTATTGTTAGCGCTATTGGAAAGGGGAGAATTCAGTATTCAGTACTTTATTGATTCGTGATTGTTGCTTGTCTATATAGTACATCAAAGAAATGCAGTCTAGTGTGTAATATGCCAACCTCTATGCCAGGGGTCTCAAACTCAATTTACTTGGGGGTCACTGGAGCTAGGGTCTGGGCGAGACTGAGCCGCATCAGGTTTTCCAAAAAAAAAAAAAAAAACGCATTTATTGAAAACAGAAAAATGATAAAACATTCCACTGTTCTCAAATATCTTAATTTTAATTTTTCCACACAAAATAAGATGAAAAATAAATAAACAAATCAAGAATAAAGAAAATCAATCAATCAGTAATAAATAAATATAATAATAATGATAAAAGGGCAAATAATAAAAATTTAAGAAACCACATATAGTTGGTGGGTAGACAAATTATTTTTTTCAGATTAAAATGAACAAAGCATTATTAGAGCCCTGTAGACATGACAAAACATGACTATAGTCACATTTATACTTTTTTTATTTACAACATATTGCGCAACTGCAGGGTCTTGACACACATGCTAAGTCGCAAACTAGAGAGCTAGCGATCTAAACTGTAGCCTCCAAGTTATTTCCTTTAAACTTAAAAAGCCAAAAACTTACCACTTCCACACGGATAGGGAGGATAACTATTAACAGTTATTTAACCTTTAACATGAACATTAATCAAACGTAATAATTTTTTCTGGGTACATGATACCATACAGCATCCATATCAAACTTGCGCGGGCCGCACAAACATTAAACTTTCATATCAAGGTGGGGGCCTCAAACTAGGGTCCTGCGGGCCACATTTGGCCCGCGGGCCGCATGTTTGAGACCCCTGCTCTATGCATTATGGACTTTGCTTCTGGTAAATGAAGAAAAACAATTATTCATTAATCATTATTTTTATTGATTAATGATTAATTAATTTCATATCAATTCATGATATAGGTTATTGCAATACATTTTGCTCTTGGGATAAACCAATAAAAACAACACAACTTTACTGTCAGAGGCAAGGAAAAACTGCGGAAAAGAACTTGAAGCAACAGCGACCCCTCCCTCCCAACACGTATTTGCTCCTTTGATACTCTCGTGAATACAATTACTTTGTTGGGAGCTTTAATGTAAATAAAAGTATTTCTAGACAGTATTTCTTGGTTTCTTGCAACGTTTCTCCAGTGATAGCTGCCAAACTGAATAGCTCAGCATGACAAGTCACCATGATGGAATTTTTGGGGTCAGCTGAATACCAAAAATTGCCGCAGGGAATATCCTGAAACATCAGAATGGCAAATGTCTCTCGCAGAGAGACAGAACGGAGGAGAGAGCGTGGGGGAGGATGAGAGGGCAAGTCTGGAGGAATTACAGCTATCAGTCTGGGAGCCATGAATGAGCCGGGACAGGTGAAAGTCAGTTTTATACAAGGCCAGCTGCTTCGACAGGTGCTCACTGGCGCCTATGGCACATCATCACATCATACCACGACCTCACATTACAGCTACCGGCCATGTATTCCAAACATGATATGAACTAGGGATGAGCCGGATACTTGGTACAAAGTATCCGCTACGGATAATGCATTTTATCCTGATATAAAACATTACATTTCTTCATTATCCATTTTCGTGTTTAAATAAAATGCTCATTATGTATTCACTCATCATGCTCTGTGATTGGCCAGTCACACACAGCTACCACCTCTCCCTAGACGGTGACAACCACAGAGGAGCTGAGCGGTGCCTCATTCACTTACACCAGGGGTCTCAAACTCAATTTACTTGGGGGCCACTGGAGCTAGGGTCTGGGCGAGACTGGGCCGCATCAGGTTTTCCAAAAAAAAAAAAAAAAAACGCATTTATTAAAAACAAAAAATGAATAAACTTTGCTTTGGTTTCGATTTTCTACAAGAAAAGCTCTGATAAAACATTCCACTGTTCTCAAATATCTTAATTTTTATTTTTCTACACAAAACAAGATGAAAAATAAATAAACAAATCAGGAATAAAGAAAATCAATCAATCAGTAATAAATAAATATAATAATAATAATAAAACGGCAAATAATAAAAACTTAAGAAACCACATATAGTTGGTGGGTAGACAAATTATTTTTTTCAGATTAAAATTAACAAAGCATTATTAGAGCCCTGTAGACATGACAAAACACGACTATAGTCACATTTATACTCTTTTTATTTACAACGTATTATGCAACTGCAGGGTCTTGAGACACATGCTAACTAGCAAACTAGAGAGCTAGCGACCTAAACGGTAGCCTTCAAGTTATTTCCTTTAAACTTAAATAGCCAAAAACTTACCACTTCCACACGGATAGGGAGGATAACTATTAACAGTTATTTAACCTTTAACATGAACATTAATCAAACGTAATAATTTTTTCTGGGTACATGATACCATACAGCATCCATATCAAACTTGCGCGGGCCGCACTAACATTAAACTTTCATATCAAGGCGGGGGCTTCAAACTAGTGTCCTGCGGGCCACATGTTTGAGACCCATGACTTACACGGTGCATTTGGGAAGTTAAAAACGACTTGTGTTGTGTTTTGCATTTTACGTTTTCTTCAGCTCGCCTCTATTTCGGTTTGTATCTAAAGTTACTCGGTAAACGTTATCTCGTAACGTGCATTTGACAACCAGCGCTGTGCAGGCTTGTGTTACGTCAGTCACATAAGCATGCTAAAGGTCTTAGAGATCACTTACACACATACACAGTACATACATAGCGGAATAAGTATAAATAATGGATATCATAATCAGCAATCAATCAATACATGTAAATTTAAGACTTCAAATAATGTACTGAGGGCGGCACAGCGGTCGAGTGGTTCGCGCACAGACCTCACAGCTAGGAGACCAGGCTTCAATTCCACCCTCGGCCATCTCTGTGTGGAGTTTGCATGTTCTCCCCGTGCATGTGTGGGTTTTCTCCGGGTACTCCGGTTTCCTCCCACATTCCAAAAACATGCTAAGTTAATTGGTGACTCCAAATTGTCCATAGGTATGAATGTGAGTGTGAATGGTTGTTTGTTTATATGTGCCCTGTGATTGGCTGGCCACCAGTCCAGGGTGTACTGTCTCGCCTGAAGACAGCTGGGATGAATGAACTGGTTCTTAAAATGGCTCATTTTAGTGCATTGTTGACTTCTTTGCTCATTTCATTCATTCATTCTGTCACAATCCGCTTTATCCGTTTATTCTTCTATGCCTTGGTTCCTGTTTCATGCTCTTGTTTTGGTAGCGTTTCCTGTTTTGTCTGCCTGCTTTGCTTTTCCCTTATCACTCGCACCTGTTACTAATTGTGTTCCCCTCCTATTTAGTTCAGGTGCGTGCTCCCTAGTTTGTTGCTGCATTGTTTGTTGTAGCTCCCCACGCTACTCCAACCGTCTTTGCTTGTATCCTGCTGCTGTATACCATATTGGTATATATTAAAATAGACTTTTGATCTGCACTTGGATCTCCTGCTCTCTGCTTCTTGGGGTCGTGTCGCAATGCCGAAGCCAAGACGTGACACATTCATTTTCTACCGCTTATCCTCACAAGGGTCACAGGGGTGCTGGAGCCTATCCCAGCTGTCTTCAGGCGAGAGGCGGGGTACACCCTGGACTGGACTGGCCTATTAACCTAGCATGTTTTTGGAATATGGGAGGAAACTGGAGTACCCACGCATGCACGGGGAGAACATTAAAAACTCCACACAGAGATGGCCGAGGGTAGGATTGAACTCGGGTCTCCTGGCTGTGAGGTCAGTGCGCTAACCACTCCAACCAACTTACGTTATTAGCTTTCTTTATGCATATAAACACTTAAAAAAAACGTTTATTTTCCTGTATTTCCTGTATAATATTGTATGGGATAAAGTTTTGGGGATCAATCACGGTTTTGAAATGATTATAATAATAACCCTAATAATAATACATTCAATTATTATTCAATTCATACATTGTGCCCCGCTTTTACTCTTGTTTTAGCTGTGTATTAACGAATGAATGTTGTATTTTAATCTTTTACTCTGTTTACTTGCATTTATTCAACTCCATTCTTCTGTAAAGTGTCTGAGTATTTTGAAAAGCGCTATACAAATAAAATGTATTATTATTATTTATTATTATTTATTATTATTTATTATAATTATACTTATTATTTATTTATTTAAAAAATGTAGTTAATCAACATGCTACAAAATTTAGTTTACATTTTGGTTTATTTTTAACTGCTGTATTTGAAAGCAAAAAGAAAGAGGTAGCCCTGCACCAGACCAGCATGTGGCCCGTGGGAGCCACATCAAATAAATAAATATTTCCTGGCCTGGTGCATCCCAACAAGCCTTGATCCAAATCCAAAGTGACACCTCATAAACAGCTTGTCAAAAGGTTTTACCTTGATTTTGTCTGTCATGTTGTCCATCTGTCTAAGTCTTACAAAAAAACTCACTCACTCAATGAATTAATTACCTGCAGTCATGCGGCTGCTCATGCGTGCAGCATCTCCTAATATTTCTTTTCTGGCTGCGGCCACGGCACACCTGGATGCTTCATGAAGGATCACCTATAATAATAAAGAGGAAGACCATCTGCTCAACATCATTCACTTAGTTGATATTTCTTTTAAATGAAATGAAGAAACAAAATGGCCCCTGAAGTGCACTTTTTGGGGGGATTTTGCCCATGATCCACAATCCTTATGTGAAACATAATTGCACATTTTTTCTCCTTTTCTGTGCATTCTAGCATGAGAAAATGAGCTAGCTAACAATGAATGTCATAGGAAGTACCTGCCGCATTTTGACACTAGAGCCCTCGCAAAAAAAAACAAAAAAAACTCAGACCTGTATATTAACCAAGCTGCAGAGATATTGTTATTGTTGCAGCTAACACAAAAAAACTAGATTTATATGGCAGACGAATACGACGCCTCGCTAGCCGCTCATCTCAACGTCACCTACAGACTGAAGAGTGGATACCTCGCTCTCAATTTTACTATGAAAACTCAATCAGATGCTTGTTTGCTGCATTTCTTTACCTTAGGACTAGAGCACACGTTTTGTGCTGGAAGACACAGCCATCCCAATGAGAGTGAACATTGTAAGTCGGGATCAACCGATATGTTTTTTTGGGGGCCGATGCTGATACCGATTTTTGTCCATCACCCTTGGCCGATGGCCGATTTTGCTTGGGCCGATATTTGTGGCCGAAAAATGACCATGATAACAAATATTCCAGGTCTCATGTTTAAACAAATATTTATTGAAATGTAAACACTAAACACAGTAGGATTCAGCTTTCTTAAACACACATTTAAACCGCATTATCAACTTTAAAAGGAAGAAATATTCAACCATGTGCAAAACATTTCTGTCGTAGTTTAAATTTCCTCTGCCGCCGGAGCAACACAAAGCTGCCCCGGCGGATGCCTGACTGTAAATCATGCGGTGGAAAAATACATTGGCGAACCCAAGGGCGTATCGGCCGATACCGATACAAGGAAAAAAACGCAAATATCGGCGTTGTCTATGTTTTATGCTACTGTTGCTGATGAAGTAGTACAAGCTCCTGGGTGAAATCACGCCTAGGTTAGAAGTTTGAGTAATGTTTTAATTCATCGACAGATACTATAAGTATTACATGTTAGAGGTTATTTTTAGAGGGCTTTGTAGTCGAAATCAGTGCATCTCAATGACATACGTTGTTATCTAGCTCATGCTAACTCGTTTTCTCTTGTTAAGCACAGCAAAGGGAAACTACAAAATTCCCGCGTTAATTTTGATGGGCTTGTCACCTGTGCTGCGAACCCCGGGCCCCGTGTGCCAATGGCTACCATGCTAGCACCTAGCAAGAAAGCCTCAAGTACTGAAAAGGTTGATGCAGTCCCACAGTGTCCCCACATCAGGCAAAATGTGCAGTTCCCTTTAAATATGCATATGTTTGACAAGTAATAGGTCATATTTAACCATGAAACAGCATAATTGATTAATATATTGGATACAATTCGAAATCAATACGGTACTTATGTACATGTGAATAAGATATGTTCTTATGCATACAAAATCTTTTAGAATAGACAGAAAAATGGCATATGAAAAATGTGGGTTTATTCAAACACGCGGCCCGCAGGCCAAATGTGGCCCGCAGGACACTAGTTTGAGGCCCCCGCCTTGATATGAAAGTTTAATGTTAGTGCGGCCCGCGCAAGTTTGATATGGATGCTGTATGGTATCATGTACCCAGAAAAAATTATTACGTTTGATTAATGTTCATGTTAAAGGTTAAATAACTGTTAATAGTTATCCTCCCTATCCGTGTGGAAGTGGTAAGTTTTTGGCTATTTAAGTTTAAAGGAAATAACTTGAAGGCTACCGTTTAGGTCGCTAGCTCTCTAGTTTGTGAGTTAGCATGTGTCTCAAGACCCTGCAGTTGCGCAATATGTTTTAAATAAAAAGAGTATAAATGTGACTATAGTTGTGTTTTGTCATGTCTACAGGGCTCTAATAATGCTTTGTTCATTTTAATCTGAAAAAAATAATTTGTCTACCCACCAACTATATGTGGTTTCTTAAGTTTTTATTATTTGCCGTTTTATTGTTATTATTATATTTATTTATTTATTACTGATTGATTGATTTTCTTCATTCTTGATTTGTTTATTTATCTTTCATCTTATTTTGTGTAGAAAAATAAAAATTAAGATATTGGAGAACAGTAGAATGTTTTATCAGAGCTTTTCTTGTAGAAAATCGGAACCAAACTTTAAAAAGTTTGTATATTTTTCTGTTTTTAATAAATGCGTTTATTTTCTTTTGGAAAACCTGACCCTAGCTCCAGTGGCCCCCAGGTAAATTGAGTTTGAGACCCCTGCATTAGACTATACTTGATGAGCATTAAAAATTCTGATTGGGGTTTGCGTATTCATAATAATAATAATAATAGTAATGACAAAAATAATGAGGCATTCCTGGAGTGCAGAGAGAGCGAGACGACTTGATTTGAAGTGTAACAGATTAAAAGGTCAAGTAGACCTTTGACTGTATTATTTCATTTGGTCAACAGTCTGTTACACAACATTATTTCACTCACACAGCCTCGCTCTTCTAAACGCAGATGTCCAATTGCCTGCTACATTTGCATGTCTGCTATAACTCTTGCTTTCTACTATTGATCATTTGCAACAAGCTGCTCAAGTCATCATCCACTTGATACATGCAAACAAGTCTGCTTTTGCATACACAATAAACTCCTCGTTTTGCATTGTCCTCCAGAGACAGTACTATACAAGGCAAAGTTAGATGTGCCCCATGTAGAGCTAGTACAACAGTATACATGTACTCTCTGAGTATGTGTCAACCAGGATTTTGTAACTAGCCGGTGAGCGGCAAGGTAATATCGTTAAGCATGGTGGAGCATGACTGCTGCCAGAACTGGGGAGCTGTGGTTCATTTACATATTCTATGTATCATTGTGTAGCAGACAGTGTCCTACTTTTGACAAAACTGCCAAAAATGTAATTTATCGCTGTTAATTGGTTCCAGACTCGATCGTGATATGTGAATTTCATAGGTGACACTATAAGATAACGTACTCAACACCTTTTTTTCTGGACAGTGTATTTCCTGTGGTGGTTATTGTTTCTTCAGTGTATTGTAATGGCGGCGTTAAACAGCTTAACATTTGTATTACCCAATATTATTCATTCATTCATTTTCTACCGCTTTTTCCTCACGAGGGTCGCGGGGGTGCTGGAGCCTATCCCAGTTGTCTTCGGGCGAAAGGTGGGGTACACCCTGGACTGGTGCCCAGCCAATCACAGGGCACATATAGACAAACAACCATTCACACTCACATTCATACCTATGGACAATTTGGAGTCGCCAGTTTTTGGAATGTGGGAGGAAACCGGAGTACCCGGAGAAAACCCACACATGAACATGCAAACTCCGGGGGTGGCCGAGGGTGGAACTGAACCCTGGTCTCCTAGCTGTGAGGTCTGCGCGCTAACCACTAAACCGCCGTGCCGCCCTATTATAGACATAAGAAGAGTAAATAAGAAATTTAAGATAAGGTAAATGAAGGTAGGTAAGGTAAATGAAACTCCTGGTTGTGTGTGTCACAGTAAATGTGTTCCCTCTGGGACCTTAGTGGCGTGCAGACAGATGTTTAGAGGACAGGAAGTTATGTTGGATGTTCAGAGTTGAGTTTTAGCTTTAGCTCAGCACAAAAGTAGCATGTCTTATCATTATGATTATGATCTTATTATTATTGTGCTTGTGCCTGTTTTTAGATAATTGAACTGTATACCAAAACTAGTAGAAATCTTGAATGTGTCTGTTTGCATTGGGGGGGGGGGGGTTCAGTATTGTAGTTATGACACTCCCATAAAGCATTATTACTGTATTACTGTATTATCTTTGATTATAGGAAGTATCTGCTCCTATGAAATGGACAGTGATAAGTAAGGACGTGCGCCGTCGTAGAAACGGACCCCCTGTGTTGCATCCACGTTGTAGTCAAAGATTGTAAATCACGAAAGGGGAAGAGAATCAGTGTTGTTCCAACTGTGAAACCATGTCATTCATAATAAGCTTCAACCCCATTGGAAGCTTTTACTCCATGTTTGCGTGTTGGCGGCTGCAGCGTCCCTCAGCTTTGACTTATGTCGGCAGGAGGCGGACCCGTAAATCACAAATCAACCACCCCTGCCAAGCTGCGTCTGTCCTGGGTGAATTATTCAACAGAGTGAGTGAAGGAGTGAGGGGACACTAGAGAAGTTTCCTGCAATGACTGATGATGACTGGACCGCATCATTCCCACCGCCTGCAACAGCAGAGTAGCCAACGCCTGCATCCTGCTGATGTGAATTACTGCCGCCGCCCACCTGGTACCATATTTCCTGCTGATTGGATGAAGCACACACACTTACACGCACACACACATGATGAGCTCGGTGGTAGGATGAAGCACAGCGATGCTGTGCCGCCACCCGCGTGGGCGTGGGACTGATTTACTGGAAGATGGCGTGGGAGGTTGATGTCTGTGTGAGCGCCAATGGAAAAATCAAATGGAAAAATAAAACCTTGTTAGCAAACTTGTGGAGTGTTCATCACATTCAACAAATATTCTTTTGTCTTCACTGGCATTCTATGGATGACAAATTGTATTTACAGGGAATGAAACCAGCCAAGAATATTCCAATATTAACAAAAATATGATGCATGGAAACAGACATATGACGACAGGATTATACCATTATGATTAATGAACTCCTGCTTTAAAATGAAGTTGTAGTGGTAGGTTACCGGGACATAATTCACCCCGTCTCTCAACCACAACAGGAAGCGGAAAACCCCTGTCCCTTGCGCCTACCCCTCCGGGTGGCAACCCCTCCCCTATCGATCGTTCCGGGGTGAATTATGTCCCGGTAACCTACCACTACACAAGCCCCCCCAGAATTTACCCATAGTCAAAATCGTCGGTGCGTGTGGGGACAACCGCACGGCCCCGCCACGACGCGCACCGTGGGCCTTTACGCCCACCCTATGACGGACCATATAGGGTCCTGGAGCAGGGCGACAAGTATTTTGTTTTGGACATGGGTGGCCGAAGGGAGACTGTCTCGGTGGACAGGCTGAAGGTTGAGCTGTTGAACGACACCCAACCCCTGACACTGGTGGAGTCCCCTCGCCGGGGTAGGCCCCCGCTCCCCGGCAAGGCGCCCCCTGCCGGGCCAGGCATGCCGACCCCCACGTGGACAATCGTCCCCTTCACCACGCCCTTCTCCCCTGCCGCAAGCAGTGCGCACATGGCGGGGCCGTGTGGTTGTCCCCGCAAGCACAGACGATTTTGACTATGGGTGAATTCTGGGGGGGCTTGTGTAGTGGTAGGTTACCGGGACATAATTCACCCCGGAACGTTCAATAGGGGAGGGGTTGCCACCCGTAGGGGTGGCCGCAAGGGATGGGGGTTTTCCGCTTCCTGTTGTGGTTGAGAGACGGGGCTTTCATGTCTTTACGTAGCAAAGAGTGCTAGTTAATGTTTGCAAGAAAAATAAAGTTTTCTCCCAAATTTGACACTCCGCCTCAGACTCCAGTTCTTCCACAGCCACAGGTGGTAAAGTAGTCATCTCCCAACCTAAAAGTCACTGGGTCATCAGCAGGTAAAAACATCAATGTTAGTGTTTCTGCACCTTTCTGATTGACGCTAATCACCACCAGGGTATCCGATTAAAAAACATGAACATCTGTGGCTGTAGGCAACATCTGGGATTTCTTTTCAAATATAATCCACAAGATGGCAGGAACTGCATTTGAAGTATCATGAGTGGTCAGCATGCATTCTAAAAGTGATTTAAAATGTCACAGTTTGCTTCCATTGCAATGTTGGTTATGGTGCTTGTATTGATGTGTTGTGCAATACACATGTTATTAAATGGTAAGACGGTTACCCTCCGAATGTATATAGTAATAATACGTGTTGAAAATATTTCAGTTTTTTACCTCCACTATCTCATCATGTTATGTGGAATCCATTGAAACGTATTTAATATTTTTGTTAAATAGAAGACAAAAATCACACAAAGTTTGAAGACAACCTGCAGCACACCAACATGTTATGCTGTTGGAATAAAACCGTGAACGCGTTCGAGCTAAAATGATGCATGTGATTATTCTAATTACAAGAGCGACTGTCGTAAGCAGGAGAAAATTATTACTTCTCGCGCCATCATCATGGCTGCATTTTTAAGATAAATTAAATTGCAAAGTAGTGTTCCATTAGCTAATCTCAGTGGCACATATTACAATTAGCAATCATCCTCAAGCTGTATAATGCTGCTTTTACAAAAAAAAAAATAATTGCATTATGCAGTCACAAAAAAGGAGTGAAGAGGAGTGAACGACAAACGGGGGGGTGTCGTATTGACATTTCTAAAGGTCACCAGCAGGGGGAGTTAACACTGACAGGAAGTCCATGCTAATCTTATTTCCGTACAGACATTGTCCTCGGGCCAGCGCGTTGTTGTCGTCGTTTTGCTATTAAAAAAAAGGGAATAAAGTCCAACATCAGGCTGACCTTTTCAGATTAATACACTGGAGAGCATTTTGTACAATGCAGTGACACAATCTTAGCATATATATTTGGTCAAATGAAGTCAGGCGAAAGAGGAGAAAGAACGAGGAAAAAGACGGCAACGTCCAGGGGGACTGAAATGTCAAAAATGATGTCTTATTTCAGGGAAAATAATTAGCTTACCCCTTCTTTCCTTGTCACCATCAGGCCTTGCAGATTTTTGTCTCGCTCCCACAAAAAATCACTAAGAACTCTCACGGAAATCCAATTATCGCAATGAGATTATGTAGGCGGGGTTGCTCCGACAGCAGTTTTATTTTCCTCCGTCCTCCCTACGATCCCAAACCTCATCTTAGGTGCATAGTTGGTAATTATCAGGATAACCCAAATAATTCAATTAGCACAACTTGGATCAGTTTGGGCATGTCTGGAAAGTGCAAAAAAAAAAAAAAAACATGCCGACACATACATAACGAGACTGGAGAATGAGGCTCAGCTGTATTTACTTATTTGAAATGTGATCCATGAGGACACTGACGGCAGTTGTAGCCAAGTGGAGATTGTGGAGTTTAATAGTGCATTGCGAAAGGATGAGCTATCATTAGCAGAATGATGTCATGCCGCATTTGTTTCTTTAAAAAAAGGGACACATTTTATCCAAAAGGACACTGAGGCCATAGTGGAGACTATGGAGTGTAACAGTGGACTGCAACAGGGTGAGATAATGTGAGCGGAATGAGGGTAACCTGTGCTTTTTTCTTGATTAAAAAGACATTTTTTATTCAAGAGGAGACTGTGGAGTAAACGGCAACACAGTGAGGTAACATTAAAGTTTACAAAAGGGGAAAAACTTGTCCCAAAGAAGACTGAGGGCAGTTGCAGTGAAGTGGAGACTGTGGAGTATATTCCTGAACAGCAACATGGTGAGCTAGCTAGCAGAATGAGAGTAATCTGTTCTTTCTTCTTGACAAAAGGGACATATTTTATCCAAAAGGAGACTGAGGGCATCTCCAGCAAAGTGGAGACTGTGGAACATATTCCTACACAACAATAAGGTGAGCTAATGTTAGCAAAATAAAGGTAACCTCTTTCTCCTTCTTCATAAAAGAGGAAAAAATTATCCAAAAGGAGACTGATGGCCGCTGCGATAGAGTGGAGACTGTGGATTATAATCCTGCACAACAGGGTGTCTCATGTGAGCAGAACAAAGGTATACTGTACTTTCGGGACACATTTTATCCAGAAGGAGACTGTGGAGTAAACGGCTACACAGCAACACAGTGAGGTAACATTAGGTTTACAAAAGGGGAAAAACTTGTCCCAAGGAAGACTGAGGGCAGTTGCAGTGAAGTGGAGACTGTGGAGTTTATTCCTGAACAGCAACATGGTAAGCTAGCTCGCAGAATGAGAGTAATCTGTTCTTTCTTCTTGACAAAAGGGACATTTTTTATCTAAAAGGAGACTGAGGGCATCTCCAGCAAAGTGGAGACTGTGGAACATAATCCTGCACAACAACAGGGTGTCTCATGTGAGCCGAAGAAGGGTATACTATACTTGCGTATTTACTAAAGGGACACATTTTATCCAAAAGGAGACTGAGGAGCATGATACTGCACAACAACAAGGTGAGCTAATATTAGCACAATGATAATGGTATGCTGTGCATGATATAGTATTTTATCCACGCGGAGACTGGGGGCAGCAAGACAAAACGTGCTGCAGTGACTGTAGAAAATACGCGCAATCACCTGGTAAGAGTGTAGAATGTGTGGTTATTTTAGATATTTGATGAAGAACATATTTCCGTCATTTTGTGCCTGTAATATCCAATGGAATCGGTAGCAACAAGTAACACATTTATCATATTTTCACACTGTTACTAACAGGCTGCAGTCTAAGTGACATTCTAGTTCTATAATGGTCATGATAGCGTTGTAAAACATCCACTCTAATGGCGAGTCTTAAAGGTCAAACCCAACAATGCGATGCCTCCCTTAAAGGACGGACATGCTCCAAAGCACGCACTGCTTAAATATGTCTCATGATATTTTTGTATTAAGCCTTCGGTTCAAGTGATGGAGAAATATTTACAGTACACTGTGTCATTGTGTCAGCTTTAAGTGGACTCTGGTCTAATCATAGCCATGCTGTTGATTTACCTCAAGTGCAATGGGAAACAGTGTTGATTGGAAGCAGGCTATAATTGGATTTATTATTATTATCATTAATATTATGGGCCTGCAAAGCAAAGCGCAGCAAACCAGTATAATATTATTCATACTTAAATATACGTGGTGACGTAATCGACTTGTATCGCATTCACCACTGTGATGTCAAGTGTTTGTGGCAAGTTGACATTTTTAAGAAAGTGTCATGTCATAATAAAAAAAAAGCTGCCCCTATCACAGTGCTACGGTGTGTCTTGTTGTCCCTAATAACACATGTCCTCTGTCACTGATGCTTTGACATTTCCACAGACTCTATGAAATTGTCATCTCGTGAACCCCGCCGACCGCATCTTGGTCGACGTCCCCATTTCACCGACAGTTGGCGGCCATCACGTCTGCGTAGCAGTCAGGAGTTATCCCGGTGCTGTTCTTTCCGGAGGCCACGATAGTGACCCTAAACACAGACCTCATCTTGCTGGGCCCGCCTGTGACATTTAAAGAGGCAGCCTGGGGGTGGTGGGTGGGTGCGCGGGCTAAACAGCGAAGAGGACAGGGGGATGAAGAGCTGTGAGGAGTGAGCGCTCTTCACAGAGGTTCAGACAGGTCCTGATGGAGCTACTTGGTGGTATCCTTGCTTACTGTAGACACTCGATTGCTGGGAGTGAAAGGCCAACACAAAGTGACAGAATTTTTTTTTTTTTTTTCAAAGCATATATCAACACATATTACACTTTTTTCCACTTTGATTCAAAATGTTATTATTGTTGGGTTTTGCAAAAAAAACAAAACAAAATAAAATAAAAACTTGTCATGGTTGAAAATATTAAAATAACTCTGAACGATTTGTGAGGTCAGATTTTTTTAGAGTGATGCAAAAATATTATGCTTTTGAACGCATATTGTTTTAAGAAGCCAAACTTTTTACTTAACTGTCCTCAGCAACTAGCCGGATCTACTTTCCTCAGCACCGTAATCCCACCAGAACTCACTGCTTATGGGGGTGTCATACATCTTCATGTCAAAACATCAGAACTATCCCTTTAAGACACTTTAAATGTAAATATATATATATATATATAGTATATATATATATAGTCTCCAGCACCACCCGCGACCCTCGTGAGGATAAACGGTAGAAAATGAATGAATGAATGATTTTATATGTATCTATTATATTAATATATATATATATATATATATATATATATATATATATATATATGTATATATTTTTTTAAGTCTTCTCTCATTCCACTATATATACTAAATATTTATACGTAATGTGTATTTTTTTAAATTATAATATGCCATATCTATGTTAACATTATAATGCATGCACTGTATTTAAATTATTATATAATTAATTAATTTAATAATAATAAATTAATAATAAATTAATACAATAAAAATAATCAACAGTAAATATAACAATGGAAAAATTAATAACATGTTATTATTGTGAGGGTTTTCAGTGAACAAGGCATGGATTTTATTATATTTGGGACGCTTAGTTTGTCCTTTTTTGAGCAACAAACTTGCTGATTCAGAAAACATTCACTTCATACTGCTGACACATCTTTGTAGTTTATAAGTGATAAAATATAAAATGTGCATTTAATTATACAAGTAAATTTGAAGGTTTAAACGAAGCACTCCAATCATGACTCCAGTAGGCTAAATCACAAACAGTAAATCTAAACTTGACTGTGTGTCTTACAATGTGTGTGACTAAAGTGGATGCAGCAGTACAAAGTCAAATAAAAAGTGTCCTAAATTAATGTGAGTCATAATTATGAAAAAAAAATCAGTCCTCAAGGATTCCCCAGGAGGCCCCAGCACCTTGATTAATGAATCCTCATCTAATAATGGCTGTAATGAATCCTGATAGTCGCTTTGCTGCAACCTCCAGAGAGCGGGTCATTAAAAACACCTCCTGGGGTCTGTAATTAGACGCCTAGTTCATATTCAGTGATTACCTAGAGATTAATATAGATGGAAGCTTCCCGTGTCGTTTGACATCTCTGCCGCAATTTTAGCACAAGTTGAGAATAGTTTGTATGAACGTCAAACTTTCTGTTACATCAATAGTAGCGTGTGGGCCTAAAAAACATATTAAACGGGACCTATTATGCTCATTTTGGCCCTTTGTATTGACTTGTCAACTCCTATAGAGTAGCTACCCATGATAACCAGCACAGTGCTTTCCAGCGCTTCCAGTATCTGCACCTATTCAGCTTTATTTCTTTGGATTTTGTGCTTCCCGTGGAAAGAATGTGTTTTAATGTATTGTACCCACAGCCCGCCTTAAGGCACACCTACTACGCTGTGGTTGGTCACACTCCCAAGTGCTTAGAAGGACTTCGGGTGTTGTGCCGACAGCTGCCGAACCCAACTTTCTCGGAGTTGATAAACGTTGATAGTAAATGACGATTTATGTCGTTTTTTTTAGCATACAGCCATATGTGTTGGATCCTGAATCCGATCTGGAAATAGAAAGCGGTCAGCCCGAAGTTACCGGTTACTTCAAGACGTCGATCAATGGTATGTAGCTTGAGCATTTTAGTGTTTTATAGCATCTGTAACATGTAATGTGGCCATTACATGTTTTTTGCAGTACTAGAAATAAAAAATGGTTATTAGCAACCCCACTCCCTGTATGCACACTCTATAATGCTACATAGACAACCACTTTTGCTGCATTACCTGCATAAAATAAACACAGTTAGGACACTGATTAATTGTTACTTACTGATTGATCTTGTGGGCGGCACGGCGGTCTAGTGGTTAGCGCGCAGACCTCACAGCTAGGAGACCAGGGTTCAATTCCACCCTCGGCCATCTCTGTGTGGAGTTTGCATATTCTCCCAGTGCATGCGTGGGTTTTCTCCAGGTACTCCGGTTTCCTCCCACATTCCAAAAACATGCTAGGTTAATTGGCAACTCCAAATTGTCCATAGGTATGAATGTGAGTGTGAATGGTTGTTTGTGTACACCGCCTCTCGTCCAAAGACAGCTGGGATAGGCTCCAGCACCCCCGCGACCCTAGTGAGAAAAAAGCGGTAGAAAATGAATAAATGAACATAATACATAACAATTGCATGTGACTTCATGAATAAAAATGTCCAAAAGCAGCTAACACTGTCACATATGAGGAATTGGGTGCAGTTTAATATTATGTGCAATGTTGTTTACAGTGAAATGTGCAATCATACAGAATACGCAAATGTAGCTGACAGAATGTGAAGCATTATGTGTGAAGCATTAAATATTCCATAGCATGGCTGAGACGACAATGACATATTAAATATGCAGTACAAGTTCATAAAGCAACCCGCTCCAAAATGAAATAAAGCATAATTGCATTAGGTTAAGACAGTTGGCATGACATTTATAGCAGCTGAATGATCCATCATGGCTGACAGAGAGGAGATAAACAGAGGTGACGTGACAACACATCACGCTGGGCCCGGCTGCATCCTTCCATCTCTGGCAGCGCATCACAAACGTGGCTGGCGTTCAGCCCGCGTTCGCTCTTTGGCAGCCATGAATCTGCTTTGGAAACAAATAAATAAGGAGATATATATTGAAATCAACACCAGCGGGGCACGGATGCGTGTTTGCTTTTTGTGTGCACTGCAAGGTCGTTACAAAATGTTTGTGTGTGTGCGTGTGTCGCATTACCGCAGGGAATTAATATTTGAGTATTGTCAAAGCTGCAGGTGGCTATTTTTAAAAGATGTCATTGAACATTTAACACTACTCTGCTATGTGTTGTCAAGCTAATCCACCGTGGGAAGAAACATAAATACGTAAAAAGAGAGCGACCCCTCACAGTCGTAGCGATCATTACGCCCACGTCGTTGCTTTTTATTGGCTGACATTCTTTCTACAACCTCCGACGTAGAACTTCAACCATTCCACGAAGGAGGCTGATTATGCATTTTCCCCCGGTGAAAACAATAAAAGTAGAAATTGTCTGTTCCTGGGTCAACATGTGACCATTATACAACCTTTATGAACTGCAAAGGCAATGTTTTAAGTAACACTCAACTGACTCAACTATCATGCAAGTGGACCATAATGAAAGGTCTGTATAAATATAAATAAACTTTCTGATTAATAAATGCAGATAGAATGTTGTATTCTCATGTGAAACGATGCCAAAGATAATGAGGTTTGCGCATTTGGAAGTGAGCCCTGAAAGAAGTTTGGGATGGATCAAAATGCTCAGTTTCAAAAGGCGTGGTCAAACAGCACCTTTGTGATGTCACAGATGGGTGGACTTCCCTATATGGATAATCCAGATGCCCTACGCTACGTTACTTGGTCATGTGGAAGGTCGACTTTATATTTTAAAGTTTCTAAACTCTCCCTGTGCATGCGTGGGTTTTCTCCGGGTACTCCGGTTTCCTCCCACATTCCAAAAACATGCTAGGTTAATTAGCGACTCCAAATTGTCCATAGGTATGAATGTGAATGGTTGTTTGTCTTTATGTGATTGGCTGGTGACCAGTCCAGGGTGTAGCCCGCCTCTCGCCCGAAGACAGCTGGGATAGGCTCCAGCACCCCGCGACCCTCGTGAGGAAAAAGCAGTAGAAAATGAATGAATGAATGAGTTTCTAAACTCACATGCAAGCATAAAAACAAGTTCCAAAGTTCACAACAATTCATTTTCACAACCACAATTTTGATGAAGTAGAAATAGTCTGTTCCAGGGTCAAACTGCCTCCATCATACAATGTTTATAACCCATACAGGCAGTGATTGAAGTCACATTTTGACACGCTTCACTGTCATAGAAGTGTAAAAAGAAGTTCTCCAGTCAACCAATGTTGTGGGACTGTATATGTAAAGACAACATTTATTTTCCCAATAGCAAATTGACAGGGCCAGGGCGCTAACGAGGCTACATTTTTCCATTATTCCAAATCGTTCTTCTGTAAAACACCGTCTTCCTCAGGGGGAGGAAAAAGACATTCCGCAGGCTAGCGTCCGTGGAGCAAGTGATGGATGAGCCGTGCAATAGCGGCGTGGAAATGAGGAGCGAGGCGGAGGTAAATGGAAAGAGAAAAGTGAATAAAGATGGCTATGCAGAGTATGTGGGTCAGCAGCAGCAGCAGCAGTGTGCTCGCTGATAGAGAACTCTGAAGAACTTAAAAGATGGATGTCGCAATGAGCAGGGTGGTCTTGGCTTATGCACATGTGATGATGCCAATGGAAAGGATGGAAGGAGGAGGAGGGGTCAGATGGTTGACAAGGAATGAAGATGGAGGTTGGGCATGTCATCTTTTTGCACATTTGGACGTGAGCCCTGACAGACGTTTTGGAGGGCTCGAAACGCTCGGTTTCAGAGAGCGTTCTAACACTGGTGATGTGTAATGTCACAGATTGGCAGGCTTCCTTATGTGGGCGTGCACTGTAGGCCAGATATGCTCTCTGCCCCAGGGAAAGCTACATTTGTTAACGATTCCTAATGATGAAAAAATCGGGCAAAAGTGGTTGGAGTTCCTTATTCCCTACCGGCAAAAGGTCAACGACAAGATCAATCATCATCGAGAGGCGGGGTACACCCTGGACTGGCCGCCAGCCAATCACAGGGCACATATAGACAAACAACCATTCACACTCACATTCATACCTATGGACAATTTGGAGTGGCCAATTAACCTAGCATGTTTTTGGAATGTGGGAGGAAACCGGAGTACCCGGAGAAAACCCACGCATGCACGGGGAGAACATGCAAACTCCACATAGAGATGGCCGTGGGTGGAATTGAACCCTGGTCTCCTAGCTGTGAGGTCTGCACGCTAACCACTCGACCACCGTGCCGCCCACAAGATCAATCAGTAAGTAACAATTAATCAGTGTCCTAACTGTGTTTATTTTATGCAGGTAATGCAGCAAAAGTGGTTGTCTATGTAGCATTATAGAGTGTGCATACACGGAGTGGGGTTGCTAATAGCCATTTTTATTTCTAGTACTGCAAAAAACATGTATTGGCCACATTACATGTTACAGATGATATAAAACACTAAAATGCTAAAGCTACATACCATTGAGCGATGTCTGGAAGTAACCGGTAACTTCGGATTGACCGCTCTCTATTTTCAGATCGGATTCAGGATCCAACACATATGGCTGTATGCTAAAATCCGACATAAATCGTCATTTATTATCAACGTTATACGTTTATCAACTCCGAGAAAGTTGGGTTCGGCAGCTGTCGGCACAACACCCGAAGTCCTTCTAAGCACTTGGGAGTGTGACCAACCACAGCGTAGTAGGTGTGCCTTAAGGCGGGCTGTGGGTACAATACATTAAAACACATTCTTTCCACGGGAAGCACAAAATCCAAAGAAATAAAGCTGAATAGGTGCAGATACTGGAAGCGCTGGAAAGCACATCGTTTCCGTGGGAAGATGGCCGAGGGTGGCTGTATTATGTTATATTATATAATTGCATTGAATAATTGTACATAGAAACTGGTACAAATTAAGTATAATGATTGAATAAAAAGCCTGCACAGTGGCCTAGTGGTTTGCATGTTCTCGCCGTGGGAGAAATGTCTCTTTAAACATAACAAAATAACTTAAATAACTAACTTAAATAACTAAAAATGCTATTGCCGGGCTGCACAGAGGTCAAGTGGTTAGCGCACAGATCTCACAGCTAGGAAACCCGAGTTCAATCCCACCCTCGGCCATCTCTGTGTGGAGTTTGCATGTTCTCCCCGTGCATGCGTGGGTTTTCTCCGAGTACTCCGGTTTCCTCCCACATTCCAAAAACATGCTAGGTTAATTAGCGACTCCAAATTGTCCATAGGTATGAATGTGAGTGTGAATGGTTGTTTGTCTATATGTGCCCTGTGATTGGCTGGCCACCAGTCCAGGGTGTGCCCCGCCTCTCGCCTGAAGTTAGCTGGGATAGGCTCCAGAGGATAAGTGGCATAGAAAATAGATGGATGTACTTCAAGTTAAGTTTCAGCATTAAAATAGCAATATATATTTTTTTATTGGAAATAAAAGTATTTTCCCCAATTATTTTTATTTGATTTATTTGATACTATGACTGTAATAGTCCTTTGTTGTTTTTGCACAGGCATTCAAGCTCAGCAGAGCGCACGTGTGTGTCTACGTCATCAGTGGTAATGTCCACCATCAAGCCATTAGTGCTTCTATGGCAAAGTGACAGAGCAGACATGCAGACACGCAAACATTATCTTGCTGCGCCGACCTTTGCTTGCCCCCGTCAGCAAGTCTTGCGTTCACATGCGCTTGTTAATACAAAGAGACAAAAAGCACAGAGCATGTTTTCCTCTGTCTTCTCTTCAGGTTTGGGCAGCTTCTATTAATGCGCTCCGCCAGAGCGTGACATATTATGTCGCTTGTCTCGTCGCAGCACTTTGGTGCAATCTGGCTATGTTGCAGTGCGGTGCCGTCATGCAGAAGTCTGACTGAAGCGCATCTCCTGGGGATGTAATGCATGCCCGCGTGGTGCGTGTGGAGCCTCTCACGTGGACGCCCTCCATCAACTTGTGGACTTTATCCCAAACATGTTGCTGTATTATACGTATTCATATATATTCGGATTTGTTCGTCTACAACCTTCGGTTGAGGTGATTCAAGCAGATAAAATGTTGTTTGCGGTGGCCGTGTTGATGCATGCTCTCCATAAGCGGTGGTGGCATGGAAGGAGTAGGCTGAGCTTAATGACATTAGGCCTGACCACAGCGTAGTGTGGCACCTGTGCTGCTTCCAAATTATAAATTGTGGCTCTGCTATAATTCACTTCATTTCCTCAGGAGGCGGTCTATATATTATTTATTCTACCATGTTTGTATTTTGGAATGATAACAAAACAAACTCGCATTAGATTTAAAAACCAAAATGGTAAAAGGAAGAAAAGAGCAGTGCTGAGTGACAGTGAAGTGATGTGGGCCGACAGCGTTGGAACAGCTCAGCAGTGTTTCCCCTCTGGTGTTTTTTTTTTTTTTTTTAACACGGAAAAAGGCGTCAAAGCAGAAACCTACTCTTACTGTCTCATGTGCTGTTTTTTTCTTGATGCTTTCAGCTTCTCTTCCAACAACACACACAGACAACAAACAGGACATGTGACTCATTGGCACCTCACCAAACTTTAAAAATAAAAAAATAGAAAAATAAACAAATAAAATAAATAAAAAAAAGTAAAAAAATAAAAAAATGAAAAAATGAAAAAATGAAAAAAGTAAAAAAATATAAAAATATAAAAATGTAAAAATATAAAAAATATAAAAATATAAAAATATAAAAATATAAAAATGTAAAAATATAAAAATATAAAAATATAAAAATATAAAAATATAAAACAAAAAATATATATAAAAAAAATAAAAATACAAAACACAAAAATAAATAAAATTAAAAAATAAAAAAAAACTGAAACTGTATTATGGAAAGCAGGAAGTGAACAAATGTAACAGTTGGAGGGGTAACACATATGAAATATCGTAATACCTGCAGAATGATGCTGAGTCAGCATGATGATGCAAATCGTTTTTTAAAAAAAAACAGTACTGTATATTTTACAGCAACTCTTCTTCTCTCCTGGACTGGCTTTAATTAGCAGGCGAACTCCACTGCCCCCTATAGGCCAACCCCTGAATAGTTCAGAACCATACACAACACTCTGGTGCTAAAATATCATATGAAAACTAAATGAATCAATGAATGAATCAATGAATAAACATAAGCACAACTGTGGTCCTAAGATCGACGCGTTCATAGGAAGCATCCACTTGCGGAAAACTTTGAGCTTTGACATTTGAGCGTGTCCAAAATGTAATCATCTCTTGACCGTTGGGAGTGTTTTCATAGTTTGTCATCAGTGGGAGTCGCAATGTGACTGATTCAGTGATTCAAAGAGTGACTCAGCAACATTTAGCACACGAAGCAGCGCATAAGGAGGCAAATTACGCACACGCTTCACTCAGACTGAGTCAAAGGAAGGCAGCCTTTCTAGTGGAGAAGAGTGCTGTCCTATTGACTTCTACAGGAAGGAAGCACGCGCGGCGTGGGTGTCTTTCAAGTCGTGCGACGCTCTCAGCTAACCTTTTTTTATGTTGCATTTCTTATTCTCATCTATAAACTTTTAGGGGTTGTTCTTCAAGTCAGAGCAGGAAAGTTATTTATTTTAAAAGATGCCTAATGGAAAACAACAAGGTGAAGCTTTTCCCAAAAATCTTCCATCTTGCGACAACTTTTAGAAACACTTCCAAACTCAAACGTTCCGTCATGAACATGAACCTCAAACCGTTCATGTTCAACCAAACTTGGAACCCTCTATGTAAGACTAAGACAGTTATTGATTCTGAATGATATTCAACACAATAATCCCTAACACGGGCGACTGTTGCCAAGCTAAACTCAACTCTGAAACTCAACTTCCTGTCCGTCCCCCACTCAGCTCCCCTCGGGAGCACATTTACAGCAACACACACAAACATGAGTCTTATTTATGACTTAAATTGTTTATTTTGTCCGATTACATCTGTTACATTGGGTAATAGGAATATAAGGGTGACTATAGGGGTGTTATTTCATATCTAGGGGGTTCTAATAATGTGAAAAACTGTATTTAGAAGGTCATAAACAGGTTTTCTAAATAATAATTTGATTGCTACTTTGAGGTAATTCACTTATCATGGTCGGGTTTGGAACCAGTTTTCATTGATCAATGGGGGGATAGTCTATTTCAGGGGTCTCAAACTCAATTTACTTGGGGGCCACTGGAGCTAGGGTCTGGGCAAGGCTGGGCTGCATCAGGTTTTCAAAAAACAAACAAACAAAATGCATTTATTAAAAACAGAAAAATATACAAACTTTTTCAGTGCTTTGGTTCCGATTTTCTACAATAAAAGCTCTGATAAAACATTCCACTGTTCTCAAATATCTTAATTTTTATTTTTCTGCACAAAATAAGATGAAAAGTAAATAAACAAATCAAGAATAAAGAAAATCAATCAATCAGTAATAAATAAATATAATAATAATAATAAAACAGCAAATAATAAAACCTTAAGAAACCACATATAGTTGGTGGGTAGACAAATTATTTTTTTCAGATTAAAATGAACAAAGCATTATTAGAGCCCTGTAGACATGACAAAACACGACTATAGTCACATTTATACTCTTTTTATTTACAACATATTGCGCAATTGCAGGGTCTTGAGACACATGCTAACTCGCAAACTAGAGAGCTAGTGACCTAAACGGTAGCCTTCAAGTTATTTCCTTTAAACTTAAATGGCCAAAAACTTACCACGTCCACACGGATAGGGAGGATAACTATTAACAGTTATTTAACCTTTAACATGAACATTAATCAAATGTAATAATTTTTTCTGGGTACATGATACCATACAGCATCCATATCAAACTTACGCGGGCCGCAGTAACATTAAACTTTCATATCAAGGCGGGGGCCTCAAACTAGTGTCCTCCGGGCCACATTTGGCCCGCGGGCCGCGTTTTTGAGACCCCTGGTCTATTTAAACTTCCCGGGACTTGTGATTGATAGCTTCCCATTTATTGAACCACTTTTACGAGGTTTCTATGCAGCTCTTGTGCCATTTTGGGGGAATATTTATCCCACTTTTTTTGAAACGCACGACTGAAAGGTTAACAGGCTTAAAATCGAACAACGCGGCAGTGTTGGGCGGGGGGGTGTTATAAAAGCACGGAAGGTGGCATTTGACATCGGGCGGTGTACAAACACAGCAAAGCACAAACACAGACACGACGCTGGTACAAACAATAGAAAGCCATTCAGACTGGCCCACCCTCCCCTCCGGACTTGTATCGCTGGAGCCACGCTGAAAAAAAAGCACGGTAGATAAAAGTCATGTAAGTGTTGTGTGGAGAAAGCATAAAAACTAAATTACAGTGCGCGGTGAGGAGATGTGACATAATGAGGCTACTGTGCGTTTGGGCTGCCCGAGCGTCCCCGAGTGACTGCGGCGAAGCGACAGGCGTGCACGTCGGCTCAGTGGCTTCAACATCCGCCACACTTACAACCGGCCCCCACTCTCACAAAAAAAAAAAATAAAAAAGCATACAGAGTTATTCGGTGCATTTGTTAACACCTCACAAAGAGCACAGCCACATTTGACAAGAAAAGCGTTCACTGGGGAGATGACTCACTCCCTTCATGAATCACATGGTCTGCGCTCAAGATAGCAGCGGAGACAACAAACTACAACAATCGATGGTGGGACTTCTCCTTGTCTTCTCCTTCCAGCATGTCTTCACTTATTGATGCTTTTATTGAGCAGCTCCTCTGTGACGTGTCCCCAGCCCCCCTGCTCCAACCGGTCACTCATCTCTTCCAGACGCTGAGGTGTCAAAGCAAGGCTCCTATTGATTTGGAAAAGATGCCCCAACTCGCGAGCTCAGGTCATATGTCAATCTTTAATATGTAACTTTCAAGGATTTCTGTTCTATGATAAAGCAGCTACCAGGTTGGAGGCGCCGGACCATGAACGCCCCCTGACCCTGCTTTTCCACCGCCACGTGTGCATGTGTACATGCATTGGTGCAGGTACCTTTTGGGATGTTTTGACTCATGAGAAGCGAAAACCAGGCCAACTCAACACTCTTACCTCTAGATTTAGAATAGTAGCCATACTTAGTGGTTTTGACTTGTTATATATTTATATTAGGGTGCATCAAAAAACACAATTATTGAATTTTGATATGGCTGGGTACTAAAAGTGTTCCAATATATGTATAAACAACACATACAAAATATTTTTCCAATACATGATTATTTAGGGGTGCCACCATATCTGTTTTTGTGGAATAAAGTGGTGAACAGTGCTCACTGGTCACCATGAATTGTTATTTAAATGTGTTACTATTGCCCCTTGTGTTTACAATAAAATACAAATAAAATAAAAACTTTATATGTATGTCAAATATCCATCACTGCTACATAAAATTCAGGGTAAGGCCATGCGAACATGTCCCATTTACTGCCATTCATTTTGTCAATAGGACAAATGAATGGAGAATCTTGAAAGTTGAATTCTGAGAAATACCCAATCTGTCCAAAGAGGAAACAAATATATTTACTTTAATAACCCTATAAAAATGATGTTGTATAGAAGTTCATTGTACTCAACATTTCCAGGTCAACTTTTTGGCAATTAGACTAGAAATTGCACATTTTCCGAAATTTTACAAAAGTTCATGTGTGAGGTGGCACCCCTAAATCTCAATGGATTTCCTCAAAACTTTGCAAAAGATATTTTTATGTTCATTAGAAAAAAATGAAATGCCAGCTAAATTGATATAATGAAATTAAAATTTCCCATTCAAATTTGATGCACACTAATATATACATATATATATATATATCCTCAACATCAATCAAGTCAAGTGCTTTGTTATGAAAGGCATGTGACGGGACCTGACAGTTTGTATGGTTTCCTCATGCGTGCATGTTTTTTTTCTTACCCAAAGACTGATGGGATAGGCTCCAGCATACCCGCACCTCTAGTGAGAATAAGCGGCATAGCAAATAGATGTATGGATAAACAAATGGTATTAAAATGAATAAATAAGTCATGTTATTTGTAGGTTGGGGATGAATTGTTCAGTGTTTATAACGATTCTGTGCCAAATTTGAGCGGTCTACCGAGTAAATACTTCCACACACCAACGCTCCAAATGAGGACAAACGGCATGGAAAAGGAAAGAATGAATGAATTGTTATATAATTAAGTCAAATGCTAAAAGTTTCAACTTCCAACGATGTTGAAACGATTTTTCTTGCAAGCTGGTTTTGAAAGATGTCCATTCAAAAGGGGCTTGCGGTAGATCAATCACTTGCTCATCCATCTGTTCAGATTGTGATGATCCAGACAAAAACTTGAACATCCGACAATGACTTCCTGTTCACCTCCATTTCTTTCCAATCTGCTGGAGCCTATCCCAGCTGTCGTCAGGTGAGAGGCGGGGTACACCCTGGACTGGTCGCCAGCCAATCACAGGGCACATATAGACAAACAACCATTCACACTCACATTCATACCTATGGACAATTTGGAGTCGCCAATTAACCTAGCATGTTTTCGGAATGTGGGAGGAAACCGGAGTACCCGGAGAAAACCCGCGCATGCACAGAGAAAACTTTTAAACAGGGAAGATAAATCCCATCAGAAAGACAAATACAACCCATGCTTTAATGCAGGGGTCTCAAACTCAATTTACTTGGGGGCCACTGGAGCTTCGGTCTGGGTGAGACTGGGCCGCATCAGGTCCCCCCCCCAAAAAAACACATTTATTAAAAACAGAAAAATGAACAAACTTTGCTTTGGTTTAGATTTTCTACAAGAAAAGCCCTGATAAAACATTCCACTGTTCTCAAATATCTTACTTTTTATTTTTCTTCACAAAATAAGATGAAAAATAAATAAACAAATCAAGAATAAAGAAAATCAATCAATCAGTAATAAATAAATAAATATAATAATAACAATAAAACGGCAAATAATAAAAACTTAAGAAACCACATATAGTTGGTGGGTAGACAAATTATTTTTTTCAGATTAAAATGAACAAAGCATTATTAGAGCCCTGTACACATGACAAAACACGACTACAGTCACATTTATACTCTTTTTATTTAAAATATATTGCGCAACTGCAGGGTCTTGGGACACATGCTAACTCGCAATCTAGAGAGCTAGCGACCTAAACGGTAGCCTTCAAGTTATTTCCTTTAAACTAAATAGCCAAAAACTTACCACTTCCACACGGATAGGGAGGATAACTATTAACAGTTATTTAACCTTTAACATGAACATTAATCAAACGTAATAATTTTTTCTGGGTACATGATACCATACAGCATCCATATCAAACTTGCGCGGGCCGCACTAACATTAAACTTTCATATCAAGGCGGGGGCCTCAAACTCGTGTCCTGTGGGCCACATTTGGCCCGCGGGCCGCGGGTTTTAGACCCCTGCTTTAATGTCTTCAACAAAAGGGAAGTAGCCTTGTTTGCAAATGGAGGTGAGGGATTGCTGCTGCATTCATGGCAAATCTCACTGCATCCGGACTGTGTTGGATTAGCGGTAGGAGACTTTATACAAGAAAACCTCAAGTCTGTCCTGTTAGGGTTCTTCAAGAACATGTGCTTGCACACGTGTGATTAGAACAGTCTGGATCAGGTCTGCATAAACCTCCTGATTTTGTGTGTCAACAGAGATGCTTGATATTGTTCAGCATTCCGTTACTGATATCAATAAGTCAAATTGATTTTCATTGTCCTTGTAACAGTGACAATAAAGCTCTATTCTATTCTATTGATCTGTAAGTCTACCTCCATATAGCTGCATTCGTGATTGAATGATTCTACTGCTTGTTGTGGAAGAGCCCTTAGAAAGAGGTACTTGTTTTTGTGCATGGCAATGTGCAATTTGTAGTGTTTACAATCATCTCGGTCTGCTTTACAACCAACATAAATGCTAAGTGAATAGAAGGTTTGGTCCCTCTGTTTATGTCTGCTGGTCAAATAAAAACCTAATTTCCCTTATTTTGTCCTCAGAGTCTCATTCACCTTGGTCTCATTCATCTATTGATTTTATAAGGATTGCCATAAAAGGCCAGCCTCTGAGCACCAATTGTAAAGAAATGATCAATAGGAGATAAACAACATAAAAGGTTCTGTGATACGGTGTTGTATTATGAAGTTATGAGTAGCAGGCTGCCATAATCCCAACATTAAAGAGGCTTTTAAAATGATATTGGATCCTTGTGGAGCAATATAATAGGTTTATTTTAATAAAATACCGTGAAACCTCGATTAGCATCATTAGTCTGTTCCAGAAGGTCCGAGTCTAACAGAAACACACTCTAACCAAATCTATTTTTCCCGTAAGAAATAATATAAATGAAATTATCTGCTCTAGAACACCAAAAATCTTAACACAAAAGAAGTTTTCAGAGTTTTACAATTGTAAAGGTAAAATAAAAAAAATAAAATAGTTCCACATGCATGAAATGCTTCAAAATTGAGGTGTCCTGATCCGATCTATACATTCGGGATTAACTGCCAATTAATTTTGTACATTAGATAAAAGATCGGGGTAGCTAGCATACAACGTTCATAACTCTCATAAGTCTAATCACAATGTTCCAACACAGAATGACCTTAAATAATCAACATATCAACAAATCATAAACAGGTGGGTTGGACCAGGAAAGTGGATAGAAACAGAACGAAACAGAACAGGAAGACATTACAAAATGAGGGCGTAGAAACACGAACTAAGGAATAGAAAGGAAAACTCTTGCATTGCGACAATTATCCCACCTCCACCCCCAACCCCACGCTCACAAGGATGGATCCCAGACGTCCAAAAAAAAACAAAGTCAAAGAGGGATGGGTAGTGGGAGGACCCCTCTGGAGGTTGACCGGGACAACAAGCAGGGCCCCTCCGAGAGACACAGGGAATGGTTCAGCCGGTGAAGTCAGCATGAGCCCTCATGGGGGCAGCCTGGATGGTAAGCAAGGCAAAAGAAGCAGGGCCCCTTCATGACAACATGAAGGGGCCCTGCTTGTTGTCAGTATAGTCTTACGTCCCTGTGTCAGCAGGAAATGTTGTGGTACCAAAGTAGCACGGCAATATTTTTACAGATTTTGCAACACACACATAAGGTGCACCTTTAATACAAAAATTAAATGATTTTAAGTGCGCCTTATAGGTATGGTAAATACAGTCATGGAAACAATTATTAGACAACATTGTTCCTTCAGTTTCTTGTTCATTTTAATGCCTGATACAACAGTAAAGGCACAGTTGTTTAATGACAACAAAAATAGGTCTTATGGGTAAATTTTTGCAAGTAATTAATGCGTTCAATAACGTGATGCTGCTTTTGATAAGACTGCAAAACATAATTGAATATTCTTAACATGGCTAACTTTCTGTCACGCCCTGTGTGGGTTTGCACGTGACAGGTTGAGTTTGAGTTACCTTCTTGGGCTTTGGTTTCCGTTTTGGACACTTATTTTGTATTGGACTTCCTGTTTTGCCTCGTCTGCCTTCGTTGCCATCGCCACCCACACCTGTCCCTAATTTGTCCTCTCTATTTAGTTCAGGTGTGCGCTTCTCCCTTTGTGGGATCATTGTTGTTTGTCCTTCTGCTGCTGTTATTGCACAGAATAAATATTATTTACCTGCATTTGGTCCTGCTCTCTGCATCCTGGGGTCGAACTGTAAAGCAATGAAGCCGAACCGTGACACTTTCTATCCTACCATTTTCTATACCATTTTTCTCACTAGGTATGCTGGAGCCTATCTCTGGACAGGTCGCAGGTCACAGGTCACATATAGACAACAATCATTCAAATGGTAATCTAGTCTAATTCTTGTAATTTTTGTTTAAATATGCAATGTATTATATTTTGGTTTTATTTATGTATTAAATGTAAACAGAGTGATATATTGAGGCACAGAGGAGCTGCCTAAAATTACAAACCAGAGAGTGAAAACTGTGCAATGAATTTGATCAGACCCCGACCTGACACACTGCTGCCATCAGCGCTGTGTGTGTGTGTGTGAGGGTAACATCTGTTTGTAGGCGTCCTGGGACTCAGTGAGTTTGACCTTGCGTCAGCAGACTGGGGCGGGCCTCTCTCTTACATGGACGTCTGCAGCATAAATGGGAAGAAGTGATGCTTAAAGCACATAAACAAAACAAAAAAAGAGCATCCCTGAATCACACAAACAAAGAACGCACACACTTGTGTTTGCCGTGCATGATCTATCTTCTATGCCACTTATACTCACGAGGGTCGCGGGTGCCGTGTATGATGTCACTCATATCCATCACAGACAAACAAGCTGAGCTCTATATTTCCCCGCCTCGGAAAACACTGCGGCACTGTCGTCTGGCTAGCGTGTTGTCATATACACAGCTGCTCCCTTTCACGCACACACCGCTGTACACGCACACACACACACACCTCTGGCTGTATGACAATTATATTGATGTTCGCCACACACATGCAAAAACAAGCAGCAGCAGCGCACCCTCCAGTGCAAACAGATGCAGAAGCAAAACACACAGGAAGCCCTATGGGGATTTTATTTCGGCAAACAAAGATTCCGCTGGAGCTGTGCAACTGTCTACAATTGCTTTTTTTTTTTTTTTTTTTACCCTTCCTTTATTCTGTGCTCTTCTACTACAATGGACCCCAACCTTTTTGAGCCCACAGACCGGCACGTTTCTGTCAAAGCAGGTTTGCTCCACACCTCATAGCAATCTATTGTGATGTAGCCACATATACAACAAAAAAAAGCACAAATGGCAAATGAAAACACGGCACAAAATACACACACACAGAATACTGACTCGCCATCAGTGTGAGCCGGGAGTTTGAAGATGAAAACACAGTGGTACCTAGCTTTTTACGATTGATTCCTTCCTAAAGCTCAGAGAAAAACGTAAACCTACAAAAATCTAAACAATTTTTCCAACAGGAAAAAAATGTAATAATGTTATACACACTCGGGAAAATGCTGGAGCCTATCCCAGCTGTCTTCGGGTGAGAGGCGGGGTACACCCTGGACTGGTGGCCAGCCAATCACAGGGCACATATAGACAAATAACCATTCACACTCACATTCATACCTATGGACAATTTGGAGTCACCAATGAATGTGAGTGTGAATGGTTGTTTGTCTATATGTGCCCTGTGATTGGCTGGCCACCAGCCCAGGGTGTACCCTGCCTCTCGCCCAAAGATAGGCTCCAGCACCCCCCGCGACCCTCGTGAGGAAAAAGCGGTAGAAAATGAATGAATGAATGAATGAATGAATTCTAGTTTACATGCAGGAAATTAATTATCTTTGGTCCTGATGTTAAAAATATACCCTCAATATTTTGGCAAAAATCTTGATTTGCATATTGACAGTGTTGTTCATTCCTATTTTCTGCATCTCAGACAACGCACCAAAATATTATTATTAGTAGTAGTATACTGTCCAGAATGGGTTTAGAGATCATCAAGCATGATTTTATTTTCTGTGGACTGCAGAGCTCTGTATACAGTTGTCCCTATTTTTCGGAAAATATTAAATGATCTCTCTTTCGTGCTAAACATTGAGATATATTACTTTACATTACATTACCTTAACACTGCATGAAGTCAAGTCAAGTGGTAAGTTTTTGGCCTCTGAAGTATCGAAGAAAGAAATTCGAGGCTAACTGGTTAGCTAGCTAGCTTGTTAGCTCATTCGCTAGCTTGTTAGCTCACTAGCTAGCAACCTCAAGTCCTTGCAGCATAAGAGTTGTGGCCAATGAATAATAGAAGTAAAAAAGTGGATATACATAGGTGTGCTATTTCTTGTCTAGGGGTCTAATAATGTTGAAAATTGTATTCAGGAAGTCATAAACCGGGTTTCTGTGCTCTAACTACAGAAATTATACATTTCTATGAATCCTATACCACGCAAGTTCATTAATCGCAGTCAGGCCTTGAACCTTTTGACTGCTTTTTAGCCAGTACAGCATAAACAAACTCTGGCTAGTCCAAAATGCAGAATAAGAATAAGAGAATAAGAGAGAGCATATCACGCCTATATTAGCATCCCTGCAATGGCTCTCAGTGAACTTTAGAATCCATTATAACATTTTTTTACTTTTAAGATCCTCTCTGGTCTTGCCCCACACATTTATCAGCCCCGACTCTCTGGAACAACCTTGCATAGGAGTCGAGTGAGGTCAGGTGCCTTCTTTTAAATCATGTTTAAAAAATATTTTTCACATATCTGCTTTCGCTGAATTGGTTTAAAATCCCTCTGTTATTTGTTCTTATTAATCTACACTGTTTTGCACTTTATATTTGACATTTCAATATTGTTGTTTTGTCCAGTAATGCACTTTGTTCCTTTGTTTTCAAAAGTGCTATACTGTAAATAAAGTTTGTTACTATTAACTATGATTTTTTGGATTAATCAGTAGGCCATGACAAAACTCCAACTTTAAAGGGGGACCTATTGTGCTTGTTTTCCACTTTTATGACCTATAAATGTAGTTAGAATGTTGTATTCTTGTGTTCAACGATACCAAAGTTTCAGATAATGAGGTTTGGGTATTTGGAAGTGAGTACTGAAAGAAGTTTGGGATGGTTCAAAACACTCGGTTTGAAAAGTCATCATAAAACTGCCCCTTTGTGATGTCACAGAGCGGCACACTTCCTTATATGGGCGTGTCTGTAAGCCAGATAAGCTCTCTGCCCTCCCCTAAGCTCTGCCCCTCTGTTTACTTGCTAGCAAAGCCACATTTGTTTACAATTGATAACATTTATTATCCACTCCTTATACCGTTTATCAACTCCTATAAAGTTAGCGACAAAAAAACGACACAAAAGTGTTTCTATGCACTCAGTAGTGTGACCTACCACAGCGGAGTGGGTGTGCCTCGAGGCGGGCTGTGGGTGGAATACATTAAAACAGATCATTTTCACGGGAAGCACGAAATTAAAAGAAATACGGCTGAATAGGTGCAGATTCTGGAAGCACCATAAAACTTTGTGTGCTGGTTATTGTGTGTAGCTGTTCTGTAGGAATCCACAATTCAATACAAAAGGTCCCAAAAAATGAGCATAATAGGTCCCCTTTAATAATAACGTAATGGGGTCTCCCGCCTCTTGCATAGGCTCCAGCATACCCTTGCGATCCTAATGAGGATAAGCAGCATAGAAAAGAGATGAATCGATGGATAAGTGGTCTCCTCCTGGGCAACATGAAAGTTAAAACTGATATACTGTAAATATTTGGACAAAGATATAAAGACACCGTCACCAAGGGTCTTGCTCCCTGCCATAGCATGTCTATACCCTAAGGTAGCACGTTAGCTATTGTAGCTGTATGGTTGAGTCCAGGATGTGAGAGCACATAAACATAACATTCTCTCACAGTCTGCTGGGTGGATCTCAAAAGGCGTACATGGTCATTTTATTGTCCGGGAAATGGACACGGCATGTGGTTGCAGCGCAGTGGTGAGGGTCGAGGCTGAGGTGGACCGCCAGAGGACGCATAGCTTCCGTAGTTCCCTTGTGTCCTCGGGTTGTAAATTCCATAAAGAGCTGCTGCCGGTCTGAAAGCAACTTCTGACATGTGTACATAGGTACATGTGTATTGGTGAATGCAAAATCATGCGTTTTACCCTTTCAGAATAAAAGAACCAGATCATTTTCACACGATTTTTTGGCAAAGATCAGCAACCCACTGAAAACGAGTCTGCGACCCACTTTTGGGTCATGACACTGATTAATGAATCTGTTACAGAGAACCAAATGTTATCATAACACATATACAGTATATAGTTATTTTCTAGAACAATAATAACTTTACATGTAGAAAACAATTGGACATGTATATAAACACATTGAAAAGACAAATGAAAGCAATAAATGACTATTAAATGTCACTTTTACCTTCATTAAAGACTCGGTTGTTGACAAAGATAAAGATAGCAATGGAGACCAACATGGTCACCGCTTTCTCGTATGAGTCATTAATAATTAATAATGTTTCTCACCATCTTCATCAAAACACTGGCACTGGCATTTAGCTCACACGGTAATATTTTGTATTAAAGTGAATAAACCATGTACCATGACACAAATTGACTCATGTAGCGTATTAATAAGATGCACGGCATATTGTACGCTGAATGAAAAATGAGGCAAAATGTTGGCATAAAAATTTGACAAGAATCAAAAAACACGCTAACCGTGGCATTTGCTAACCGTGGCATATGCTAACCAAGGAATTTGTGTTCCAGAAAATTTGTAGATACTGAAAAATCTGGTCTGTGGAAAATTGAAAAATGATTTAAATCAGATGAGAAATGTGTAAATAGTAAGAATTGTAAAGATCAAAGGGTGAATTGTTGATACGGAAACTGGAGGACATTTTTGGGATATGAAAAAAGACTGTTATCCTGTCCTGAATGAGTTTAACTATTGATTAGCTGATGGTTATAATTGGTTGAGAAATGTGGACGTAGTCAGAATTGTAAAAATCAAAGGGAATTTATGCTGTGAAAAATACGGAATTACGGAGAAAGCAAAAATATTTGGGCATGGAAAATTGTTAGCCCGAATGTCCTGAATGAGCTTAATGTTTTTAAGTTGGAATGATTGGAATCAGCTGTATGTGTGGCAGTAGTAGGAATTTTGAAAGGGAATTTGTAGTACAGAAAATGTACAATATTGGAAAAAGTTTTGGAACATAAAAACGTATTAGCCTGAATATCCAGCTGTGCCATTGATTTTTTAGTCATATAATGTCCATGCCACTGTCATGGACACATACGTATCACAGTATCAACTGAAAACACTGCACACAGTAACTTTAATCTAAAATGACGAGACAATGAACTTATTCCTGCACACAACACACAAAGGACTTGGTTCATAAGCATGGAAGCGACATAAGTATAGTTCGGCCTCACACATGGACCAGTAAGTACCAAGCTTTATCTTAGTGGTTGGGCACCCCTGCTAGACCAGGGCTCTACATTAAAAACAAAAATGACTTGCCCATGGGGAATCCTTAAGGTGAGAACTACTTGCCCGAACTTGCCCCATGTAAAATGAAAAGACTACCATAATGATATAATCTAATTTTTGTGGCATCACATGAGAATCTCAAATAAAGATGAAATGATTATCATTTCTTGTGGTTGTTTTCCTACATAGATCATGACGTTGCATGGAAATCTGGATTGTCAAGAGACTTTGCCTTTTAGAAATTGTGCACCACAATGAAACATTATTGAATAGACACATTTGTGTACTAGTAAAGTGTTTTTAATCCAGAAAAAAATGCTCAATGGTCAAACAATAATTTGTGAAGCAAAGGTCAGAAAAATCCACAGAGAAATGCAAGCGCTAGATTTTGTAGCTTGTGCAAAATCAGCACTTGGTATTGGATCTAATCGGTGGTGTTTCATTGTGACCACTTCAAATTGTCACAGCAATGTGATTCACTCACCTGTGCCATCATTTGATTTGCTGCCGCTAATAAAATACTTGTTTAGAGGCACTGGTTCATCACTTTTTGCTGTTTTCCTTCACAAGTTGTTGAAGAATTAGACCATGTTGGCAGGGACGCCATGATAGATGTTTTCCTAGTCAAACCATCGCTGATTGGTTGATCGCGAACAAGATGGGTGTGGGTAAAACGCGGACTGTGGACTGCGGACTACGGACTGCGGACTGCGGACCGCGGTCTAAATAAATGATTCTGATTGGTCCATTTCAAGATTTGCAAGGATTGGTTTGCAAATTACCACTGGAATTACGCAGTCCGTGTTTTACCAACACCCAACAAGAACCGCTTTTAAAAAAACTCTTGGCAGTATGGCATGCCAAAGTACACTTGCCCAATGGGAAAATCACCGATTGGATTTACTTGCCCCAATTTTTTGGGGGCAATCGGTACATCGTTATTGTCGAGCCCTTGTAGACAAGAGCCTTCTTTCCTTTTCAGCAACCTTTGTCGTCATCCCTTGGCTGACACTCCCTCAACTTTATGTCCTCACCTTTTGCCTCACCTTTCCCTCAGGAGAATCTTGCCAACGTCATCTTCCTGCGCAAAAGCATCATCAGCAGGAGGCAGAGGTGCCAGCCAAAACTCCTGTCAGCTTAGCAGCTGCCCCTGACTAAGCGGGGTGGCATACGGGCACAATTCCGAATTCGAACAGGAGGAAATTACATCCACTCCAAAAAGTGTGTGAGTTTTGGTAAGAAGAGTGTCGGTTTAGAAATAACTGAAATCACTGACCATTGGACACAGATAGGGCCGCCCAAGCCTCCATGGGGGCGCTAAGCAATATAGAGTAGATGCAGCGTTTTATACCCACCTGTCCATGTAATTAAATGTCTGACTAGGCAACACAACAGGGCACCTCAGTTAAGGCTCCGATACGACTTACGAAAGTGAAAAACTGCCATGTTGACCTCGGTGACCTCTTCAGGTGCATTTCACACAGAACACGACATGCAAAAAAAAAAATGTCTGAAAAGTTTCGCAGGCTTCCCTTTGCAGTTTAGCTTTCCAACACTGCGGTGTGTTTACGATGCGTGACATCATTGATTACACTCTTCCTCCTCTCACTATGCTAATCTTACATTAGCAGCGCCTCTCAGCCCTAACCAGTGTTTGTCTCCTTCCCGGCCGCCCTCTAAGTCACAGAAGACCCTTAAACGGTAGAATCGAATCAGCGCACCCTCCTACCCTTTTCTCTCCTCCCACAGTGCTTCCTCATCGCCATTTATTCAGATTACATAGCGACCAACAGGAGGCGAGGAGCTGTTTTCATTGTGTGTTTATCAGACTGCAAGACACTAAAAAATAAATACAACTTGGGAGTGGGTGGGAGATCATTGAAGCACAATGTGGCCCCCTGGTGTCAGGCACCGGTTGCGCAGGTAATGGTGGACTTTTTTTTTTCCCCTCTTCAGTCTGGGATTGCACCGTCACGTCTGCAGCTGATTTAGGGCCGCCTGGTGCAAACTGCATGCGGAGACACAGGGAGAGTTAGCATGCACAATGCCTCATTTTGCAGTCTGAAACATAACCCTGACTCCAGGTGCAATATGCTAGCATACTAATGTTTACTGACTGCACCTCAGACTAATAGCATAGAACAACAATATCTTTAAAAATGAAAGGATAATAAGGAGGTTATGATTGTATAACGTGAATTATTTGTTTGTATTTTGAAACCGCTCTTGGGAAATAGCCTACTGGAAATATTAACAATATAAAATACTATTAAACCATTATTATTGTGCATTGATTAATTCATTCATTTTCTTTTTCCTCACGAGGGTCACAGGGGTTGCTGGAGCCTATCCCAGCTGTCTTTGGGCAAGAGGTGGGGTAAACCCTGGACTGGTGGCCAGCCAATCACAGGGCACATATAGACAAACAACCATTCACACTCACATTCATACCTATGGACAATTTGGAGTCGCCAATTAACCTAGCATGTTTTTGGAATGTGGGAGGAAACCGGAGTACCCGGAGAAAACCCACGCATGCACGGGGAGAACATGCAAACTCCGAGGGTGGAATTGAACCCTGGTCTCCTAGCTGTGAGGTCTGCGCGCTAACCACTCGACCGCTGTGCAGTTATTACTATTATGATACATATTTCACACAGTCCTCTTTTTCAGAAACAATCCATTCCCTTCTCTGTTCAATTGCCATTCTTCACATGCAACATCTTCCAGGTTTAATCTTTCAACACGGCTATGGTGCGTTCAATGTCTGCCGAACAAAGTGGGAAATTTCTACACTTGACGAAAACTGTATCAGGGAAGAATAAGGGGGAAAAAATGTGGGCTTGGTGAGGCTGCACGGTGAACGAGTGGTTAGCGCGCAGGCCACACAGCAAGGAGACCCAAGTTTGATTCCATCTGTGTGGAGTTTGCATGTTCTCCCCATGCATATGTGGGTTTTCTTCCACATTCCAAAAACATGCTAGGTTAATTAGCGACTCCAAATTGTCCATAGGTATGAATGTGAGTGTTGTTTGTCTATATGTGCCCTGTGATTGGCTGGGCACCAGTCCAGGGTGTACCACACCTCTTGCCTGAAGACAGCTGGGATAGGCTCCAGCATGGCTGCGACCCTCGTGAGGATAAGCGGCATAGAAAATAGATGGAGGGATGTTTGACTACATACCAGACTCTCTCAGATGCTAAAGAAAACGATAAACATTAAACCTGATAATTTTATTACTGGAAATGCAAAAGTGCAAAAATGCAAAAAAAAATAATTACAACAAAAATTATTGTATTAGTTCCATAAATTTTTATCCCTACTAATAAATATCTACTTTGTGATAGTTCCATGTTGGATGCAGGAGAAGCCTGAAGAAGCATGAAACCATTTAAGGTGTTACGTTCCCTTCATGCTGAGGCTGCTTAACGGGTCTTCTTAGCAATGTGAGGAGGCTGGTGGCAGTGTGAAGGAGAGAGCATAGCTAAGTCGTTATCCTGATATCACATGGAGCGCTAACGAGCAACAATGAAACCGTGGATACGTGAAATAAACGCAGCAAGAAAAGAAGATCTGTCATCGGGTTTTCTGTCTCGATCGTCTCCAAGACAGCAATAAAAGAGTCTTGTGACGTCCTGAGGGATGATGAGAGTTGTTGTCTTGTCTTTATTAAAAACCTGACACGACTCTCCAAGGCAAAATATCTCATAACGACTCAGCCAATGAAAATTAAATGTAACATAAGCAACAATTATGCCTTTTAATGACACTAAATGCTTGAGGCATTTACCTAAACTGAAGAAGGCAATAATTGGCTGTGCTTTTTTTAGCTTTCATAACCACCATTTTAAAGTGCATGCAGACATAAATAAAGCCACTGGGCGCTGATCATGCATTTTATCCTGCAAGACACACAAACACAGCCTTGGTTCTTGGTTACAATAATACATCATGCATGCAAAAAAACATGAAGTTATGAAAACAAACAGATATGGTTCTTAACTTGATACCATTTTTGTTGTAATACGCCTCAGAGGTCGCATAAAACATGAGTGCAGCGTAAACACAGCGGAATAATCCAGCATCTGCAAACTCCACACAGAGATGGCCAAGGATGGAATTGAACCCTTGTCTTCTAGCTGTGAGGTCTGCGCGCAAACCACTCTGACTGAAATATATGGTCTATTATTATTATTAAAATACAAAGTGACAGAGACATTAGCTTACATTACTTTACCTTAACACTGCATGAAGTCAGCCGTGGCGTGCCCAACAAGTAAAAAAAAGTTATCCTCCCATCCTGTGTGGAAGTGCAAGTTTTTTGGCTTCTTATGTTTAGAAGAAATAAGGCTAATGGGTTAGCTCGCCAGTTTGCTAGCTTGTGTCTGCCTTGAGTCCCTGCATCATAAGAGGTGTAAACAATGAATAATAGCAGTGAAAAAGTGACTAAAGGCATGTTATTTCAGGCTTGCAGGGCTTGAATGATGTTAAAACCATATCTAGAAAGCCATAAACAAGTTTTCTATTCTATTTTATTTTTTAACATTAAATCAAATATTATGGATGTATACCAATTTAATGCGGTCAGGACTGGAACCAAGACGGGAACCTCTGTAAATGAGGCATGACTGTGGTGCTTTTGAAGGCAACCACTCAGCTATGGCGATCTGAGCCACACCGGATCGAGTTCCTCGTCCGGCCGGTGTACGATGTGCTCCCAAGCCCGTCCAACCTCTTTCGCTGGGGCTCGGCGGAGAATCCACTGGGCACTGGGGGACGGGCGCTACCGCTGGCGCCATGACCAAGTGCTGCGGGTCATTACAGAGGTCATCAGCACAGGAATCTCCACCAGTAAACACCAACAACCAACAAGGCAGTCCATCGCCTTTGTTAGGGATGGAGAGAAGCCAAATCAGTGCCGGAGTCAAGCAGGGGGGCTGCTGGCGACAGCTCGAGACTGGCAGCTGAAAGACAGCTCAAATTCCCGGAGAACATGATGTCAGAAACAACTAGGCAAGTGGTCCTGCTGGAGTTGACTGTTCCCTGGGAAGACCGGATGGAGGAGGCCTTTGAGAGGAAGAGGGCCAAGTATGAGGAGCTGGCAGACGAATGCCGAAGCAGAGGATGGAGGACCTGATGCAACCCCATCAAGGTCGGGTTCAGAGGATTTGTAGGCCAGTCTCTCATCAAAGCACTCAAGATGTTGGGAGTGAAGGGACAGCACAACAGAAGAGCCATCAAGAACATCACTGACGCAGCAGAAAAGGCGTCCAGATAGCTGTGGATCAAGCGGGGAGATCCGTGGAGAACAACTAAAGGTACTTCGACACCAGCCAGGACTGATAAACCCGAGTGGGTTACCTGTGCGAGGGTGTCTGTCGTGAGACCCGAAACACCCGGTGAACCTAGGATGATGTGTCGTATGTCAGAACGAACATGGCTCATAATAACACGGTTAAAGTGTTATGCAAATGTCATGATTTTATTAAATAAACTAGTGTTTTAATATAAATATCCTGTCATTGATCTTTTTCTTCTACATGTACTACAGTAGGTACATGAATTTCATCCATCCATCTTTCCATCTCGCTACTGCATACAACATGGTGAAGGGGTCATGGAAGTAAAAAGTAGTGTTGGAAAATGGAGCTAAAAAGTCCTAATGAGTCAGACAATAATAGAGGTTGTGATTTTGTCTCCCACTCATTGCAAGCCTTTAGTGTCTTTAAGGCTATGTTGCATAACAGCGTGGCTTTCATTCTTCAGTGGAATAAATGATTTTGTGTACCATTTTAAAAATATCAAATAATCCACTGATCACTGCGGTGGAACTAAAGAGCAGCTCGTTCCTCCTTACAAACACCACGTTATGTAAGCCCGCTCCAGGATGTTTTCTATTAATCGTCGGTAAATGACGTTTTTAGACGGAACACGGTGTTTCACTTTGACAAGCGGGAGGCCACAACACCGCCAGGGTGCGTTCTGAAGGTGCACCATGGAGTTAGAGCGAAGCTCCCAACCAATCGCACCTGAGCTGACATAAGTATTAGGAGTTTTCCATACATTAAGATCATGTCTGTAGCAGCAGACTAACACGCCACCTGCCTGTAAGTTCCCTAAACATCTCCTCTGCTGACTTAACAAAGCTGGCAGGGCTTGGCAACACTGAAGCAAAATGTGTGAGGAAAGATAGGAGGATTTTAATGACTGAGTCTGCTCTGCAACATTAGCATTGAAGTCATGACAGCCAAAGTATACGCGCACACGTGACGATAACCATAGAACTGAGCTGGTTAGTCTATTTGTTGTTAGGTGGTGCTTTTTAGTTTGTTAGTGTTAGTGTTTATGTTAAATTCAAAGCACGAGTACTATTGAGTACTATTGATTTTCAACAAACACAAGATGGTCACTAAGCCAATATACAGTATTTGCAGTTCACTGAGGGGAACCATGACATAAGTAGAAATATAGGTACTGTGCCTTACCTAAAGCCATGCATGGCATTGGTAGCCTCACGGTTTGGGTTTGCATGTGTGCTACCAGCTCCGGAAAAAGCTGCGGTTCATTGAGGAAAAGAGTGATTTCCAAACCAAGTCAGTAGCAACATACTGGTGTCTTACCTACTTTTAAGCATGGTTGTCATAGTATCATGATCTGGGGACACACGAGTGCTATCAGCCCCCAATGGAGCTGCGGTTCATTGAGGAAAACATGGATTTCCAAACCAAGTCAGTAGAAACATACTGGTGTCTTACCTACATTTAAGCATGGTTGTCATAGTATCATGATCTGGGGACACACGAGTGCTACCAGCCCCCGATGGAGCTGTGGTTCATTGAGGGGAACCATGATTTACGAACCAAATCAGTAGCAGGATAATGGTGTCTTAGCTATATGTAAACATGGTTGTCGTAGCATCATTGTCTGGGGCAGCAAAAGTGCTGCCAGCCCCCGAGGAAGTTGCGGTTCATTGAGGAAAACATGGATTTCCAAACCAAGTCAGTAGCAATATACTGGTGTCTTACCTACATTTAAGCATGGTTGTCATAGCATCATGATCTGGGGACACACGAGTGCTACCAGTCCCCGTTGGAGCTGCGGTTCATTGAGGGGAACCATGATTTACGAACCAAATCATTTGCAGGATAATGGTATCTTAGCTATATTTAAACATGGTTGTCGTGGCATCATTGTCTGGGGCAGCAAAAGTTCTGCCAGCCCCGGAAGAAGCTGCGGTTCATTGAGGAAAACGTGGATTTCCAAACCAAGTCAGTAGAAACATACTGGTGTCTACCTACATTTAAGCATGGTTGTCATAGTATCATGATCTGGGGACACACAAGTGCTACCAGCCCCCGATGGAGCTGCGGTTCATTGAGGGGAACCATGATTTACGAACCAAATCAGTAGCAGGATAATGGTATCTTAGCTATATTTAAACATGGCTGTCGTAGCATCATTGTCTGGGGCAGCAAAAGTGCTGCCAGCCCCAGAGGAAGTTGCGGTTCCATGAGGAAAACATGGATTTCCAAACCAAGTCAGTAGCAACATACTGGTGTCTTACCTACATTTTTGCATGGTTGTCATAGTATCATGATCTGGGGACACATGAGTGCTACCAGCCCCCGATGGAGCTGTGGTTCACTTGTGTTGGAACCATGATTTCCAACACAAGTGAGAAGCAAGATCACTGTGTCTTGCCTTTATTCAAGCATGGTGGTGGTAGCCTCACAGTTTGGGGCTGCATGAGAGCTGCCACGGGAACTTCTTTGAGGGGAACCTTAATTTCTGACCCAAATTAGTAGCAAGATAATGGTATCTTAGCTACATTTAAACATGGTTGTCGTAGCATCATGGTGTGGGGAAACAAAAGTGCTAGCAGCCGCTGAGGAAGCTGTGGTTCAATGTTGGGAACGATGATTTCCAACAAAAGTGACAGGCAAGAAAATTGTATCTTGCCTAAATTCAAGCATGGTGGTGGTAGTGTGATGGTTTGGAGATACACGAGTGCTACTGGCACCCAAGGGAGCTGCGGTTCATTAGGGGAACCATGAAGTCAGTAGCAAGATTGTGCATTACCTACAGCCAAACATGAGGGTGGCAGCCTCACAGTCTGGGGCTGCATGAGTGCTGCCGAGTGGTGAATAAGAATTTGTTTGTGTACCTTTGTGTACTTACTACTACTGTATTTTTGGTATTGTTGGATGTAGCAGTGGTGAATCAGATCCATGCACGGGTACACTGCGGTGATAATGTAAAATAATAAAGTACTATCCAACATAAATCCATGAGGGTTTTTTTTAGCACTCGGGTGTCCTCTTTTTGGGTGCTGAGACAGCAGCTTTCCTTGGTGGCATGAAAGCCGTCATTGTGATAAGACTTCATTACGCTCTTAACACGTTTGACGTGCCAGAAGACGACTTTATTTGATTCCAAGAGAGGCACACGTTTGGTTTCTCTCCGTCATTCAGCGGCATCATTTACTGCTTTCGTCCCTCTCTCCTCGCTCGCTTCCTCTAATCCTCCTTTTTTTCCAATTTTCCTCCCACACTAGTGGCTGAAAAGGGAGCGAGATGAAATGAGAGGAGCGGCGAGGCCGACAGCGTGAGGGAGGTGAGAAATGATGTCACCAGAGTTGTGAAGGAGGATTCAGAGACGAGGTAAGGATGCAGGAGGTGGAGTGCATCAGCGTGAAGAGAGTGGGAGACAGGCATCGTGATGAGGCGGCAAGAGAAAGAACCATGACAAAAGCAAGCCGGAGAGGACGCGGGGGAGGAAGGATGGAGCGGCCGCTTTGACTGCGCTTGCTAAGAAACGCCACAGGTGCTCTGCTGCCAGCTGCAACGTGTGGTCCTCACGTGGACCGCAAAGACAACTCCGGGTCACTGTTTTCACAAGAAACCGCTTTCTTGTTTCACTTTGATTAATAAAAAGAAACAGAACCGTTGTACGAGCATCTGAAGTATATCAACAAAGCTATGGTGCCTTCAATGTCTGCCGAACAAAGTGGGAAATTTCTACACTTGACGAAAACTGTATCAGGGAAGAATAAGGGGGAAAAAATGTGGGCTTGGTGAGGCTGCACGGTGAACGAGTGGTTAGCGCGCAGGCCACACAGCAAGGAGACCCAAGTTTGATTCCATCTGTGTGGAGTTTGCATGTTCTCCCCATGCATACGTGGGTTTCCTCCCACATTCCAAAAACATGCTAGGTTAATTGGCGACGCCAAATTGTCCATAGGTATGAATGTGAGTGTGAATGGTTGTTTGTCTATATGTGCCCTGTGATTGGCTGGCGACCAGTCCAGGGTGTAGCCCACCTCTCGTCCAAAGACAGCTGGGATAGGCGCCAGCACCCCCCGCGACCCTCGTGAGGAAAAAGCGGTAGAAAATGAATGAACTTGAAATATTCGGGCGGCACGGCGGTCTAGTGGTTAGCGCGCAGACCTCACAGGTAGGAGACCAGGGTTCAATTCCACCCTCGGCCATCTCTGTGTGGAGTTTGCATGCTCTCCCCGTGCATGCGTGGGTTTTCTCCGGGTACTCCGGTTTCCTCCCACATTCCAAAAACATGCTAGGTTAATTGGTGACTCCAAATTGTCCATAGGTATGAATGTGAGTGTGAATGGTTGTTTGTCTATATGTGCCCTTTGATTGGCTGGCCACCAGTCCAGGGTGTACTGTACTGGGACCAGCATACCCGTGACTTTGGTGATAATAAGCGGTATAGAAAATACACGATTGGATGAATGGTGCTGTATAAAAAAATCATTAAAGGCCATTTAAGGGTTGAACACAAAAAAAAGATCATGTAACACCAAAAAATGAGCTATGGGTGAAGCATGCGCCCCCCATGCTGTGAACATTACCACCTTGGAGGAAAATAAAATTTTGTACTCTGAATTGAAAGGTTTCCCATCCGGAATGCACAGTCAGTGGCCATTTTACTGAATGAATAGCGAGATGGAAAGATTGTAATCGGGGAACGATTGCATTTGGCGGGCGCAGAGTCCACTGTCTTTTTTTTCAGTTTTCCCCATCCTGAAGAAAGAAGTAAAATGACATTTATTGAGCTTATAATGGGAAATTACTCATGAAAGTGGCTCAAATTGAAGGATCGTGACTTGACAATAATGTCCAAGCGGAATGAATAGGAAATGAATGTAGGTCAGAAGTGTGGAAAAAGGAACAGGAAGCCATCTTAAATTAGCATCTTGTCAAAAATAGGCGTCCTTCATGTACATCTCTTAGTCCTGCATCAACAAGAGCCCCAATCTCGCCCTCTAGCATCTTCACGGCTGACTAGCGACCCCGCACCCACATCTCCGTATTCATTTTGTATCGTTATGAATAATGAAGGTTTGATTTCTCCGAGGAGCGTCTGCTCGCGCAGCACCTGGACAGCACCACGCATGTCTGCCGGCCAAGTCAGAGAGCCGCTTTCCTTCCTGCCGCCGCCGCCGCTGCCGCCACCCACTAACTACATCATTTTCAGATGGACGGGGAGCCTTTTGGAGCCAGTCGACATTCTAATGCGCTTCACTTTGCTGCCAAAACTCTATTTAAAAAACTTGTACTGCTGCTCGAGTGTTGACTAGAACTGAAATGTTCTTTTTACCAAGCGGTTTTTAATTATTTGTTTCATGCGTGTTGCCTGCCAGCCTCTCAATGAGGTCCGGCAACTCAGTTGTGCTTTATGGCGTGGCTCATTCGCTCACTTCCGTCTTCCCCCCCTCGTTCTGACAGACAAACGGCCATGCCTCCTATTCCGATTTAAACAGACGCTTTGATTGATCGGATCTGGAAAATGCCGCCGTCCTCCGCGATTGTGGGCCCCAGAAAGGCGTCCGCTTTTATATCTTATTGGTGTCAGCGCTCGCTGAAGGCACAGAGATGCATCAAAAAAAAGCTCTGGGACTCATTACCAATTCCCTCTTCCAGAGACGGATTAAATATTATTTATGGTGCGGGATGGGAGGGGGGGAGGTGGACTTAAGTTCACTTCAATTGCTTCTGCCCTTGTTGTCAATCTAAATGATGCGCTTGCTTTTATTTGAGAGCTCAATGCATTTGGATACTTTTAAATTCACCATTTTGCCTCGGGACGTCTGCAAGAAGATCAGCCGCCCAAATTAGGATGAATGCGCCAAAAGAAATATTGACTAGATATTGACCAACAAGAATTTTATAAATTATACCTTCTCATCTGATGATCAGCAATTTACGCTTGATGTAAAAATGACTGAAAATATAAACCTTAATCTTATTATTTGAATTGAAAATTAATTTTTAAGAAAAAAAACTTTTTTTATTTGTGTATTCAAAGGATTTTTTAAATTTAAATGTTGTATATATGAAATATATTGTACACATTTGAGCAAAATAGTCCTATTTTTTTTTAATACAAAAAGCACATTTGGACATTTTCAAGCAAAATGAAGTTGCACGTTTTTAATTGTTTAATAAGTGTTATATTTTACAAAAAATGTGAAATTGAAGAGAAATAACCCACACATTTTCCAAAAAAAAGTAATATATTTTCAACTAAAAATAGTACATATTAGAGAAAAAAAAAAGAAACAGTGCCTGGGGTTTCTTCAGGTCCTGGATGCTGTCAGGCTGTCTGGGTTGACGTGACTCTGGATTTGCAGACCGGGGTGGTGGTCCCCATTTTTGGTGTGTTCCAAATTATTAGTATTAGTATTGTGGGATGACACTCCTCAGCCTTCGTGGTAAGGTATATTCAGACGTTCTGGAGAGGAAGGTCCGTCGGAATCTCAGATTCAGGAGAAGCAGTGTGTTTTTTGGCCTGGTCTTGGAATTGTCAACTCTACACTTGCGACAGGGTCCTTGAGGGTACATGGGAGTTTACCAGTTTTACCAGTTTTATCAGTCTACATTTTTGTATGTTTTGTGGTTCACGTCCACATTTTGTGGACTTGGAGAAGGCTTTTGACTGTATTCTTTAAGGAATCCTGAGGGGAGTAATCCGGAAGTAGGGGTTACAGGTCCTCCAAATTCAGTGTCAGAGTTTAGTTCGCATTGCCGGCAATAAGTTGGATTCGTTTCCAGTGCTGGTTGGACTCCGCCAACCAACAAGGTTGTTGGGAAGGGGGTAATCTGGTTTGATGATTGCAGGATTGGGTCTCTGCTTTTTGCAGATGACGTGGTCTTGTAGGCTTCATCGGGGTCATGATCTTCACATGTCATTGGATAGGTTTGCAGCTGAGTGTGAAGCGGCTCGGATGAGCATCCGCACCTCCAAGTCCGAATCCATGGTTCTCGTATGGAAAGGTTTCAAGTGCCATCTCCAGGTCAGGAATGATATCCTGCCCTAAGTGGAAGATTTTAAGTATTTTGTTCACTCGGAAGGGTAGGATGGAACACAAGATTGACAGGCAAATTGATGAAGCATCTGCAGTGATATGATCGATCTACGTTCCTACCCTCACCTATGGTCATGAGCTTTGGGTAGTGACCAAAGTACCTGATTGCATGTCCATATGGCGCCTGGGCGTCCCAGCCTCACATTGGTACCAGGGAAAATTCAGAGTGCTGCTCCTCTGTATTGAGTTGAGCCAGATGAGGTGGCTTGGACATCTGGTCAGGAAGCCTTTTTGACCCGTTCCTGTGGAGGTGTTCAGGGCACATCCAATCAGTAGGATGACTTGTAGAGATGATGTTTGGACTGGAAAAGTCTTGGGATTTGTTGGGACAAGCTGGACAGAGTAGACCGGGAGAGGGAAGTTTGGGGTTTTCTCTGCTTCAGCTGTTCCCCCTGCAACCCAAACTTGAATAAGATGGATGGACGGTCTTAGTAATAGTTGATGGTTAGCATTAAAGACAGAGCAGTATACTACTTAGATTATCTGATCACATCTCAACGCTAATGTCATGTCTGTCTGAAGGCCGCTCTTGCAAGATTTGATCAGCGATTCCTTTGTAGCAACGTCCTTTGTGGAAAGATCACCTGCTTTCTCCTGTTATTCTTTGGACCTCTGTGGACGTCCAGTTCAAGGATCCTTTTGATGCGGCGCCACATAAGAGGCGCAGACACATTAGCACCTCATCATACACCTCGTCACTCATCTTTTGCATTTTGTCTCGCCATCTGTCCGTCCTTGTTTGCACGTGGGTGTTGTGTGCTGTCAAGGATGGAGGGAAATGTCTCAAGTCTCGGCTTACTTAAAAAAGAAGAAAATGTCTCCTCTCCACAAAAAGTCACTGCCACAGCAAAGGCTGAGCTGAGCTGTATCAAAGGTGTCAGCTGGTCGCTTGACACGAGCCGCTGAATTTCCGATGGGATTATTTTGCCAAAGACATCTTTGACAGCACCACAGAATTGAAAGATTTTTAGTAGGAGAGCCTTGCTATGCTTAGGGTGGAGATGCTTTTCGGATCTATCTATTGCAAATACGACAAATAACGTGAAACAGGAAAAGGATCGCTTTACATCTTTACATGTTAAGGTTTTATATTTTTTCTAGCATATTTAAATGTATCAGTTGGTTTTGTACTGATTTACATGTGGAAGCAACAGCATTAGTTGTTGTTGGCACTTTTTAGAAAAATTAAGTTATATATATATATATGTATATATATATATATGTATATATATACGTATGTATATTATATTTTTATATATTTTTTTTATTACATACAGCATGTCTTCTTCAGAAAATTTTGTACATTTTAAATTTATATATATACATATATATTAATATATTTAATATATTTATATATATATTTTAAATTTATATATGTATATATATATATAATTATATAAAAATTTAAAATATACATAATTTTCTGAGGAAGACATGCTGTATGTAATTAAAAAAAATATAAAAATATATAAAAATATATACATTAATTACAAAATGGAAAAAAAGTCTCACAAGAAGGGTGTACTATTTAATTTGTTTTTAATTCTAAAAAGAAAAATGTGATGTGTCTCTTTTAATATGATATGGACATGACATGTTTACACAATGGCTTCCAATTCTCCTACCATGAAAATGAATCATGTTCAAAGTTAAGATTAGACTTTTTTTTTATTACTGACCGTTGATGAGGTCAAATATAGACAATATAGACGGCCTTTAGTTACCTGCTCTGATGTTTAAATGGATTTTCATGTCGGTCAAAGTAAGCGACAACAAAGAAGCACTTTGTATTTTTGGAATTAGTGCGCGATTATGATGACAAGCACATTGGTAAAGAACATTTTCATGTTTAACAAGTACAAGCCTGCAGTAAAAAAGTAGGTATTGAATAAATTCAGAGGAAAATTCATTTCTATTCAATCTTGGTTAAAGGTTGTTGTTTTTGCCTGAAGAATAATATTTGCATGCCGGTGGTGACGTGAAAAAGAAGGCAGCGAGCAGTGATGTGTGGCCTTAATGAGATGCCAAAACCATGATGGCTCATTGAAAAGATAACGCTTTCATTAAGCTTAAATAAATCAATTTAGGTAGGCAAAATTAAAATTATTCAGCTATGAAAGATCGCAGGCACACTAGCGTATTGGCAATCTGTAATTAAAGTGAAATGTAAAACCAGTTAGTCACGCTTCATTAACGGTAACGGGCAACGCAGCAAGCTCAGTGGAGGGTTCACAAGTTCACGTGATATCTTAAGACTAAATATACGCCAATACGTCCTGGACTGCCACTTTCTCATCATGTGATGACCTACGACCCGGTCACGTCGTATGATGGGTTTTCTCTCCTTATTATGACGCTTTGCAACTCCTTTCATGAAGTCAGGTAGCAGCAGCGGAATCATCCTCTTCAGACTGCAAGATAGGAACATAATTAAAAGTATTAAAGCCAAATGAGACGCACAGGGAGTCAAATAATAGACTGACAAACCTTAAAGTCAAGTCAATCCATTATGTACCCTCATAGGAAATAATGATAATAGGAATAATCTGTTCCAAGGTCAAACTATGGCCATCCAAAACCCACACTTTGATATTCCAAACTGCTTATAGCAGGGGTCTCAAACTGGAGCTAGGGTCTGGGCAAGGCTGGGCCGCATCAGGTTTTCCAAAAAAAAAACCACATTTATTAAAAACAGAAAAATATACAAACTTTTTCAGTGATTTGGTTCCGATTTTCTACAATAAAAGCTCTGATAAAACATTCCACTGTTCTCAAATATCTTAATTTTTATTTTTCTGCACAAAATAAAATGAAAAATAAATAAACAAATCAAGAATAAAGAAAATCAATCAATCAGTAATAAATAAATAAAAATAATAATAATAAAATTGCAAATAATAAAAACTTAAGAAACCACATATAGTTGGTGGGTAGACAAATTATTTTATTCAGATTAAAATGAACAAAGCATTATTAGAGCCCTGTAGACATGACAAAACACGACTATAGTCACATTTATACTCTTTTTATTTACAACATATTGCGCAACTGCAGGGTCTTGAGACACATGCTAACTCGCAAACTAGAGAGCTAGCGACCTAAACGGTAGCCTTCAAGTTATTTCCTTTAAACTTAAATAGCCAAAAACTTACCACTTCCACACGGATAGGGAGGATAACTATTAACAGTTATTTAACCTTTAACATGAACATTAATCAAACGTAATAATTTTTTCTGGGTACATGATACCATACAGCATCCATATCAATCTTGCGAGGGCCGCACTAACATTAAACTTTCATATCAAGGCGGGGGCCTCAAACTAGTGTCCTGCGGGCCACATTTGGCCCGCGGGCCGCGTGTTTGAGACCCCTGGCTTATAGCAAACTGCACCTCTCTTATATTATCTTTTTACAACATTCATTATAACGTTCAACCACCATGCGAGGGCTGCCCTTCCTGTTGGTCCAAGGCCCTAAAAATGCTAAAGAAAAAGCAAAAACTCTCCCCAAATCTTTTGATGATCACTGAATAGAACTCTTGTCCGGAAGAGCAGGACAGCAGTATTTCTTCTATATAAGTCAGGGAACTCTGTGATTGGCTGGCGACCAGTCCAGGGTGTACACCACCTCTTGCCCAAAGTCAGCTGGGATAGGCTCCAGCGTACCCCCGCAACCCTAATGAGGATAAGCGGTGTAGAACATGGATGGATTCACCTGTGGGGCTCAGCCCAAAGAAGCCACATGGGAACCCCCCCTGCGTAGACCCACCACCAGTCTGATGGCCAGGGGGCATTAGCTGTCTCTAAACCTGGTTGTTCTACAGGGGGGGGTCCCAATGATCTTCTCCGCTGTCCTCACCACTCTCTGCAGTAACATCCAGTTCGAGGCCTTGCAGCTCCCAGACCAGGCGGAGATGCAGCTGGTCAACAGGCTCTCGATGGTCCCTCTGTAGAAAGTGGTCAGGATAGGAGGGGAGAGGGAGGATCTTCTCATCCGCCGCAGGAAGTGCAGTCGCTGCTGTGCTTTCTTTGCCAAAGAGGAGGCGTGGAGTGACCAGCCGAGGTTGTCTGTGATGTGAACCCCCAAGTACTTGGTTGCGCTCACAACTTCTACGGCTGTGGATCTCCTGAAGTCGACAATGATCTCTTTTGTTTTGTCAACGTTCAGGACCAGGTTGTTCGCCTTGCACCAATCCACGAGGTGTTCCACTTCCTCCCTGTAAGCCAGTTCGTTGTTGTCCTGAATGAGGCCCACAACTGTTGTGTCGTCCGCATACTTCAGGATGTGGTTGCTGCTGTATTTGGGGCGACAGTCATGGGTCATCAGGGTAAACAACAGGGGGCTGAGAACACATCCCTGGGGAGATGACACTGGATGTGTTGTTGCCCACTTTGACATACTGGGTTCTATTTGTTACTGGACCAATAATTGTCCATAACAAATCATGTTCAAACAAAAGGATGGTCACAAGTGCGCTTGGCACCAGGACCCCATTCCTAAAACCCCCATCCTCGCTTGTCAATCATGTCAATCATTCATGGTGGTGATGTTAGTCATAGTGCAGTGCTGGAACTGTTGCACAGGGTCAGACTACAGATATACAGTTATTGTTCAGTCTACATGTAAATCATTCCCAAAAAAACTGCTGGGACGTGCACTATAAGACAAACCTCATGCACGTGAGCCGTCTGCGGCTGTTATGAGTGCAAACGAGGATGATGGCGTCAAGGTCGATTGATTTAGCAGGCAGCTCGGGGCGTAATCAAAGCCCCTCATCCCAGAGGCGTCGCTGCTCGGCTGCACTGCAATCATATTTGCACTTGATCACATCCCAAAGAGCTTGTCACCTCAGCGGTCTGTGACACTTAAACCCAATACGGCGTACACACCACCCCGGCCCGCCCCCACACCGGCCCCCACTCCAGCTCAACGTTCCACTTGTAAAAAGGAGTTGACCTTCCTGGGCTCAGGTAGAGTACCGGATTCAATCCAGCGCTTTGGTAATGAGATGCTCTCTCACCCATGCAACGTCTTTTCATGCTGGAAGCCGCCTTGCATGCGTGGATCTGCTGGAGGACGCCACGTGGCAAACACGCCTCTGGCACTTGTACAAACTCTCATTGATTTATTTATTTATTATTTTAGTCAAAGCTACAGCAGGAATGTAAACAAACCGGAATATTTGAGTAAATCTTAAACGGGCTGTTCCATGCGTGACGCCCGGGATAGGAATATTTTACAGGGAGAAGGGGTTATTATATTTTCTTTACTTATTTTTAGCATGCAGCTTCCAGTCTTTTCACAAGTTAATTTTTTTTTTTAATTTGCGGGGGCAAACTTTTTCCTTGGGATATTACTTTTGTAGATTATCCTGTCATTGGCCTGTTTCCATGGCCATTAAAGGCAACACTGATGTACGATCGATTGATGATTTGATTTGAATCTACACATACAGGTTATGTTATGATTCCTCCATCCATCCATCCATTCCATATGCTGGAATGTACACCCTGGACTGGTCGCCAGCCAATCACAGGGCACATATAGACAAACAACCATTCACACTCACAATCATACCTATGGACAATTTGGAGTCACCAATTAACCTAGCATGTTTTTGGAATGTGGGAGGAAACCGGAGTACCCGGAGAAAACCCACATAGGCACTGGAAGAAGAAGGAACAGGCAAACTCCACACAGATGGAATCGAACCCGGGTCTCCTTGCTGTGTGGCCTGTGCGCCAACCACTCTTTCGCAGCCCAACAGAATAACATATCAAAGGTATATATTGTGCTGGACACCAGTCCAGGGTGGACCCCGCCTCTCACCCGAAGACAGCTGGTATAGGCTCCAGCATACTCGCGGCCGTCGTGGGGATAAGCGGGATAAAAAATTGATGTATTTATTTTTTAGACACAGACCAAAAAAGACTTGCTGAATGAACACTGTATTCGTTTGATGGGATAAATATTTTACATTCTATATCTATAATTTTATACCTGGCACATTTGGGACATTCAAATTTTATCATGTGTTAATGTTGTTAGAAATATAAGTGGAGCCACCAAACTCCTATCATTGTATATTATGTACAATAACTAAACATCCATCTATATAAAACACATTTATTGGGATTTTTCCCATCATTCCCATTGGTTTTGTGAAACATGAACACATATTTCTTTCCCTTTTCTGTGCATTCTACCAAGATAATATTAGCTAGCTAGCAATGCATGTCATGGCAGGTACCTATTTTGACGCTAAAGATGCTAAAAAAACATTAAAATAAAATTTAAATAACAGACTTGTATATGAACCAAGATTGTAGCAGCTAAGATGAAAAACTATATTTAATTATTTAATTAATTAATTAAATTAATTTTGTCTACAAAGACTGTACAAAGATGCTCATTTGCTGTTAGCATTTATTCACCTGAGGACTGCAGCACACATCTTGACAACCATCCCAATGTCGCTGTTTCTTTGCTGCTGCTGTTGACGGAAGTACCATAAGCTCCTGGAATATAATATGTCAAATCAATGCACTTGGAATGAAGTTTTGGTAATGTCACGATTGGGCTTCACTCTCTCGTGACAGCTCTTTTAGTTTCCTTCTTTGCCTCTGTTCCGGTTTCCATGCCCTTATTTTGTAACCACTTCCTTTGTCGTTCCGTTCCGTTTTCCTTACCCCTGCTCTTTTCACGCACCTGCCTCTAATTTCATAATCCCTATTTAGTTCAGGCGCGTGCTCTTTCTGTCGTGTCTTCATTGTGAATTGTCGTTGGTTTGGTCCGTTTGGTGGTTTTTGTATCCTGCTGCTGTCATTCGCAATAAAATATTCATTTTTATCTTCACGTTTGGTCCTGCGTCTATGTCTATGCTCTCTGCATCCTGGGGTCGCATCGCAAAGCTACCAAGACGGCCCGTGGCAGGTGATGTCTTAAATCTTCACAATACGGGGAACCAAAGTACAGGGGTACGTCAATTGCCTGTGGGGTTAGGTGAATAAAAATGAAAAATCAATTAGCGCCTAACATAAAAAATTACATGTGTGCCTGAACGCCTCACAATGCAAGGAGATCCCAGCAGGAAGGCGACAGAGCGAGTTCCTTGCTCTGTGTGCATCATATCAACATACGAGTAAATCTGAATTATTAGTCTGTGCATTAAGTGTTTCATATTGAAGATCTATATTATATACATATATCATATCTATATAACATATGCGTGTATATATATCATGGACCCTTTAAACTTTCTATGAAATAAATATGCAGACTTACTGAAACCACAGCCATCCTGATTGGACAGAAGAGTGAAGCTTAAATTAAGTCGATTCAAATTAAATCAATTTGTAGAGTGTAGTGGAATAAAAGATATGTAGAATAACTTATCTATTTATCAGTGCTCATGTCAAACTTTAAACTAATGTCACCATGCAAAATACAAATTTTTCACGAAGAATTGGTATAAAATGAACATAATTCAATGGTTCATTCAATATTTTAAGTTAATTAACATAATCGGTGTATGTTTTTTTAAGTGTGCAAGAGTAGAGGGTACATGGCTTCAGGTGAAATGTCTGAAGGGGGACGTGACTGTAATAAGTTTGGGAACCACTGCAGTAAGTATTACACGTTATCATCAATGTGCCTGTTAATGCATGAACACAGCAAGTATATCAGAGTCAAAATAGGTCTCTCCTTATCATACTACTCATTTGCTTTCATTAGACTGTGCAGAAATGCAAAATATATTTCTCTGCTCTGCTGTGACTCGAAGGGTTCTTGAGATTTACATTCTTGCACTGTCTCTGACCTTTTGCAGTCGTTGGTCAGTCTACGTGTCAGTCATTACGTGCAACACCAGTGATTGGGCACTGATGTTTATTTTATTCAAAATACTGCTTTTAGGGGTGCGTAATCATACAAACCTTTCTTGCTGGAAGAGACGTTCTAAGCCTGTGAGCGCCCACTCTGGTGACAATTGCAAGCGTGTTTAGTTTAGCATGTTTAGCAGCGAGGGAAGAAATGCTTTGAAGCGCCACAGCCTAGTCTGGATTAATTATGCAGGAATGCTTTCTATATAATTCATTCATTTCTCTACTGCTTATCCTCACGAGGGTCACGGGGGTGCTGGAGCCTATCCCAGCTGTCTTTGGGTGAGAAGCGGGGTACACCCTGGACTGGAGGCCAGCCAATCACAGGGCACATATAGACAAACAACCATTCACACTCACATTCATACCTATGGACAATTTGGAGTCGCCAATTAACCTAGCATGTTTTTGGAATGTGGGAGGAAACCGGAGTATCCAGACAAAACCCACGGGTTCTCCACGGGGAGAACATGCAAACTCCACACAGAGATGGCCGAGGATGGAATTGAACTGGGGTCTCCTAGCTGTGTAGCCTGTGCTTTAACCACTCAGTCGGGAATCATTCGTTGATTCATTTTCTACCGCTTATCCTCACAAGGGTCGCGGGGGTGCTGGAGCCTATCCCAGCTGTCTTCGGGCGAGAGGCGGGGTACACCCTGGACTGGTCGCCAGCCAGCCAATCACAGGGCACATATAGGCAAACAACCATTCACACTCACATTCATACCTATGGACAATTTGGAGTCACCAATTAACCGAGCATGTTTTTGGAATGTGGGAGGAAACCGGAGAAAACCCACCGGTTCTCCACGGGGAGAACATGCAAACTCCACACAGAGATGGCCGAGGGTGGGATTGAACCCAGGTCTCCTAGCTGTGAGGTCTGCAAGCTAACCACTAGACCACCGTGCAGCCCGCTTTCTATATCATCTGTGATATTAAAATGTTCATTTATGAATGTTTACTTCATGCAACTTTACATTATTCTGCAACACTGCAGGGCTTCTCTAAAGTCCTGGATGCATTATTATTATGATTCCTCTCCTTCGCCGCAGCAGACTGTAAACATGGATGCACATCGTCCAGGGAGAATTACTTTTAGCAGAGGGGGAGAGGCGAAAACGAGATTTGGTAAAGAGTTAGCTGCAGCTGTCTGGAGTGTTCAGCGTCAGTGAGCTTCACCCAATGGAAACTCCTGGGAGACAAAGCAGGAACGCTGGCCTGTCCATCCAGCTGTCCCGCGCAGGCATTATTTCACCTCTGGTCATTTTTTAGTTTGTCTTGCAATCTCAGAATGTGCAAAGTGTCTCCAGCTTACCTCTTTTATGCATCGCAGTGCTTTATTGTGAATGTAAATCTTGGCAGCTTACTTTTTTTTTTTTAATCCAGACGACCATAAAACAACACAAAATAAGGCAGCAACACTGCAGGGAACTGACAGAGACTTGACCCTGGAAAAGCAGCTGATTGATAGCCGATCAAATAGATTAATGATACACAGCATTCCAACCTGGATGCCGAAAAGACATTTCTAATAAATCGCGCACCCATCGCCATTCTAACCCACGCGCCCCCGTTTACCCGTCACCCCGTATCCGCTAGGCACAGTGAGTGATGGACGGTGGCTGTCAAAGTCGGACGGTCGTGCTCCGCCTCATCGGCCATGTCTGATGTCACTTCTGACCAGGTAAGAGGCCACCGTGTTCTTTTTTGGAGGCGTGGAGGCACGTGGATATGTGGCCTCACGTTGAAGAAGACAATAGCGGTACTGATTTCCGCATTAGGGTCTTAAAGTACCCCACGTAAGCCATTATACTGTATGTTGGAATGGAATGGAATGGAATGGCCTTTATTGTCATTATACAAGATGTACAACGAGATTGGAGAGCTTCTTTCAGTGCAGTAGTCAAATTTTTAAAAAAAGCATATAAAAGTAGAGTAAAAAAGACAATTTAACAAGATATATACAAGATATATACAAAATATCCAAAATATGTGTAAAATAATCTTCCTGAGGGGTGACACTTCTGATATAGTCTGTGTGGTCTACAGTTAATTTATTCTTGACAGCCAAAGTTGATAAGAATCAAAGGTTCCTATTGGATTCCACAGAAAATGCATGCATTTTTTACCCGCTTATGGAAGGTTGGGATAGTAACATAAAAACTCAAATTTCTTAAAATGTATAAAAGGTAAGTTAAAATGTGATATGATAGCAAAAAACATGTTTTTTGAGGAATACCTGGAATATGACATAAGAAAAACTTTCATTTCGAAGATATTTCAAGAAAACAATCTGACCGGGTCATTTTTTACCCACTTATGGAAGGTTGGGGTAGTAACACAAAAACTAAAATTTCTTAAAATGTATAAAAGGTAAGTTAAAAATGTGAATGGCATGATATTAAAAACATGTTGTTGTTTTTTTAGGAATACCTGGAATATGAAATGATGAAAAACTTTCATTACGAAGATATTTCAAGAAAACAACCTGACCGGGTCATTTTTGACCCACTTATGGAAGGTTGGGGTAGTAACACAAGAATTTAAATTTCTTCAAATGTATGAAAAGTAAGTTAAAAATGTGAATGGTATCATAGCAAAAACATGGTTTTCGAGGAATACCTGGAATATGAAATGATGAAAAATTTTCATTACGAGGATATTTCAAGAAAACAACCTGACCGGGTCATTTTTGACCCACTTATGCATCTAAGGGTTAATGTAGAGATGAACGGTGCTGACCCTGGTCCACGCACGCACACACACAGTCTAGTCACAATGGTCCAAATGAGCAGAAAAAGGACATTTTGTATTGATTTGCAGCCAGAGCGTGCCAACAGAGCTCTGCCTTGCATTTAAAGACGTGTCCTCAGCTAACGCTATGGCTGGGTAGTCTTGTGGTGCGGTGATTTCATTCATTCCTGCTGATACGCATTTTGGGAGCAGATGGAGAACTGATACCGCTCTTCTTTATGTCACTTAAATAATGTCCATCACAGCGGCTCCATCAAAGCATAGCCAGTATAACTACACACTTTTTTACTGTGTCGTACCCATCCATCCATCCATCCATCCATTTTTTTTTCCTCATTAGGGTTGTGGGAGTATGCTGGAGCCTATCCCATCTGTCTTTGGGTGAGAGGCGGGGTACACCCTGGACTGGTCCCATATGCAGTGATTAATATATATATATATATATATATATATATATATATATATATATATATATATATATATATATATATATATATGGCTGCTGAAGTCATACTGCTGAAGTCATACAATGAAAGAATTCAACCAAAAAAGTTCCTCTAATGTCTGCTATTGTTTTAGCGCTTCACCTACGTATTTGTACACTGGCATGGCAGTTATTTATTGGTTGGGTGGGGGGGCAGCTGACAATGGTATGAGGTGCTTAAGTTACTTTTATAAGCACTTTTATAAAGTTACTTTTATAACTGGATAACAGTTATAAAATACTATAGTGCTCCCTCATTTATGGCGGGAAATAGGGCAAAGTAGCCAACTTTATTTGTTTACATTTATATATATGTACACTGTATATACGTATGTAGTGTGTTTGTATATATATATATATATATATATATATATATATATATATATATATATATATATATATATATATATATATATGTGTGTGTGTGTGTGTGTGTGTGTGTGTGTGTGTGTGTGTGTGTGTGTGTGTGTTTTAAGGCTGTAAATCCGCTCACAAATACACTTATACATGTTTCTTTATACATGCATAACATTTCTCAAATTTTGTTTGAATTTTAACGATCCAAGTACTAGACTGGACTAAGTCTAAAAAGTGACCCAATTCACCTCTCTGACCGTGCGTCGTCCTGGTGCCGTTCAGCTGTAGCGTATTTGTATCCTTGTTAAAATATTCCTCCTACTGTCGTCCTCCTCATCCAACTTCTCGAACCATAAATTCATGTCGTTGGTTTAGCTTCATTTTCTTCTTCTGTTGTTTATTGGCGGTTTGCAAGCAGCTCAAGCAGTTTGCAGTTCGCTCGCGACGACTTGAAGGACATTGATTGATAACACAACACAATGGCTGGGCTTTCCTTCAGTCAAGAAGAACTGTTATATTCTATATTTGGACGGCATTTGTCTACTGAGGGTTCCTAATTGCTGGAACCGGCATTTAAACACACAGAAGAGATGGAGCTATACAACACCCTCTACTGGTAGCAGTAGTAAATACAATAACCAATATACAACAGATCAATGATATATCACTTTAATACACCACAAGGACACAGAACACATTTTTTTTTTAATTTACACTTTACAATTGAGTGTGTAAGCTTTTTTACACTTGTAAAACAGTTAACAATGGTAAAATGTTATTTGAAATTTTGAATTCAGAATTAAACAAAATTTTCTCGGAAAAAGTGCCCATAATGTCAAGTATTGTTTTTTTTTTGTTTATTTTTTGTAGTTTTTTGCAGGGAACACAATTTACAATTAAGTGCCTGTTTTTACAACTGTATGATAATTAAGAAAATATTACTTAAAATTCATAATTTGACCAAATGACAAAATGTGTGTCTAATCATTAAAATTTAACATGTAAAATTCAGTATTCAACCAACTTTTCCGGGAAAATATGACTCTACTATTGTTTTTTGGAGGGAGGATTTTAGTGCTTAACTTATTTTTGCAACTGTATGACAGTTAAGAATGTTAAAATATTGCTTTAAATTCAGAATTCAACCAAATGTGTCATATGTGTATATTTATACATATTATAATCAAAAGAAAAAAATTACAAAGAAGTGGTTAAATAATTTTTACAGTTATAGGACCATTAAGAATGTTAAATTCTGGCTTAAAATTCAGAATTCAACCACAGTATCGGGAAAAAAAGTCTTGTTTTGGGGGGCTTTTTAAGATGAATTGGTAAACTTGTATGCCAATATTCTAATGTAAAGGTTTTATGATGCTACAGCATGCTGGAACATGGACCCACAACAGGAAACTGTCCTATCACATGCCGATCCAGGTTGCTATATCAACAATTGTAACAAGGTAGCTGCATTCAAGCCTACATTGATGGAAGAATAAACTCCTTGGAGCAGGTAATAAAGCGATGAGCCCATACAAACCAGATGGTAATACTGCACACCTGAAATAACTACGCTTACCGCCACATGATCAATCCCAGGTTACCATCACGCTGTAATTGAGTTCATGAATTCAGCTGGGGACTGTGACAGTGTTGTCCTGTTGTGTTGCGTGTTGTGTTGCCGAGACAGATTACACAACACGCTAATCCCGGCGGGGGCAAAAATGGCGCTATTTCCATTTTAATAGCCATTATTGTCATTGTCAAGGTTACAGCTGCTGCTCTGCCTGCTGACATTTTGTGTCTGTGAGGTGATGATGATGATGACGTGCAATCTGCCCTCTGCTATACACCGTTATTGGATTCCCTTTCTGTATTTATGCGTTTAATCCACAAGAAAAGGTAACAGAAGGAACAGGGACATGTACGGTACATCCAACATTAGCCCTGCAATCATCCTTATCACATCAGTTCAACTACTTCCTCAAAACGTTGTATTATAGTCAATTACTGTAATTAATGTAATTATTATTTGGAGTGAATATTTGACTCAGAAGGCCAACTTGTCCAATTCAAATAGAATGCAATTGACTATATGTGACCCAGAACAACAAAATCCAGTGAAAATTTTTTATATTCCATGAGGATATGCTATTCACCAACTGAATTCAAGCTGCATTTTGGGCTGACAAATGTCTGACATTTCTCCAGCCAGTTTGTCGATTCGACAAATGCAGGCTCTGAATGCTATAGTGTGGGCATTTTTTTTTCCCGTAATGAATTCATCATAATTAATACAATAACGTCCCTAATCATTACACAATAATGCTCCACACAACTCATTGATTTGTGCAGCATAGCAACATGACAGAGTCACTCACTAATGAAGCAACTACACTGCTGTTGTTCTGTTGCGACTAAATACTGCCTATTTGACGGATTGTATTGTTGCTGTTGTGTAGTTTTGCACTGTGCTGGAGAGCCAGTACGCAACAGTTGTACTACCTGGATATGTCCCACAGAAAAGGGTGTAAAATCCTGATCATTTAGAATAGTAATATTGAATCAACATGATCAAGACAGAGCAAATCTGTTTAGCATGTAAGGGCATTTAGATCAACAATACTATCTGCCCCAATGGCTGGACGGGACACACAAAAAATTAATTTTAATTTTAATTTTAATTTTAATTTTAATATGATCAAGACACATATTTTTCAGTAGTAACGGAACTCAATTGAATGACTAATTAAAATTGTAATGTTTTGTATAATGTTCTGAATGCTTGTCCAATTATGGCTTAGTATTTATAATACAATATAATAATACTAATAATGTGAATAAGACAGGACAACTTTGATGCCTTTCCCCTCTTTCAGTTCTGTTGCTAGCTCCCTAGCATCCAAAATGTGTTTATACCGTACTTCTAAAGGTGGTTCTTCACAGCAGTCTTCAGTCAAATGAAAGTGAGGCGGTGGTCGATATCACATACCCCGAAATTATCCAAACTGGTCACAGCATGCGTCTGCTTAAAGGGGACCGATTATGCTCGTTTTCGTCATTTTGTATTGAGTTGTGGACTTTTCTACGGCGAGTGGTTATCATACCTTTTGGAAAAGAAAACAAACGTACACTTTTGACACGATGAACAGACAGCGTCAACAAAACGTTTTGGCATGACCACTATTGAACAATATCGAGCTAACTCTATTCTTGTCCTTTTTCTTCCTTTCTGAGATGCAATCCGCTATACACTTTACAATAATTTCTACTAATTTGAATTAACATGTTGTTAATTTAAATGTTCACTTTCAAAAAAATCAAACCACGTGTCGTAATGTGGTGTCCGAAGGCCAACACAATTCAGGAGGCAGACTTCAGTTCGCACATTTAGGCACATTTATTTAGTTTGGCAGAGAAACTTATGGAAAACACTAAAAATAAAAAATAAAAAAATTGGAAAAAAACAATGACTTGACTTCCCAAAACAACAAGAAGAAAAAAAGTATTCGCTCACATTACTGAAATCTAGTACTGCAGCCTCCCTATCTGCCCAGAATGTCCCACTTTCGTCCATAGGTGAGTCTACAAAACACATCTAATCATGAAACTCTTAAAACTGGATTTCAACACCATCATCTGATGCGACCCCACTGCTACTACTAATCTCCATAAAACATTAACCCATACACATATTTCCCTACCCGAACCCAAGATTAAATACCCATCCAACCTTACAACCTCCTCCCCCCATCCCCAGTACATGGTATGGTCTAATGACATCATCAAACCTACAAAAACCAGAGACTCATGGCGGCTCCTCCCCAAACATTCCTGAAGGTGACTCCCCTGGAAAGTATCCCCAGGTAAGACCAACTCTGTACACCTGTTCGAATCCCAATTTAGCCTGGATTAACACAGGACTATTATCAATGACATAACAATGAAATCCTGAATACAATAATACCAGGAACAAGTGATGAGTTCTAACTCATTCACTTTGTCACACAACATAGCAGATCATAATTATAAACAACAGATCATATTTAAGCAAAGTTGAAAAATCATGTCAGTGACCCTTTCTTTTGCAATTTGAAGCTCCACTTCGAAATCCAATGTGCAAAATGTAAAATTTTGATCAGGAGTGAATGTGTGGTTTAATGGTTGGAAAAACGTCAGCTTTTATCGACCAATGTCAAATTATTTAGTGGGGCTAAAGAATATTTTAGTGAGGCTTCAGCCCTCCTGAAATAGACCTAATGACACCACTGGACTTGACAACATTTCTCCAGTCAGCGTGTCGACTTGTCAGATGTGGACTTACTGATCTGGCCGTCAAGTTCAATTAGAATAAAATATGACTAATTAACTGGGACTACGTCAATATAATAGTCAATAGTCGGGATGAGAGAGTACACCACTATCTGTATCTGTTCACACATCTAAATTATCTGTGGCTGTGGGGTAACCGGGAATGGGCGGAGCTTAACGCTGTACATTATTTCAGTCTGAAATTGATTTGGACTGATCAGAGGTTGCTATATGTATTGTTTATTATTCAGCTGTATATGTGAGAAGTTATATTTTAATTATTTATATACAGTATATTGTAATTAGGGATGTCCAAAATTGTTTTTTTTTTGTTGCCAAAAACCAATATGCAAATATTGTCCAACTCTCAATTTCCGATACCGATATATAAGCTGATACCGATATGTGTGTGTAACATGACAAATCTCCTGTGGTGCAATGAACACATATGTTTTATATAAATCGTTTTTCATGATTGGGAAAAAAAATCTGATATCACTATCAACCGATATTGCAATTTTAATGCTGATTATTTTACATCTCTAATTATAATTATAATTCATATGTATGAGCTCTGTGAAGTTGGTGGTTCATGCAAACATGGCATAAACATGATAATAATCTGTCAGCCTTGCTGATTGAACTGACTTGAAAAGAACCATCAGTGACTGATGCACAATCGTGCCCGCTGCCCGTGTACCTCGTAGTTGTGAAACAAGTTTAAGATTGCAAAGATTGCATATTGCAATATATTGAGAGGGAGTAATATTTTGTGTATGGCTTATGTCAGCGACACACGCTCTTATACAAGTGTACCTAATGTTGTGGCCAGTCATGATCACGCATGTTACGGAGCAAGTTTACCAAGTACAGTAACTTTAAATACAAACCAAAATAGTAGCGACCCAAAGAATATATATGTGTGTATATATGTTTTTTGTGTGTATACATATATATGTGTGTATATATATATATGTGTATATATGTGTGTGTATATATATGTGTGTGTGTGTGTGTGTATATATATCTATATATATGTGTATGTGTGTGTGTGTGTATGTGTATATATATGTGTGTATGTGTATATATATATACGTATGTACTATGTGTGTATGTGTATATGTACTATGTATGTGTGTTTATATATGTGTATATGTGTATGTATATATATGTGTGTGTGTATATATATATATATATATATATATGTGTGTGTGTGTGTATATATATATGTGTGTGTGTATATATATACGTGTATATATATACGTGTGTGTATATATATATTTCATTCTCTCTCTCTCTCTCTCTCTATCTCTTTCTTTTGTGCTTTATTCTACCACATGTTGTGCGTGTTATTGATTTCCTGCCGGTGTCCATAAAATTACATTTGGAAAAATAGACTATTCTCTCAGGATCAATATAAGGCAGGTGATTCCCTGATTATGGCCTCTTTTTTCATCTGAATATCTTCCCAGGAACTACTTTAAATCTTTACTGAGAACAGCGGGGGAAAAAAACAAAGACATACTTTTTACTTTTGTTATTTGTGGCACTGTCATGGCCAGAAAAAGGATTTTCAATACCTATTTTCTGCAGCACAGCGTACTTTACATACCGCCTTCAGTATCAGGGCTGATGTCGCAGTGTCATGTGAAGTCACACAGTTGCGTCAATAATATCAAGGGTTCTGTGTAAAATGCAAAGGCATACAATCTTCTTTGATGGCTCTCATGCAGCAGTTGTGCCAAGTTGTGCAGGTTAGAAGAAAGAATGACTAACAAGATGCATGAGTTCCTTCATTGCAAAGCTCACTCAGTCGTATCATCGCCTGAGAAAAAAGTTCCAGTCGGAGTTGTGGCTGTTTTTATTGTGGTCTACCTTTTGGCCCACCCTCCAGCGGTCCTGCAGCCAGTGAAGTGGACATGGAGGAGGTTTAAACAGATGGCTAACGAAGTTTTTTGAAGCAATAAAGACTCTTTTTGGATAGAGCATAAGTCAAGTTGGACTGGGACCGCTAAAGCTGAGGAAAGGAGGACGTTTGAAGTCAAATCCGAGACCTAACCAGTGATATCAATGTGAAAAAGTCCACCATCACTGAGTGAGCGTCCAGATGTTTGCCTTTATATTGTTTACCATACCTGGCTCAGGGGTGTCATTGCAAGTGTGACTGTTTAAAATGTGGTCTTAGGTAGAAGTGAGTCAAAATAGCTACACAAGCTCATCTTCTTCAGCGTCGTCATTAGCAGCAAAGAAGCGCCGCAAGTAAAATGAAAGGCGCGTCTGTCTTTGATGCACATCTTGAGAAACTGTGAGAACTGCTCAGATTAATTAAGAAAAAAAAATCTCTCACTTGTCATTCTAGAAGGTTTGCTCAAAGCCCAAACACCTTGTGATATCACACCTTTACTTTTTGCCGCTTTCATCCCCCACAAAGCCTGGATTGACATTGCATCTTTAATATTTGACTTGAGTTATGACTGGATAGCGAGTGACTGTGACAGAAAGATAGGTCACATGTTTATTGTTTATTGTTGTATTATTTGGTCTTACTTTACTTTTACATTATTTTGATAACTGCTTATCAGGGTTCAAGTCTTACTATACCACCATACCATAACCATAAAATATCAATTACATTACTTTTTTACCAGATCGGTCGAGGCCTGATGGGCAGGTTTGGTATTCAGGAGAGGAACGCAGAAGGTGGTTGACTTTACCAAAATGATGGAAATGGCTGTAGTGAATACTTTCTTCCAGAAGAGAGAGGAACATAGGGTGACCTATAAGAGTGGAGGTAGGAGTACGCAGGTATACTACATCTTGTTTAATCTGAAGGAGATCAGTGACTGCAAAGTAGCGGTAGGTGAAAGTGTAGCCAGACAGCATAGGATGGTGGTGTGTAGAATGACCCTCATGGTGAGGAAGATGAAGAGGCCAAAGGCAGAGCAAAGGATGAAATGGTGGAAGCCGAAAAAACAAGAGTGTTGTAGGATTTTTAGGCAGGAGTTGAGGCTCTGGATGGCCAGGAGGTGCTTCCAGATGACTGGACAACTACAGCAAACGGGATCAGGGAGACAGGTAGGAGTGTACTTGCTGTGTCATCTGGAAGGAAATTAAACAAAGAGACTTGGTGGTGGAATGAGGAGGTGTACACAGCAAAAAAAAAAAAAAGTTAGCTAAGAAGAAGTAGACAGGAGTAAAGAGAGATGAATCGTAAGGTGAAAGTAGAGGTGGCAAAGGCCAAACAAGTGGTCTATGATGAACAGTAAGGAGGGACAGATGGATCTATACTGGTTGGCAAGGCAGAGAAATGGAGATGGGAAGGACATGCAGCAGGTTAGGGTGGTTAATGAATGAGGAAAACGAGAAAGAAGGAAGAGTAGAAGAGGTGTCTGCTGTGGACCAGGAAGTAGCAAAGATTAGTAAAGAGGAAGTTAGAAGAGCATTGAAAAATATGAAGAGTGGGAAGGTACTTGGTCCTGATGGTATATACCTGTGGAAGTATGGAAGCGTCTAGGAGAGGTAGCAGTAGAGTTCCTGACTGGGTTGTTCAAAAGGATCTTAGGTGGTGAGAAGATGCCTCAGGAATGGAGGAGAAGTGTGTGGGTGGCCTTTTTTAAGAAGAAGGGTGATGTGTAGAGCTGTGGCAACTACAGAGGTATAAAGCTAATGAGCCATATTATGAAGTTCTGGGAAAGAGTAGTTGAAGCTAGACTAAGGACAGAAGTCAACCTCTGTGAGCAGCAGTATGGTTTCATGTAAAAAAACAAACAGTACTACAGATGCAGTATATGCTTTAAGAATGTTAATAGAGAGGTACAGAGAAGGTCAGAGGGAGCTGCATTGTGTCTTTGTAGATGTGGAGAAAGCCTAGGACAGGGTGCCTAGAGAGGAACTGTGGTATTCTATGAGGAAGTCTGGAGTGACAGAGAAGTATGTTAAAGTAGTATGAGAAGTATGAGAAAGAAGGGTTGGACAAACCATACTACCGATTAATCTAACCAACGTCTCTTGAATGAGCTGAACATTTTGACGTTGGATTGGTTGAGAAATGTAGGAGGACTAGGCAGATAAAAATGTGGCAGAACAAGAGGTACAGAAATAAATATATTAAAATTTTCATAGAATCTAAAAGTGTGGCCCACATCATGATGTATTTGAGCAGCATTGGCCTAAAGGTTAAATAAGCCAACTTGGCATCGGCCACAACCTGGACCGGAAGGGGTGGGGGCATGCAGCACTGCCCCCTCTTTGTAACCTATGACTTCTCCTCAGGCGCCACAGCTGCCAGCTGCTCCAGCGTGACTAATTTCATATTTTCCTTTTTTTTTTTTTTTTTTTTACTGTATGGGGGGAAAAAATGTCCTACATAATTATTTTTTAGAATTGGGAAAATAGTATTTAAAAATAACACAAAATGATATGAATATAATCAGGTTTAATGTGGAATATTTATTTCAAAAAACTTAATATCCATCTACAGGAGCAGACTTTAAGACTAATTACATCCAGATCTGATCTGATGGTCCCCACAAGAGATTTAAGCGCCGGAAGTACAAACAAGGCCTGAACGGCGCACACGTTTAATTAGGTGCATCAGCTTTAACGGCAGCAAATATTAAAGCTTATATCAGTTTGAATTAGGATTAGACACATAATCAAGAGGAAAAAAAGAAGGGTGTAATTAACGAGGCGATCGATGATGGAGGTAATTACAACAGCGTTTATTCTCTTATCGGCTGAAACTGCAGCACAGGCGTTCCTTTATGAATATTTTGTGTTTTGTCGCAGGTATTTCATACGGAGTGGAATCTGCAATCAATATTAACTCTATGTCTAGCGACATAGGGGAAACAAATGAAAATAAAAAGTCAAACTACAGACCAGAAGTACTCCATCCAGTTCACCGTCATGGTCGCACTATGCAGTCTCGCTGTAAGTGCCTATCGCCGTCCTAATTGCTTCCCTTTGGCTCCATGTCTGCTCCACTTTTCTCTCTGCATTGGGATCATTTCTTTATCGGACACTCTTTCCTTGAAGGCTTTTGGCCTCATCTCTGCATCTCCCATTGCCCCGCTTGCTCCCGCTCCACAATTATACTGATTAAAGTCCACATTTATAACTGGGGCAACATCAATCAACTCTTAACCACCACCTGTGTCGATGACGTTCACAGTGGGTTGCAAACATTGTTATAAGTCCCTCGTTTAATCATCACCTTGTAGTGAGAAATGGAAGAGTCCATTGAGTTGGGAGAATGGGAAAATTGAGCTTTATTTACCATATTCAGTATTACATATGTACAGTACATTGCAGTCCAATTTGTTTACGCCGCCATCTTGGATCACATGCCAAAAACGAAATCTCATGACTGCTTATTTCTAAAATCACAAATACTCCAACTTGCTGATATAGTTCATCTTCAAACAGCTTAAATAATGCATAAGGCTATAAACAACCAATTCCCTAAAAATGTCATCCAATACTTCTCTACAAGAGAGGAGAAATATGATCTAAGGGAAGAAGTACATTTGAAACACTTCTATGCTAGGACTACGTTATGCTAGCCATAGCATTTCAGTATGTGGAATCAAACTATGGAATGGATTGAGTAAGGAAATCAAACAATGCACAACGATGAGCCAATTCAAGAAACAATACAAGCAGTTGATGTTTGCTAAATACAAGGATGAAGAGTCTTGAACCAGTCATGATGTGCTATATATATCACTATATTGACACTTACTATGGTACCCATTATGGCATTGGATGCTCATATCACCTTGTACTTCGGTACAAGGTGCATTATTATTTAAAAAAAAAAAAAAAACCTTAAACTGTATTACGGGAAGCAGGAAGTGAACAAATGTAACAGTTACTGATTGTAAAAGTACCAGATGGAGGGGTAGGATTTAATAAGCTTTGCTTCTTCCTACTCCTTTTGGACATGTGGAACTGGGAACTGATTATGGGATGCATTCAATTGTAACCTGATGCATGTTCAAATTAAATAAAACCATTACCATTACCATGATACTTACAACATGCATTGCGGCATTTTGTTCGTATCGGATTTGCTGCGCTAGAGAAAGATTCATGAAGGGCAATGGACCATACCGAGATCTCTGGATTTTACGGCTTAAAGACAAGACTGTCGTCATTTCAGAGGTGTGGCTCCGTAATCGACTGCACTGCACACATCACAGTCTATCAACACAGAGGCACATCAATGGCTCTAATTTCATGACACAGCATAAGGTGGCGCAGGGCTGTGTTAAACCCTCTCACGCCTTCTCTCCTCCCTCTTTGCCACTTGTGTCGGTGGGAGGGATGGAGGGATGGAGGCGTGGGTGCGCGGCGCGGCGCTGCTCACAAAATTTGCAAAGTGCGCTGGCCACGCCACATTGGCACGGCGTAGGCGTGGCCCCCAGGTAAGTGTGCCGCCCCTGAGCCTGGTCGATGAAATTAGAGCCCTCTGTGCTTCTGCCGGTGTTATTTTACATCCCTAACAGTCATTTCTGGATCCAACAGCAAAACAAACATTCAAACTTAACATATAGCACAGTGGTTACCAAGGTTTTTGTAGTGCCCCCCTTTTGGAGACTAAATTATTTTCACTTCCGAGCCTGGTGACATCATAATATGAAAATTAGATGAGTTAATTTACGCCTGTCACAAACTGATGATTTTTCTCATTTGTAAGTATGACTTTATGTATTACCATTTTCAAGCTACAACCTTTTGAAATAGTGATATCAAAACTGATTATTCAGATTATTCATTATTCAGGGAATCAAGCATAACACACTTCCACGACATCCACTTTTGGTTTTTTTTTTTTTCATTTTCTATATTAAGTGACAAGGTACATATTTATCGGTTCTACAATGGTGATATTTAGTTGATATTCATTCATTCATTCATTCATTCATTCATTCATTTTCTACCACTTATCCTCACGGGGTGCTGGAGCCTATCCCAGCTGTCTTGGACTGGACTGGTGGCCAGCCAATCACAGGGCACATATAGACAAACAACCATTCACACTCACATTCATACCTATGGACAATTTGGAGTCGCCAATTAACCTAGCATGATTTTGGAATGTGGGAGGAAACCGGAGTACCCGGAGAAAACCCACGCATGCACGAGGAGAACATGCAAACTCACACAGCGATGGCCGAGGGTGGAATTGAACCCTGGTCTATTTAGTTGATAAATGATTACATTTTTTTCAAATTGTGGTTGCAGCAAAATAATGTATTTATTTTTTGTTATTTTGTTAATTGATGGTTTTGTGGGGGTTTTTCCAACAAAACTAAGAAAAAGTGACATTAAATATTCAGTTGTCCATTCATTTGGTATTTGTGATTATTTTTGCATCATTTTCTGCATGTAAAATGTGTTTGTGTTAACATTTTTGGGTGTCTGGAACAGATTAATTGGATTTATTTTATTTTCTGTTACAAAATTGGTTAGAGTCCAGTAGAAAATCCAATAGAAAATTATAAAATTTTTGACCACAAACCATAGGGCGCACCACAAATGTCATTTACATTCATGCGGAAAAATTCGGACACCTCTCGGGTTGTCTATGTGTTTAGTATTTTATTTCCCCCGTTCGTCTGGAGCTGAATGTTGGCTTCCCTGCGTATGATTGTTTTTTGTTTTTTTTTGTACAAGAGCCAGTCTTTGAATGAGACAATCTCCTCGAGACTGAAAGACAGCAGCCGCCCTCAGTCTATTTGAGCAGTGAAAGAAAAGTCCAATCTGCCTCAATGATTACTAGCTGACCCACACAACAAAGAGCCAGGCACACCTTGAGGCTTGGGGTTCGTCCAAGTGCCAGATGTGGTTCAGGAAAAAAAAAATCATAAAAACAAAAATGATAAACTTTAGCAGCGTTAGCGATGTGAGCTTGTGAGCACAGTGCTAACCTTTCACACACATATTTAAAGCGATGTCACGTTATGCTAGGTTAGCCTATGTGAAGCCTGTTTTTTGTTTTGTTTTTATAAAGCTAGCCTACATGAAGTGGTGGAGCGGGCTCAAGAAGGAAAAACTGCAACTTCAAAAGTAGAGATAAGAAACAACAAAAATTACATAAGCAAGGTAAATATTGAGTGTTTTCCATAGGACTGCATTTCGTCAAATTTGTATAATTTGCTATGATACATTTTCAATCATTCATCATTGCTTATCCTCGCGAGGGTCGCATGGTTCCTGGAGCCTATCTTAGCTGTCTTCCAGCGAGAGGCGGGGTACACCCTGGACTGGTGGCCAGCCAATCACAGGGCACATATAGACAAACAATTTGGAGTCGCTAATTAACCTAGCATGTTTTTGGAATGTGGGAGGAAACCGGAGTACCGAGGGATGGCCGAGGGTGGAATTGAACTCGGGTCTCCTAGCTGTGAGGCCTGCGCGCTAATCACTCCTCCGCCGTGCAGCCCCTACCGCTTAGGGTGAAACATTTTCAAAAAGTGACAAAAAATGTGAAATATGAAAACTACTATTTCTTATGGGCATTCGGAACTGATTTTTTTCTATTTTTGTAAATATTCCCAAATGTTCTCAATTTGATTTAGATCAGATTCCTCTGGCAGGCTAACATTGTGAACTGCAGCGCTGTCCCGTTAATAAAGCTAGTCATTACCACGCAGACGAGGACCGTCAGTCATGACGGATTCCCCCTGCAATATTTCCACATAGCCAGCTGCCGCCCCTGCACAACCTGATGCTCCTTTGTTCCATTGGAGCAACTTTGAAAGCCATCAGTACCATCAAGGTTACATTTTTTCTCATCAGAGAATAAAACTTTCTTCCACCCTTCAACGTCCCACGTTTGGTGCTCTCGTGCAAATTCCTAACAAGCAATTTTTATGGCATTTGAAGGATTTATTTTGTATGGATGTATTTTCTTTTCAAATGCCTTCCCTCATAGATGCCGTCTGATGGTTATTGGACTGCAATTGGCACCAGGAACAACCTTAATTTGGGCCGAGAATGGTCCCAATCGAATACTCGGGCTCAAGGTCGGTGATGTTTTTTGGAGTCCACGACTTGACCTTTCTGTTCCATAACCCTCAGTATCAAATGACGTTTCAAATGACTGCGTCCAACCTCAGCATCAATGCCGTACTGTGAGAGGCCTTGCTTATGCAGCAACAGTCCAAGAGCGTCGAAAGGGAGAAACTGTGTAGTGATTTGGCAACATTGCTGCATCACATGACACATGTGGGAGGCGTCACGCTTTGGGAGGGGATATAAAATCCAGCAAACAGACGATTTTTGCAATTTCCATTTGCATGTACAGTTGATGTCTTTTAGGCTCTGCTGGGAAATGTGTTGGAAAATGATATTGGCAAAATCAGTCGATTTATTGGCTGGCTTGACTTCAGCTGAGATTAAATATTATATTCTTCTGCTGAACCAATGTTAATCCCATTACAACTATGAAATGTTGACTCTTTAGCTTTGTCGCAGAGAAAATGATGGATTACGTCAACATCTATTATCATGCAAGAGTCCAACAAAGGCTTCCACTCTATGGATGAAGGCGGCGATGAATGTGTTGAATGAATGTTTGCATATTCCCATTGCTTGCATGGGTTTTCCCCGGGTATTCCAAAATTATGCATGCTAAATTGTCCATAGGTTTGATACATGCCTGTGTGCGGCCATCTTGAAAATATGTTTACCTGGTCCTCATTTCCTATATTTGTTGCATGTTAGGTTATGGTTATTGCTAAATAGTGTGAATGATACAATCTTCTATTTATTCCTCTTATTTCGACTCGTTTTTCAGTTTTTCGCTAACTACTCCTCCATTTCTTAACCAATTCAAACAAATCTAGCATCAAAATGTTCAGCTCACAGGTGAGGTCCGTTGTATGAATAAGTTAGTTTTATTTTGAGAGTAATATTGAGTGTAGTTTACAGCCGTCTTGGCATTCTTACGGGGCGCTGTAGCTCAGACAACACCTGCCACCTCGTCGCTGACCTTTGGGTCTTTCCTGTTTTATTGGATTCCCTTCAGCTGCCCTTTAGCCGTCAGACGATTATGAGTGATTATCTGATTTGACCTTTATGCCCACAAACTTCCCTTTTTTGCTGGAGAGTTTTAGTAAACTCCTGAAAATGGATTCTGGAGAGTCCACCTAGTTAAAGCTCATAGATCCGTTGAAATAAGGGGATGCAAATTAGGTTGAGCGGCAAGAATGCCGCTATTGTATCGGGTCTCATTGGCTTGTGCAGGTGTAGTTGATTTTTGTGGCCAGCGAGTGTATATTACACCAATGGGAGCCTGCAGTGGCCATCTAAAACAGTTTGTGGGAGGACATAAAGAAAGCGGCCAAAGTTGTCCTGTCGGGCCGTCTCCGTCAGGTTAAGCGCTTCAACTTGTGGCAATGTGCTTGCCAATGAGGTCGGTTAGCTGCAGAGTGTCCAGACGTCTCCCAGCAGAGCGAAACCGGCCCACGCAGCCGACTGCAACGCCGGCCAGCTTGAAGCAACAGCTCCCCCTTCAGAGAATGGGCGGACATTCCAAGCAGGCGAGGCCAATTAGTCAACTTGAGTCCAGATGTGGACCCTTGGGGAGACTTTCCAGGGCTTTTTTTCATGGTAGTCAGCCAAGGAGAGCTAAGATGCAAATGTAAACCACAGCAGCTCAGATGAGTATAAGATGGGAGGATTAACTCATGGAGCAGACTGAAGGATCTCTTTTTCTAAACGGTTCCGCTGTATTTAATTATGTATGCAGTCTAAAACAAGTACATTTAACTCCACTTGCTCACATCTGGAACTTACTGCAGAGTGGAGTCTGTTTGATTAGTTGAGGTAATTATATTAACTTGAAGCTAAAGCTGAAATACACAACACTCCCTGGGAGTATACAAAGTCTTTTGTCTGCATCTCCCCTAGGGATGCTGTGATCAGGGTTTAATGCTGCCTATTGCGATGATTCAGGACTCAAACCGGCCGATACCAGGTAATTCCTAATGGAATTATTTTTCTTTCTCGTTGGGCTTTTCCCTTCAGGGGTCGCTACAGCAAGTCAATCTTCTCCATTCTTCTGCATCTGTTTCTCTCACACCAACTACCCTCATGTCCTCCTTCACTACATTCATAAACCTCCTCTTTGGTCTTCCTCTACGCCTCCTACCTGGCAGCATCCTTCTACCAATATATTCACTATCTCTCCTCTGGACATGTCCCAACCATCTCAGTCTGGCCGATAACTGACTTTATCTCCAAGGCCTCTAACATGTAATGTCCCTCTGATGTACTCCTTCCTGATCCTATCCATCCTGGTCACTCCCAATGAGAACCTCAGCATCCTCATCTCTGCTACCTCCAGTTCTGCTTCCTGTCTTTTCTTCAGTGGCACTGTCTCTAGACCAAACAACATAGCTGGTCTCACAACACTTTTGTATATATAATTACTAATGGAATTAATCATTTATTAATGGTGGGGACAGTTTGGCGAACTTCCTATGAGAGCATCCCAGATCACTACCTTATTTCATGGAAAATGCATGTCACTTTAAATTATTGTTATTTATTCTAAATTAGTTAAATTATTTGTACAAATAACTGTTTACGCTGTACATTGTTGTTCATATTTGATGTCATCTATTTATTCTCCACATTATTATTTATTATTTATTATTACACAGGAGCCAGGCAACGACATTTCGTTGGCAATTTCACTGCTGTGTTATTGTGCAATGACAATAAAGAAAGTCTAAGTCCTACATTGTATACATTTTTTCCTCTAGTTTTACTCTAGAGTTACCATAGGTGTTTCATAATTAGCCATGGGTGTGTTACTGGTTTCATCTTAAAATATTTGAAATTTGTCACAAATGGCGATGTAGATGGGGGACAATGACTTCTGGGTGAGCGTTGTGAGTACATTGTCTAATAAAGATATGTTCCGAAGTACAAGTACAGGTTTAAATCCGTGCATTAATGTCAATGGTAATTCTGGATATGGCTATGGAGGGACTTTATTTTAAAAAGTTCTTGGATTTGTTGAAGTGCAGCAGCAGCTTGATACATAAGTCCACATGGACAAGAGGTGGTGTTTGTTGCCATTGTGTGAAATGAAGCACTTTGGTGAAAGCTAGGTATCATCTCCAGTAACCCTCAGCTGACTCGCTTTTTAATACTCTCCTCTCTCTTTGCATCCTCCACAACTTCACCTCAGGGCTTTGGAGGCCATTGTGAAAGACTGGCCTGAGTCCCCCAGTCCTCAGCAGGCCCCGGGGGGGTGAGCTCAGGGTTGACTGATCGCTGGATTTCACCGCAGGCTCCCCACAATTTGGGGATTGTTCAAGCAGCTTTGCTTTTCCGCTGAGACCCATGTGGATTAAGGAGGCCTGCACAGCTTCTGGTGCGGTAAAGTTGGCCCCACATGGCGTGGAAACGGCGCGGTCTGCCACACCTTTGCCACGCTTCTTCCTGCAGTCCAGCATCAGCTGTGGATTCTAATGTAGGTCGGCGATATAACGAAACGCTACTTATGTTGGACAATAGCGAGGATTACACAAGGAGAAGCCTACTTTCACATCTCCCAGAGGTCAGGAGGAAAGTAATTGCTGGACTTTTTATACTTAATAAGCTGGAGACAAATACACAGCCTCCACAGTTTGGCCTGAAAAGTTAAAAAAAAAAAAGTCATCAAGATTTTTCCTCTTTAATCCTTTCTTCTTGCTTCGAGATCTCCAAAGTACAAGTACTTGAAAGGCTTTTAAGGAAGCGTGGAAAGGAAAAAGTGTATGTGTTGGGAGGGAGGGGGATTGTTACGCTACTCCCGGGAATGTAAAGAAAGAAAAATACGCTCTGTAGTTGCTTTGTCTTATTTTTTTTATTTGGACTGAGATTTATCAAACAACACACACTAAATGTAGAACACAGCAGGTCCATCCAGAGTCCAACACGTGTTTCACTTCCCGATGACTCCAAAGGTAAAACAGCCAAAAAGATGGCGGCGGTAGACTATGTTGAAGGTCAAACCAGTTCTTATTTCTTGCCTGACAAGAAAATGCAATTCTACAGAAGGAGCTTTCATGTGTGTCATGGTCTGGGGCTGCATGAGTGCTGCTGCAAATGGGGAGGTACAGTAGTTGATGGGAACCTTAATTTCGACATGTACTGCGACATTCTGAAGACATGCTCTCTGAGTGCTGGTAGCATCCATGGTGCAAGGTTGCATGAGTGCTACCAGACTCTGGGGAGCTGTGATTCATTCATTGAATCCATGTCCAAGAGGATTAAGGCACTGATAAATAACAATGGTGGTCGAACTAAATACTGTATCCACACCAGAGACACAATTTGGACATTTGGTGTGTTAAGTCACTTTATATTTATTATATTATATTATATTGTCACTTGAAAAGACAAGATAGCTGTGCAAGATAAGCTAGGTCAGGGGTCAGCAACCCGCAGCTCTAGCTCGTTCCCTGGAGCTTTTTGAAAAATGTTTGAAAATGGAAAAAGATGGGGGAGGGAAATATCTTATTATTTTAATATGGTTTCTGTAGGAGGACAAATATGACACAAACATTCTTAACGTTTTCGTTTGTCGTCTATTGTCTATCATCTACTGTTGCCTGCTTGTTAAGCCCTTTGAGGCTCTTTTGTGATTAAGGGCTATATAAATAAACTTGACTTGACTTGACTTAACGTTTTCCAATGCTGTAAAAATGTGTAGAGTAAATATTACATTTCAACATTTGCGTCATAGCCTGTGACACACGGCAGGCTGTTGTAAACAAACTGGTGGCTGTGTGATGGGTCATGGATCCCAAAGGGAAAAAGAGAAAAATAACTGAGCAGAACAGAGGATTAAACGTTTCTTGGACCCAGTCATTTGCATTCATTGCATTCATCTTATATGCCCGATGTTGAGAAGCTGACCAGTCATGTCCGAAAACATAAAACGGGTAAGAACACAATCCTGTCATAGGCACATATTTAGTAACAAAGTGGCTGTTTTTATAAAGTGATTTCTGATTTTCATCAGTATATATTTGGAATGACACTTGACAAGGGATATTATTGTGTTTTGTTGCTCGGGTCCGAGTGTTACAGGCATTTGCCTTGGACAGCTATGTAGGGTGAACTTGCACGACCTTTGAACCAGGAAGTTTGTCCGGTGTGAAATGCCTCAGGGCTGGAATGTTAAAATAAAGTTGGTTGGAAGCAACAAGTAACATTTTCCTCCTCTGCTGAAGTCAGGTCGCCCTTACTAGGGTTCGGAGCTCAATAACACTGATAATTTAACATGAGGATAGCTACGTTGGTTAGCTAAATACTTTATTCATCTATCTACCTACCTAGCTACCTTCCTGACAAGTTAACACGAGGATAGCTATGTTGGTTAGCTAAATACTCATTATATATTATATTAATCTATCTACCTGCCTATGTACCTGACAATTGAACACAAGCATAGCTATGTTGGTTAGCTAAATACTTTATTCATCTAGCTACCTACCTCGCTACATGACAATTGAACACGAGGATAGCTACGTTGGTTGCATGTCAACAGAGAAGTGGACAGCTGCTGGGTTTTACCTTTGCACTGACTTGCTTGGCATTTGCACAGAAATCAAATTTAAACTGTATTCTTTTGATTTTATATACTTTACCTTTTCAAAAGGCTGCTGTTTTATTTTTATAAATGCAGGCTGCCTTTTATTGCACTCTGTTTTTTGCGCAGATAAGGGGCACGTTATGCACGTTCCATTTTGTTGTTTTTTCGAATCCTCAAAATAAAAATCACATTAAAAATCAGTTTTCTTTATTGCATTTCTTTAATTTAATGAAAACAATGAAACATAATTTATTAATATTGCAATGAAGTTAAAGTTGAGGCGGCATGTACAACAGCGTAGTCAAGTGGTGCGTCATTCCCTACAGGATGTGCTGCAGGGAAAATTAACATTTAATCATGAAGGCTCGTTATGTATTTGTAGCCAACTTAGTCATTTTGGTAGTAGGCTAATATAGCGAATATAGTAGATACATACAGCATGTGTTGCCTTCATTAAAAGGCTTTGGATTAGAATTTTTTGCGGCTCCAGACATATTTTTATTTTTAGTTTTTTGTTCAATGTGGCTCTTTCAACATTTTGGGTTGCCGACCCCTGAGCTAGGTTATATCCAAGTTCACTTGATATAGTATTGTCACTTTAAGAGACAAAATACCTTAGCAAGATAATGTAAATGCCAGAAGAGGGAATCCTTTCTCAAAGCATGATAGCAATGTTAGCAACACTCTGTCACTTCCACTTTCCCACGCCACATTCCCCCTCACATTTCCGACACTCCTACGCCGCTCATCATCATCATCATCTTCTTAGCGCCAGAAGAGTGTTGCGACTATTAAAATGAGCATGCGAAAACACTCTCTTCTCTGTGATTCACTTAGCGTTCGCATGCATGAATCAGCTGGTTCACGGCGACCTGCATGATGACCCGACATATCTAACCATCCGTGTCTGACCTGACCTTGAATGCATCAATTGACGGGAAGGATTATGTATGTTCAGCATGTTCACACACAAAAAAAAACACACAGCACAGACATACAGTTATACTGACTTTTGTATCAGGTTTGTCTTTATATTTAATTACATTTTCATTAGTAGAAAAAGTGTGAATTAATTAATTACAAACTAATTATTTATTTATTACATAATCTATTTGATTTGATCAGTTTGTTATACATTTAATAGAATTTTGTGATATATTATCATAGTGTTTACTATCTATGTATGGCAAGTATTAATAATTGTAATATTTATTCCATGACAAAGTAAAATATAATATTTCATGACCTTTATTTATTTAATTATATCACCCTTTAAAGCAGGGGTCTCAAACTCAATTTACCTGGGGGCCACTGGAGCTAGGGTCTGGGTGAGACTGGGCCGCATCAGGTTTTCCAAAAAAAAAAAAAACACACACATTTATTAAAAACAGAAAAATGAATAAACTTTGCTTTGGGTCCGATTTTCTACAAGAAAAGCTCTGATAAAACATTCCACTGTTCTCAAATATCTTAATTTTTATTTTTCTATACAAAATAAGATGAAAAATAAATAAACAAATCAAGAATAAAAAAAATCAATAATAATAATAATAATAAAACAGCAAATAATAAAAACTTAAGAAACCACATATAGTTGGTGGGTAGACAAATTATTTTTTCAGATTAAAATGAACAAAGCATTATTAGAGCCCTGTAGACATGACAAAACACGACTATAGTCACATTTATACTCTTTTTATTTACAACATATTGCGCAACTGCAGGGTCTTGAGACACATGCTAACTCGCAAACTAGAGAGCTAGCGACCTAAACGGTAGCCTTCAAGTTATTTCCTTTAAACTTAAATAGCCAAAAACTTACCACTTCCACACGGATAGGGAGGATAACTATTAACAGTTATTTAACCTTTAACATGAACATTAATCAAACGTGATTATTTTTTCTGGGTACATGATACCATACAGCATCCATATCAAACTTGCGTGGGCCGCACTAACATTAAACTTTCATATCAAGGCGGGGGCCTCAAACTTGTGTCCTGCGGGCCACATTTGGCCCGCGGGCCGTGTGTTTGAGACCCCTGCTTTAAAGTGTGAATTAAATGTCCAATAAATAAATAAACAGTAAAAACTGTACATGTTATTACAATAATAAAAATTTAACTGAATAAAAAAATTTAATGAAATCCTTAAAAACGCCATGAAAACTATAATTTGGTTATGACATGTATATTACAAAATTATTTGTTGAGCACAAATTGATTTGATTAAATAAGTTCACATTATTAAATGAATGCTCAAAGACAGCTGGGATAGGCTCCAGCAACCCTGGTAAGAATAAGCGGTGTAGAAGACGGATGATGGATGACTGGATGGACGAGCAGGGCGGCCATTAGGGTGTATATGAAAGTCCACCAGAGGGCAGTGCTGAGTTCTGTCATGACCTCAAGGCTGAGCTTGACAACCAGCAGCTGCTTGTCATCCCACCCACAACTGACTGGAGCACAGTCAGGGAACTTTGGATGATGACATCTATTATGAAGTGGAGATGTTTCTTAGATTAGCCTGCGATGGACATTACTTTCTGTCTGACGTTGGACGAAAAAAATGTAACATGACACAATTAGTATCCCAGAAATGACCGTCAACTATTCGAAGGTCTTTTCACAGACAATTAAGTCGCCGAAGGAGCATTAGAAAATATAGCCAGTCAGTGTCGTTGAGGCTTTTGCCGTCACCAATTAGAAGTCTGAATAATTACATCTGCTATGCTCTTTTATTATCTTATTAATGTTGACTGTGGGGCATAGCGGAGAGACTTGGTGTCCTGTGAGTGAACTGACTCTTATTGAGACAAAGCCTTTTACCAACACTTTATCACAGGCCTGATATACTCTACGGCAGGGGTCTCAAATATGCGGCCCGCGGGCCAAATGTGGCCCGCAGGACACTAGTTTGAGGCCCCCGCCTTGATATGAAAGTTTAATGTTAGTGCGGCCCACGCAAGTTTGATATGGATGCTGTATGGTATCATGTACGCAGAAAAAATTATCACGTTTGATTAATGTTCATGTTAAAGATTAAATAACTGTTAATAGTAATACTCCCTATCCGTGTAGAAGTGGTAAGTTTTTGGCTATTTAAGTTTAAAGGAAATAACTTGGAGGCTACTGTTTAGGTCGCTAGCTCTCTAGTTTGCGAGTTAGCATGTATCTCAAGACCCTGCAGTTGCGCAATATGTTGAAAATAAAAAAAGTATAAATGTGACTATAGGCGTGTTTTGTCATGTCTACAGGGCTCTAATAATGCTTTGTTAATTTTAATATGAAAAAAATAATTTGTCTACCCACCAACTATATGTGGTTTCTTAATTTTTAATTATTTGCCGTTTTATTATTATTGTATTTATTTATTACTGAATGATTGATTTTCTTTATTCTTGATCTTATTTTGTGTAGAAAAATAAAAAGTAAGATGAGAACAGTGGAATGTTTTATCAGAGCTTTTCTTGTAGAAAATCGGAACCAAAGCAAAGTTTATTCAGTTTTCTGTTTTTAATAAATTCGTGTTTTGGTTTGTTTTTTTTGGAAAACCTGATGCGGCCCAGCCTTGCCCAGACCCTAGCTCCAGTGGCCCCCAGGTAAATTGAGTTTGAGACCCCTGCTCTACGGCAATATACTTACTTTTGGTACGATCCAGAAAGTATTCTGTATGCCTTGAAAGATCAAAAATATGTAGAAATATCGTATATGTTCCAGAAATTGTACACAAACTTGCTTCTGCTACCCTCAAATGGTCAGTTGTGGTAGTTCAGAAAAATAGAGCAAGTGTTCTGGGAGTTACCTTATTTCGAGGAACTCCTCCTCCATCCTCGGCCTGAGTGGAAACCAGGTCAATGTCGGCGTGTGGTCTCTGTGTGATGCATTCTCTTACTGCTTTCCATCAAAGTGTTTCTCGCCCAGGCAGACGGGAGCTGCAACAACAGTGCAAAAAAAAAAAGATTAGCCCAAGCAGTCAAGCTAATGAAAAGTGAGCTATTAGGCACAGTCGCGGATGCCGTGTCTTTGCGGGTGCCACAAGGCGCTTAATTGTTAAGGCGCTTTTTCAACATCACAAAACCATGATGATGAAACCAGAGCACCGTGATTATCGCTCCGCCTGACAGCAGGAAACAGAAAAAAAGGGTTAGAATAACACGCTGACATGCTAGCAGAGGTTTAATCAAGTCCTCAGCTTTGGGAGCCAAGAGGGGTCTGCTGGTCCGACAAGATGAGATCTGAGCCCGGGCGCTGAAAGCCGAGCCCAAGACGACTTCAGAGGTGATATTTTGGGAGAGCGTCCCCAGTTAGCTTGCAGCCTGTGAAGATGACATCAATAGGCCCAGACGTGAGATCTGATAGGGACTGACTGGGAGTGAGTCGCCGCACACCAGAACCCGACAACACATTGCGCTTTTATTCAAACCGCATGGCTTCATGTTCATACATGAGTTGTGGTAGTTTACTTCAGAGGGGGGGCGGACGTAAATGTGCCCTCACACCAGGCAAAATGATTACAGTTTGTGCGCTTATGACCCAGCAAGGCTTTTCCTAGCTGGAGCCTATCCCAGCTGTCTTCCGGCGAGAGGCGGGGTACACCCTGGACTGGTGGCCAGCCAATCACAGGGCACATATAGACAAACAACCATTCACACTCACATTCATACCTATGGACAATTAACCTAGCATGTTTTTGTGGGAGGAAACCGGAGTACCGAGGGTTGGCCGAGGGTGGAATTGAACTCGGATCCCCTCGCTGTGAGGCCTGCGCGCTAATCACTCAACCACCGTGCAGCCCCTGCCGCTTAGAGTGACACATTTTCAAAAAGTGACAAAAAAATGAAAAGTAAAACAAATATGAAATATGAAAACTACTATTGAAATTTCTTACGGGCATTCGGAACTGATGTCTATTTTTGTAAACGTTCCCAAATGTTCTCAATTGGATTTAGATCAGATTCCTCTGGCAGGCTAACAGCAAGAGGCGGGGCACACCCTGGACTGGTGGCCAGCCAATCACAGGGCACATATAGACAAACAACCATTCACACTCACATTCATACCTATGGAATATTTGGAGTGGTCAATTAACCTAGCATGTTTTTGGAATGTGGGAGGAAACCGGAGTACCCGGAGAACATGCAAACTCCACACAGAGATGGCCAAGGGTGGAATTGAACCCTGGTCTCCTAGCTGTGAGGTCTGCGCGCTAACCACTTGACTGCCATGCCGCCCCATGCCCAGTATTATTCGTAAGATATCAGGGAGTGAGGTTTACCAATATACTCATGAATAGCTGGCATTCGTTTCACAAACACAGACCCCAGTTGGACTTTTCCAAATATTTTTTTAAGGACCAAAAACCTGTATTTGTGTACGCCAAAATGCATAAAATATATGTGAAAATATGTTGTGAAATACTACTTTTAAAAGGCTCCAAAAAACATTATTTGCATGTGGCAGGAAGGCAAAAACACACAGAAAAATGTGTGAAAATAATTGTACGTGTCGACATAGCCTTGATTAAAAATCCTTATCGTCACTCGGGTCACGGGTATGCTGGAGTCTATCCCAGCTGTCTTCGGGCGAGAGGCGGGGTACACCCTGGACTGGTGGCCAGCCAATCACAGGGCACATATAGACAAACAACCATTCACACTCACATTCATACCTATGGACAATTTGGAGTCGCCAATTAACCTAGCATGTTTTTGGAATGTGGGAGGAAACCGGAGTACCCGGAGAAAACCCACGCATGCATGGGGAAAACATGCAAACTCCATACAGAGATGGAATTGAACTCGGGTCTCCTAGCTGTGAGGCCTGTGCACTAACCACTCATCCCATTTTATGTATATTTTTATTATTTGTATTATTATATAATTATATATTGGTAAATGGGACCTATTGTGCACATTTTCGGCCCTTTGTATTGAGTTACGGACTCCTATAGAGCAGCTACACAAGATAACACACACAGAAAGCTTTCTAGAGCTTCCAGAATCTACAGGTATCCCAGCTGTATTTCCTTGGATATGGACAATTTGGAGTCACCAATTAACCTAGCATGTTTTTGGAATGTGGGAGGAAACCGGAGTACCCCGCGAAAACCCACGCATGCACGGGGAGAACATGCCAAACACGTGTAAAAAAAAAAAAAAAAAACATAAAAGACATATGTCTTTGTTAGCGAATGAGTTAATAAGATGAAAGGATACCAACTCGGTAGTCCCCGTTTTCAAAAAGTTGTATTTAAGGACCAAAACACTACATTTGTGTAGTGTCAAAAAACATTGACACACACATCTTCGAAACAAGACATGTTTAGTGTTATGGTGATTTTTTTACGAACACACGGTTTCATGCGGCAGAATCTGTCAAACAAGCATCTGGGCTATCAACCTGATGCAGGTATTGAGTATCGGCCATGGCCAAGTTTATGATTTTGCTAACCACCTTGCTATTTTTTCACTTTGGAACAACATCATAAGGTTATGCTATTTGTGTGTATATTAATATATACAAAATCATCAACGCAGCAGTCCAATTTTTAAAAAGCCATACAAGCTTCGGACCTAAAAAAAAAAAAAAAAAGTGGCAGATGTTTTATGACGTGGGAAATGTGTTCAACATGTTGGGCCCGCAGGAGACATTTAATGTGTTTTTGGAGAGTCTCACTGAATGCAAACAATACCATTTGGATCAAAGCCTCCACAGGAGTCCTGGCATGCACGTTTCAACATTATTAGTGCACTTAATGAAACACATGAAATTAACCTAACACTCTTTGATGGACGCTAATACGAGAGAGAGCCACTGGTGACGTGCACGACATAATATGCATGCTGAAGCCACTCGTGTCAGAGAGTGACATCCCTCCGGGATGAATTATGCATCCCCGGGGAGGCGGGGATGTGTGGCAGTCTTCGTCGTCGTCGCAGTCTCGGAGGAAACGTTTTTAACCGTGCGGCTTGTGCCATGTTGAAATAATCAGCGAGCTTGTTGTGTCAGAGGAGGTTGTCTGCCATAAATAGTGTCGGGTTACAAGCGCCATGTGTCGTTGTGCGGGTCGTCTTTCGGCCGCCATGGCTCACAGTAGGATGGCCTGTCAGTGCGTCCTAAGGTCTTTTAGAGAAAGCACAGCACTGCTGCTTGACTGAAGCGAGGTTCTGGGTTCGACTGTCAGCAACGTATTTTTTCAATGTTAAGGACAACACGTATGTTAGGTTTGCTGTAGACCCATAATGGTTTTTGATGGTTACAAAAGGTTTGTTTGGATATTTGAAGCCTGGAAATCGTCTTCACTGTTTACAAAGACATTAATGTTTGTTTATCTCAGACCTAAATTATCTGACTAAATTATCTTCAAAGTTTGTGAAAAACACATATTATTGTCAAAACAATAATAATAACCCTAACCCTAACTAACCCTAACTCTAACCCCTATCCCTAACTAACCCTAACCGTACCCTAACCCCTAACCCCTAAACCCTAACCCTAACCCTAACCCTAACCCTGAAAAACACATATTATTGTCAAAACAATACCCTAACCCATAACCCTAACCCTAACCCTAACCCTAACCCTACCCTAACCCCTAAACCCTAATTCTAACCATAACCCTGAAAAACACATATTATTGTCAAAACAATAATAATAACCCTAACTCTAACCCTAACTCTAACCCTAACCCCTAACCCTAACCCTAACCCTAACCCTAACTCTAACTCTAACTCTAACTCTAACTCTAACTCTAACCCTAACCCTAACTCTACCCTAACCCCTAAACCCTAACACTGAAAAACACATATTATTGTCAAAACAATAATAATAACCCTAACCATAACTCTAACCCTACCCTAACCCCTAAACCCTAACCCTAACCCCTAACCCTAACCCTAACCCTAACCCTAACCCTAACCCTAACTCTAACTCTAACTCTAACTCTAACTCTAACCCTAACCCTAACTCTACCCTAACCCCTAAACCCTAACACTGAAAAACACATATTATTGTCAAAACAATAATAATAACCCTAACCATAACTCTAACCCTACCCTAACCCCTAAACCCTAACCCTAACCCTAACTAACCCTAACCCCTAACCCCAACCCCAACCCCTAACCCTAACCCTAACCCTAACCTAACCCTAACAATAAGAAGACTACACTAAAGTCTCCAAAAACATGAACTGAACACTACATAATCTTCAAATACATAAGCTTTGTTCGTTGGACGACTAAATTATCATCACTTATTATAGAAAAAAGCATTAACTGAATATTAAATCTTCACAGTTTCTAGAAAACATTTACATAAATACACTTGGAAGGTGTAGAATAAAAAGGGTCTTAAGTTAGGTTGGGTTTGTTGACGACTAAAATTAACTTTGACGTTCGGGTAGTTCAGTTCGCAGTGTGATCATCAGCCAAACAGTAGATAACGTAGCATGGAAGTCCAGTTTGAGTTCCACCAATATACTCTCACATCTAAAGTCTCCTTAAAGGAGGCATGGCATCCTCTCTAAGTTTCACCAGTGATATATTTTTTCTTCAAAAAGTCAGTAAAATATGTTTATGTCAAAATTAAAGTGATTTTAAGATTCCTTTTTTCATATCATGTACAAGGGTATGAAACGGTTTAGGCACCCCTGATCCATTCATTCATTCATTCATTTTCGACCGCTTATCCTCACAAGGGTCGCGTGGGTGGGTGCTGGAGCCTATCCCAGCTGTCTTCAGGCATGAGGCGGGGTACACCCTGGACTGGTGGCCAGCCAATCACAGGGCACATATAGACAAACAACCATTCACACTCACATTCATACCTATGGACAATTTGGAGTCGCCAATTAACCTAGCATGTTTTTGGAATGTGGGAGGAAACCGGAGTACCCGGAGAACACGGGGAGAACACACAGAGATGGCCGATGGTGGGATTGAACTCGGGTCGCACCCCTGATCATTTTCAAGATTTCCCTTTATAAATCACTGGTTGTTGGGATCTACAAAAGTAGGCAGATGCATCAATTTGGGCACCCCAACATAAAAAAATGATATCAACATTTAGTAGAGCCTCCTTTTGGCTTCCAATGAGGGTCTGGATTCTGAAGGTTGAAGGTATTTTCGACCATTCTTCTTTCCAAAACATCTCCAGTTTAGTCAGGTTTGATGGCTTCCAATCATGGACACTACAGATTTCCAACAATATTTAGGTCTGGATGGCCATTCCGGAATGTACTTGTTCCTGTGCATGAAAGCCATAGTGGAATTTGAGCAGTGTTTACGATCATTGTCTTGTTGGAAGTTTCCACTTCAACTTTGTCACTGATTCTTGAACATTGTTGGCAAGAATCTGCTGATACTGACTGGAATCCATGTGGCCTTCTTACTGCAAATTACTTGAACATTGCTATCTGTTGGCTGTTCTGGGGCAATGATCCAATTGCCCCTAAAGCAAAATCTCCACTGAATTTAATACCACAACATACATGAAAGTTTGTTCCGTTGTTGTTGTTAACATTTACTCATCAGTAATTTATTGGGATAGGACTACTGGAATATTGGAATTGTTTCCCAACGTCTCTTTTTCAGTGCGAACACAACATATTTAGCCAAGCAGTTGACTGTGCGATGGGGGGGGTTAATCTCAGTATCCGTTCAGAAAGTACTAATCCTCGTCAGGAAAGTGGAGTGCATCAAGCTACAACACTCACCACAATTTGAAGTCTCTGGAAGAACACGTTAGATTATTTCAGCGGGAAAAAAGTTGGCTGCAAGGCGAGATAGTGACGCCAGCAGATCGACCCCGTGCTCAAATATACGCCTAATTAGCTCTGGGACCAGGTTAGCCGAACAAAACATAAAGAAGCCGACATTGATCAAGGGAGAGGCAACAAGAGAGCCTGGCAACCTGATTGCTCTTTAATTAAAAGTAAAAGGTTTATCCTTGCAGAAAAGCAGGCTGCTCTCCCCACAGGCCACTTCAATTACGGGGAAAGACAAAAGGAAGGAATCCTGACTGAGAGAAGCAACATGGAACGACTGTGGGAATGTTTCGCCCCGATACTATTTGGGACTTAATTTTTTAATGTTGCCATTGTCAAACGTTTTATTTTTGTTCCCATGTGACCCAGTTATAGTAAATGGTCTTTCACTTGTATATTTTATATTTGCTTTTCCACCTCCAAATCACTACTGATTAAAAAGGTTCAGTATCTTGCCCAAGGATACTCATTGATTAGTGTACATTTCTGTGATATCGATATTGACACATGTACATAGTTCTGTGCAATGATGTCACTTTTTTTTTACCTTCCAGACAGCAACTCAGCCCACACTAGAAACCTGAGCCAAAAACCAGACCGGAAGTGTTGGCAGACATTTATAGATGAATGATAAACTAAAGGGAAACAGAGCATTTGCGAGGACTGGAAGTTACACCCATGAACACACCTTACTTGTTGCTTTGATGTAGGTGCTGGAGCTATTAGACATCGAAAACGCCTGATGCACCCCTGTCTGCTTGTCCTGCAGAAATTAGCTTGGTAAATCGGCTGCTGAAATGCACGACAGCGTGTCATTTCCGTTGCATCATTGACTAGTAGCAGGACAGAACTAATACCCAAACTATCTCTGTGTTTATATTTCTGATGCTATTCATTTTATTATTTTTATAGTTTGTATGAAGATCAGCGAGTGATGGCTTCATTCTGCCATCAACTTCGGTGGAATTTTTAGCACAGAGCAGGTGCACATTTAAATGTCACTTTGTGGTGCATTGTAGTGTCATTTGTTATCGGTGATGAGGCAACCTCACTCACTCAAAAGCCAAGAAGCCCCTAAGGCCAAATAGTTCAGAATTCCACCATAACATTGATGAGAAATGAGCCTCTAAAGCAGTGGTCTCAAACACGCGGCCTGCGGGCCGGACACTAGTTTGAGGCCCCCGCCTTGATATGAAAGTTTAATGTTAGTGCGGCCCGCGCAAGTTTGATATGCATGCTGTATGGTATCATGTACCCAGAAAAAATTATTACGTTTGATTAATGTTCATGTTAAAGGTTAAATAACTGTTAATAGTTATCCTCCCTATCCGTGTGGAAGTGGTAAGTTTTTGGCTATTTAAGTTTAAAGGAAATAACTTGAAGGCTACCGTTTAGGTCGCTAGCTCTCTAGTTTGCGAGTTAGCATGCGTCTCAAGACCCTGCAGTTGCGCAATATGTTGTAAATAAAAAAGTATAAATGTGACTATAGTCGTGTTTTGTCATGTCTACAGGGCTCTAATAATGCTTTGTTCATTTTAATCTGAAAAAAATAATTTGTCTACCCACCAACTATATGTGGTTTCTTAAGTTTTTATTATCTGCCGTTTTATTATTATTATTATTATTATTATTATATTTATTTATTACTGATTGATTGATTTTCTTTATTCTTGATTTGTTGATTTATTTTTCATCTTATTTTGTGCAGAAAAATCAAAATGAAGATATTTGAGAACAGTGGAATGTTTTATCAGAGCTTTTATTGTAGAAAATCTGAACCAAAGCACTGAAAAAGTATTTTTCTGTTTTTAATAATTGCGTTTGTTTTTGTTTTTTTTGAAAACCTGATGCGGCCCAGCCTTGCCCAGACCTTAGCTCCAGTGGCCCCCAGGTAAATTGAGTTTGAGACCCCTGCTCTAAAGTCATCTCAAGAAGCTACTTGTTTTTTTTAAAATGTATAAATGATCACTGTTTCATTGTTGACTACAGTATAGTCTTGTGTAATGTGTCATGTGTAAATATTGAAAGACAAGTCTTATGTAGGTAGTATTCTGTCACAAGGTGTCAGTAATGTTATGTTGATGAAACATTACCTTACATTACATTACCTTAAAGGGCACCTACTGTATTATGCTAAATTTTTTGGCCCTTTGTATTAAGTAGTGGACTCCTATAGAGCAGCTACACACAATAACCAGCACAGAAAGCTTTCTAGATCTTCCAGAATCTACACCCATTCCATCTGTATTCAGTGCTTCCCGCTTTTTCCACTTTTCTGACCTATAAATGTTGTAAGAATGTTGTATTATTGTGTTAAACGAGGCCAAAGTTTCAGGCAATGAAGTTTACACATTTGGAAGTGAGCCCTGATGGCTCAAAATGCATTGCTTGGTTTCAGAGTTGTTGGCGGAGGTGGGATGTGGATGAAATAAATTGAAACAGATCGTTTTGGAAATCCAAGGAAATACAGCTGGGATACCTGTAGATTCTGGAAGCTCTAGAAAGCTTTCTGTGTGTGTTATATTGTGTAGCTGCTCTATAGGAGTCCGTAACTCAATACATAGGCCCGAAAATGTGCACAATAGGTCCCATTTACCAAAATATAATTATAAAATAATAATAATAAAAATATACATAAAATGGGTTGAGTGGTTACCGTGCAGGCCTAACAGCTAGGAGACCGGAGTTCAATTCCACCCATGGCCATCTCTGTGTGGAGTTTGCATGTTCTCCCCGTGCATGCGTGGGTTTTCTCCGGGTACTCCGGTTTCCTCCCACATTCCAAAAACATGCTAGGTTAATTGGCCACTCCAAATTGTCCATAGGTATGAATGTGAGTGTGAATGGTTGTTTGTCTATATGTGCCCTGTGATTGGCTGTACCCCGCCTCTCGCCTGAAGACAGCTGGGATAGGCTCCAGCACCCCCGCGACCCTTGTGAGGATAAGCGGTAGAAAATGAAAGTTTGAATGAAGTTTTGGATTCATGCATGTCAATTTTGTCAGTTGCTATCGTGCTATTAGGGCAAAATAACACATCTATCTCTAAATACCTCCATTATGTGTCCTTAAAGTGTTTTATTGTTTATGTTTTAGCATTGCATGACAAGAAGAATGTTAAAATCTTACTTAACATATTGCCTGTGCAACTAATTATAGTTTGATGGACACCGTTTGACCCTGGAACAGATCATATTTATTTGCATGATTTCCTGTGGGAAAAAATGAAGTGTTTGACTTTACAGGGTCCTTAGAGAATGTTTGATGATTGCAAGCAGTGGTCTCATACTCTAATGTAAGCGAAGGGGCAAGAAAGCCAGACAGGATGTGATTCCTCAGTCTCGGAACATGTGTGTAAGACTGTTTGGAAGGACTGGAAGGCGGGTAGGGGTGGGGTGTTGGGTCTGAGAGAGGGCGTCGCTCTCCTGGTCCCTCCCCAGGCCCAACCCGGCCCCTTTACATAGAGGAGTATCCTGTGTGTAAGGTCCCCTAAAAGTGGAAAGTCATTCAGGCCCCGGTGAATGGAGTGTGTCTTCAAGCGGCGAGAGAGTGGAGGACTTAACTTGCAGCACTAAAACATGAGAGCCCTGTCGTTTGCTCTGGCGGGCATCGTCCTGCCCCTGCTGAGCCTGCCCAGCCCAGGTCATGGAGGTGAGTAGTAATTATTACTCTGTGCACCCTCTCATACATCTGGAAGAAAAGTGGCGTTTGAATCAGGTGTAAGATGAACTTGATCACACAAGCATCGTGAGCTTCGTCTTTTTGAATGAAAGTCAAGCCACTGAGGTATGCTTCTTTTATGCTTCATTTTTCCTTCTTCCATGTCTGCACCCTGAGAGTGTTTGCATTTGCTGTCGTCAGAGGTCAGCAGTGAGAGAGAGACAGGTGAGAAGACCGGGAGGTCTCTCTCTGCATGCAGCCATGAATTGCTCTTTCACTACGTATCCAAACAGGGGTGCTGCCTGGGAAGAGAGGGGGGGTGGATGAAAGTCAGAGTGCAGTGTGAGTTTGTCAGGGAGGCGGGGGTCCATACAATGGCTCCATAGTGCACAGGCACAAGTCAGCCTCAGTACCTTTTTCAGTTGTGACGTGAGGGAGCTGTTGGACTTCCTCCTCACGAGAAGTAGTTTGTGTAGGATGCAAAAACCATCATTGCCTTGAGACGTTTAAACATAACATATATTGTATTTTGTTGATGTATTTGCAACTGAAATAATCAGCTTTTCCCCATAGGAAGTAATGGAAAAATATATTTTGTGTGCAAAGGTTAATGAGTTAGATCACATAAACAAATATATACAGTTAGAACTTTGCAATTTCATTCTGTTGGTTTAAGTGGCCAGACAAGAAACTCAAAATTAATGCAGTTGGCAGGATTGTAGAGGATCCGCAAAGAAGGAAAAATTGTATGAAAACATCAATATGGTTAGTTTTGCATTATTGCATTGACAACAAAAAGTCAACATACTCAAAACAAATGTCTGAAATTCTAATTTTATTACTAATTGTACACACCATCCTCTTTAATAATGGAGAACCGCAGTAAAAGGACACATTTTAGATCAGGGGTCTCAAACTCAATTTACTTGGGGGCCACTGGAGCTCAGGTCTGGGTGAGACAACAAAAAACAAAAAAAAAACGCATTTATTAAAAACTAAAAAAAATTTAAAAAAATTCTACAATAAAAGCTCTGATAAAACATTCCACTGTTCTCAAATATCTTACTTTTTATTTTTCTACACAAAATAAGATGAAAAATAAATTTTAAAAATCAAGAATAAAGAAAATCAATCAATCAGCAATAAATAAATAAATATAATAATAATAATAATAATAAAACAGCAAATAATACAAACTTAAGAAAGCACATAGTTGGTGGGTAGACAAATTTTTTTTTCAGATTAAAATGAACAAAGCATTATTAGAGCCCTGTAGACATGACAAAACACGACTATAGTCATATTTATACTCTTTTTATTTACAACATATTGCGCAACTGCAGGGTCTTGAGACACATGCTAACTCGCAAACTAGAGAGCTAGCGACCTAAACGGTAGCCTTCAAGTTATTTCCTTTAAACTTAAAAGGCCAAAAACTTACCACTTCCACACGAATAGGGAGAATAACTATTAACAGTTATTTAACCTTTAACATGAACATTAATCAAACATAATATTTTTTTCTGGGTACATGATACCATACAGCATCCATATCAAACTTGCGCGGGCCGCACTAACATTAAACTTTCATATCAAGGCGGGGGCCTCAAACTAGTGTCCTGTGGGCCACATTTGGCCCGCGGGCCGCGTGTTTGAGACCCCTGTTTTAGATCCTCCAAGGCCACCACAGTCTTGGTTTATGGTCAGGAACACAACATGCTAACCTTGTCTGTTTGTCACAAAAGAGGAAAAGGGAAAAGTAGCATGCGTTCATTAAAGCATGAAAAGAATCTACCAGCCGCTGAACTTGAAGATTCTACTTGTGTCATATTGGCAGGATCTTTGCATCGTCTTGCAACGACTGTCAGTCGCTCAATCTCGCACCACAAATTGCACTCCAATTACTTGCGGGCAAACCCTCTCCACGAGCGGCTCATTGGCGGCTAATGTGCCGAGGCATCGCCTGAGTGTTGCTTTGTTTCACTGTGAGTTTGACGCTCAGCCGGAAAAGCTGGAATCAATCCATCTTTAGTGGCGTGAAAACAGTCATCTGCCCTTCCATTTACAGGAGACTCTGTGGCATGTCCTCGTGCAACACAAGTCGTGATTTCAGTTAGTAACGTTTGGCGAATAGTGGCACGAAGGGTGGCATTTTCCACCTCATCAAATTGATAGAAGACAGGAAAAAAACATCAGCCCATATAATTGTCTTCTGGCACCCCCATTCCTCCTGCCTTGACCCTGGAGAGCTCACGCTAATGTTGGCCAGATGTAGCGAGTCTCAGATTAGATTCAACCTTTCGCTTCTACCAGCTGTCAGGATGGTGGCGGGTGGGGGGCTGTGGGGGTTCTCCACCAAGGTTCCATCACCATCCCCATGTTTACATCTTGAAATGTCACAGGCCGTGTACCACATCAAGTCCACATGCCAAAGCGGTTCCCGAGCCATTTGTTACAAGAAGTCTGCGCTGGGCACCCTTCGTCCAATCGGAGCCTCTCTCTTCAATCACAAGCAGATTTTGAACAAACGGGAGCCCAGAGAGTAATCTCCTGCAAATGTAATAACATTTTCCTTTCATGCAACCCACAACTTTTTCCACAATTTTCTGTCCTCATGTTACCCACTCAGAGGTTCCCCAGGAGCAGCCTTGAAGGCGTGTGCTTCAGCAAAAGGATTGTTGTCCAGCATATGTTGTCTCACCTCCTCCTCAGCCTTCCGGGTGCTAAATACCTTTGGACTTTACCTGTCCAACTTTAGTATCGACTGAACAGGAACAGGAAGAAGCCTTGGTGCACATTTGATGGTGTCTGTATGTGAAATTGGACATGATAGATCCATATCCTCGCAGCATTTCAGCCCTCTGTGGTTTCTGTCATGATGAGGACTTTCCTTCAACCAATGCCCAGAAGTTTGGAGAAAACTGACAAGCTTCTTTTCCTGACTGTAAATAAGTAGTGGTGTTTCCCGACATGGAGAGATGCTTGTTTCATAAGTCTGCTTGCAAACAGAAAGCTAAAAACCTGCTATTCCATGAATTTTGACTGAGGTGCGAAGGACTTGTGTATGTTCGTCGATATGCACTTCCTACAACTGATGAATGATCTATTCATTTGATGAATAGATGAATAATTTCATAGTTCAATAAATTGGTGGATGGTTAATAGACAGTGGAAAGGGTGCATGGTTGGGTGGATGGATGGATACATGGATGGAATGGATGGATGGATGGATGGCTAATCTATGGTTAGTTGGGGGTTGGTTGGATGGATGGATGGATGGATGGAAAGATAGATGAAGGTGGCAGGATGGCGGGATGGATGGATGATGGATGAACAGCTAGATGGCTAATCTATGGTTAGGTGGGGGTGAATGGATAGATGTAGATAGATGAAGGTGGCAGGATAGATGGATAGATGGATGGATGGATGGATGGATGGATGGATGGATAAAAAGATAGATGGCTAATCTATGGTTAGGTGGAGGGGTGAATGGATAGATAGATGGATGAGGGTTGCAGGATGGATGGATAGATTGAAGACTGGATAGATGGATAGATGGATAGATAGATGGAGGTGGCGGGATGGATGGATGGATGAAAAGCTAGATGGCTAATCTATGGTTAGGTGGGGTGTGAATAGATAGATGGATGAAGGTGGCAGGATAGATGGATGGATGGATGGATGGATAAAAAGACAGATGGCTAATATATGGTTAGGTGGGGGCTGAATGGATAGATAGATGGATAAAGGTTGCAAGATGGATGGATAGATTGAAAGATGAATGGATGGATGGATGGATAAAAAGATAGATGGCTAATCTATGGTTAGGTGGGGGGGTGAATGGATAGATATATTGATGAAGGTTGCAGGATGGATGGATAGATTGAAGAATGGATGGAGGGATGGATGAATGGTTGAAGCATGGACAGGTGGATGCATAGATGGATAGTGGGATGATGGATGAATGGATTGAAGGGGGTTGGATGAAAAGCTAGATGGCTAATCTATGGTTAGGTGGGGGGGTGAATGGATAGATAGATGGATAAAGGTTGCAGGATGGATGGATAGATTGAAGAATGGATGGATGGTGGAAGCATGGACAGGTGGATGCATAGATGGATGAATAGTGGGATGATGGATGAATGGATAGAAGAACGAATAGGGGGATTATTGGTGACAATGAATGGATTATAAAAATGTGAATGATAGAAATGATAGAGGGAAAGATAGATAAATAAATAGATAAATGAAGAGTGTAAGCCGAATAACTGTATGAGTAATACATGGATAATGGTTACATGAATAGAATGATGGGTAGATGATTGGATGATTGGCAGAATAGCCAGATGATGGACAGATGTTAGCTGTTTAGCAGTCAAATGATGAGGGATTGAAATAGACGGGTGAATAAAACACCTCCTACCGTAGAGTGGGTATAACATATTAATGATGGTAATCTAAAAAAGATGGCATAAATGTATGAACATCTAGTCGCTAACTCTTGTCTATGGAAATTTACACTTCAACTGCTCATCTGTAACCACTCTAAAAAGCATACAATCTCTGCCTCGTGGTTTGGGTCTATTATTATTTTCCAAGATGTCTCTGTTTGCAGTTGCACAGCCTAACTGGGGATTTGGATCCAGCCAGTTTATTGTCACCATGGCAACAAGCAGACAAAATAAATATGGAATCTGTCTGTGCCCTGTGTAGCGTCTCTATACAAGGTCTCAGTGCGACTAATAAGTCCATTAGTCCATTATTTGCATTGGGATATTGATGATTTACTGATGTTCAAAGAGGCTGGGGAGGGGGTGGGGGGGTGGGGGGATGTGCACTTGGTGACCCTCATCTCACCTCTTTGTTTAAACACAAAGTAGGACGAAATCCAAACAGGGAGTGTGTATAAATTAGCGGGATTTCTAGGGATGTCTTCAATATATGACACAAAGGTTGTAGTTGATTCGTTCAAGACACTTTTCAAACAAAGTCAAAGTTTATAAACGTTCTCCTAGAGCTTCATTTGCAGGCTGTGATGGTTTATTAATAATATTCAGAGCTTCCAGCATGAATATACGGGGGGCTAAAGATAGCCGTCTGTACATGGCACCTCCTTATACAGTACAGTGCTTACTAGATCTTGTTGCCAAAGGTGCAATCTTATATCTGCTGACCTGAAGCAACACGGCCGAGGTAGTGATTACACTCCTCTTCCCGTAATGGAAAAGCTGGTGAGTTTGATTAGTGTAACAGTTAATAACTGTTTCCAAAGTGTCCTTGAACACCACACAGAGCTGCTTTGGCTGGAATGTAAGTAGATATTATTGCTTCGTTATATTTACAGGCTTGGAAGCCGTCTGTGTAGTGTTTTTACGCTGTTTTTACGCAGTGTTTCTATTGGTTACAGAATAATCACACAAACATAAAAACATAACATGTCAGAAACATGTGAAACATGCTATTGCTGTCAGCCATGTTATCAAAGCACAAACTATTTCAAGGTTTGAAGCGAGACCATCCCAATTCTTAGCCAAATGCTTTCCCAGTTCAGACATTTGAAGGCTGATAATTTCCTAGCATGCTACAACGACTAAAAATATCTTCACGGTCACACTTATCCCAAGAATTCTTTATGCGTCAAAGGGAATATTTTAATACGCTGCCATTTAAGTCATGATGTGCTATACATATCACTATATTGACAGTTACTATGGTACCCATTATGGCATTGGATGCTCATATCACCTTGTACTTCGGTACGAGGTGCATTATTTAAAAAAAAAACAACAACAAAAAAAACCTTAAACCAGGGGTCTCAAACTCAATTTACCTGGGGGCCACTGGAGCTAGGGTCTGGTCAAGGCTGGGCCGCTTCAGGTTTTCCAAAAAAAAAGAAAAACAGAAAAATATACAAACTTTTTCAGTGCTTTGGTTCCGATTTTCTACAATAAAAGCTCTGATAAAACATTCCACTGTTCTCAAATATCTTAATTTTTATTTTTCTGCACAAAATAAGAAAAATATATAAACAAATCAAGAATAAAGAAAATCAATCAATCAGTAATAAATAAATATAATAATATAACGGCAAATAATAGAAACTTAAGAAACCACATATAGTTGGTGGGTAGACAAATTATTTTTTTCAGATTAAAATGAACAAAGCATTATTAGAGCCCTGTAGACATGACAAAACACGACTATAGTCACATTTATACTCTTTTTATTTACAACATATTGCGCAACTGCAAGGTCTTGAGACACATGCTAACTCGCAAACTAGAGAGCTAGCGACCTAAACGGTAGCCTTCAAGTTATTTCCTTTAAACTTAAATAGCCAAAAACTTACAACTTCCACACGGATAGGGAGGATAACTATTAACAGTTATTTAACCTTTAACATGAACATTAATCAAACGTAATAATTTTTTCTGGGTACATGATACCATACAGCATCCATATCAAACTTGCGCGGGCCGCACTAACATTAAACCTTAATAGCAAGGCGGGGGCCTCAAACTGGTGTCCTGCGGGCCACATTTGGCCCGCGGGCCGCATGTTTGAGACCCCTGCCTTAAAATGTATTATGGAAAGCAGGAAGTGAACAAATGTAACATTTACGATTGTAAAAGTACCAGATGGAGGGGTAGGATTTAATAAGCTTTGCTTTTTCCTACCCCTATGGACATGTGGAACTGTGAACTGATTATGTGATGCATTCAATTGTGATCTGATGCATGTTCAAATGAAATAAAACCATTACCATTGAAAGTAGAGGAAAAGCAGCCAAGACCGGATATATTAAAAGCTTGTATTGGGACCTAGCATATTGACATACTACAAAGGTACGAAACCATCAGTCGGTCATGTAGTCCCATAGAACCAGGTTTGACGAGACTTTCAGAGGTGCCTCAGAACCAGGCAGAATTTACAAGTATTTCCTCATGATCATCAGATGTTGTTTGTAAGATGGTTGCTGCCAGTGGGAACGTCTTACGTTTATCATTTCTACCGGTAGAAAGTCTAATCAAAGTCTTAACATTGGAAGAATCTATAGCAGTATACTACTATATAAAACCCTAATACCTACAGTACTGAGTAATATAATAACAGATTCCTTAAACGTGCAGCCTACTGTAATAGCCGTAGTCAATGACTTTCAACCCAACAGGGCAGGAGTTGGAAGTGTCGGTTCACCCTATTGCATCTTAGATACTAACACTCTGCTGTTTATACAGAATACTCAGAAAGCCAGCGTTTAATGATGTTACGGAACATGAGCAATTGATCATTCATGTAACTGATATGTGAGGAACTCAGGTTGAACATCTGGTGAAAGAACATGCACACTAAGTGCAATCATACTGCGATTTTCTGTGCTTCCCGACCACCTCAAAGTTTGGTGTTTGCAGTCTCTCGTCCAAATTCTTCAGCAGAATCCTGAAGCTAATCTGGAGAGGGCTTTCAACCCTCTTGGGGGGTCTGAACAATGCAGCGTTGTTTATTAGGTAATTCATTAAAAGGCGTCAAATGAACACATCTGTATTGTTTTAGCTTCAGTGATGCATGTATTGATAGACATACTGCATATTTTGCCCCATCTGGCCCCTAAATATTGGTCATTGATCACATAGTGTCATTATTCCCGATGTCAGGAAAATAAATATTCCTCTATGAAGTAGGAAATGCCTGATGAAGCTGTGAAAGTTTGATAACACGAACGACAGAAAAGTGCATTGTTGTCTTCAAATTTGCAAATGACGGTTCGCTCCCTCTTGCGCTCTTTGAGGCAGCCTGTCAGAACATGGTGATATTTTAAGGCCGTGATCCCCTTGGTGGGGTTAGGCAGCCCACACACAATCCTCATTTAGCCTTGGGTGCGTACACAAAGAAGTCGCTGTACGTAAACACAGACCTAGATCTCGTCCTCCATTTGGGAGGTCAAAGGGCTTGGCGTTGTGTTGATCTAACCCTGTCAATCAGATTAGTTACTCAAAAAAGGATTTAGTGATGGCCCACGCCCACATTTTAAGCCCACAAGTGGCAAATTGTTGATATAAGTGTGATTGTGACTGTGTTGCTGAGTAATTCCGGGAATTCCAAGGACGCAGTTTTGTCATGCCACATTAGACAAAGAACAGGAGGGAAATACTCTCAGATGCTCGAGCAGAGAATCGAACCCAGGTCTAATGCTAACCAGGCAAACCACTCAACCACCGTGCAGCCTCGGTTATATATATATATGCAGTATATATTTAAATTAAACAATATATACACAGTATGTTTATATACTGTGTGTCTGTGTATCATTCCTATTAGTACATGTTCTTACATCAATAGCTATGGCAATGTACTGCCAAAAACATTAGGCATTCCATGTATTAAAATCTATTTTTATTGTATATCACATTCATTTCTTCTAAACTTGAGAGGCCAAAATCTTATCAATTCCAACTTTTTTCATAATTTTTTCATAAATGTTCATACATTTATGCCATTTTTTCATGTCAGACATGCCATGGATGAATGAGTGACTTTAGGCAGCGTTAATGTAATTTAATGTAAGGTAATGTCTCGTCAATGTTATGTATCATTACTGCCATTTACTGACCAGAATTATACATCCTTTGTATTTCAATATGTTTTGTTTAAAATAGACCATTGTATAACTGTGAAACAGATCATTAATGGATTGTAAATAAGTAATAAGTAAATAAACAAATAAATACAAAACTGTGGTGAGACCAGCCATGTTGTTTGGTCTAGAGACAGTGCCACTGAGGAAAAGACAGGAAGCATAACTGGAGGTAGCAGAGATGAGGATGCTGAGGTTCTCATTGGGAGTGACCAGGATGAATAGGATCAGGAAGGAGTACATCAGAGGGACATTACATGTTAGAGGCCTTGGAGATAAAGTCAGTTATCGGCCAGACTGAGATGGTTGGGACATGTCCAGAGGAGAGATAGTGAATATATTGGTAGAAGGATGCTGCCAGGTAGGAGGCGTAGCGGAAGACCAAAGAGGAGGTTTATGGATGTAGTGAAGGAGGACATGAGGGCAGATAGATGCAGAAGACAGGGTTGGATGGAGGAGATGATTTGCCGAAACCTGAAAAGCTGAAAGAGAAACAAGAAACAAATAAACGCAACATAAAGCAAAACTAGAATTTGAATAAATTAAAAAGAAAGTCTGGCAACAACTTGCTAACCGCATACCTGCCTGACCAAAGACGTGTTTGGTACATCTGTTTATGTTACATCACCATTATGTGATTTCAAGTCAAAAAGGCAACTTCAAGGCTGCAAAGGAAGCCAAATGTAAAAGTGGAATGAATAAGGAAATACTACATAATGTACATAATGTCATTTCATAGCAAGTTCAGTCAATTCTAACCCAGAGCCAAGCCGCTGGAGGACAAACAGGCTTAGATGCAGTGTGTCATTATTTACCTACAGGGCCAAAAGGCGTGAACTGTCACTTTGAAAAATCAAAGTGCTGGGTGAAAGACGGGCTTACATCCATCGGCCTTCCACACAGCAGCAGCAGCAACTCAATTGGCGTGTTTATTTGCGATAAGAGCTTTTGGGGCGTCCAAAATGGAAACGCCAGAGAAAATTCTCATTATCACACAAGTGCCAAGTTTTCAATAAGAAGGAATTATGCATGACCAGATGTTCTGATATGGCCTCTGTGGCGCACGACTTTTTTTATTTATTTACCAAATGAATAAAGAGGATTCAGTTCTGTTTTCTCCGCCTTTTTATCACTGGAAATAAATTAAAATGATAAAAAACCAAAACGGGCAGTGGCGGCGGAATGATGTCCCCTGACGTCGGCTCTCATGACCTTAAGTCCTTATCGTCGTCAGCTGCTAATTGAATGACTCCACATCATCACGGGGGTATCATTTAACGTGTCCATTAGGAAGTTAGGACCAGCATGACATTTTGGAGATGTGTCGCATGTGTCTCACATGCCCCTGACGGACGGAATCGGGTTGACGGTGGCCCGGAGGGGACGCTCGTTTGGGCGTCTGGAAAAACCGTGTGAGTCATGGGAAGCAATATGTTGCTGAGTCATGCATTTGGAAAGTGCCTCCAACATCTGGAGACGTCTTGCTAAGCTGGACGGCAGTAAGAGGAATCGTCCGTCTGCTTGTCTATTGCCTAATATAGACAAAACAAAACAGTGCTGAATGCAAAAGCTGAATAATTTATGTTTATGGCAGCACAGCAGTACACATAGAGACATTTGTACATGTCAAGTGAGGAACAATGTGATACCTCGGATATGCATATGAGTCACCGCTTTAAATATAGCCGTAAGGAATCCACTGGATGTGCAGGGACTCCCTCCAGGCCCGAGGCTGCATGAGTCACAATCATAAGGCGGCTTCATCATGAGACCGCAGCCAATAAATTTGCTTGAGCTTCATAGTCCACAAGCATTCCATATTGGCAACCATAAGTGACGCTATCCCACTCAATCTAGCCTGGATGCTGGGATTTAGACAGTTTGAACGTACAGCCTTCCCATGTACAGACACCTTCTCTCTTCAATTGCCATCTCGACACAATCCATGCCTCACAAGCTCATTAAACACATTTTAGCAGCTACACAAGATAACCAGTACTGGAAGCTTTCTAGATCTTCCAGAATCTGCACCTATTCCAGCTGTATTTCTTGAAAAATAGTCTGTTTTAATGTATTCTGACCACGACCAGCCTCCCAGGTTCTCAGGAAGACTTCCAATGTATTGCAGATACCTGGCAACGTAGGAGTTGATAATAAACGGCGATGTGTGCCATATGTGTTAGATCCCGAATCCGATGCGGAAGTAGAAACTGGACAGTCTGAAGTTTCTCAAGAAAAAATGTCTCTGGTTGGCTTTAGTATTTTAGCGTTTTCGGTAATGTGTAATGTGGTCATAGCATGCTTTTTGCGGGACTAGCACGTATGCCTGTGCCTGTATGCACACTCTATAATGCTACACAGAAAACCACTTTTGTTGCATTACTTACACAAACTTACACAAAATAAACACAGTTAGGACACTGATAAATTGTTACTTACTGCTTGACCAAGTAACGTGCATACTAACCCATGTTCACAAAACAGTCCAATGTGAAATGCCGTTGATCCGGAAGTAGAAACTGGACAGTCAGAAGTTTCTCAAGGAAAAATGTCTCTCTACCGTTTTCGGTAATGTGTTATGTGTTCATTGCAGGCTTTTTGTGGGTCTACCAGTGTTTAAGAAAAATCTGGTAGACCCACTGATTGTGGTAGGAAATGAATGTTTCAACTCCAGATTTGATAAGCTTGTAATTTGTACCCTCCCCCTGTATGCACACTCTATAATGCTACACAGACTACCACTTTTGTTGCATTACCTACACAAAATAAACACAGTTAGGACACTGATACATTTTGAGGCCCCCACCTTGATACCAAAGTTTAATGTTGAAATCACAGCTTAAAGCTGTGTGCACACAAATGATACCCCGCCCTGTTTTGCTTTGGATTAGCAATGAAGCTAAAGGCTTATGACGCTGGGTACAAATAAATGCAGGAAATGATTTGGAATAAAACGGAAAATACACGTCAAGATAAAGCATCTCATCAAACATGTTGTTAAAGTTACGACGCTGCTCCCAGATGGAACTGAGTACGATGCTAACTTGCTAATTGGGTCAAATGATTAAGTTTCATTAATGTTCATGTTAAAGGTTAAATAACTGTTAATACTGTACATTTGAATCTGAAAAAAATAATTTCTCTACCAACTGTATGTGGTTTCTTACGTTTTTCTAATTTGCTGTTTTATTATTATTTGACTTATTTATTACTGATTGATTGATTTATTGTCTTTACTCTCAATTTTTTTTTATCTTATTTTGTGTATAGAAAAATAAAAATTAAGATATTTGAGAACAGTGGAATGTTTTATCAGATATTTTGGTGTGGAAAACCGGAACCAAAGTACTGAAAAAGTGTAGGGTATAGCAGAAGCAAAAGCATGGAAGATAGTTTTTTTATTGATTTTTTTTTCCAGTTTTTAAGAAATGCGTTTTTTTGAAAACCTGATGCGGCCCGGCTTCACCCAGAACCTAGCTCCGGTGGCCCCCAGGTAAATTGAGTTTGAGATCCCTGCTTTAGATTGTTCTCATGTGATAGCGCCAAATGGTGCTTTGGCATATGTTATATGTATATGACAGCCTGCAAACAGGTTTTCACATGGACAAAGATGCTTTTAAAACACAATGGAGTCTGAATCATCTTGTATAAATGTGGACAAAGCTTCAGATGATATTCCACGGCATCTAATTGCGGTACAATAATAAGCTGGTATTCTTTACGTCTTTACAATAGCCCGTCAGCGAGGGTCCTCATTTGTACCCTTGATCGTTGTTCCTGTCATACCTCATAAAAGGTACAAACAATGACTCTGTGAGTGCCATAATTATCCCTAATGGATTCTTCTTGCACTCCCGTGACCCAGCACTGCTGCTTTATTGTCTGTCCTCGCTGTTCTAAATCTTTTTGCATTGTCACAAGCGTGTAAAACATTCAACATGATTGCACAGGGAGCTTGTTGTCTGCAAGGAGGGTGAGGTTGTTGCCTCAGCTCCCCTGTGCAGCTGCTGTGGGATGCTTTGCTACCAAGAGCTGCTGCTGCTGCTTAAGCCAAACATCACGTAATTTCCTTTCTCTATTTTAAGCCACCATAACCAGCCAGGATGACCTTTACTGTGGCCCCTAATGCTCCCGAAACACCCCCACACACAGTATCTCCCCCCCGTCAATGGTGGTTCTGATGTCCACCTATTTTTACCCCGTGGTGGCTTGCTTACGCCCAGTACAAACCCCCAACTCGAATAATGGAGAACACTTAATAGCCCCCGCTAAGGTGGCATCAACATTTGTTGAATTTTTACATTTAATAACGGAACTACAAATAATCAATTCCAGGGTCAAGCTGTGGCCATCATACAACTTTTATTTATTGTGTGGACAACGTTTTTAGCAGCATTTTAACTTCATACACTGTGTAAAAAGTGTAAAAAGAAGTTTAACACAGTTAATAATAAAACACAGACAAATGATGGATCTATGTTGATGTTCTTATCCCATTGTAAGAAATGTAAACATTTATATTTCCCCTGAATTATATTAAAATAATTTATTAAGTGATTCATTATTAGTTGTTTTGAATATATTTTTATACACTTTAATATGTTTTTATGACTATATATTTGATATATTGTTGTGTTTTTATATATTTCATATTAATTTCATTTTAATTTTTAATTTGTAAAGTTGTTTTTCAGAAGGAAACACTAAATGCTTTTGAACGAAAGAAACAGAGCATGTTTTTTTTAATAAATGATTACATGTGATTTTTTAAAATGTTTTTAAATGTTTTATTTTAATTTCCATTTTTACAAAAAACACATTTTTGTTACAGTCTTTAAGAATGAAACAGTTTTCTTAATAATTATATATTTATTATATTACATACGTTTATGTTTTTACCTATTGCTGAAGTTAGTCCGACAATAGTGCCTCTGCTGGTTGCGGCCAGGTACTGGAGTGCATTTTGCCTATTCATCCATCCATTCATCATCTATGCCGCTTATTCTCACTAAGGTCGCAGGTATGCTGGAGCCTATCCCAGCTGTCATTGGGCGAGAGGCGGGGTACACCCTGGACTGGTTGCCAGCCAATCACAGGGCACATATAGACAAACAACCATTCACACTCACATTCATACCTATGGACAATTTGGAGTCGCCAATTAACCTATTCATGTAATTAAATACCAAATCTAATTGGTAAAAAGAGGTATTGGACTGTGTTTGGCCTTAGATTTTATTCTGTATGTTTCAGTTGGATGCATGTGAAGCATCTATAAGAGCCTGCATTTGGAGTCCCATCAGCTCCAGTCTACAGGGGGCCGTGTTCATTTATTGAGCAGAAGAAGCAGATGGGGGTCTTGCTCACATGTAGGTGAAGGGGAGGAGGCGCTCTTATCTTGATGTTTTATTCATAGACGGGCGACGAGGAGGGTATGTGTGTGTATGTGGGAGCACATCCGATTGATGGAAACTGTGGTCCAAACTTGCTCTAAAGGGAGGACTATCCAGGATTAGATTCAATCTGGTGGAAACAGGCGCCCCTGCAAACTTCTAGCGTACAATCATTTCCTCTTTGCGAGCAGCCGCCGTGTGACTTTGCCATCAGGTGGCGGTGTCAGATAACGGCAACAAACACAGGATTCCATTCCAGCCATCAGAATTGCAGATCTGGAAATCATATTTCGGGTTTATGGCGGCAGCAGCGACGGCGGCGGCGGTTTCAATACGAGTTTGCGGGGAGAAATTGCCGTGTCATTCAACGCGCAGCGACTCAAGAGCACAAATATTTTAGCGGCGGCGTTATAGAGTTTATTTTTCATTCGGAGCAGCTTGGCTCAGGTGGTTGGCATCCTTTGAGGAGATAAAGGTCGTGGTTTATACAGAAAGGAAACACAAGTTGCGATTAGTCCATTGCTGCAGTTTTACTGGAACTGGACGATATGTGCTGATGTACTTTATATTTGAAAGTAAGGATCCGATTGCTATACGACATCTAAAAACTTTGATTAATCAGCAATAAAACAGGGATCACGGACCTGTACCTATACTTAATAAATGACAAGTTTTGAGAGGCGCTGTTTATCTGGACCAGGGACTCTAAATCAGGGGTCTCAAACTCAATTTACCTGGGGGCCACTGGAGCTAGGGTCTGGGCAAGGCTGGGCCGCATCAGGTTTTCCAAAAAAAAAAAACGCATTTATTAAAAACAGAAAAATATACAAACTTTTTCAGTGCTTTGGTTCCGATTTTCTACAATAAAAGCTCTGATAAAACATTCCACTGTCTCTTACAAATTTCCCCACTGAGGGACGAATAAAGGCATATCTTAAATATCTTAATTTTTATTTTTCTGCACTAAATAAGATGAAAAATAAATAAACAAATCAAGATTAAAGAAAATCAATCAATCAGTAATAAATAAATATAATAATAATAATAAAACGGCAAATAATAAAAACTTAAGAAACCACATATAGTTGGTGGGTAGACAAATTATTTTTTTCAGATTAAAATGAACAAAGCATTATTAGAGCCCTGTAGACATGACAAAACACGACTATAGTCACATTTATACTTTGTTTATTTACAACATATTGCGCAACTGCAGGGTCTTGAGACACATGCTAACTCGCAAACTAGAGAACTAGCGACCTAAACGGTAGCCTTCAAGTTATTTCCTTTAAACTTAAATAGCCAAAAACTGACCACTTCCACACGGATAGGGAGGATAACTATTAACAGTTATTTAACCTTTAACATGAACATTAATCAAAGGTAATAATTTTTTCTGGGTACATGATACCATACAGCATCCATATCAAACTTGCGCGGGCCGCACTAACATTAAACTTTCATATCAAGGCGGGGGCCTCAAACTAGTGTCCTGCGGGCCACATTTGGCCCGCGGGCTGCGTGTTTGAGACCCCTACTCTAAATAAACACAGATAAATAGAGAAGAGCAGCAAAGCGAGAGACACGGAAGAACGAAGATAGAAACGGGTGACAGATTTGGATAAAGAGGACACCCAAATGAGCAAATGAGAAAAATATGTCTTCCTATCAAATGACAGCATGCAACTGAGACAAAAAACAAAGCTTTTGACCAGACATATCCATTCAGGTCTGAGATCAGGTCCAAGAAAATAAGCAGTCTTAGACCTGACCTTGCAACCTGCTGCACTTTCCCAAACACTCTTTTATCAAACCATTCCGAGCGTCATGTTAATCATCGGGTTTCCCTCTCAACAAAGCCTAATTGTAGTGGGATTCCGATGTCGTGTCGTGTACATAAACGGGAACAGGACTGAATGATGGTTCATTAATTGGGTGTCATTAAGACCTTTTTCAAGTGCTGGCAGCAAATGAACATAAACTATCACTCTCGCACCCAAGTGGCTAAGAATGTGGCCGGCGACCAAAGGATTCGTTTCTCCAGAAAACTGCGGGCTTCATTTTTAATAAATGGTGTTCATGTGCTAGCCCTCGTCTTCAGTGACTTTCTGCTGAGTAAGCACTTTGGGTTCGCTTTTTCGCTAAAAGTGCAGACAACTCCATTTTGGACTCATAGTCCTGTTTAACCGACTCCTCTTTACACCAGACTGGTGACATCAAGTCCATATTTCAAACCAAAACATGATTCAGTGTAGAAATTGGACGTGGTAGGTCTGCTGCAGAGGATGTAAAGCCAGAACATCACGTCGACATTCCTGAGCTTGCGGCCAGTGGGGGGGGGGGATTCGGGAGCCAAGTGCTCTGAATGATCTTTTCAGACGCTTCCAGTGGAAAGCAAATATAAAACAGCTGCTGCATGGGAGCATCAGCAGTTGCAGGATTGTGACTTCACCAATGACTGGTTTGTTCATCACGTTATTTTGCTTGAGGACCAAAAAGTGTACCGTTATTGAAGGAACGTGAAGGCACCCCGCTGAAGTTACTTTTCATTTCAAATGCATCTTAATTGTAATGGTAATGGTAATGGTTTTATTTCATTTGAACATGCATCAGATTACAATTGAATGCATCACATAATCAGTTCCCAGTTCCACATGTCCAAAAGGAGTAGGAAGAAGCAAAGCTTATTAAATCCTACCCCTCCATCTGGTACTTTTACAATCAGTAACTGTTACATTTGTTCACTTCCTGCTTTGCATAATGCAGTTTAAGGTTTTTTTGTTTTTGTTTTTTTTAATAATGCACCTCGTACCGAAGTAGGAGATGATATGAGCATCCAATGCCATAATGGGTACCATAGTAAGTGTCAATATAGTGATATATATAGCACATCATGACTGGTTCAAGACTCTTCATCCTTGTATTTAGCAAACATCAACTGCTTGTATTGTTTCTTGAATTGGCTCATCGTTGTGCATTGTTTGATTTCCTTACTCAATCCATTCCGTAGTTTGATTCCACATACTGAAATGCTATGGCTTTTTTTAACATAGTCCTTAATTATCCCATAGAAACAATTTATATAAGTTTGAAGACACTTTCTCATTCAATATGATACAATAATGTATCCAAATGTTTGATTGGTAATGTCTGAGAACTTAAACACAACTAACAGTAGAGACCGGCTGTCCCAATATAGGTTGTAACAAGAACAGACACCCCAGGTTTAACAATTTTAACCGTACACGTCATGGTAGAATGAGGAAAAACGCAATTTTCAGACATTTCTACATAGAAACAATATGACTTTGTCTGAGAATCATTGAGTTGACAATAAAAAGAACAAGAGCAGGTAATTAAAGTCTATTGTTGTGACCAACGAGGACCACAAGAGGAAATGGAGCGTTGTTGGTATTGTTTCTGTGGTAGTAACAACGTAGGACCCTTCCAGTGAAAACAAAATCTCAATCTCAAGACATTATTTTAGTCAATGTTTTTTAAAAGGTATATTTTTGTATGTGTTTTGGCCTTTTACCCACAAACAATGTTGGCTAAAATGGCCTTTGTGTTTGAGATTAGAGCACCAACTGTTTCTCTGTAAATGTTAGTTTTTTCAAGAAGAATTGCTTTGAATGGTCTGTATGTTCTACATTCAACAGGATTATACAGAAAACGCCACACCGATTTGTACGAAAATTGTTTTTTTTGGTGGTGCATGGGCTAGGTAAGAACAATCTAGATACATCAATTGTCAGCTAACTAACACATATGTATATGGACCAACAATAGTTTAGCCTAAGATAAGGTATTTATTGACAATTATATTATGTAGCCAGTCTGGCTAGCCAGCCCCGTGTTCCGTCTTGGGCTCGAACTAAGATCTGCAGAATAACTGTCAGGAGCGCTAGCCGTCGAGCTAAAAGCTTGAACTGTCAAGTGGACATCCAGGGCAATTCTTAAGGATCAGGGAGTGAGGTTTACTAATGTACAGCCGCACAGCTGCACCAGGTGGCATCCGTTACTATCCCTTTAAATGAACGGCAGCACTCATGCAGCCCCCTAATTATGACAGTTGGTCATTTTGGTGATTTCAGTTTGTGTGTTTTCTTTATGATAAATATTTTCTTGGCGGGGATGGACGGGGTCATGAGTGGTTAGCGTGCAGGCCACACAGATAGGAGACCTGAGTTCGATTCCACTCTCGGGCATCTCTGTGTGGAGTTTGCATGTTCCCCGGCATTCCAAAAACATGCTAGGTTAATTGGCGACTCCAAATTGTCCATAGATATGAATGTGAGTGTGAATGGTTGTTTGTCTATATGTGCCCTGTGATTGGCTGGTGATCACTGGGATAGGCTCCAGCACCCCTGCGACCTTCGTGAGGATAAGCAGTAAAAGATGAATGAATGAATGAATGTCCTTGGCGGACGTTTTCACTTTACTGACTGAGGTCCTAGCGTACTTAGACTACTGTACGTTTTTGGCAGTACTGCTTCTTGTTGGGATCCACCAGGAATCCTTAAAGCAGTCCAACAGCAACACAAAGCCTTGCTTCCGCTTTGCACACTGAAAAGTCACACAAGGACAATAAAACAAGATCTACACGCCGTCACATATTCAATTTGAGCTCCTTATTAAATCACACAGCTGTTCGGCATGCCGTGTCCTGAACTCCCGCAGGGTGGCGGGCGGTGCTTTTAGCCAAGACCACGACTGGCTGACTCGGGTGTCATCGACTATTGATGGTGGTCTCCATCTGAATTACAGTACACGTCTGCGATGAGGTCATGTGGAAGCGGTGGTCCTCAAATGTGCGCAGAGCAGACAGGAGCGGGGTTTCTTCTCCGTATGTGCGGTTAAGGAATTCAGCTTAACTATGAGCAGGTGTTTTGTGTCACATGTGAGATATATTTTCTTCCAAAATACATAATCCTGTGGAAAAAGGTCCTAGTGGCATTGCTGAGTGACATGGAGATAAATAACCTTCAAACACGCTGAGTGTGCACATCTCCACTGCATGCAGTGTATGCTTCTTTTCCAGAGGAACGCTGTGGCGATGTACACTCGGTTGCCAAATGCAACATGTCCAACCACGTAAGGCGTGGCAGGGTGGGGCACAAATGTCACAGCTTGTTTTTTTTATGCTAATAAACGATCTTATGACTATGACAGGGCAATAAAACAGACATTGTGATTCCTGACATGGCAAACAACAACAACAACAAAAAAAATCCACACTATGCCACAGAATGGTGGAATAAACAACTTCTTAGGGTGGAGAGAATCCTTTAATCATCATTATATGTGTGGTTTGTTTGTTCATAGAACACGCACAGAATGATGCACAACTCTGTATCTGTGTCCTTTCTTTCACCTTTCAAGCACTGCATGGTGTTTCATGGAGGATTGTAATGCATATTTCGTATGTTAGAGGCCGCAAAGGAAGCTGCAAGTGCCAGAATTGTGATGAAGAAGTTGACCAATGATACTGAATTCAATAAAGAGCTGGTACCAAAGTATGACGGTTGCCTCTGTTTCAAAAATTGTAATGTAAAGGAAACATAAAGTTTACATTCAAGCCAAGAACAAAAGATGAGCTCTTTATGACTTCCGGCCGCCCCTGCCTTTTTAGGCTTTTAAAGCATGACAGCTACAATATGTCCGTTGACAAACTCAAAGGTGCTAACAGCATTCAGGGAGAATTTCCACTGGATGCTCCAAGACGGAGGGTAACAATTGGACATTGCTTCCATGCAAACTAGTTTTTGGAAAGCTAAGAATGAGTCTCGCGTGCGATCTGTGCCAATTTTCAGCGCTCCAGATGAGTTTATTTCATTCCGGCTTTTTGTTTTTTTCTTAACAACCGTCTTTAGAACATCTGAACGCCAGCTGGAGGGTCTCGGCCTGCCTTCGGCGGGATTATTGGGATTTCTTATTTTTCGGTGCAGCCTTCATTAGGACACAGATATAAATACTGTATATAGGTGGTGCTGCTTCAATTGGCCCATGGTATTACATTGCTCAAGCTCATTGAAATTCCAATAAACATACATAAATATATTCATAACTAAAGGCCAAAATTCATTTCCATCTCATTCACAAGGAGGAGGCTTCCATGTTACACGCTACATGTTTCCAACACATTATCATATCTGGGATGCTTCCAATGCATGAGAAAAGCAATGCAGCAGTAGCAGGATGGATGTATTTTAAAAAGAATGTCAAGAGAACATGAAAGGGTTTCTTACCAAAGGTGCCACGGTTCAAACCTGGATTGGATTTAGCGCAGATGTTCACCAGGAGACTTTTACTTGATGTTTTTTGGGTTGTTTTTTTTTTTTTTTGTGGAGTGCTACTTGTGGAAAGATGGCAATGTGAAAAGGTCTTTGCACAGTAAATAGTATCAGTATAAGGAATGACATTAAAGTTGCTTTTAGAGTAGTGTAACTGAAGGTGCGCTGAAGGTGGGTTGGCTTCCTGTGTATTATGATTGATAGATTATTGTCATATATTGTATTGTATTTATTGTCATTGCACAATATCACAGCAGTGAAATTGCCAATGAAATGTTGTTGCCTGGCTCCCGCATAATAATAAATAATAATAATAATGTGGAGAATAAATAGATGACAAATATGAACAATGTACAGTGTAAACAGTAATTTGTACAAATAATTTAAATATTTTGAATAAATGATAATAATTTAAAGTTTTACATGTGCGTGTGGGCAGGTGAGTGAGTGGAAATTTAAAGGGAACCTATTGTGCTTTTTCCACTTTTCTGACCTATAAATGTAGTTATAATGTTGTATTCTCGTGTTATACGATACCAAAGTTTCAAAAGATAATGAGGTTTGTGCATTTGGAAGTGAGCCCTGAAAGAAGTTTGGAATGGCTCAAAACGCTCGGTTTCAGAAGGCGTGGTAAAACTATCCCTTTGTGATGTCACAGAGAGGTAAATTTCCTTATATGGTTCATAGTCAGGGAGGAAATACATCAGGAATAGGTGAAGGTTCTAAAAAAATGTTCTCTGTGTGCATTATTGTGTGTAGCTGGGGTTATAGGGTTGGAAAAATGAGCATAATAGGTCCCCTTTAAGAAATTTTGGATGAGTCCAACCCCATGCTAATAATAAAACAGTGATATATAACAGTGATACTCAGCGTTAACTTGATGTCTAACACAGAATGACAAAGCTGTGAAAGGACTCCAGTTATTTTTAACACCACATTCTTAACAGTCACACAAGTGAAAAAAGAATTTTTCCACTGTGTAACGCTGACGCAGACTTTCTAGACATCTCAGCAAGATTGAATTCAATTCGTCTTTCTCACCTTCTTATCAAATTGCTGGAATTGCTTTCTTTTGGCCCTTGGCAGGTTATTTAGCACTAAGTAAAACCATAACATGCATAGACATTGAGTCAGCTTTGTTTGGTTTGGTTTGATTTTGCAGATCGATACAACACAGAGCAAAGAGACTAGTTTCATTCATTCATTCATTTTCTACCGCTTATCCTCACAAGGGGTGCTGGAGCCTATCCCAGCTGTCTTTGGGCGAGAGGCGGGGTACACCCTGGACTGGTTGCCAGCCAATCACAGGGCGCATATAGACAAACAACCATTCACACTCAACATTCAACCTAGCATGTTTTTGGAATGTGGGAGGAAACCGGAGTACCCGGGGAAAACCCACGCATGCACGAGGAGAACATGCAAGCGCCACACAGAGATGGCCAAAGGTGGAATTGAACCCTGGTCTCCTAGCTGTGAGGTCTGCGCTCTAACCACTCGACCACCGGGCAACCCCACAGACTAGTTTGTTATATGCAATATTGTACATAAAAAATGATGTATGATTGAAAACCCAATCATACCAAAACTAGGACTTGGTTTGGCTTTATATTTATGAACAGAGACATATGGCATATATGGAACATATGGCATACGTATGGGACATATGTCTTTTAAATCAATTTAAAACTGGGTTACTTTGGCGGTCATACAGCCAAGCCTCACTGTCTGCATCGGTAAAAGTTGTGTGTGTGTGTGTGTGTGTGTATCTCAGGCTGTATGAGTGTGTTACACAAAAAGCCAAAGGTGCTAATTTTGTCACATAGCAAGAGCCAGAAGCCAGCTACAATCAAGACACGCAGCATCCATGGGTGTTTCCGACTTCTGGTGATCACACGCTTTTAATTCATTGCGTTGCGCTGCCATTTCTGTAGCAGCGCCACATCAGACAGACCGGGCCGTTAAGAAAGTGCAGCACGTTATTAAGGTCTTATGAAGCTGTGTCACAGAGAGAGTGACGCTACTGGAAACAAGACCAACACCCTGACGGCCCGCCAAAACCTCCACAAGGAACTGCCTAAAATACATCCCATGCCGGCCCCTCCCACCAGCGGGTACTTTGAGCGATTCTTTCCACTCCTTCGCTGCTCTTAGTCAAGTGTGGTTTACTTGTGACGGCACAAAGGCTCCTTGTACAGTAGCCATATGAAAAATTGCTGTTTGGGTTCTGGAAGGAGGATGATGGGGTGGGTCTCATGTGCAGCCCATAAATGTTTTACTAAGTGCCTGATCAAAACTCACCTGATGCAAATACATCACAAATCATCCTTTTTAGCCCGACTTCGTCCATCAGATAAAAAACACCAATATAAAATACAAGATAAAAGACAACATACAATAAATAGGGGGAGGGGACCATGTGAAGCAGTTAAAGGGAATAGGCAAGTTTGAACAGATGAGTTTTGAGTTTGGATTTGAATATGGGAAGAATGGCAGAGTTACGGAGGTCTGGTGGCAAAGAGTTCCAGAGTTGAGGAGCAGAGCGGCTGAAAGTTCTGCTCCCCATAGTGCTAAGACGTGCAGGATGGGGGTGATGTGGTGGGATGAGGGGGTTCTGGTGATAATCCGGGCAGCAGAGTTCTGAACCAGTTGTAGTTTATGGAGGGATTTTTGAGGAAGGCCGAAGAGGAGAGCGTTACAGTAGTTGATGCTACTGTAACAAGTGACAAGGCTATGGACGAGGATGGCAGTGGTGTGGCCTTCTCCATCACTGCCCCCACCCTCTGGAACTCTTTCCCCCATTCACTCCGTGCTTGCCCTGACCTTCCCAGTTTCAAAAAACAACTAAAAAGCCACCTCTTTAAATCTGTTTTTAATGTCTAACTTTTTATACCTGGCTGCTGTGCCCCGCCCCGCTTTTACTCATCTTTTAACTGTGTATTAACCAATCAATGTTGTATTTTGGTGTCTTCTACTCTGTTTACTTGCTTTTATTCAACTCCGTTCTTCTGTAAAGTGTCTTTGAGTATTTTGAAAAGCGCTATACAAATAAAATGTATTATTATTATTTTTGACAGTTCTGGTGGTGAATGCAGATGCGGTTCGGACATCATAGCCATCATTTAATTAATGATCACTGTTTTGTGGTTGAATGTGGTCTGTATTAGAAAACAATATGCATATTTAAGTACATTTTATGTATTCAAGGCCTAAATTAAGTATTTTCAAGCATAAAATACAAATATAAGGCATTTAAAAGTCATGATATGAAGTGTTATACACTATATGAAGCGTTCTGCAGTGTAGAGAGTGGCCGACAGCAGCTCCTGTGTGAATGTTGACTGCTTGTGTCCTCTGTTTGTTAATAACGCGATTAAAGTGCACCGTGAGTCTCTCCTTAACCATAAACAGTGGCAGTAGAGTAGTAGTCTAGACTGATTTCAAGGTGTCAGTAATGTTTCCTCAATGTTGAGACAAAAGCCATCGCAGGAGCTGTCAATGCTCACATATTTATTATTACTTTTTATTATTATCATTATTATTTATCTACTATATTGGGTAATACGTGTGTAAAGGTGACTATAGGTGTATTCTTTAATGTTTACAGAGCTCTTATAATGGTTAAAAATGTATTTAGAAGGTCATAAACAGGTTTTCTGAGCTCTAACTGCAAAAATATTCAATTATGTTTTAATTTTTATGTATTATTATAATTAATAATTAATTATTAAATTATAATTATATTATATTAATTATTATATTATATAATTCTAATCAATTATTTTTTAGTTTTTTAGTTTTAATTTTGAATGTATGTATATTTCTATTTATTTCAATATGATGGATTAATATTGAATCCTAAGATTACCAGCAGGTGCATAAATTGTGCTAACAGCCCTATTCTCTAGAGGGGTACTAACTGTATTGTAATGCAGTTCTTGCAGCTTAGAAATGGAATTGTTGGATAGCAGTGGTGTGCAGCCAGGGCCAGGAAGGCCTTCTCTGCTGGCCTATCCATCACCAGGAACGCTGACCCACATTTCAAACTTAAACTGAAGTATTTGTTCCATGAAATGATATTAATTGATCCCAATAGCCTATTCGTAGCATGTTGTTGACTTGACTTTTCCTCCAGTCAAAGTTCAGCTTCTATGTGTTGCCATATTGATCTAATCTGCTCAGGGCCTTCAGAATCAGGAGTGCTGGCCCATGTCGCATATATAAACTATTAGGACTGGTTGTTTTTTTAGCCAATCAGACTTCGCCTCTCAGGACATCAGCACTTTTCCATCCAGAAACAAACTAGTCTGTTAGGCTGCACGGCGGTCGAGTGGTTAGCGCGCAGACCTCACAGCTATGAGACCAGGGTTCAATTCCACCCTCGGCCATCTCTGTGTGGAGTTTGCATGTTCTCCCCGTGCATGCGTGGGTTTTCTCCGGGTACTCCGGTTTCCTCCCACATTCCAAAAACATGCTAGGTTAACTTTTCCATCCAGTCCAAATACAGTATGTTGACAAGCACAGAGAACATACGCTCTCTCCATCGTCTGCCATTGCACTCACGTCCTTCTCGCCACAATGACCCCAGCAGTACGTAACGCTGTGGTTTGCGCCTACCTTTCAAACGTGCTAAAATAGACACAAAAACAGCAACCGGAAACTGTTTCAGGCTTTGATAAATCGCATTGCGGGTGCTAAATGATAGCACTTGCATCTCCTCCTTCCTGTGCTTTGAGAGTTCTGATCATCTGCATATATTTTGCTAATAGAGGGGTGTCAACAATCCTCAGTGCGCCCTGTTATTAGATCAGCTTTGCAGCCGCAACCAAGTTTGCATGTGTTTTTACACATGCAAAGCTTTAGTAGTACAGGCCTTATATGTGTTGTTTTGATTTGTTAAAGTTGTGGGTTGAGTTGCTTGTTGCTCAAACTCAAGTCCAAACGGAGTCACTTTTTAGAAACTGGCCACTCGTGTTGCTTTGAGTGCTCTGTTGTTGAATTGCAAGTAATTTGGTCGGCTATTAACAGACCCGCTTGTGGTCTGGAGTCACAATAGCATCTGTTGTTCTTGTACCCGAAGAAATGTAGTCATGCTCTCTGCACCACACGGCCTCCAGTCATCGTTTATTTAACGACTGGAAGCCACGAGGGGGGACGAATACGTCACGTTAGTTATGACCAACAAAATCTGACAAAACAAAAGCGTGCTAACAAAACTGAGAAGCCCTTGCGTACACCACCCTGCACATGACTCAACAGGAAAGGAAAAGAAAAATACATCACGCAGCTAAAATGGCCACTTGAACCACACAACACAGCCTTGTTTGTCAGAGAGGAACACATAGACATCTAGTATTTGCTAATTATGCTTACTTTACCTCATGGAACTTTAAAAATACATATTTACATATGTGTCTTCTAGACGTTCCTTATATAGGTGGTCCTTGGTCTACATGAGTTCTATTGCTTTACTAGGGAGGGAGATCATGAGATCAGATGTTCAATGATAGCATCTTTAGCCATGAGAATGGTAGCAACATTCGAGACCGATCATGCAACCAATTTTGATAGCTTTTTACAATCTAATTTAACTCCACTCTTCACAAAGTATCATCGTCATTCTTCACCGATGTATTCTTCGATGTTGAGAGGCATCCTGACATCATACGCCACCCGCCTGGACAGAACCGGGGGTTGCAGTCTCATCGTTTTTGGACGCTTGCACCATTTTTTTTCTTCTTTATTTCGAACAATATCCAAAACACAACAAACCAAACATAAATGAACACAAATAAAAAATACCTAGTATGTACATATAAACCTACACATGTTCGAAAGGGAATGGGAAGAAGTCAAGAATTATCTAGTTCCACCCCCCCTAACCACCCAGATTCCAACCTCATCCCAACAAATCATATATTATTCCTAGTCTACCAGAATGAAACATTAAACATCAAAACAAGACGAACAAATAAACAGAAATCTTTAAAGGCCCATTACGGTTTAAATACTCTGTGACGACGCATTGGTCACAGTATCCGTAGGAACGGAACATGTTCTTATCTGCTTTGTGGTCACATTGAGTACATGAGAAGATGTGTGTTATGCTGACATTTTCGATCAACAGAAACACAAACGCATCGTAAATGTCATGGCAGGTGTTTTGATAGGATGTAAAGCGGAAGTTTGTTTTGACTTTTTACACATCGTCAAGCGACATCCTGCGAGCTAATCTGCAGATTTGTGATGAAGGCATCTGCGAGCATACAGTCTTGATCCCCGTACCAGCGACGCGTACACGTTCTTGTGAGATTAATTAGCGCCGGTGAACACACACGTGTGCAGAACGATGCCTTTCATGTCCTCATGTTTCACAAGCTGCACATGCTTACGTGACTTCAGGAGCCACAAGGTGAACACTTTCTCCTCCTAGATGGAGTATAATTCATGATAAATCCTCTTTTTCTCTCGCGTGGATGTTGAAATAGGACCAAGCTGATGAATGGCAGTGAACATCCCCAAAGCAGGTGTGCACCAGGGATTTCTGTGCAGGAGGTCAAAAGAAGAGTAGAGAAAGCCTTTCTGAAGCCTTGTAAATCCCCCCCCCCCAAAAAAAAAAAAATCTAACCTCAAATAGGGATTATCACCTTTTTTCTTCACTTCTGGATATTTGGCTTCATGGCACAGATCAAGGTTGTTCCTCCCGCAGATTAAAGTATCTCCTCTGCTCTCTTCTCCTCTGTGAAAGTGAACTTAAAGGTGCCGTGGTGTATTTTGAACATGCTCGCCACAATCCCGCTTGTGCACGGCGTGCTTAGCAATGAGCCGGGGAACTTTTAAAACATAGTGAGTGTGCAGCGTGTATCGCCTTACGATGCGCTGAAAACGCAACGTTTATTCATTCATTCATTTTCTACCAGGTGCTGGAGCCTATCCCAGCTGTCTTCAGGCAAGAGGCGGGGTACACCCTGGACTGGTTGCCAGCCAATCACAGGGCACATATAGACAAACAACCATTCACACTCACATTCATACCTATGGACAATTTGGAGTGGCCAATTAACCTAGCATGTTTTTGGAATGTGGGAGGAAACCGGAGTACCCGGAGAAAACCCACGCATGCACGGGGAGAACATGCAAACATGGAATGGATTGAGTACAGAACATGCAAACATGCATCGGTTTCAATATCGGCAATAAAGATCGATACCAATTGTATTTAGCAAACATCAACTGCTTGTATTGTTTCTTGAATTGGCTCATCGTTGTGCATTGTTTGATTTCCTTACTCAATCCATTCCATAGTTTGATTCCACATACTGAAATGCTATGGCTAGCACAGGGGTCAGCAACCCGCGGCTCCAGAGCCGCATGTGGCTCTCCAGCCTCTTTGTTGCGGCTCCCTTTGCAATGCTTGAATATTTTTTAGCACCCGTGTAGTGAAAATGCACGTCTTTGTTATGAGTTTACAAAAATCCAACTTTGTGTGAGACCATGAATGCATCCTGACTGAGTTCTGACTGGTGACTGAATGAGCAGACAGGATGCTATCCAGTTCTCTCTGACAGGTTAACATGAAGGGAAATGAGTAATACTTTGAGTTATTTGAGTTATTAATTATTATTAATGAGTTATTTGACGATTCTAAAAAATAAATTAGAGCTCATTTAAAAACAAAAGTTTATCTCCAGTACTAGCAAGAGTACTCCAACTCGTCTTTTTTTTCCCTCCAATGTTGTTTTAAACATACAACGTTTTGCGGCTCCAGGCTATTTTTCTTTAGTGGGCAAGTGGGTGAAATGGCTCTTTTCATAGTAAAGGTTGCCGACCCCTGGGCTAGCATAACGTAGTCCTAGCATAGAAGTGTTTCAAATGTACTTCTTCCCTGAGATCATATTTCTCCTCTCTTGTAGAGAAGTATTGAATGACATTTTTAGCTAATTGGTTATTTTTAGCCTTATGCATTATTTTAGCTGTTTGAAGATGAACTATATCAGCAAGTTGAAGTATTTGTGATTTTAGAAATAAGGAATTAGTATGTTCTCTGTAGGCGGCATTATGAATTATCCTTACTGACCTTTTTTTTTCCTTACTGACCAGTACATTTAGTGAGTGAAAATTGCTTTTATAGTTATTAGCCCATATTTCTACACAATAAGTAAGATATGGTAGAACCAGAGAGCAATAAGAGAGCAATTTGTCATTTTATTTGTGTTCAAAAACAAATTTTAGCTAGCTAGTTTCACTGCCAGTTGTTCCAGGGTTGATTTTGAGGCATGTCTTATTCTATGCTCCTTCTGTTTTAAAAGATCAAATATACATTAAATACTGCCTGATATTTCTGATGCTAAATATCTCCAATAACTGTCGTTTGTGTTGTATTTTTTATAAGATACTTATCAATATAGCCATATTTTGTGGCCTTTAGGACTTTGTTTTTGTTTATTTCTCCACCACCAAGTTTTCAGCGCTTTCAGCATCGACTTGGCTCGGAGCTTTGTTTTGCCCTTAAGTAAAAACAATGTGTCTGCCTGAGTGGAGCTCTCACCTCCAGCGGTGAATCAAATGGACATTTCTTTCCCTTTGGGGCACAGCGCTCAGTGACCGGCCACTATTGATGGTCTCTCCGCCTCCCTGGTTCGCATTGACGCTGTCTTTCAGCACTGGACCCTCATGGAGGTCCCGTCAATAGCTAAAGCCAGGAAAAAGCCACCTAAAAGAACGTAAGCATGCATTAACAACTACATCTTCAGTCAATAAGGTGATAACAAATTTTAGCATTTTATAAGTGATAAATGAGTCTTACAGGCTGGGTATGCTTGTTTTATAACACCACAAGTATCCCCATCCAACAACGCCAAGGCCAACCAATCCCTGTTACTTTGTTTCAAAACAACAGCGACATATCACATGATGTTTTGAGCAGATTATGGAAATCATGGGTATACTTTTGCTGAACGTCAAAACCAGGTGGCTTAATTAAACAAGCCGATTATGTTGATTTCAATGTTAAAAATCAATGCACGCGTGTCATTTTACTTTGCTGCACATCGTTACAAGTCAAGAGGAACATTACAGCACAAAAGTATGTATTTGTCTTGTGATTTGTTGTTCCAAGATAGATTTACATCCATTTCTCGTGTCGGTGCTGTCTAATCACGGTTGTTAATGTGGTTTTTCGATGAAATACTTTGCTATAAAACCATTTTTATTGCTCTGAATGCAAAATAAATGTTCCTGACATACGTGCTTGTCATTAGGCAGCATAAAAAATCAAAGGCTAGCATGTTTCTGAAAACTAGCAAGAGAATGCATCCTTCTTTTTACTTTTTGCTAATCAAATTCGCAGAAATAGCAGTATTTTAACTGTATTTTAACAAATTATATATAGAATACAAATGTAATTAACTACAGAACATACCAGCAAAATAAATGTTGCTGACATACGTGCTTGTCATTAGGCAGCATAAAAAATCCAGCAAAAAAAATCAAAGGCTAGCATGTTTCTGAAAACTCGCAAGAGAATGTATCCTTATTTTTACATTTTGCTAATCAAATTAGCAAAAATAGCAGTATTTTAGCTGCATTTTAACAAATTATATATATAATACAAATGTAATTAACTCCAGAACATGCCAACAAATGTTTGTAGCAAATGGCTAGCATGAAGATAAACCAGCTTTAGTTTCACCAAAAGGCTCACATAGAGGTAAGAAGACAGAACATGTTAACATTAAGCGAGACTGTAAACAAATAATTTATATATACATAAAAAAATATAAAATAATATAGAAATATAAAATATGTCAGGTGTGGCTAAAATTGCTAGCATGGGGCAAAATTAGCCTTAAGTCTTCTCTAAAGGCGCACAAAAAGGTAATTAGATTAATTAATTGTTGGAATTAAGAGAGACTCTTCATGTTGTTTCAACAAATTAGGACCAGACAGCTCTTTATTTGACAGAAGCTAATTATGAGCTATGACACAACTCATAATGCATTGCGTCTGAGCAAAGCAATTCAATGGAGGACAAGCGGCATAGAAAGTAGGTGGATGGATCAATGGATGGATGGATGGATGGATGGAGGGATAGATGGATGGATGGATGGATGATGGATGGAAGGACGGATCATTGGATGGATGGATGGATCAATGGATGGATCAATGGATGGATGGATGGATGGATCAATGGATGGATGGATCAATGGATCAATGGATGGATGGAGGGATAGACGGATGGATGGATGGCACTACAACGCTGCATCTGTCTACCAGAGGGAGCCAGAGGAGCCCAGATGGAGGCTTCCATCATTGCAGTGCCCCAACAACCACCAATTACTGCCTATGGGTGTTACGTTGCTGTGTGATGAGTTTAGTGTTCTTGGTAAGATGACACCACGAGTTATATTGAGTATTTAAAAGGTTAGTAGTAGTTCTGAAATAAAGGAGATGTCACAAGATTAGAACTTATTAAATAATTTCGCTATTTTATAACGTTTTATACATGGTGTAGGCCACACGGTTCAAAGTTTAAGAAAAAAGGAGCGGCTTATACACCAGAATTATGGGAATTGAGATTTAGGTTGTTGTCATTCAGTGTGTCTGTTAGTGTAATTTCAACAAATTAGGTGTTTGGTCGCACATTGAAAATATGATGCCTCAACTTGCTTCCTGTCTGAGCTTAGTTTGATTGTTGTAAAGCTATGTTCAGTTGTGAAAAGTGTTAAGTTGATGGGTGAGCCAATAACAGCGTATTCCCCTCAAATGAAATAAAGAAATAACACCGTCAATCAGAGGCAATGAGGTGTATTACTTGTAATTATTTTGTTGCCGGAACAACAGCCCTGCTTTGGTTATCATCTAAATGCAAATTGGATGTGAAAGGCATCTGCTGTGGATGTCAGCTAACGTCAAAAAGAAAGCAGCAGCAGCTTTGGCTCATTCTTGGTTTGCTGCCACTTGTTTTCTTTTTCAACCCCACAAGAATGCTGCGCAGTTGGTCGGCTACTGTTCATCATTTCCCTGTCTCCCTGGATGTGTTTTGTTTGTTTGTTTGTTTGTTTGCTTGCTTTGAGGCATCCAAGAGTTTCAGTTAGCAATAAAACGCATGAACTCATGGCGCCACGGCATCAAATTCCACTCATGACCCTCGTCACAAGATGCGCCCGCACGTAAAACCATGGAAAACGATGAACAAGAAAAACAGTAAAACAGGAAAACAATGCTCTTGCATCGGGAATTTAACAGGCTTTTTATTCAAATACTTGCTTTGACTCAAGTTGACATTTTCCGGGAAAGTGACCTCTTGTTTTCGTGCAAACAATGAAGGGAGCAGCTCGTTTAGTTTACGACTTTTAGGCTGCTGACTTCACTTCATCTTTTACAATCATTTAAGACAGTGGCCGTTAATTGGAAGCAGGTGATAATTAAAAAGCGAGTGTTATTCCCCAAAGGTGAAAACTGACTATATACTTCATAACAAGTACATTATTTAACTTTAATAATGTTTTGAATTGCATGAGACAGTGGAAAAAGAAAACGTACCTCTCTTCGACCGCATTTGTTAATCCGTGTATTTCAGAACACAGCAACAAGAGAAACGATGTTGGACTGGGATAATAAGCAAACTTCTCAGACAGCTTTAATAGTGCTGATTAGGGCTGTAACGAATACATGCACAGTGTTACCTGGGTTTTCCGCTTTTCGACAACTGAAATGTACGAAAACCGAGGTACTTTTTCTCCATAGGAATTAATGAAAATCAGATTATCAATCCATTGCAGACATTCATTAATTTATTCATTTTCTACTGCTTTTCCTCACAAGGGTCGCGAGGGCTGCTGGAGCCTATCCCAGCTGTCTTCGGGCGAGAGGCGGGGTACACACTGGACTGGTCGTCAGCCAATCACAGGGCACATATAGACAAACAACCATTCACACTCACATTCATACCTATGCACAATTTGGAGTCGCCAATTAACCTAGCATGTTTTTGGAATGTGGGAGGAAAACCCACGCATGCACGGGGAGAACATGCAAACTCCACAGAGATGGCCGAGGGTGGAATTGAACCCTGGTCTCCTAGCTGTAAGGTCTGCGCGCGAACCACTCAACCTCCATTGCAGACATCCAATATATAAACCCAAAATACATTTTATAGAGAGTCATGTTCAATAAGAAATGTACAAACGATGAGTCAGCAACGTATAGGATGTAATGTTGCTTGTTTTCGCCGTAGGATGCTGTTCAGACCAAATGGGCAAATTTGTTACATGCATGAAAAAAAAGGTGCAAAATTTTGAAACAAAAAACCAACCATATAAAAACTGTATTAGTACTACTTGTAGCAAAAGCTCCGTCCCAATGACTAACTCTACACTTTACAAGTGAGGGACAGGAAGTGCACATTCAGTGTTGTAATGTAAGTGAATCAAATGGTGCATTTAGAGGTAGATAAAGATGCCAGATGCTGGACTACTCATGACAAAAAAATCTGCATCGGGAAGTTGTCTACAGCCACAGATCTTCATGCCAATGTTTCTATCTTTTTTGGAGATTTGGAGAGATTGAGAGATGGAGATATGGAGATATGGAGATTTGGATTGAATGGCAATGGCCATAGCGTCTTTGTAACATTTATGAAAAAAGATAACCCACTTAAGAGTCTGTTTTTTTCAATGATTATATGGTTACATGTGGGAATAAACAGTCCATCAGTTCTTGTGTCTGTAAAAAGGCTTTAAAATGGACCACATATGCTCATTTTTGGCACTTTGTATTGAGTTGTGGACTCCTATAGAGCAGTTACACACGATAACCTTTCTAGATCTTCCAGATTCCGCACCTCTTTCTGCAGTGTTTCCATGGACCCAAACGATCTGTTGAATTTACTATATTCCTCCTCCTCTAGGTACGCCCACTCTGCTGTGATCGGTCACACTAGTGGAAAAAGCTTAGTAGGTCCCTTTTAAAGGGGAAATGCACTTTTTTTATTTTGCCCATCATTCACAATCCTTATGTGAAACATGAACACATATTTCTTTTCCTTTCCCTGTGCATTTCAACATGAAAACACTAGTTAATATGAGCTAGCTAACAATGCACATTATTAGGACATACCTATTCACCTATTTTGACTATGAGGCTATGATTATTTCCCATGAAGTCCATTGTTAGCTAACTCATTTAAACTGTTTTTCTAGCATTAGAATGCACAGAACAGGGAAAGAAATATGTGTTCATGTTTCATATCAGGATTGTGGATGGTGGGCAAAATTTTAAAAAGTGCATTTCCCCTTTAAAGATTGCCTAAGGTTTTATGAAGGCCAGGGTTTGACTATGGAACAGTCCTCTATGGGAAAAAAATAGGTGTTCAAGCTAAGATATCCTAGTGTATGCTACAATATTTCCTGGAACAGATTGTGTTTGAGTTCTTTGGGTTCCCTGTTGAATCTAGACTTCTAGTCTATTGTTCCTGTTCCCATCTGTGATAAGATTGCTGCTCCTCAGTGCACCTCCCTGTCTCAAATAATACCTTTGGATCCAGAGGTGGCTGCAGCAGCCAAAGCCTGACTTCCCCACCCAGCTCTGGAGCTATTTTAGTCGTAGGGCGACCGCGGCCGGGCCGAGTCTCAAAGGCCACAAAGTAGAATAAAATATACAGCTTCCACTGCATTAGACAGATGTTCTTATTAAGACTCTTTATTGCACAAAAGGCTGCTCTAGATGGACATGCAGACAAAAAGATGCTCTCTTGTTTTGACAAAAGATGGCAGACCGTTTTCATTTTTTTTAGAAGCCAAAAGGAAAAAATTGCTGCCTTGGATGACAGCATTGTGATTTCTTCCCTGGTAATATCTGCCATGGCGATCGACGGACGGTTGTGTCGAGCGTCGCCATGACGCACCTCAAAGGCCACTGCGGCATGCACGCCGGCCGCTGTCGGCGAGGCTTTTGGCATGGCATGGCACTGCAGCTTGGAAGCACATGTTTAAACCATTAGCAGGCCCAGAGAAAGCAGTGTTTAAATTGAAATGATGAAACCTTGTAATCCGTGTGCAGGAATGGGAGAGATTCCGCAGGGCATAAGGAAAAAATGAGGGATGAGTGTTGCTTTTGGAAAAAAGGGTGAGTGACTGCGCCAGAAGCAGCAATACTCAGTGAACCTAATATTGTTGTTTTTTTAACAACTCAAAAACAGACCTATCAACAGACTGTTCAAAGGTTGGATTTGTTCAAGTATCACATTGATTTTTCTCATGTAAAACAATAGCGCTAAGCGTCAAAATGTCTCCATCATTAAACAATTAATTAGTCTATACTGAGGCTAGGCTGCATATATGTATATCAGCCTCTCATAATATATATTCTATGGCAGACCAGTCCATAGTGTACACCACCTTTCGCCCAAAGTCTGCTGGGATAGGCTCCATGTCTTCACAGTCTGGAAGATCTAGAAAGGTTATCGTGTGTAACTGCTCTATAGGAGTCCACAACTCAATACAAAGTGCCATAACAGTGATAGATACATTTAAAATCTCTAATGTAAGCCAAATTGAGTACCATTTAAAGCATAGCGATCCTGTACTACATTGGTGGGTCACTGCCCGAGTTGGCCCAATGCAAATTAACTATAACAATGATGAGTGAAAATAAATTCTTGCATTTGCAATTTCTGATGCTCACTAAAATTTGTGCATAAACCTTCCCATTCACAATTCATTAAGTACAACCAAAAAAAAATCCTTACCGCCCTTGCAATTTTACACTTAACAGAGGCAAAATCATGAATTGTGAATGGACAAAAGCCAAAATACATCAATAAATACAAGCACATGAATCCTTAAAGAGGAAACCCAAAATCGGGAAGTCGTCTACAGCCACAGATCTTAATGCCTATGTTTTTATGTTTTTTAAGGACCCCAAGGGTTATTTGCATTGGCAGGCCAATCACCCGTCCACAATTGGAGATTTGGATTGAATGGCGATGGCCATAGCGTCTTTGTAACATTTATGAAAAAAGATAACCCACTTAAGAGTTTGTTTTTTTCAATGATTATATGGTTACATGTTGGAATAAACAGTCCATCCGTTCTTGTGCCTGTAAAATGGCTTTAAAATGGACCACTTATGCTCATTTTTGGCACTTTGTATTGAGTTGTGGACTCCTATAGAGCAGTTACACACGCTAACCTTTCTAGATCTTCCAGATTCCGCACCTCTTTCTGCAGTGTTTCCATGGACCCAAACGATCTGTTGAATTTACTCCACCCCTTACCCTCCTCTAGGTACGCCCACTTCGCTGTGATTTGTCACACTAGTGGAAAACGCTTACTAGGTCCCTTTTAAAGGGGAAATGCACTTTTTTTTATTTTGCCCATCATTCACAATCCTTATGTGAAACATGAACACATATTTCTTTCCCTTTCCCTGTGCATTTCAACATGAAAACACTAGTTAATATGAGCTAGCTAACAATGCACATTATTAGGACATACCTATTCACCTATTTTGACTATGAATCTATGACTAGCTAAGACTAAGCTAATGACTATTGTTAACTCCATGGACCCAAACAATCTGTTGAATTTACTCCACCCCTGGCCCTCCTCTAGGTAGGCCCACTCCACTGTGATTGGTCACACTAGTGGAAAAAGCTTAGTTGCTCACTAAAATTTGTGCATAAACCTTCCCATTCACAATTCATTAAGTACAACCCAAAAAAAATCCTTACCGCTCTTGCAATTTTACACTTAACAGAGGCAAAATCACAAATTGTGAATGGACAAAAGCCAAAATACACCAATAAATACAAGCACATAAATCCTTAAAAAGGAAACCCAAAATGCATGCTAAATATTTCCACCATGCTAGCCTTTATATGCGGTTTATTTTGGCCTGAAGGAAGCCTGCACGGTATACGAGGGAGCACTCTGTACTCTAATTTGTTTCCCCAGTAAGAGTTGGGCTGACGTCTGGGTGGAACAGGGTGGGCCCCCCGTCTACAGTAGCGATCTGGAAAAGAGACGGCGAGCTGACTCAGGAGGAATGACTGTCAATTACAATACTGCTCTAATAGTACATACTAATATGTGTTTATGTCTGTACCTCTGGATTTGGGTGTGCATGTTGGAATGGTTTGGCGTGACGGAAAAGAGGCAGCATCTGGATTAGGCATTTCTGTGAGTGAATAAGGGGTGTTTTCTCCAGGGTGGCTGGGGGGGGATCAGTCTGGGCTGCAAAGGGTCAGTCTACTGGTGTGTGCCTTCAGCTGGTTCCCATTACGGCAGGCTAATGTGACGCTCTGATCTTGAACACACACTGGTTTTGCTGGTCCTTCTTGAAGTCTACCGGTACATATGTGTTATTTCTTTTCAGTGGGGAGGATCGTTCACAGCAGCTTCTGTATCATTGTGTCCCCCCTCTCGGAGGACTTTGGGGAAGTCCAATTTACAGAAAGGTCATGGAAACTTTGGAGGTATGACGATGAAAAATAGTGTGGAGAGACGAGTTTTGCGTGCAAATAATTGAAGGCCGTTACGGCATTCAAAGGCTGTGCAAATTATATAGCACGTTCAAATGTGGCCTTCTTTGCTAATCTTTTTGGAGGACACACTGCTACTATCGTGAAACTCAAACACAAGGCTGTCCAAATGTTTCCCACCACTTACGGAAAAATAGCCTTGATATTTACCACCATTTTGATTATTAAGCAGGTTATAACCAATCCATGTAAGTCAAAGGTATGCGTCATTAAAACTTCTCTTTGGTAGTTTTTAATGATGATAATTTGTTCATTATTGGCTCAAGCTGAAACTCCAATCTACGACAGTAGCAAAACCAGTTTCCGTGCTTCTCCCAAAACCAATTTGTGGTTGTGTTTTGTTTGATGTGTGAATTTGAATTTGGTTAGTTTGTGGCACATGAAAAAAAATAACATCATGTTTAGCAACGTTGTCAGGGTTACAATGATAAACGGAACTGGATGTTTTTTTTTTCTGCAAAAATAAACATGACTCATGCTTCTCATGTAGCAAACGTGGTTGGAAACAGTGAAGCTGCTGTATTATTGCAGTATAACTCAGATGCAAATACACAACTCCAACTCAACTCAGGACAAGACGAGAACCAAACAAACTAGATGGAAGTCATTCCCGGGAGTAACCAAGACCTGAAAATATTGACTAAATCAGGGGTCTCAAACATGCGGCCCGCGGGCCAAATGTGGCCCACAGGACACTAGTTTGAGGACCCCGCCTTGATATGAAAGTTTAATGTTAGTGCGGCCCGTGCAAGGTTGATATGGATGCTGTATGGTATCATGTACCCAGAAAAAATTATTACTTTGATTAATGTTCATCTTAAAGGTTAAATAACTGTTAATAGTTATCCTCCCTATCCGTATGGAAGTGGTAAGTTTTTGGCTATTTAAGTTTAAAGGAAATAACTTGAAGGCTACCGTTTAGGTCGCTAGCTCTCTAGTTTGCGAGTTAGCATGTGTCTCAAGACCCTGCAGTTGCGCAATATGTTGTAAATAAAAAGAGTATAAATGTGACTATAGTCGTGTTATGTCATGTCTACAGGGCTCTAATAATGCTTTGTTCATTTTAATCTGAAAAAAATAATTTGTCTACCCACCAACTATATGTGGTTTCTTAAGTTTTTATTATTTGGGGTTTTATTATTATTATTATATTAATTTATTACTGATTGATTGATTTTCTTTATTCTTGATTTGTTTATTTATTTTTCATCTTATTTTGTGCAGAAAAATAAAAATTAAGATATTTGATAACAGTGGAATGTTTTATCAGAGCTTTTATTGTAGAAAATCGGAACCAAAGCACTGAAAAAGTTTGTATATTTTTCTGTTTTTAATAAATGCGTTTTTTTTGGGGGGGGGGCCTGATGCGGCCCAGCCTTGCCCAGACCCTAGCTCCAGTGGCCCCCAGGTAAATTGAGTTTGAGACCCCTGCACTAAATGATAGTAAAACACAATCCCAGCGATCCTTCTTACGATTCTGGAGTCAAACCTTTCAACCTGCTTTAACTTTAGAACCACTGTAGCCTGTTAAGAATACATCAAGTTCACTGAAGTGTGAAAAGAGTTTCAACAAAAACAGAGCCTATGGAATTCCAGATGGTTAATTTATGAGATCTGTCTGGGGAAAAATGGATTCCAAACAAAAGACAATCTTTAGCGAGCCTTCACATACCATCAAGTTGTAGTAGTTTCCAGCGTTTTAATTCATTTATGACAGTGAAGTGCAATTTACCAACCGCTCTTTGATTTTTTTTTTTTATATTTCCAGCTAGTGAAAAGCCAATGTCACACTATGGTAATTAGCAGCAGAGTGACGGATGCCCACACTCATAACTGCAGCTCCGAGGCGGTGGGGAATCACACTGGTGTCAATGGTAGCTGTGAATGGTGCTGTTGATATGTCACGACTGACTATGAGCAACGAGATGAGGCGTTCGTGATTGAAGCTGGCTCGCTCATTTGTGACTAAATAACGTTGGAAAGGCATCAGGCTTCAATAACACTTTGGCGGATAGTCCAGCTTCGGCCATTTTCTCAAAACAGTCCCATATTATTCTCTTGCTGGTCGGGAATCTACCACTCCAACCACTTCTGCCTGATGTTTGCCTCTTTAGATAAATTCATATCGGGCTCCCTTTGACATCACAGTGAGCTGATGTTGGAAAAAAGTCAGCGTTCAGAGCATCCCAACATTCTTTCACATCTCACTTCCTCATTATTAACATAGCCACCATCAAACTAAACGTTTTTGAGAATGTGGGGGACTGAGGAACTAATTCTGTATTACAGGCATCCCTTGTTGAATTTCAGCAAAGTCGGAATTAATATTAATGATTGGAGGAAAAAAAACGCATTTATTAAAAAGAGAAAAATATACAAACTTAATTTTTATTTTTCTGCACAAAATAAGATGAAAAATACATAAACAAATCAAGAATAAAGAAAATCAACAATCAGTAATAAACAAATGTAATAATAATAATAAAACGGCAAATAATAAAAACTTAAGAAACCACATATAGTTGGTGGGTAGACAAATAATTTTTTTCAGATTAAAATGAACAAAGCATTATTAGAGCCCTGTAGACATGACAAAACACGACTATAGTCACATTTATACTCTTTTTATTTACAACAAATTGCGCAACTGCAGGGTCTTGAGACACATGCTAACTCGCAAACTAGAGAGCTAGCGTCCTAAACGGTAGCCTTCAAGTTATTTCCTTTAAACTTAAATAGCCAAAAACGTACCACTTCCACAAGGATAGGGAGGATAACTATTAACAGTTATTTACCCTTTAAAATGAACATTAATCAAATGCAATCATTTTGTCTGGGTACATGATACCATACAGCATCCATATCAAACTTGCGCGGGCCGCACTAAAATTCAACTTTCATATCAAGGCGGGGGCCTCAAACTAGTGTCCTGCGGCCGCGTGTTTGAGACCACTGCTTTATACCAATATTGGAGCCCTGTTGACATGAAATAACACCCCTATATTTACCTTGACACTTCAATTACCCAATATAATAGACAAAATAATGGAAATTAAGCCAAAATAATGGAAAGAAGTTTCAGTAATGTTTTACATCATTAAAATATGGCAATATACTGTAAGTATTACACATTAGCATTAATGTACTTGTCAATGTATGATCACAGCATATATATCAAACGATACAATATTGTTAGAGATTTTTTCCAAGGGTTTTGTAGTCGAAATAGGTCCGTCCCAACGATGTGTATTGTTGCCTGGCTAAGTCGTTATAATTCACAGAAATCCACAAAATAAAAAAAAGTGCAGTTTCCATTTAATGATTAATTATGTTTTGAAAAAGCAGATAGAGTGCATGCTATTTGACCACAATAATTAGGGGGAGTCAATGTAATTTAGATATTCTATTATTCTCTATGGAGAAAAAACCTTCTAAATTGAAAGAAACCTTTATGCCTCAAAACGGGTTGTGTTCACTTTCAGTGGTTGTGCTGCATTTATGAGAAAAAAGAACAGACCCCTTTTTGATTGTGTGGGGAAAATCCTGACATAATATGAGCACCACTCACTCGGAAACCAAACGTCAGGTTTAGCATGTTCTCCCACACTGTGGCCAGTGGAAATATTTCCATGTTCACCTTGCTCCGTCACAAAGACGTACAGTGCAGAAATAGCTGACAAAAAAAAAGGCCCAAATAAGGCACGTAACCAAGTCCAGCAGCGTGTTGGCTAAAACGGCCGAGGAGTTCTGCGCTGCTGATGAGCTCACTGGCACATAACAACATTGTAAAACAAACAGTAGTGTGAACAGAAGCATTGAGGCCAGTCGAGGCCCTGCTCCAGTTTACGAGCGGCGGGGGCACAAAGTGGGCCTCTGTGCCGCTCAAACCAAACCGACATCCCACTTGGGTGGGTCTCATTTGGCGTAGTCTTACTGCAATATTGCATAAGTGTAACACACAGACGCTCATGTAGAGCAAAGGCGTTTATAGACTGAGCAGAAGCGCATTTTAGCATACTAGTTAGGAATTCCTGAGTGGATTCTAACAGTGTGAAAAATGACCACGTCTCCACTGTCTCCGCCTGTCGCAAGAGTGGAAAGTGCACCTTTTATAAATCTCATTTAATGTCGTTAAAGGATGCTTTATGATCCTGCAGGTGTAAGAACGAAGCGCGTCGGCGAGACAGCTCTCGCATAGCGCTGACGACCCCAGCCCAGAGGAAATGAGGCAACGCTTAAAAAGCAGCACCACTTAAGTTTCTAATAAGCGCAATGTCAATATCGGGAAAGAGCCTCTCTGTTGCCACGACTACTGATTAGTGCAGATAATATCACTCATTATATAGTCTGGCAGTTTTGAAGCATGACGGCATGAAAGCCCTAAAGCCAGGGTATCAAACAGGGGGCCAAAACTCAAAGGCTACGGAATTGGTCATTACACCCCACCCACATGGACATTTATTTACAGAGGAGTGGGGGAAATGTGCATTTTTACGCATGTGCTCTAAGGCAGGGGTCTCAAACTCAATTTACCTGGGGGCCACTGGAGCTAGGGTCTGGGCGAGGCTGGGCCGCATCAGGTTTTCCCAAAAAAAAAAAAAAAGACGCATTTAATAAAAACAGAAAAAAGAATAAACTTTGCTTTGGTTCCGATTTTCTACAAGAAAAGCTCTGACAAAACATTCCACTGTTCCCAAATATCTTCATTTTTATTTTTCTACACAAAATAAGATCAAGAATAAAGAAAATCAATCAATCAGTAATAAATAAATAAATATAATAATAATAAAACGGCAAACAATTAAAAAATTAAGAAACCACATATAGTTGGTGGATAGACAAATTATTTTTTTCAGATTAAAATGAACAAAGCATTATTAGGGCCCTGTAGACATGACAAAACACGACTATAGTCACATTTATACTCTTTTTATTTACAACATATTGCGCAACTGCAGGGTCTTGAGACACATGCTAACTCGCAAACTAGAGAGCTAGCGACCTAAACAGTAGCCTCCAAGTTATTTCCTTTAAACTTAAAAAGCCAAAAACTTACCACTTCCACACGGATAGGGAGGATAAGTATTAATAGTTATTTAACCTTTAACATGAACATTAAACTTTCATATCAAGGCGGGGGCCTCAAGCTAGTGTCCTGCGGGCCACAATTGGCCCGCGGGCCGCGTGTTTGAGACCCCTGCTCTAAGGCATTTAAGCATAGCAGGAACGTTCCGTTTCACAACAGCAGGGGTGTCCAAAAACTACAAAAAGTGTAATGTAAGCAAGATTAAATAGCTCATTTTAAATTCTAAATAGCTTTTTTGTGTTTTTTTGTAATTAATTTGCACAAAAAATATGAGTTAGAAGAACTTGGAATTCTCCAGTTACTGAATGACCCAATAATCGTCCTGAAGTAGGTGGTCCCTTAAGATACTTATTACACAGAAAGTGCCGGTTTGTTAGCACAATTAATTATTATTAGTGCAATTATTTCGTTATTGAGTGCAATTTTGATATTTAAATAAATCCATTTTCCGTGCCGCTTATTCTGACAAGCTGGAGCCTATCCCAGCCGGTGGGGTACACCCTGGACTGGTCGCCAGCCAATCACAGGACACATATAGACAAACAACCATTCACACTCACATTCATACCTATGGACAATTTGGAGTCACCAATTAACCTAGCATATTTTTGGAATGTGGGAGGAAACCGGAGTACCCGGAGAAAACCCACGCATGCACGGGGAGAACATGCAAACTCCACACAGAGATGGCCAAACAAATATTCCAACAAGATCTTCCCAATCTTCTGACTTAGAAGACATGACAATGGTTGGAATGCTGAATTTGGGAGTCTTATTTTTCCGATTTGTGCAACTTCGCAGGGGGTTCGAACTTTACAAGTTCAACTGTATTGCTGTATTGAGTTACAACATTGTTAAGAGTTAATCCTTTAATGCTCACTGATCTGAGGTCTGAACTCCAAAGGTTTGTGGTACTTCCAAGGCGTATATTTCCTGAAATTTTGAGGTACATTCCCCACAACCACAGGAGTGTTCCACTGTCGGGATTCCACTGTGTAATATTCCATAAATCAAGTCTGTTACAAAGACGACCCCCCCAATCGCCCACCCCCCTCCTGTATTGCTTCAAAGTTGGCCTCCCCCCCCCCGCCTTCTTTACTGAGACTTTTTGAGAGCACAAAGCCAAACAAGATGGATTCTTTTCTTTTATTTACTTAAAATAAACGATCCAATCTCCATTCAAATTGAGGGGGGGGTCATAATTTTCCCGCTTGTGTTTTAGAGATACAAAGCTTGTGGAATTTGAACAGAATCTCCCCCGCCGTGTCGCCATGAGCCGATCCTTTACGGATGGGACCTCCTGAGTCCTGTGACTGCAGAGGTGGATTATGGGGGAAGGTGGCCCGAATGATGCTGTGTTTGCTTTGAGGCAGCAGTGAGAAATGACTCTGTGAAGCCAGTAAAAGTGTGTCCCTGGTGACTTCTGAAAAGTAAGGCAGCGAAGAAGAAGAAAGGGGGTCCATATTAAGTAGTGCTGTCACGGAATGCAGAGTTGTGGCTCTGCTCTTTGCTGTGTGAACCTTGCTGGTGTTATCGGGAACTTTCCAACAAGACTTGAGTGTGCAAACACCAAAACAAGAACTTTCCTTTCATGTTTCAACACAACGTGGTTCCGCGTGCCACTGATTCAAACAGTCGGTGACGCAGCCAATGAACATTTAAAGGTAAATGTCACAGACTCATCTGCGTCATCACGAAATTGGGGAAACATCATATTTTGTAGCAATAACTGCATACTTGCAAATATGGAACACTACAAGCCACGGTCCACGAACCGTCAAGGCTCTGGACCCTAAGAATAGTTACATTTGCAAATCATATTAACAGTGACATTCCTTCTAAGACAGGGGTCTCAAACACGCGGCCCGCAGGCCAAATGTTGCACTCAATAACGAAATAATTGGACTAATAATAATTAATTGTGCTAACAAACCTGCACTTTCTGTGTAATAAGTATCTTAAGTGACCACCTACTTCAGGACGATTATTGGGTCATTCAGCTACTGGAGAATTCCAAGTTCTTTTAACTCATATTTTTTGTGCAAATTAATCACAACAAACACAAAAAAGATATTTAGAATTTAAAATTAGCTATTTAATCTTGCTTACATTACACTTTTTGTAGTTTTTGGACACCCCTGCTGTTGTGAAATGGAACGTTCCTGCTGTGCTTAAATGCCTTAGAGCAGGGGTCTCAAACATGCGGCCCGTGGGCCAAATGTGGCCCGCAGGACACTAGTTTGAGGCCCCCGCCTTGATATGAAAGTTTAATGTTAGTGCGGCCCGCGCAAGTTTGATATGGATGCTGTATGGTATCATGTACCCAGAAAAAATTATTACGTTTGATTAATGTTCATGTTAAAAGTTAAATAACTGTTAATAGTTATCCTCCCTATCCGTGTGGAAGTGGTAAGTTTTTGGCTTTTTAAGTTTAAAGGAAATAACTTGGAGGCTACCGTTTAGGTCACTAGCTCTCTAGTTTGCGAGTTAGCATGTGTCTCAAGACCCTGCAGTTGCGCAATATGTTGTAAATAAAAAGAGTATAAATGTGACTATAGTCGTGTTTTGTCATGTCTACAGGGCTCTAATAATGCTTTGTTCATTTTAATCTGAAAAAAATAATTTGTATACCCACTAACTATATGTGGGTTCTTAATTATTATTTATTTATTTATTTATTTATTATTATTATTTATTTATTACTGATTGATTGATTTTCTTTATTCTTGATCTTATTTTGTATAGAAGAATAAAAAGTAAGATATTTGAGAACAGTGGAATGTTTTATCAGAGCTTTTCTTATCGAAAATCGGAACCAAAGCAAAGTTCATTCATTTTTCTGTTTTTAATAAATGCGTTTTTTGTTTTTTTTTTGGAAAACCTGATGCGGCCCAGTCTCGCCCAGAACCTAGCTCCAGTGGCCCCCAGGTAAATTGAGTTTGAGACCCCTGTTCTAAGAGCTCTAGAAGTGTATGTACATTTGTCTTAATGACACCCTACCCCTCATATAATTACCCAGAAGCCTTTGAGCCCGTGTTGCAGAGCCGCAGCACGAAAGGAAACAAATGATCAACATAATCCCTATTTATAGCTTTAATGTGGTGATTGCAACTAGAGTTTGGGAACTATATCCAGTCTTTCTTTCTATGCGGTCAGCAAGTTCATCCGTCTCTTCCGGAGAAGGGAGAAGAAGAACAGGCAGCGGAGGAGAGGGAAAGGAAAACAACAAGGGTCATTCACTGGGTGGAAGGAAGACTCTGTTTCCTCTGAGCCTTATTAAGACGAGTGCATCAAATTATAGCCATCTGCATTGGCCTGAGACCAGGGTCCTACTTGACCCACAATTAAGTAGTGTGAAGTGGTACACCGACCAAATTAGTGTGCAGTTCAACTTCTGCGCAAGTGAAGTATCTCGAATGCACAGTTTTAAGCCAGCAAATGTTGACAACACTGGGAAGAAAACGGAGTGTTTCAGTTGACCTTTCGTTATTTGGATAGGAGTCTGTGAACGTGGTTGCAGAGAAATCACTTACAGAAGAACCTGAGAGTGAAACAAGGCGGGTCAGCGTTTGGAAAATGTACTATTCCTCAATGCAGCCTGTTCTACGCAGGGCTTTAGTCGGCTTAGTGGGGGGGGGGAAGGAGGGAGGATGCTAATGAATTCCAGGTCGAGGTACACAGCAGAGAGTAGAGCTATTGTGCGGAATCACGACAAAATGTGCTCCTCTTCCTCAAGGCAAACGGCGAGCGAGCTGAATTCCAACCAGAAAATCCCCGGGCGGAATTGTCTTGGCATCGCTTTCTCCTTCAGCGTTTTATCCCCACGCTCAGTGAACAATCCGACAAAAGCCACAGGTTTAAGACGTACAGAGCTCATTGAGGTTTTCTTTGTTAATGCAATTTGCCTGAAAGAAAAGATTCTTCTCCTCGTCTATTTCGCAGTCTGGGCCTGGAGGCTGCTGCTCAATTAGCGGAGGTCACTCATCTGGAGTACTTTCGCCTTGGCATCAATTACGGAATGCATACCATGATAGGCTTTGGCTTGGGATGTGGCAGCAAATTTCTAAAATCACAAATACTTCAACTTGCTGATATAGTTCATCTTCAAACAGCTAAAATAATGCATAAGGATAAAAATAACCAATTAGCTAAAAATGTCATCCAATACATCCAATAGAAATATGATCTCAGGGAAGAAGTACATTTGAAACACTTCTACGCTAGGACCACGTTATGCTAGCCATAGCATTTCAGTATGTGGAATCAAACTATGGAATGGATTGAGTAAGGAAATCAAACAATGCACAACGATGAGCCAATTCAAGAAACAATACAAGCAGTTGATGTTTGCTAAATACAAGGATGAAGAGTCTTGAACCAGTCATGATGTGCTATATCAGGGGTGCTCATTAAGTCGATCGCGAGCTACCGGTCGATCGCTGGTCGATCGCTGGTCGATCGCGGCGTGACATTAAAAAAATATCATCCTAGCATCAATGCCGTCACTTGATTGATATACAGGGCAGCCATTCAGATGACAACAGAATGTTGCCCTTCGGGCGACCAATCAAATCAAACAACGTCTCTAAGTGCAGCAGAACTTACGATGTCAGCCTATCATCCATCCCCGTTACTTGATTGACATACAGGACAACCAGTCAGATGACAACTGAATTTTGACCTTTAGGTCACCGCTCATGCGTAAACAACGATGCAAAGTGCTAAGCTAGTCGGCGAATTGCGAGATTTTAAAGCCCTCGCTAAAGTTTATGGTCACTAAAATGAGTGAAGGAGCTGGACCAAGTAAAAAGGCAAAAACTGGACCAAGTAAAAAGGCAAAAAACATATCACTTCCATACGGATATGGAATATTATACGGATATTGTGATACGGATATTATCCATGATAAACATTTGGAAGTGTGCTTGAGGCTGGCTATCAGCAGCTACTGTCCGGACTATGCATCCCTGGCTGGTTCAATTCAGTGTAAGTCATCAAAGTAAACTCAGGTAATTACAAAAAATGTTAATAGTTAATTATGTGTGTTTTGCAATATTGGCTCATTTGGTTATGTAAGGTACATCAACATACATTGTACGTACAAATAATCCTCAATACATTTGAAAATAAATAGATGTTTTGCATTTTTGTAGTGGGTAGATCATTTTGACTCGGTCATTTTAAAAGTAGCTCGCATGCTGAAAAAGTGTGAGCACCCCTGTGCTATATATATCACTATATTGACACTTACTATGCTACCCATTATGTCATTGGATGCTCATATCACCTCCTACTTCGGTACGAGGTGCATTATTTAAAAAAAACAATAACAAAAAAAAACTTAAACTGTATTATGGAAAGCAGGAAGTGAACAAATGTAACAGTGACTGATTGTAAAAGTACCAGATGGAGGGGTAGGATTTAATAAGCTTTGCTTCTTCCTGCTCCTTTTGGACATGTGGAACTGTGAACTGATTATGGGATGCACTCAATTGTAATCTGATGTTCAAATGAAATAAAACCATTACCATTACCAAATAACTAAAGCCTCTCAATAGTTATATTCTAAGGACACACCTAAAAAAAACTGGTGTTATGTGCCCTGTGATCGGCTGGTGACCAGTCCAGGGTGTATCCCGCCTCTCGCCCGAAGACAACTGGGATAGGCTCCAACACCCCCCGCGACCCTTGTGAGGAAAAAGAGGTAGAAAATGAATGAATGTTGATTATTAAGGGGGAGTTAAATCCTGACACAGGTGCTCCTACTTGTTGGCTACATGCAAAAATAGCAATGCTAATAAAATGCACAAATCACTTACTCCATACGTACGACACCCCTCCCCCTCTGACTAGCCTACTTCCTCTACGTGCTGGCCACAGCCAACAAATTTCCCAAAAATTGCGGCGCCCGTATACCACCCATAATATATTTCTTTCCCTTTTGTGTGCATTATAACACAAGAAAACAAGTTAATTTCAGCTACCTTATAATGCCGTCATTGGGATTTCGACTATGAAGCCCTCTAAAAAAACCTCTAACAACGTTGCATAGTTTGATATCAATGCTGTCATTCATAAACACATACATTGATGATAACATAGTAATAGTTGCAGTATCTTGCTGTATTTTGATGATTTAAAACCCCATCGAAACTTATTTTTGAGGCGCATGGTTCTGTCAACAACAGCAGCAGCATCGCTTACAATGTCCGCTCTCCTTGGGATGGCTGTGTCTTCCAGCACAAGACGTGCGCAGTAGTCCTCAGGTAAAAACGGCTGACGGCAAACGAGCATCTTGTTGAGTCTTTGTAGCAAAATGGAGAGCTAGGTTTTCCACTCTTCCGTCTTCCGAGTTGAGCGGTTAGCGAGGTACCGTGTTAGCTAGTATCAATGTGCAGAGGAAAGAAGTTTCGGTAGTGTTTTAAATCATCAAAATACAGCAACTATTACATGTACACACAGGAGTACACGGATAAGATTGTTACACCCAAAAAAAAAACATAGTGTGGACTTTTTTAACACACAAATTGAAGTTTTCTGACAAGCTTGTTAGATAATGAGGGCACAAAAATAAAATTTCTTGAAATTCTCATTTTATATTTACTCAATATAATGTTGGTTGCAATACAGCATGTGGTGCCGTTTAAATGGGTTGTCTCTGATATATATTTTGGGAAAGCAAGAACATTAATTTTCCTCGTCGGCAGGAGATGGCTCCTGTGCAACAATGTACAACGGAGAGAGTTGCTGAGCGTTTGGCTCTCCAAGCCTTGGAAGCTGAACCAGATGCCTCTTAGTCAAATCTCCCAAGCAATGAAGTGTGACGACGGAGGCTTTGCTTCCGTCCGTCCTTGCTGACAGCAAATGAAAGTGATTGTCCTGGTTTATATTTGCAGTCGTAGCTGCTGCTAATCTGGGAGGGTTCATTGAAAGGATGAGGAACGAAAAAGGACACTCGGTTGTTTTGTATTTGATGACAACGCAACACGGGTTCAAAAACACAATCACATTCTCCCACGTGGGGAAACGTATTTTATCCATTTATAGAGTTCTTTGTTTAACATCTTTTCTGACGCAATTATAGTCTGTCTATGTTGGGAATCTGCCCATGTTGTTTATGTTGGGGGGAATACTTAGAACCTCAGGATCTCATGGGAGATCCTAACTTTGCCACTTTAGCATCACACTCTGTGTCACTATTGCAAAATCACTATTGTTTAAAGACAGGAGATCTTCAGCTTGACCCAAAGAGCTTCTGTATCGGGAGCTGTCTCCTGGAAATACCCGTTCCTGAGTGTATATCTGAGAACAGTTTAGGGGAAATCCATGTCGAGGAAATAGTTGTCTTGGCGGTGGTCCAGCTTAATCTCCTATGTGCAATGGGAAATAATTGACTTCCTCCATGGCTTCCTGCATTTGCTGATGACAGCGAAGTGCAGAGTCTAAGTTAAAAGCAGAATTTGCGTACTATTATAAACATGAACAGTCAACTGGCCTTTTTCATGTTGATATCATTTCAATTTAATGTCACATTCAGGAAAAATGTCCTCCTGTGTGTGGCTACCAGTACACAATTTAACAGGTTTCTTGTGCTTTGTGTTGATATTCAAAGTTCCAATGTCCAGGAATGCACCTTGCATGAGTGTTGGTATTGGTGGATAATGAGGAAGTGTTGTGTATTTTCTGTACCGCTTATCCTCATGAGGGTCACAGACACGCTAGAGACCAGCTGTCTTCAGGCGAAAGGCGGGGTACATCCTGGATTGGTTGCCAGCCAATCACAGGGCACATATAGACAAACAACCATTCACACTCACATTCATACCTATGGACAATTTGGAGTCACCAATTAACCTAGCATGTTTTTGGAATGTGGGAGGAAACCAGAGTACGCGGAGAAAACCCACAAGGAGAAAATGCAAACTCCACACAGAGATGGTCAAGGGTGGAATTGAACCCTGGTCTCCTAGCTGTGAGCTCTGCTAACCACTCAACCGCCGTACCGCCCCCTTAGAGGAAAATATTTTTTTTTCATTGTAATAAACATTTTTAAATCATGTTGTTAAAATTGGTTGTATGTATTTTCATAATAATAATAATTATATATATGTATATTATTAATATATATAATATATATTGTAATGCATATATTTTTATTATATGATTAAAAAATGCCATAATACTATGAAGTATTAGAGAAAAATAATATTTTTTTTCATCGTAATAAACATTTTAAAATCATGTTGTTAAAATTGGTTGTATGTATTTTCATAATGATAATAATAATAATATATTATATATATTATAATATATATATATTATTATTAATATAATATAATAATATTGTATATATATATTATTAATATATATATTGTAATACATATATTATTATTATTATATGATAAAAACTTCATAATACTATGAAGAAGGGGGTGAATGTTCTTTTAGAGTTGGTACATCGTGGAAAAAGTCATGTCAGATAATGGACACTTCATACTCGACAAACGGGATCAAAACTAGCAAACTGTTCTCAGTGCTGTGCTAGCTTTTTGTATGAATGGTGCATTCAGGTGCATCAATTAACCTAGCATGTTTTTGGAATGTGGGAGGAAACCGGAGTACCCGGAGAAAACCCACAAGGAGAACATGCAAACTCCACACAGGGATGCCCGAGCGGGAATCGAACCAAGCTGTGTGGCCTGCTTGCTAAAGTTTTAGGTTAAACTATAAAGTCAGAATAAAGTTTTAAAATAAAAATAGCATCAGACTTCATGAACCTTTGTCAGGACGTTACAATAATAATGCAGCACATTTCACTGTCTGTAATTATAAAGGTGTAAAAGTTAAACTAGTAAATAATTAGATTACCTGGTACTGGAAAACAATAACTATGTTTGTTATTTTTGTCGTATCATTACTCCCAAAACTGCATACCAACTGACGCAACTGTACCCGGACATTCCATATGTCCATGAAAACTCAGCCGAGATTATGATTGATGTCTTGGTAATAAAATATTTAAGGCCATGGGAGCTTTTCTGGAACAGCTGGAGGACACCAGCAAGTGTTATAAAGAAGTTAGAACCATAATAGAATGTTTCCGGCTCCTCTTTTGACATGGGACTATACTGTAGCCCTAAATAACCTATTCAAACATCTTATTTTTCGCAGAATCCTACTTTGGGGATAGTTTCTGCAGCATCCAAGCTTTCCAAGATGTCTCCACGTTCCATGTGTCACTACAGATGAAAACGAGTCGGAGAAGCGGCCTGTTGCTGCTCGCTGCTGGAATGCAGGACTACCTGTTCATTGAGCTCCAAAATGGGAAAATCCAGGTGATTAGATCACTTAGAAATGATGGAAGCAAGTAAAACATTGAATTACGCAACATTATTTTGATATAAATCATTCTTCCACAGGCCCGGATGAACCTAGGACAAGATGAGGTGACCCTGTCATCCTCACAAGGTCTACAGCTGAACAATCTTCTGGAGCACAAAGTCTCCCTCACGCTGCAGGACGGCAAGCTCACCATGACAATCGACGAGCTCTTTTCAACGTTCGTCCCCGTGAGGAATGAAGGAGAGGAGCTAAACATTGACCTGGGCATTTGGATGGGAGGCACCGGTGATCTTGACGCTCCCTACCTTAGCAATGCCATTCCACCTTTCCGGGGCTGCTTAACTGATGTGAAATTCGAGTCCCATGACTTTGATATTCTCAGCACGCTTTTTAAACAATGCCACGACACCAAGGATTCCTGCAGCAGTGAATTTGAGGCGGGTGACGGAGAGGCGACTAGTTTCAGCACTCCCGATTCTTTTGTTTCCTTTCCCACTTGGAGCGGTGCAAGCGGAGCACCGAGAGTTTTGGAATTCCTCATGAAAACCACCATAGAGGATGCCCTTCTTGCTTTCCACCCTGGAAGAGAGAGCGACTTCATTGCGGTCGGTATCGTGAAAGGCTACCTGAAAGGTTTGCTGGACTACGGCAACGGCATGGAGGTACTGGAGAACACGGAGGTTCAGTTGGACGACGATCAGTGGCACAGAGTTAGGGTGCAGGTCAGTCAGGAGTCGTTTGACATCAACGTCGACAGTCAGGTCGTGTCCCTTCCTCTGGACGCGTCACAGAAACTGGACTTGGTGGGAAACTTGTATTTGGGAGGCATTCAGGCTAAAATGAAGGATCTCTTTCGCGAGAGTGGGTCATTGAACCGTGCAGAGGAAGAAATGACAGCTGAGTCTTTTATCGGATGCTTGGGGGAGATCAAAGTCAATCAGAAGGATAGGAGTCTGCAGGATGCACTAGTGACCAAAGACGTTCACGTTAAATGCGAAGGAGAGGACTATGACTACTCCAGTTATTATGACATTGACACGACAACTTCCCCCCCGCCTCAAACTCGCTATGTCGATATCGAGACGACCGAACCACATTGCTTCCCGACAGACGACACGCCAGAGATATTCAAAAATGTAACTAAGCTCCTTGACGTTACGCCGTTGCTGGTACCTGAAGGCGGAGAGGTTTTTCTTAATGTTGACAATCTGAGCCCAACCTTTGACCTCAGCGCTGCAGGGATGCGCCAGTCGGAGATTGTCTTTTCGCTCAAAAGCGACCCCTGGTACGGTGTAGTTGATATGAACATCAACACAAAGCGTACACAAAAATTCACTCTCTTGGATGTCGTGAACCAGAAAATCAAGTACATGCACGACGGACATGAAAGGCATGCAGATCGAATTCACTTGGAGGTGCTCGCTAGCAGTAACGCATTTCTCCCGGAATGTCTTAAAACATCGCAAAGTTATGTTGTGCCAGTTGAAATTATTCCCGTCAATGACATACCGCAACTGAGTGGAGGAGAAATCACCATTACAGAAAACGGCAGAACTCGCTTGAGCCCCGGCTTGATCAAAATCACCGATTCTGACACCCGCTGTGACAACTTAGTAGTAACTGTGACCTCGGAGCCTTCTGTAGAAGTAGGTTATCTCGAGAACAGTCAAGAGCCGGGACAAAGGATCACTGAGTTTACATGCAGGAATATGAAGGAAGGGAGTATCTATTATGTGCACAAAGGAGGCAATGCAGATTCAATGACCCTGGAAGTATCAGACGGACAATCTGTGATCCACTCTGCAACTTTTAAGCTGGCTTTAACTCAGCCACATATGACTATTGTTACCAATACAGGTCTCGTCTTGGCTCAAGGTAGCAATTCTTCTATTGGTATCAACAACTTGGCTGTGCTCACACACCCTCGTAATGGAGACGTCATTTATAACGTAACACAACCGTTGATGTTTGGGGTACTCAAGCTATTGACAAGCGAAGGCGTGTTGAAACCAGTCAACGCCTTCCATCAATCAGATCTGGATCAAAACCACTTAAGGTACATTAGCACGGATTCAAGTGACCAGGAAGATGTTGTTCTGGAACGGATTCAGTTTGACACACACTTGGGGAAGTTCTCCCTGTGGAATAATACTTTCTTAGTCAAGATCATGCCTTCTCCGGTGAAACTCTCCGCTCTGGTCCCACTAGAAATGCAGTCCGGTGAGGAAGTAACAATCGGAAATACCGAGCTTCAAGCAGAAGTGAAAGGAAAAAACTCAGACCCGGAAACTGTTAAGTACATCCTTGTTGAGCCTCCCGTGCTGGGTAGTCTCCAGCTACTGGACACAGAGTTGACTAAAGGGGACACATTCACTCAGAGAGACATTATGGACAATTATATCACCTACAGCGTCCTGGTGCAAAGAGCTGTTGACAGTACCGATCAATTCCAGTTCAAAGTATTTGTTGACGATCAGTACTCTCCTTTGTACACATTCCCAATTAACATCCTTGCTGATTCCGATGCCCCTACTCTGACCAATGAGGTGCTAACTGTCCTACATGGTAGTGAACAAGTTGTTGACAAAAATCATCTTTGGATGGAATCGACCAGCTCTGCAGATTTTATGTACCAGATCACTGAAGCGCCGACACACGGGCGACTGATAAGGGACTCCCCGCCAGGTCAACCTCGGTTTGATGGAGCGATTAGAGTGTTCAGTAATGAAGACCTCCAACTCAACAGACTGATATACCAGCATGATGGTTCCAGGACAGTTAGTGATGAATTTCACTTCACGGTATTTGATCAGAGCGCAGACAAATTTGGGGTTCAGGAAACAATTAGTGGCATCTTCAGGTTATCCATCCAAAGCAAGAACGAGCATGCTCCACTGCAGGTTGTTGATAAAGTATTTGATGTCGTCCGCCATGGTCAGCGTCTGCTGACGACTGATGACATCCGCTTCAAGGATGACGACTCGGGTTTTAATGACTCCCAGATTGTCTACGCTCGCGAGGGAATCCTCTCTGGTAACATCGTCTCTTCGCTGAATCCCTCACAATCCCTTTTCCGTTTCACGCAAGCCGATCTACGAGATAAAAAGGTTCTCTTCATTCATCACGGAGCTGATCAGGAACGCTTCCCGTTGCAAGTGTCCGACGGCTTTCACAAGACGACCACTCTGCTGCAGATCCAAGCCGGTGAAGCCTACCTGCGAGTCGTCAACAACACGATCATCGTCATTGACCACGGCGGCACTAAGACCCTCGACACGACGCTGCTGAGCGCTGAGTCCAACATGGACATCAGGGACGACAGCGAAATCACGTTTCATGTAACATCCCCTCCTAGTGATGGCAGGATTATTGTCAGCGGGGTCGAGTCCTCAGAATTCACCGAGGAGGACTTGAAGAAGGGTGTTGTTTCCTATGAACATAACTATGAGAGTCTGAGGTCCAAGGATGCCTTCAGCTTCACAGTCCAAGCAGGAGGACACTCAGAGGAGGGCACATTCAGGATTAAAATATTCAAACAAGGGTACCTCTCTGAGCCTGAAGTGGTGACCAATGAAGTCGTCATTGCCTACGAAGGCGAGCACACCGTTATCAACTCGGATTATCTCAAGGTAATTCCTGACCCTGTAAATATTTCATGTTGAAAATTAAAAAAAAATTATTTTTTTTCACACGGCAGTTTCAATGAATTTGAGAACGTCCGCATTTATTTGACGAGATGTGGTCTGCTTTTTCACCCCACCGATGCCTCGTCTCTCTAATCTACATTGCCGCCACATGAAAGTCACACTAAATGTGACAGCACAGGCGCTCCTTTTAATCTACTTTATGTACTAAATTGCAGTCTATTAAGTGTGGAAAACAGAGCACCGCGTATCCCGCGGGAAGCTTCCTGGAGCCCACTGTAATTTGTACGAGGGGGCCTGCCTCCCGTTCATCTGGAGAGTACTTCACGGGATTCATCTGTTAAGTCTGAACATGTTGTACTTTTAGACTAATGAAGAGTAATTTTGATTGCAAAATTCTATAAGTATACATTTCATATCCTTTGCACAGAGTGGGAAAAATTCAGAAAAACCAAGCATGCATACGCACTTGTTTAGCCTTGATGGCACCGCGTTTACAAATAGTAAAATATTGACTTGGCTGGTGGGAGTGCATCTAATATGTTTCCTACAACACTATGAAATGCAAAGTAGTGTGATGTGAAATATTGTGAAAGGGAGCCATGACTGCTAAACAGGCTCGGGGGCTCCCGGGAGCTGATTAAAAACTTCTCCGAGTAGGATGACCATAAATCTGCCTGTGTGTAAATGTATAATATGACACAAGTATACAGCCGTGTCCCAATTTCACACACCAGTGTTAATGAAGTTGTAAGCACATATTTTCCATACTCTGAACCCCGAATTATAGAAATATTGGCCTCAAAGTGACAGGAAACGGCACTCAGTGCCAACTGAAAGGAAAGACAGCCTTCTGGAGTTATTATACTAAATTTGATTGGTGTTCTTGGACCCGTAGCACAATTTCCTTGTATTTTCTCAGGTGTGAGAGCTCTTTTGTTACCGACATCCCTGCAGTAGCTTCAACAATAACCACACAGTCCTGTTAGGAGTAACACGGAGGGATGGGTGACATGGCCTAAAATCTATTCTGCGATATATCTTGCACATCACAACTCAACTCTATGCTATTACAATATTATTTTACTCAAAATATTACAAGTTTATTGTAATAAAATTGGGATTTTCGACTCATTCTTTTTTCACTTAATATTTTGACTTTATTTTTTACTTAGAGCTGTTTTTTCCCATTTCTTTTTTAAAATGTACAACTTCTTCTCAGAATTTTTTTTCCTCATATTTATGACTTTATGTCTGACTTTATTATTGTAATATTGTACTTTTTTTCTGCAAGTCAACTTCAGTCCTTGTTCTGTTTGTTTCACATAATATTACAGCTTGTAAAAAATGTGTTTTCCTCTTGAATATTTCATCTATATTCTTCTAAAATGACGTTATTTTTCCTCGTAATATTACAAAGTTATTGTACTTTTTTTCTGCAAGTCAACTTCAGTCATTGTTCTGTTAGTTTCACATAATATTACAGCTTTTAAAAAAAAATTCTCTTGAATATTTCATCTATATTCTTCTAAAATTATGTTATTTTTCCTCGTAATATTACAAAGTTATTCTCATAAAAATATGAGAAATATTTTTCTCATTAGACAACAACTTCATATTTTGGCTTTCTTCTTGTAAAATTACTGAACATTTTTGCTGTTTGTTGTTGTTGTTAAATAATATTTATAGAATGTATCGTGGACCAATGAAGAAACAGTGGAGGCACAGATGGTCCCAGGGCTGCATTTTTGGGCACTTCTGTGTTAACGTGTGCTAAGCACTCATTCTTTTGTTTTTACACCCTTATATTCAAGCTAGCTAATTTACATTGATGACTTGTTGGAGTCACTCTGAAATTTGACACTTCTGCATCATCAGTCACATTTATATTAATTCTATCGTGTATGTAATGCATTACAAATTAAAGCATCATCATATGTTTACTGTATATTATTTTATTTCATCTGCTTGTGAAGATCTGTCAACTGAATAATAATTCAGATATGGTGCCACTGCTTTGTCTTTCATTTAGGTGGAGCAAGCGGACATCCTGCCCACAGAAATGGTGTTCACCATCAAAGAGCCTCCTCGCCTCGGTCACGTGGTCCAGCTAACAAACAGCTCAGACGGCACCGACTCACCAGTCCTTGACTATATTCACTCATTCACACAAGAGGATGTCAATCACGGGCGCATCCTCTACGTGTCTGCATCCATCCAGGTTTGCTGTTTACTTTGTTATTGGTATGTGGTGACTTTTTAAAAAAAGGGACCTATTATGCTTTTTTTTTTTTTACTTTTAAATGTAGTTAAAATGTTGTATCCTCGTGTTAAATGATGCCAAAGTTTCAGATAATGAGGTTTACACATTTGAAAGTCAGCCCTGAAAGACATTTGGGATGGCTCAAAATGCTCGGTTTCAGAAGGCGTGGTAAAACTGCCCCTTTGTGATGTCACAGAGGAGCGCACTCCCTTATATGGGCGTGTCTGTAAGTCGGATAAGCTCTCCCAGGCTCTGCTTCTCTGTTTACGCTGCTAGCAATGGCCCGTAAGGGAAAGCCACATTTGTTCACAATTCCTAAAGACGTAACCATCAGTCACAAGTGGTTGGAGTTCCTGATTCCTTACCAGCAAAAGAAATGCATTTTAATCTGCCGGCATTTCACACAGGACTGTTTTGTGAACATGGGCCAGTATGCAGCTTAACTAGCCGACAAATGTATGCTGCTGAAGCCTGATGCCTTTCCAACGTTACTTGTTTGTGTGGAAGAGTCAGAAGAGCAAGCAGTAAGTAACAAATAATCAGTGTCCCAACTGTGGTTATGCTATAGTCTTGAGAAACTTCAGACCGTCCAGTCTCTAGTTCCGGATTGGATTTGGGATCATTTCAAAAAGATAAATCACTGTTAATTATCAACTCCTATAAAGTTAGGTTTGCAGCTAGCAAAGCACTCGGGAGTGTGACCAACCACAGCGGAGTGGGCGTGCCTGGAGGCGGGCCGTTGGTGCAATACCAATACATTAAAACAGACTGTTTATGCTGGAATAGGTGCAGATTCTGGAAGAACTAAAAAGCTTTCTTTTTGTGTTTTTTTGTGTTTTTGTAATATTGTGGGGCGGCACGGCGGTTTAGTGGCTAGGGCGCAGACCTCACAGCTAGGAGACCAGCCATCTCCATGTGGAGTTTGCATGTTCTCCCCGTGCATGCGTGGGTTTTCTCCGGGTACTCCGGTTTCCTCCCACATTCCAAAAACATGCTAGCTTAATTGGCCACTCCAACTTGTCCGTAGGTATGAATGTGAGTGTGAATGGTTGTTTGTCTATATGTGTCCTGTGATTGGCTGGCCACCAGTCCAGGGTGTAGCCCCGCCTCACGCCTGAAGACAGCTGGGATAGGCTCCAGCACCCCCTGCGACCCTCGTGAGGAAAAGCGGTAGAAAATGAATAAATGTAATATTGTGTGGAGCTGCTCTATAGGAGTCCACAACTCAATACAAAGGGCCAAACAATGAGCATAACGGGTCCCCTTTAAAACATGACATACTTGAATAACCCGCATAATGTCTTATGCAGGGTCTCGACGGCTTCACTATGGACGTCAACAATGGTTTTACCACAGTGGAGGACCTGCACATCACGGTCAACATCGTGCCTCGCCTCATCCCTATCGAGACCTTCAACTTCACTGTGAAGGAAGGCTTCAGCCAGGTCATCAACGACAACGTCATCAACATCTCACACCCCTTCTACAACTCCATCAACATCGAGTTTGTGGTGGAGGAGCCGCCGCAGCATGGGGAAATACGTTTCCAGGATGGAGATGAGCTCACGTACTTCACATGGGAGGAGGTACTGTATATGCGTATAAATATAATGACATTGTAAAAGCTGTTCAACTTATTTTAGATTTACTCGATAAAAAGTAAAGAAGAATGCAAAACTCACTTCTTGTGATGGTTTAGATGGTTTAGATGCCAATGTTTTACTACAGAAACTACAGAAGATGTAGTTTTCCAGAGAAGTCAAACAAACAACTGTGTTTCTCATGCGGAAATACACTGAAATGAAAAAATACTAACTGAACCACCAAAATAAAGTCCTAAACCTGGAATGAAGACAAAAGATTGTATACAGTCGCCCCTTGCTATTACATCATGGTTCCATTACAGTTATGCTACAGTATATATTTTAATTAGTTAAATTAATTAATTAGTGGAAATTAATTCATTCCGTGTTGTAGTGGTAAGTTTGAGGCATCTACTTTGTCCTTCCTCTCCACTCCAATTGAAACCCTTTTTTATGTTTAGAAGAAATACTTTTGAGGCTAGCTGGTTAGCTCTCGAGCAACTTTGTGGCTTCTCACTTGTCTTTCCTCCCCAAACCGGTTTGAAACCCTTTCTTAAGTTTAAAAGAAATACCTTTAAGGCTAACTGGTTAGCTTGCTAGCTAGCGGTTGTCGACAGTCCCTGTAGCATAACAGTTGCGCGATATGTTGTAAATAATGTAAAACAGGAGTGCAAAAGTGACAATAAGGGTGTTATTTCATGTCTACGGGGCTCTAATAATGTTTTTGAAAGTATTTAGAAAGTCATAACTATAAAAATAAAAATTATATATAAAATATAATATATATATATATAATATTTTATATAAAATAAAATATAAAAAATGTAAAAAATTATCATTAAATCCTATACTGATTAAATTTATTTATCGCAATTGGGTCTGCAACCAATTAATCACGATAAACGAGGGACGACTATATTCTATGAAAACACAAACAGAATATAGTAGCCTCAAAGAGAAAAAAGTAACATAATTTTAAAGAAAAAAAATCATAATATCACAAGAGCATAAACCCATTTAGGCACCCTTCAATTTCACAATACATTACAACAATCCAACGGTCCTAGTATGCAGTACTGCAACAACAAATATTTACATCCTACATCCATGGAAAGAAACTTCAAAGTTGAGCCCATCTTAAGAAGATTTCATTGAGGATTACCATGCCGAGCAAACCATTGTGGAACTTTCCCCCTCAAGTTACTATTGGGCGCTGTTTTGTCTCCGCCACTTTTGAGGAAAATATTAAAAATACATGAGCAGTTAGCAATGGAAAAACCTCAGAGAGAGCGGACCACATCGTTTGGGTTTTGTCACACAGACAACTGAGGAGCTCCCGCCTCATCCAGCCTCATGCAGAAGTACGCTGGAAAAACTGACGATGCTTTTTGACCGCCTGCAGCCAAAATAAACTGGCAGTGCACATTCCTATTATAAAGTTTGCACACAAACCCGCCCTGTGCTTTTGTTGCTGCCAGACCCACGTCTCTCAAAAAGTGGAAATCATGCCCCTTGGGAGGGGAGGCCAACATTGCATTGATATGATTTGCCACTATGGAAAACTCTCACAGGAATAATACAAAAGCTTTGAGCTTTTTTTTTATGTGTGCACTTCTTTTACTTTTACTCACTGGAGGAATGGAAGCCAAACTGTAATTTCTGACTATTTTCCATAAGTTCAACAGTTCCTAGCGCCACTCTGGGACACTGACACCGTGTGCATACGGAGGTGTGAGTGTGTGCGTAGTGGATGCGTCTTTTATATATATGCCTACAGTTTCACGCGCCGACTGAAGCTCCGCAAAAGAAGGTGAAATAAATCTGACGTGTCAGCTCCCAGCATGGAATCTCTATCAGCTATAATGTCATCTTTCTCCTCCAATAGACCTTCACTTCAATCAGGTTCCAACATCTTTCTATTAGGTGCAGAATGAACTATTAACACAAAAGTATCAGGACAACCGATACTGTAAGTAGTAGTTAGAAAACAGTGAAGCCACTTCTAGACAAAATGGCTGCAGATACGAGACTCAATCCAAATACATATTAATAAAAACTTAAGAAACCACATATAGTTGGTGGGTAGACAAATTATTTTTTTCAGATTAAAATGAACAAAGCATTATTAGAGCCCTGTAGACATGACAAAACACGACTATAGTCACATTTATACTCTTTTTATTTACAACATATTGCGCAACTGCAGGGTCTTGAGACACATGCTAACTCGCAAACTAGAGAGCTAGCGACCTAAACGGTAGCCTTCAAGTTATTTCCTTTAAACTTAAAAAGCCAAAAACTTACCACTTCCACACGGATAGGGAGGATAACTATTAACAGTTATTTAACCTTTAGCATGAACATTAATCAAACGTAATAATTTTTTCTGGGTACATGATACCATACAGCATCCATATCAAACTTGCGCGGGCCGCACTAACATTAAACTTTCATATCAAGGCGGGGGCCTCAAACGAGTGTCCTGCGGGCCACATGTTTGAGACCCGTGCCCTAAATGCAGCATCCTTCTACCAACATATTCACTATCTCTCCTCTGGACATGTCCCAACCATCTCAGTCTGGCCTCTCTGACTTTATCTTCAAGGCCTCTAACATGTAATGTCCCTCTGACATACTCGTTCCTGATCCTATCCATCCTGGTCACTCCCAATGAAAACCTCAGCATCCTCATCTCTGCTACTTCCAGTTCTGCTTCCTGATTCAAATCTAAAAACGTACAGTTTTCACTATTTATCATCATCTCAACATCTCATAAATCAGGGTTCAAGCTTGGTGTGGATTGGGTAAAAAGTACGATTCCTGGTTACAGGTAAAATCTCCCCAAAATGGCATTGAAAAAAATGGCTGACTACCTGCATTTTACAATATAGGATCTTTAATCATTTTCATTTTCCGATGTTTCACTACCCTGCGCTTCGTGTTTCATGATCAACACTTTAAAGGGGAAAACCTGCAATATTATCATTTTATCATCGCCCAACTGTCTAGTATACCTGGTAGAATTATGATGGGGTACATTTCCTAGGAGTTAGGGCATCTTCAAAGCAAAATGGCCGACTACTTGTGCATTTTGACAATACCTCCAGTTGACATGCAGATCCTTTTTGTCCCCCGCAGATCAAACTTGGACATATCTACTACATGCACGACAGCACCGAGAACACCAAGGACAGTTTCACCATCTCCGCCTCGGCTTATGAGATCAAGCGCCGCAGCCTACCCGTCACAGTCTCCGTGACTGTCTGGCCCGTCAACGACGAGCCACCGCGACTGACGCGCAACACAGGTCTGGAGGTAAGGTTCTGGAAAGTACCGTTGTTGCTTCTGTTAGTTCGCTGCTGACTCAGTCGCTGGTGAAACATTGCCGACAGGAAAATCTTTACAGCCTTTTTTTGTTACTTTGTTTTCCCGTCTCTGATGAGGATTCAAGGTGAGCACGAGGGAAATATTTCAACTTGAAATGCAACTTTTATCCTATCCTGAAGCTACAGTTATATCAGCTCCGGTACAGTAAAAGATGGCGGCCAAGCATAAAACTCACATTTCCAAAAAAAGCATTTTGACCAGCGATATATTTTCCTTAACATGATTGAGACGGGACAAAATCTTAGTAGGATTGTTTTCAGACTTAATGAGAAATTCCATGTATATACACATATTGGCTCTATAAATAAGATTTCCCAGCCTTGGCGGAGGTCCACTTATGACTTGTACAGACAGATTTGAACCCAAAGCAATGACCAGTGAGTATAAAGACCTCAAGTCAGACTTTTTCTCACAAATATATCATCAAATAATTACAGTTCAATGAGGGCCACATATCATAAAAGACGTTTGGAAGAAACTCTCCACGAGCTGGGTTGTGTGAGGAGGCCGGCAATTGGGAAGAACTCCCAGCACTGGAACCCAAGTGTGTCATTCAGCGCCACGGCTCCCTGGCAACGCGTATTTTTGGAAAAACCAAAAAGGCTTCATGATGAGGCCGCGGCTTCTCTGGCCCAGCGAGGATCCGGCGGTCGCGCGTCGTTTTTTTTGCTGCGGTTGCTTGATGTAACAGGATAACACACACACACGCATACAAGGCGAGTGTCACTGATTTAAAGCAGGAAGTGCGTGCGTGGTGACCTCTGAGTCCCGCGAGCAGACATGATGACTGGCATTGACTTAACTCAGGCGCGGTCGTGGATCAACCGTTGAGCTCTTGTAGCCCGGTCAGCTGCTCTTTCTTAGTCTTTACATACTCTATATCTGTCTGGTTCTATATATTTCTCATTTTAAATCATAGAAATCGTAGAAAAACGCCCAAAGACTGGAGCTGGAACAAGGTTTGGGGCCAGAGTCCAGATGCGGTGGCAGTACATTAGTAGCAGTACATTAGTAGCAGCCGCAGTCAGACATGTTGCAGGCCCTCAAATGTTCGTTCTCCAGCAGTTATTTAATCATCTGCTACTGTATTATTATTATTATTATTATTATGACCGTCTGAGAGAGGAAATGTGAGCCATCGTGCGTCAGCTCAGGTTATTGGATTTATATAGTTCATCCTTTTACGTTGTAAAAGCATCGATCGCCACATAAAGCATTCATTTTTTAAAAGCACAGCACTCAGTACTGAGAGCAAGGTGATACTTGTGGGCCGGAACAATGGGGCCATCTGGTGGTGACATTTTGGAACTGCATTCTGACGTCACGGGGGTCTATTGAGTGTGACCTCATTTGAAGGACTGATGTTGTCTGTGGGTTTAAAATTAATTAATTCATTTATAAAAGTGTCTTTTCATTCAAACAGTAGAATTTAAATAGTAAATTATTTGAACATTTATGGATGAAATCAATTATCCTATAAGTATTTATTATTTGTTAGCAAAACATAATTTTTCTTAAAATATTTAAATATCAAGTGTGTTTTTAAAACACAAAAACCTAAGCAATAAATAATGTCTTAGCCAATATTTTTTTCAAATGTATTCAAATAATAGTAGTAGCAATAAATACACATGTATGTATTGTATATTATTGTGTATTGTATAAAAGCAAACACAATACATACGTTTTTCTAATTATCTGAAAAACTCAATGTTTTTCAATTTCAAAAAATCAACTTTCTGCTTTTCAGTTATTTTCCAGACATTCTCTCGCCATCATAATTTAGTCCAAATTAGAGACATAATTGTACTACAATATGTTGCTCCAAAGATGAAGCACAGTGCCTCCTATCAATTTATCCCTTTTGTCAAAATCTTACACATTTCCCTGACTTTAAAGACATTCTGAGGCTTGGATGTTGCTCGCTGCTTCCTGTCGCTCAGATTAGTGTCGGCCTGGGAAGCATTGATTTTTGCTCCGTCTAGCAGGAATACCAGGAGATTAAAAACGTGCTTCTTGTTGTTTTTTTTTTTTTTGTGGCTCTTTTCAGGAATGTTATGGAAAACTTGATTGGCTGCGATAATAAACAGCTTTATTCTAGTGCTGATATTTTATTTAATTGGCTTGTTTTAATTGTCTTTTTATTGCATCCATTTCATAACAACAAAATGCTGAGTATTTGATTAATTCATGTGTATAAATAATAGATAATAAATAATAATAGATAATTATACCGCCTTTTACAAGGTACCCAAAGTACTTCAGAGTGAAGTGAACCCATTATTCAGTCACACACTGGTGGTGGTCTACATCTGTAGGCACAGGTGCCTTTGGGTAGAGTGGCAGAAAAGCGCTTACGGCCTCTACGACTTCCACCAAACATTCCTTCACATTCACACGCAAGATGGGGGAAAGTGACTGGGTGGAGGGAGCGGGGATGGAACCACCAACCTTCTAGTTTGTGGACAACTTGTTCTACCTCCTGGGCTACTGCCGCCTAATTACGAACGTCAAATTTTGAAGTGGAAGAACAGAGCAGTATAGAATTAAGACACTGAATAGCCGACTCACCCTATCCTTTCTCTGCTATGTGGGGCAGCTCCAAGTTGCCAAGGAAACAGTACAGCGACTGTGAATGGCACGCAACCATTTGCTTGAATCACTCTTTTTTTGGAGCTCCAATTAATGTGCGTCATATATTCTGCCTAGCAACAAGTGAAAACATGTAGTCAGCTGCTATGCCAAAAATATTTTGGTATATTTGTTATTAGTTATGATGTACTACAATACAATATTGTAAAGTCCTCTAAGATAATGGACACTTGAACGCATCTTTCACATCTCCGCTTTCTTGTCTTCTCCGAGGTCCTCGCCGGAGAGGAGGCCGACATCACATCCAGCATGCTAACCACGGACGACGCAGACACCCCCGCGGAGGAGGTGGTTTACAACGTGGAGATGCCAACCAGCGGCATGGTGGCGTTCAAGGACTTCCCAGAGGAGGGCATTGCCAATTTCACACAGGCTCAAATCAACAACGGGGAAGTAATCTTCATCCACGAGGGTGAGGAGGATAGAGACACACCCGAGAGTCAAAACACGTTGACGTGAAAGACGAGTCCTGATCCTGTCAGCACGCTGTAAATAAATAACTTTAAAAGTCGACTCTTTGTGTGTCTGCAGGTGAGGACTCGGGCGGGTTCAGCTTCACAGTGACAGACGGCGAGCACACGTCTCCTCTCTACAGATTCGTGGTCACGGCTAGACCCCTCACTATCACCATGGTAACGCAAGAGGAGCTGATGGTGTTCCCAGGTAAGATGTCAAAATCCTTTATAAAAAGCAGTCAAGGCAAGCAGCAGTGCTACAGTAAATATACAAGCTTAAAAACATTTATGGTGTTGTTTTTTTAGTTTATTATAGATTTAGATTATTTATTATCGTTTATTTTTTGCTTATTGCTTTATCGTTTTAATTAAAGTTTTTTTACTATTATTTTTTTTTTATTCTCATAAAAAGTAAATTCATTAATTCATTAATTTTTTACCGCTTATCCTCAAGAGGGTCGTGGGGGTGCTGGACCCTGGACTGGTGGCCAGCCAATCACAGGGCACATATAGACAAACAACCATTCACACTCACATTCATACCTATGGACAATTTGGAGTCACCAATTAACCTAGCATGTTTTTGGAATGTGGGAGGAAACCGGAGTACCCAGAGAAAACCCACGCATGCACGGAGAGAACATGCAAACTCCACACAGAGATGGCCGAGGGTGGAATTGAACCCTGGTCTCCTCGCTGTGAGGTCTGTGCGCTTGAAGTAAATTTATTTTTTGTAATTTTTTTATTTAATAATTTTGTTGTCATTGTGTATAAATGTATTATATTTAATGTATATTATTTAGGATTGTGATAGATTGTATAAAGGACAACACTTGTGTATATGTGTACCTGAAAATAAAATACAAATAATTCAATAAATATATAAAAATAAATAAATAAAACAATAAACATTACAGTAAATGTTTATAAATTATAAAATAAAAAAACAAACAAACAGAAAAAAAAATCTTTACGTGTTTTTTAAATAAAAATGTTATGTATAATCCAGGGTTTTGGCCGCACAGTGGGGGAGTGGTTAGCATGTAGGCCACACAGTCAGGAGATGGGGAAGACCTGTGCTCAATTTTCCGCTTGTGCATGTCTGTGTGGAGTTTGCACTTTCTCCCGGAGGGTTTTCTCAGGGTACTCCAGTTTCCTCCCATACTCCAAAAACACATGCATGTTCCGTAACCTTGTATGCAATGAAATAGTGTTTTAAAGAGTTTTAAATCAGTCACAGTAAAAAGTGGTTTTAACAAATTTCCTTTCATTATTATGAAGCACGCTGTATATTTTTTCCAAGTTGACGATGAACCTCACTTAACCCTTAGATGCTCGAGTGAGTGGACCCTACACTCTTCCATAAGTGGGTCAAAAATGACCCATACTAGAATCAATGCGTTTTTATGCCAATTTTGCCATTTTGGTTAGGAATAATCACTTGTATGATATTTAGTATTATATTTAGGACCACACAAGAATGATTTCATGTTAGAAAAGTCTTAATTTTTCACTTTTTTACATCTTTGAAAAAGAAAATGACCCTGTACAACAATAACAAATGTACAATATGTACAATATGTACAATATGTACAATATGTACAATATGTACAATATGTTCAATATGTACAATATGTACAATAAACAAAAATAAATGCGAGGATCCATTGTGTGTTGCATAAAGGTAAGTTAAAAATGTGAATGGCATGATATCGAAAACATGTTTTTTGAGGAATACCTGGAATATGAAATGATAACAATTTTTCATTATGAAGATATTTCAAGAAAACAACCTGACCGGGTCATTTTTGACCCACTTATGGAAGGTTGGGGTAGATACACAAAAACAAAAATGTTTTAAAATGTATAAAAGATAAGTTAAAAATGTGAACGGCATGATATCAAAAACATGTTTTTTGAGGAATACCTGGAATATGAAATGATAAAACATTTTAATTACAAAGATATTTGAAGAAAACAACCTGACCGGGTCATTTTTGACCCACTTATGCATCTAAGGGTTAATAAAAACATCATGAATCAATATCGCCAATCCTAAGCTCCCAACGTAAAAAAAACACACACACCGTATACGGTGTATATAAAAGCATGTAAAAAAAAAAAATACTAAATTGACTCTGGAGTCTGCTTAAGTTCAACTGCTTCAGTGAGGAACTTAATTTTCCGCTGATTAACGTGTGTGTGTGCGTGTGCGCACCCGTAGGAACGAGGCAGCCCATCACCAGTGCCAATCTGGGGGCCGTGACTAACGAGGATGGAAATGAGATCAGCTACTCGTTGGTCCACCCCCCTCGTTTGGGGAGGCTGATCATGGCCAACGACAAGAACCAGATGGAGGAAATCAGCCGCTTCTCCCAAACGCAGGTGACCACTTTGTGTGTGTGTGTGTGTGTGTGTGTGTGCGTTTTCATGAGGTCAAAGAACAAATTGTGAGACCATTTTTGTGGGCCTAACCTCTGTTTGGGTATAAAGGATACTGGTAGAGGACCTGTTGGGAAGAGCCAGACACTGCAATTCATTGGCCCTCTACCAGAAGGTAGTAGTCAGCTGAAGATGGTTACTTTACCTTATATATATTTTTTTTTTTTGGATGGGACTTAATTTGTGTAGTGTCATATAAAATATATATGCTCATCTCCATCAATAATTGGATTGCATAAGCAGCACAGCCTGCAAACTGCTGAGCAGAAACGTCTCAATGTGATTATTTGAGTTCTTTGCTGGCTATGTGTGTGTTTGTGTGTGTTTGTGTGCATAAGCATTATTCTACTTGAGTGTGTGTGAGACAGAGAGAGAGTTGAGTTCAGGACATGTTGACCTCAGAAAAATAAACAAGCCTCCACATTCCGACATTCAGTCTCAACTAGATGCAGAACGCCAATTTCCCTGCGGGTTTTTTTTTTTCCAACTTCCTGAGGGAAGAAGATGTCAGCTGAAAAATGTCAGCTGAGTGCCTCTAAAAATAAAAAATAATGAGTTCTCTGAGTGGAAAACTTAAGTTATTGTCCTACTGTATGTCTTCAATGCTGTCTCTCCTCATCCTTAGCTGGAATCAGGAGTGATCTTCTATGAGCACCAGATGCCTGAGGACCCCTTCTGGGTGGTGAGGGACTCTATGGAGCTCATCCTGTCATCCCAGCCCGCCCCGGACATCCGTCACATGCTGCCTGTCACCGTGTCATACTACGCCACGCACAGCAACATCTCCTCTCAGCTGTGGAGGAACAAAGGTAAATGTGTGGAAATACAGTGCAAGGAAAGCAGTGTTTTTCAACCTTTTTTGAGCCACGGCACGTTTTTTTTTTTTACATTGTAAAAATCTTGTGGCACACCACTAACCAAAAATGTTCCAAAATGTCACCACGACCTCACACGTGCATCAATAAGTCTATGGGAGGAACAAAGTAGGTGTTGCCACACGGACCAATATTACATTGCTCTGCCAGTCTTTACACCACAGACACTCCACAGTAGCCACGTTTTTACATCACCACTTTTTCTCTTTCCGAATGACCTTTCAGGAAACAATGGTATCCATGGAAAGGAATATTCCAATCTCTTGTCTACATGCGCCGTGAAAATCAACCAGAATAGTCAATAGGGCATGCCCAGTAAAACGTAAACACCAACATCACGTGATACCGGCTTCCCTGAGTTTTTCTTTCACTTGTTGGAATAACTCCGTATTGCCAGTTTTTCGTCTGTCCAGTCTTGAAATTTAGTTTGAATCAAAAACAAACTTTGCTTAGTCCAGTGCCGATTGCTGGCCTCCATTTTTAAAAGTGAAGAACGTCTGGATCTGCGTGTTACGTCATATCTGAGCATGCGCTGAAAGAACGCACCCGGGATAAATTTAAACAGGAAAAGATCACGTTCAATCTTGCTAATATTTTATAATTAAACTCAGGACATGTTTTATATAGATTTTCTTTTTTAATAAAACTGTACTTGTGAATAAAGTATAGAAGGGTTTAGATCAGGGGTCTCAAACTCAATTTACTTGGGGGCCACTGGAGCTAGGGTCTGGGTGAGACAGGGCCGCATCAGGTTTTCCAAAAAAAAAAAAACACATTCATTAAAAACAAAATTTTTTAAAAAAACTTCGCCTTGGTTCCAATTTTCTACAATAAAAGCTCTGATAAAACACTGTTCTCAAATATCTTACTTTTTATTTTTCTACACAACATAAGATGAAAAATAAATAAACATATCAAGAATAAAGAAAATCAATCAATCAGTAATAAATAAATATAATAATAATAATAATAAAATGGCAAATAATAAAAACTTAAGAAACCACATATAGTTGGTGGGTAGACAAATTATTTTTTTCAGATTAAAATGAACAAAGCATTATTAGAGCCCTGTAGACATGACAAAACACGACTATAGTCACATTTATACTCTTTTTATTTACAACATATTGCGCAACTGCAGGGTCTTGAGACACATGCTAACTCGCAAACTAGAGAGCTAGCGACCTAAACGGTAGCCTTCAAGTTATTTCCTTTAAACTTAAATAGCCAAAAACTTACCACTTCCACACGGATAGAGAGGATAACTATTAACAGTTATTTAACCTTTAACATGAACATTAATCAAACGTAATAATTTTTTCTGGGTACATGATACCATACAGCATCCATATCAAACTTGCGCGGGCCGCACTAACATTAAACCTTCATATCAAGGTGGGGGCCTCAAACTCTAGATTCTAGATTCTGTTCCACAGATGGCGGTAATGCATACGAAAGCTGCTTGCCAACCGCCAATAAACAACAGAAGAAGAAAAACACCACGAAGAAGAAGGCACCCTGACAACTTTCCGTTTGAGCGGGTACAAGATACCTCAATCGGATTGGTTAAAGGAATATTCCATCCCTGTTCAATTCTTTCCGTTTGAGCAAATAAACCAAATGCAATTGGAATATTTGGGTCCATGTATACTATTGACATAATGGCTATTGACATAATATTTGCAAATGATGATTAATAAATGTTAATTCTAAAAAGTGATATTGGATAATTCCTCACGGCACGTCTGATGGTTTCTCAAGGTACACTAGTGTGCCGCGGCACAGGGGTTGAAAATCACTGCTATAAAGCACCACTACTTGCCCAAAGGCAGCAGGTGTGTCCTGCTGCACTACCTTCTGCCAGAATTCCAGACCTCTAGGGAGGAACCAAAACACAACACCGAGCAAGAGAAAAAAAAACTGAAGCATGACTGTCATGTGGGAAATGACAGTAACGTCCCCTAGGGATGGATCCCAGATGTCAGAAAGTCCAAAATAATACACGGTGGGTGGACGGAGTACAGACACTGAGAGTGGAGCAGTGGTGCGACCAGAGAAGGCGAGTAGAGCAACTCTAGTCGCTCCACCGAAACCGAAAGCTGGCATGGCTCCTGCTCAAGGGATAGACACATTCGAGACATTCCCCCTTGAGAACAGGAAGGTGTAGGACGCTCAGGGGGGGAAACCTCCGGTCAAACCGGGACCAGTTGTCAAGTAGGAACAAGAGGAAGTTACCCTGCTGGAACAAAAGACAGGGATGGGTGGAGGGAGGTCTGGAGGAGGAGCCTATCAATTTGTTTTCATTTGCAGCTATGAATTTTCAAACCTAAGTTATTGGTCGTTTAGTGCGTCACATAGCTTATTAAGTGACAACCAGTCTGCTTTTTGACCTCCAACCTTGACAATAAATGAGTAGAAAACTAATGCTGAAATGAACGAATGGATGAGCCAAGCTGATTAATAGCGTAGATCGAAAAAAAAAAGAATCATTTTTGGATCCTCTAAGGAATGGGTCTCAAACTCAATTTACCTGGGGGCCACCGGAGCTAGGTTCTGGGTGAAGCTGGACCGCATCAGGTTTTCAAAAAAAAAAACAACACACATTTATTAAAAACTGGAAAAAAAATCAATAAAAAAAATCTTCAATGCTTTTGCTTCTGCTATACCCTACACTTTTTCGGTACTTTGGTTCCGGTTTTCCACACCAAAATATCTGATAAAACATTCCACTGTTCTCAAATATCTTAATTTTTATTTTTCTATACACAAAATAAGATAAAAAATTGAGAATAAAGACAATAAATCAATCAATCAGTAATAAATAAGTCAAATAATAATAAAACAGCAAATAAGAAAAACGTAAGAAACCACATACAGTTGGTAGAGAAATTATTTTTTTCAGATTCAAATGTACAGTATTAACAGTTATTTAACCTTTAACATGAACATTAATGAAACTTAATAATTTGACCCAATTAGCAAGTTAGCATCGTACTCAGTTCCATCTGGGAGCAGCGTCGTAACTTGATGAGATGCTTTATCTTGACGTGTATGTTTCATTTTATTCCAAATCATTTCCTGCATTTATTTGTACCCAGCGTCATAAGCCTTTAGCTTCATTGCTAATCCAAAGCAAAACAGGGCGGGGTAACAGGGTAGGGTAACAGTATGGGCGGGGCAAAATCATGTTAATTGTGTCTGGTGTGCACACAGCTGTCATTTCAACATTAAACTTTGGTATCAAGGTGGGGGCCTCAAACTAGCGTCTTGCGGGCCGCATTTGGCCCACGGGCCGCAAGTTTGAGACCCCTGTTCTAAGGAAACTGAAATGTGCTCATTGTTTCCCTACAGGTCTGGAAATCGTGCAAGGCCAGAGGAAAACAATTGATGAGTCCATCTTGGATGCTTCCAACCTCCTGGCCAGCCTTCCTGAGTCCGAGAGAGCCGAGACGGATGTGGTCTTTGAGATGAAGCGCTTCCCTGACCATGGACGCATCACCCTAAGGGGTCAGGACTTACCTCGGGATGCACCCTACTTCATGCAGAAAGATGTGTTCCAGGGCGAGCTGGAGTATCTCCATGACGACTCAGGAGCCTCCTTTGACAGCTTCTCCTTTAGGGCCCGTCTGAAATCTCAGAGTCGTACTTTGACCTCCCCGGCCGACGCTGTTGTCCTCGAGGAGATCTTTAACGTCTCCGTTAAACGTCGTGGCTCGGAATCCCCTGAGCTTGTCACTATTGACATGCTACTAGAAGTCCTGCAAGGGTCTATGGCCGTTTTGACCCAGAAACATCTGAACACCCACGATGAAGACAGTCCCCCAGATGAGGTCCACTTCAAGGTGACCAAAGCGCCAAGAAACGGGCATTTGGTGGACACTCACACCATGGACAGCCTCTCTGAGTTCACCCAGGAGATGATCAACCGCGAGCAAGTGGGCTTTCAAAGTGACGGCAGCCTGGCGGACGGCTTTGTGGAATTCATCGTGTCAGACGGAGAACATGAGACCGAGCCGCACACGCTCCACATCGGGGTCCTCGCTCGCACGCTCATTCTGGACAAAGCCCCGGAGATCAAGGTGAAGCAAGGAGATGACGAGACCCTGGTGACTGAAGAGATGCTGAGAGCAACCACCGGTGGTCCCGTGGAGGAGGACGTCCTGTACAAGATCACGAGCGTCCCCAAGTACGCAGCGGTCATGGTAGACCGCCAGCCCACTTCAGCCTTCACCCAGAAACAGATCAAAGAAGGAAGAGTCAGCGTCCGCTTTGTGAAGTCCACTTCACCTCGCGACAGCGTGGCCTTCATTGCTCGCAGTCGAGCGGCTAACGTGTCGTCTGTTCTCAACATCACGGTCCAACCTCTGGCCAAGATTGCTCAGGATCCCCGACTCCCCCGAGGCTCGCTTGTTCAACTGGACAGAAAGCTTCTCGACGCGACGCCCCTGGCGAACAAGACCAGGACCAACCCAACGTTCACCGTCATCCAGCAACCACGAGGAGCTCGATTCGTCAGATCTGGTGGTCCTGGTGCAGGCCAGCCGGTAGACTCGTTCAACCAACGAGACCTGGATGAAGGGCGTGTTGCTGTAGAAATCCCAAAGAGCTCCTCTGGGTCCCAAGATGGGGTCACTCAAGATGAGGCCCGATTATTGCTAAAGGCTCATGGAGTCCCCCCAGCAGAGTGTGTGCTTTCTTTTCAAACTGAGCCCTACAACGCCTCTGGGGTCTACCCTGCCACTCTGTTGACGGTCCCCTCAGGGGCCCCATCGAAGGACAACAATAATGTGGGCGGGTCCCCTCGTGCGACTCCTGAAAGCCCGCTTTGGAAAGCCAACAAGGACCAACCCCAAGTGGAGGCCACCACCGCAGCCCCCTCTGGCACCAGCTCCCATAGGAACCCCGTGGTTTCTCGACGGGGTAATGTGTGGTCCATTCTCATACCCATTCTGGTCATCCTCATACTCCTGCTCCTGGCAGCCATTTTAGCGTACTACCTGGTGCGGAAAAACAAAACAGGCAAGCACAACGTCCAGACGGCGGCATCCAAGCCGAAAAACGGAGAAGTGGCCGGCACTGAAACCTTTCGGAAAACCGACCCGGCAAATAACATCCCCATGTCCAATATGGATTCCAAGGAGGCTGATCCGGAGTTGCTGCAACACTGTCGGACGACTCCGGCCTTGAAAAAGAATCAGTACTGGGTTTGAGACTTTGGACCTCACCACCCCCCAAAAAGAGGCCCTTTTCCAAGTCTTCTTATCAGTATTAAAGACTTTTGATGGATTTTTGTGCTCCGACACCAACTGATCTCAACATTAACTGTGGACTGATTCTCAGGCAACAAGACACTGAATAGTTGTTGACAAAGCGAGAGGCAGTCTTTTATCTTCTGGTGCCATGTCTATTTATTTTATCATTCCCCTTTGTCAAAAGGCACAAACGACATAAACATGCTCCGTGTTTGCAAAAAGAAAATATTCTGGCTCTGCCATCTTTTTTTTTTTTTTTTCAGCCCACATTTTTACAGCATTTGTTCACCATTTTTATAATAGATTAGTTTAAACATAAAGAAGACCACGATCTGCCTCTTTTTATGTTACTGTTTCTTCAGTTGTTTCTCAGGGCTAAATTCAGTCATCACTCGCAACATTTCATTAGTTTGTCTATTTTTGGAGGATTTGGTACTACAGTAAACCTCGGATATATCGGATTCAATTGTTCCCACTGGTTTTGTCCGATATAAGCGAAATCCGTTATATGCGTATACCGGAAAATGTCCGTTTTACGCATATATCGGATTTATATCCGGTATATGCGTAAATCGGATTTTATCCGTTATAAAAAGGCACTTGCTTGACTATGTTTCCAATGAACCTGGACGCGCAGGCAACGCTGCAAATGACGTCGTATAGCGGCCTGTCACAATTCGGCGAATCGGAGCGCCACGATGCGGCCATCCGATATATGCGAGGGAAATTTAATGGAAATGCATTGGAACGGGACTGGAGATTTTGTCCGAAATAGGCGAAATCCGTTATAAAAAATCCGATATATGCGATGAATTTTTATTGGAAATGCATTACAGAAAAATCGGTTCTTTTTTATCTGTCCGTTGTGAGTGAATTTCCGATATATCCGAGTCCGATATATCCGAGGTTTACTGTAAAAATAAAACAAAAAACATGAGAAAAGTTGGTGTAAAAACTTGAATTTAGCTCAGAGTACTGACCAGTTGGTCTTAAACTAGGGATGGGGTTGTTCTAATCCAGTATCGGATTACGGTAACCAGCGTAAATCACGTATTGGAATTTGACAATACCACCTACAGGGATTTCCGATCCATGAGCCACGCCCATGTTTTGTTGTTGTCGTAGCCAAACGTAGCCAAAAGAGTAGCCATCCTCCATAACAGTCGTGTTGGTAGAGACTGGTACTCTTTTAGCTACATTTGCTAATATTCTTTTCACATATTATTACATATTAATACAAACTCAGTTCTGGTATCGGAATTGGGTCTGTATCGGTAGATATGTGGATCAGATATGTGGCTGGATGCATCCCTACCTTAAACACACCTTGATGGTTCAGATGTTCTAAGCATTCCATACTGTTGTAAGCTACATATTGTGATGTACTGAAATATTGTTGTTGTTTTTTTTGCAGACGTTTATGTCATAATCATGAACTTTGACTTCCTTGTTCGTCTCTGCTTGGAGGATAAAATAAAAATGAGCTAGACTAGAATTTCAGTTGTTTCTCCACTAAATGTTGTCGCTTTGTCTTACTTTTCACGTTAACGTTAAAAACTTACAGTAACTTTTAACGACCATTTACTAAATTGTTGTTGATGTGTGTTGAGATTTGGAGATGGCATAGAGCTCAGGAAGTGATGTATTTGGAGGACAGCGTATATATTTCCTGTGAAATGTTTGTTCTTTCTTACCACACATTCTCTGCATTTTATGCATTTTTAAAAAATGTAAATAATCAGTTTTTGGTGAGGTTTGGGGTATTCATTTGTGTTTGTCTGTACTCCAATTAAACATTTAATGATAACTAACCACCCTTTTATCCATACTGCTCCTTCCCTTTTGTTTTCATTCCTGTGTCATCACCACCACTTCCACCTTTTTCATTCATCAATTTATTTGTGTGATACAGCTGCAAATAAGTATTTGAACACCTGAGAAAATGAATGTTAATATTTGGTACAGTAGCCTTTGTTTGCTATTACAGAGGTCAAACCTGTGTATCATCTAGAATTCTGACCCTGAAAGACCTGTTAGTCTGCCCATTAGAAGTCCACCTGCACTCCATGTATCATCCTGAATCAGATGCACCTGTTTGAGGTCGTTAGCTGCATAAAGACACCTGTCCACCCCATACAATCAGTAAGACTTTAACTTGTAACATGGCGAAGACCAAAGAGCTGTCCAAAGACACCAGAGACAAAATTGTACACCTCCACAAGGCTGGAAAGGGCTACGGAGCAATTACCAAGCAGCTTGGTGAAAAAAGGTCCACTGTTGGAGCTATCATTAGAAAATGGAAGAAGCTAAACATGACGGTCAATCTCAATCGGAGTGGAGCCCCATGCAAGATATCACCTCGTGGGGTCTCAATGATTCTAAGAAAGGTGAGGAATCAGCCCAGAACTACACGACAGGACTTGGTCAATGACCTGAAAAGAGCTGGGACCACCGTTTCCAAGGTTACTGTAGGTAATACACTAAGACGTCATGATGTGAAATCATGCATGGCACGAAAGGTTCCCCTGCTTAAACCAGCACATGTCAAGGCCCGTCTTAAGTTTGCATATGACCATTTGGATGATACAGAGGAGTCATGGGAGAAAGTTTTATGGTCAGATGAGACCAAAATAGAACTTTTTGGTCATAATTCCAATAAGCGTGTTTGGAGGAAGAAGAATGAAGAGTACAATCCGAAGAACACCATCCCTACTGTGAAGCATGGGGGTGGTAGCATCATGCTTTGGGGGTGTTTTTCTGCACATGGGACAGGACGAGTGCACTGCATTAAAGAGAGGATGACTGGGGCCGTGTATTGTGAGATTTTGGGGAACAACCTCCTTCCCTCTGTCAGAGCATTGAAGATGGGTCGTGGCTGGGTCTTCCAACACGACAACGACCCAAAGCACACAGCCAGGAAAACCAAGGAGTGGCTCCGTAAGAAGCATATCAAGGTTCTAGCATGGCCCAGCCAGTCTCCAGACCTGAACCCAATCGAAAATCTTTGGAGGGAGCTCAAACTCCGTGTTTCTCAGCGACAGCCCAGAAACCTGACTGATCTAGAGAAGATCTGCGTGGAGGAGTGGGCCAAGATCCCTCCTGCAGTGTGTGCAAACCTGGTGAAAAACTACAGGAAACGTTTGACCTCTGTAATAGCAAACAAAGGCTACTGTACCAAATATTAACATTCATTTTCTCAGGTGTTCAAATACTTATTTGCAGCTGTATCACACAAATAAATTGTTAAAAAATCATGCATTGTGATTTCTGGATTTTTCTTTTTAGTTTATCTCTCTCACAGTGGACATGCACCTACGATGAAAATTTCAGACCCCTCCATGATTTCTAAGTGGGAGAAATAGCAAAATAGCAGGGTGTTCAAATACTTATTTTCTTCACTGTACATATATGCCAACACATTTAAAGATTGTTCATGATTTATATATGTTTTAAGTTTGACCACCAGGTGGCGGCATTGTCCATTCCCAGCTATATGTGAGGCGAAAACAACAATCTTTCTTCCTCTCTTTGACGTCATCAGCGCTCAGCTGTGATTATGCAAGGTTTGTATGTCTCTGCTGGAAACCTTTCAAGACGAAAAGAATCCACAGTCTTTGTTTGTTTGTTTTTTTTGCATACGTGCGCAAAGCGAGTTCATTTTGTCATCAACACTGTAAACTGTAAACATGTAAGGTGATGATGAAATAAACTGGAGAGATGATGAGAAACACATGAGGCTGCTTTGTTAAATATCCCAAAACACCATTACACATGTAGGCTATGCTTTTATAAGCCTGTGAAAGAATGTTAACAATATTTTTGAGATCTATTTATTATACTTCAGCTACCAAAAAGCGTTTTGTTTTGTTTTTTTTTTTGTTTTTTTGCATGTCTGAGCAGACATGATATTCCCACCAGATGCCTCAATCATGGTGCCGGAAAGAAGCAAGAATATTCTTTCTTTTCTGTCTTTGGCTAAAGTTGTCTTGCGTAAGTTTAGAGCAAAATGACTCCTCCAGTCTTTAAGAAAAAAAATAGGAAAACAACTGAGGACTGGGAAGAGGAGGAGCCATTCTTGGGATGCCAGGAGGATAAACACTTGTGTCCTTAAAAGTGGGCAAATTAAAGGAAGAGGGGAAGTTGTTGAGGTTATTTTTTTTTTTTTTTTTTTTTAACAATTTGCTTGAAAACAGGGGCCTGATCTGATAAATAATAATAAAAAAACACAAACCTCAGAGCCGACATCAGCTTGTTGAGCTCCAATATGAAAAAGTAAGCCTCTTAAAGGCTGTTTCCTGTTTCCCTGCAGTCACCTTATCTGGGCGGCCAATCAGAGAACATCATCATCATTATTGGCATGGTAGTGCAAGTTTATGCAACACAATACACACATAGAGCATGTTTAGTGGATAGAATAAAGTAAATAAAATCCACCTTACTACTATCCATCCACTTTATATGCCACTTATCCTCACTAGAGTTGCAGGTATGCTGGAGACTACTATACTGTATATAACTATGCTAATATACAGTTAGGTTTATAAATATTTGGACAGACACAAAATTTTTCCAATTTAGGTACTGTACACTACCACAATGTATTTGAAATGACACAGTTCAGAAGTGTTCAAGTGCAGACTTTCAGCTTTAATTTAGTGGGTTGAAAAAAAAGATTGCATAAAAATGCCAGGAATTAAAGCAGTTTTTAAACACAATTCTTTCATTTCAGGGGCTCAAAATTAATTGGACAAATTAAGTAACTAAAAACTAAATGTTCATTTTTAATACTTGGTTGAAAACCCTTCTTGAAGTCTTGAACTCATCACCAGACGCTGGGTTTCCTCCATTCCAATGCTCTGCCAGGCCCTTACTGCAGCAGCTTTCATTTGCTGGGCCTTTCTGTTCTAAGTTTAGTCTTTAACAAGTGAAATGCATGCTCAATTGGGCCATTCAAGAATATTCCACTTCTTTGCTTTAATAAACTCCTGGGTTGCTTTTGCTGTATGTTTTGGGTCATTGTCCATCGGTATTATGAACCCCACCCAATCAGTTTGGCTGAATTTGACTGGATCTGAGCAGGTAGAATGTCTCTGAACACAGCAGAATTAATCTGTCCTGTGTCACATTATCAATAAACACTAGTGACCCAATGCCACTGGCAGGCATGCAGGCCCAAGCCATCACACTACCTCCCCTGTGTTTGACCCAGTGTGCTTTGGATCATGAGCTGTTCCAAGCTTTCACCATACTTTTTTCTTGCCATCATTCTGGTAGAGGTTGATCTTGGTTTCATCTGTCCAAAGAATTTTTATTCTGGCTTTTTTAGTCCAATCTACCATTTCTATTCTTCAGACTTATGAGTAGTCTGTACCTTGCAGTGAACCTTCTATATTTACTGTAGTGCAGTCTTCTCTTTGTGGTAGACTTGGGTATTGATACTGGTACCTCCTGGAGAGTGGTGTTCACGTAACTGGCTGTTATGAAGGGGTTTCTCTTCACCATGGAAATGATTCTGCCATCATCTACCACCATTGTCTTCCGTGGACGTCCAGGTTTTTTTGCATTGCTGAGTTGACCACTGCCTGCTTTCTTTCTCAGGATGTACCAAAGTATAGATTTTGCCACTCCTAATATTGTAGCCATTTCTCGGATGGGGTTTTTCTGTTCTCCCAGCCTAAGGATGGCTTGGTTCACCTGCATGGAGAGTTCTTTTGACCGCATCTGGTCTTCACAGCAAAATCTTCCCAATGCAAACACCACACCTCAGAGCAATTCCAGGTCTTATATCTGCTTAATTTATATTGATATAATGAATGAATTGCCCAAACCTGCCCATGAAGTAGGCTTTTGGTCAATTGTCCAATTATTTTTGGTCCCTTGAAAAAGAGAGTGGCCGATGTTAAAGAGCTGAAACTCCTAAACCCTTCATCCAATTTGAATGTGGATACCCTCAAATCAAAGCTGAGAGTCTACACTTTATGTCCATTATATGACTATCTTTGGAGTATGTTTCAGTAAAAGGGTAAAAAAAAAAAACTTGTGTCAGTGTCCAAATATATATGGACCTAACTGTATCTTAGCATGTCGCCCTTTAATTTTTCATGTTTAGACACCCCTGCAGTCGACATTAAGGAAGCGTGTTGTAACACTGCATCATATCATGCATCATCATTACTAATACTGTGTAAAAACATACATGACTCATTAAACATTTAAAGAGAAACATTAAAAAAAAGTCACACCTTCCAGAAGTTCTCTCACATGCAGCTGTCTGTCAGACAGTGGTGGGACAGGGGTGGGGGCAGGGGGGCTATGGGGCCATATGTCGAGGTCAGGAGGTCGGCGTGACAACACACACACTCTGTGCACAATAAAGAAAGGCCTTTTCATAAGGAACACACATACCCAGACAGCTGGAGGGGAGATTGGCTCACTGCTGCCACTGTAAAAACTACAAATTCACACCATCATTCACGTACAAAAATAATATTCGTTGTATTCAAATAATACATTATAATGCTCTTATATTCATTTACGTATGTGGATATGTTAATAAGGAATCAGATCATCTTTGCAGAATTGTTGTCATTCAGCCACATTGGAGTGTTTTCCAGCATGAAGCACCTTTTTAAGGTCATGCCACAGCATCTCAATAGGATTCAGGTCAGGACTTTGACGAGGCCACTCCAAAGTCTTCATTTTGGTTTTCTTCAGCCATTCAGAAGTGGACTTGCTGGTGTGTTTTGGATCATTGTCCTGCTGCAGAACCCTAGTTGGTTTTAGTTTGAGGTCACCCACAGATTCCCAATTTCCTTCTGATGGTGGAGTCATGAACATTGATCTTAACTGAGGAAAGTGTGGCCTGTAGTTCTTTGAATTGCGTGGTTTTTATGACCTCTTGGATTAGTCATTGCTGCGCTCTTGGAGTAATTTTGGGAAGGTTCACCACTGTTCTATGTTTTCAACATTTGTGGATGATGGCTCTTGCCGTGGTTTGCTGGAGTCCCAAACATTAGAAATGGCTTTATAACCTTTTCCAGGGGGAAAACACTTTTTCACACCACTGTGTCTACATTTATAAAATATCAAAGTGGACCTTGCATCCTTTCATTATTCACTATGTGGCCCTCTGGACACCTCCAGTGGAAATAGTAGGCCATAGACACATGTGTATGTTATGTTTTATATTGTTATATTTTCATTCATTCATTCATTTTCTACCGCTTTTTCCTCACGAGGGTCGCGGGGGGTGCTGGAGCCTATCCCAGCTGTCTTCGGGCGAGAGGCGGGGTACACCCTGGACTGGTCGCCAGCCAATCACAGGGCACATATAGACAAACAACCATTCACACTCACATTCATACCTATGGACAATTTGGAGTGGCCAATTAACCTAGCATGTTTTTGGAATGTGGGAGGAAACCGGAGTACCCGGAGAAAACCCACGCATGCACGGGGAGAACATGCAAACTCCACACAGAGATGGCCGAGGGCGGGGACCGAACCCTGGTCTCCTAGCTGTGAGGTCTGCGCACTAACCACCAGACCGCCGTGCCGCCATTGTTATATTTCCATATGGAAATATGGGGTAATAACTCTGTGTGGAGTTTGCATGTTCTCCCCATGTATGCGTATGGCGTATGGGTTTTCTCCAGGTACTCCGGTTTCCTCCCACATTCCAAAAACATGCTAGGTTAATTGGTGACTCCAAATTGTCCATAGGTATGAATGTGAGTGTGAATGGTTGTTTGTCTATATGTGCCCTGTGGTTGGCTGGTAACCAGTCCAGGGTGTACCCCGCCTCTCGCCCGAAGACAGCTGGAATAGGCTCCAGCAACCCCCGCGACCCTCGTGAGGAAAAAGCAGTAGAAAATGAATGAATGAACTACAAAAGCAATCTTCACTCGCTAAATGTACTGCAGAAAAGGTCAGTAAGGATAATTCATAATGCTGCCTACAGAGAACATACTAACTCCTTATTTCTAAAATCACAAATACTTCAACTTGCTGATATAGTTCATCTTCAAACAGCTAAAATAATGCATAAGGCTAAAAACAACCAATTAGCTAAAAATGTCATACAATACTTCTCTACAAGAGAGGAGAAATATGATCTCAGGGAAGAAGTACATTTGAAACACTTCTATGCTAGGACTACGTTATGCTAGCCATAGCATTTCAGTATGTGGAATCAAACTATGGAATGGATTGAGTAAGGAAATCAAACAATGCACAACGATGAGCCAATTCAAGAAACAATACAAGCAGTTGATGTTTGCTAAATACAAGGATGAAGAGTCTTGAACCAGTCATGATGTGCTATATATATCACTATATTGCCACTTACTATGGTACCCATTATGGCATTGGATGCTCATATCACCTTGTACTTCGGTATGAGGTGCATTATTTAAAAAAAAAACAAAAAAAACCTTAAACTGTATTATGGAAAGCAGGAAGTGAACAAATGTAACAGTTACTGATTGTAAAAGTACCAGATGGAGGGGTAGGATTTAATAAGCTTTGCTTCTTCCTACTCCTTTTGGACATGTGGAACTGTGAATTGATTATGGGATGCACTCAATTGTAATCTGATGCATGTTCAAATGAAATAAAACCATTACCATTACCATGTTTGAGGTCTGTTTATGTCGGCTAATGTGGTCGCTTAGGTCTGATGTCTTCTTATCGTCTTGTAATGTCTGGCTTCAGCTGTTAAAGTGTCACAATGGCACACGTTCAGGATGCAGGCATCTGCTGGTGTTGCTGAGAAACGTCCTGCAGTGGCCACCACCTGTGTCGTCAGACTACAGCAGTCCTGGCGAACATAAACATAACCTGAGGGCTTTGGCTGTTCCACTCCAGCACCCCAAAATCCTCATTATGTATCATAAAGTTGCCTTTTAATGATTTCTCCTGGCATTCCATTCACAGCAAGCTACTTAAAAAGAAACATCATCACATGCCAACTTAACCACATATGGAATGACTTATAAAACTAAATTTACTCTCATTTAAACGCTGTTAGCTTGACCTGTTGTACAAGTTCTTGCATTTTCCAGTTAAGAAATAAAACCTCATATCCTTTTCACACTGCATCCAAAGCCAGAGAGCCGCCGCTGACATCTGGTGTTTGTCCGCAATAGGAAAGAGCATAATTACATGTCATGATTTTCTGTGGCCGCTTATGTAAACATGACACTTTTGTCCACCAGCTTGCTACCTTGAGATGTCCTAAATTCCAATAACACTAACGTTGCTACCTTGTTGCTAGCTGCTTTCGTTAGATTAGATTAGATTAGATTAGATTAGATTAGATTAGATTAGATTAGATTAGATTAGATTAGATTAGATTAGATTAGTAGTATATTATAAGTACCTTAGTAGTAAGTAAATGTAGGAAAAAAATGGACAGATCTATGTAAGAAACTACAGTAAACCTTGGATATATCGGACTCACAACAGACAGTTAAAAAAGAACCAATTTTTCTGTAATGCATTTCCAATAAAAATTCATTGCATATATCGGATTTTTTATAACGGATTTCGCCTATTTCGGACAAAATCTCCAGTCCCGTTCCAATGCATTTCCATTAAATTTCCCTGCATCGTGGCGCTCCGATTCGCCGAATCGTGACAGGCCGCTATACGACGTCATTTGCAGCGTTTGCAGCGTTGCCTGCGCATCCAGGTACATTGGAAACATAGTCAAGGAAGTGCCTTTTTATAACGGATAAAATCCGATTTACGCATATACCGGATATAAATCCGATATATGCATAAAACGGACATTTTCCGGTATACGCATATAACGGATTTCGCTTATATCGGACAAAACCAGTGGGAACAATTGAATCCGATATATCCGAGGTTTACTGTAATAACAGTAATATGTACAGTATTGCAATGAAGTGACTAGAGTACGGTTATTCCAGATTATATATATTATAAACAGTATGATCTATGAATGCAACAAGATATTACAGTAATATGTACAATAGTGCAATGAAGTAGTGCAATTAAGTGATTGGGGGGGCATAGATCAGCAGGGGGATGTAAGTAGTGGAAGGGGTGGGCAGTGGGGGGCAGAGTTCAACAAGGAGACAGCTGTTGGGAAAAAGCTGTCCCTGAACCTGGTGGTTCTTGTCCGTAAACTCCTATAGCGCCTCCCTGAGGGTAGGAGGGCAAACAGTCTGTGCGCTGGGTGGTATGAGTTCTTAGCAATTTGTGATGCCCTCCTGAGACAACGCTTCCTGTAGATGTCCCCGATGGCAGGAAGTGGGGCTCCGGCAATGCGTTGGGCAGATTTCACTACTCAAAAGAGTACGCGCAACTTTAGCAAGCTGGTGGTGTAAATTGCATCCAAACTTAGCACATGTTTTTTTTATCAACTGGTCCATCAAATGTTTGAAAGAAATGAGCTCAAAGCAGTAAGTAACTTTTACACAAACATGTCACTTTCTGCATGAAATAACTAAGTCCAAGTCTAAGATCTCTGTGGGAATGCATTTCTTTGTTGCTCTTTCTGCCTTTGTGATGGAAATGCATACTTATGTGAGGGATGAAACCCTGCAGTGGTTCAGGACTTGATAGAGACAATGGAGCAGGTCCAAGAACAACAACAACAAGATGAGTGGAAAACTTAGCTTCCTAACCTCTGATGCACCTCGTCTCTGCTTTAGCCTTCATTGCTTCCACCTTCCAAGAGTGTGACATCAGCAGGGCGGATTCCCGTCATGTCTTTCTGGGGGTCATGACCTTGTGTGTGCAGTGCAGCTGCAGCTTTGGTACATCTTTATTGTGCAAACAGAGAAGGCGGTTGCATCAGTTTGAAAAAGACAAATGAACAAATAAATTGTTGTTTGTGTAGTATTTTAATGTCTTGATGTTGGAAATGAATGTACTGAATACAGGCAGTGTCTAAGGTGGTCCTGGATGTATTGAAGCAGGGTGTATAAAGTCAAAGTACATAGAGTCGCTATGTTAAATTGGATGCCAAGCGGGAAATTATTTTAAGAGGAGAGACCGTGTGGAAATTCACTCAAGAGCTGTCAGGCCTCCACTGCTTTTCATCATCGATGTTTGCGTACGGGCCACTGCAGTTTCGCAATATGGAGTTCTACCAGCAAAGAAGAATAGGAAAAACATTAGCTACTCCAAAATGTGACATCAAACACAACCTTTAACTAATCACCATGGATTGCAACCTAGAGGACTGTGCGTCAATTCGGTTGATGGTTGTCACGATATGCAATGACAGTTTTTCCACAGGACTGCAGTCTATATGCGGCTGTTGTGAGCTGCACAGGAAGTGGGGGTGGTACTTGATGAAGATGTCGCCATGACAGTTCATTTAGTTTCCTTTCATGCCCTAGTTCCTGGTTCACGCCCTTATTTTGTATTCACTTCCTGCTCTGTTCTGTTTTCCGTTGCTTTGCACTTATCCCCCCCACACCTGTTTCCCATTTCAGTGATGTCTATTTAGTTCAGGTGCGTGCTCCTTAGGTTGTTGGATCATTGTCGTTTTTTGTGTTTATGCATGCAAGTGTTTTTTCTGCATTGCATCACCCATTAAAACATGTTTTAACTGCATTTGGGTCCTCATCACTGCAACCTGGGGTCGCAACGCTACGCCGAAAAACCAAACAGTGACAGACGACTTGCCTTTATTGCAACCATTTGTCCCGTCATATTAATATCCGCATTTTATCAGGATTTTTTTTTTTTTACCTGACTAATGTACACCAAATTTAGTGGGCGTCATCCCGACATCTCACTATTCCGGCAACCCATTATTGTTATTACAGCAATAACAACAACAAACCAAAAGTAATAATCATAATAAGAATATATAAACTAATTATCAAAATGACTGACGTGTTTTTAACTTTAATTTTAGTCAGGCCAGAATGTATCGTCCGTGGTGGTGTGTGTTGTTTGTAGAGCTATTGCATAATATTACGAATAAAACACAAAATAATATTATGTGTCAAAAGATAATATTTTTTTCTCAATCCGAGGCTAGCATTTCTGTTTGTCAGTCGAGTGATACCCATTTATTTTGATGTTAGCAAAGGATAAAATAACAGCTGGTACCACTAAAGTGATATCTTGCTACGGAGCTGAGGCAACCATACTTTCAACGACTTAAAAATTGCACAACTACAACAAATTAACTTAATAAGGTATGACTCAAAACGTCAGAATGTGACGTAGCTTCTTAGTAAACAGGTGAGGCAGTCGACTTACCTGAGTTGTGTTAACTTAATGTCAGACGTCTTCTTTTGGCCGTGTCCTGAAGAGAAAATTAAGAGATTAGTTTTATACACTAGTCTCACGTAGCGAACATTTTTCCTGTTTACATTTTTGATAACCAATCAGAGAAATGAGCGTTGTCACGTGGTTGTGTGTTGTTGTTTTTTTTGTGATGCATTTCAGTTCTGTGGGATTTTTAAAACTGCGTCCAAAATAAACCACACGAGACCTTAACAACAGTAAAGTCCGTCAACATGACTTCTGTTATGTGTTTGACCTCAGCAGTTTTGGATTTGAAATCACATTTGTTTTGGCTAGGTCCCCTTGAATTGATGAAAATGCCAGTGACAGAACTATGAAGAGAGATATCACCATGTCCTCATAACGCGTTTGAGGTCTTTCATGGTGATTCCAACTCATCTCCGTTCAGTTTATGATATTTTTATTTCAATTTATCATGTTTTCATATGGTTTGACTTTGAGTTATTCCAGTTTTGTTTGGCTTGTTGTCTTTGCAATCCATCTGATGCACCGCAAACAGCTCGGAATGTGTTTTCACCGAAAAGCAACATGACCAAAAAGTGTCTTTGTGTTTGTCTGCTTAGACTCTCAGTGACCCCAACGCATAGCAGGAGAATCTTTTCACTCTCTGCCAAGAAAGACTCGACTTGTCTTTATTGTTTCAACTTGAAGGTTAAAAAAAAGTGCAAAAAGGTCACATTTCCTGGTCCGGATCCCTCGCTTGGTGCCATAGAACAGGGGTCTCAAATATTTGAGGCCCCCGCCTTGATATGAAAGTTTAATGTTAGTGCGGCCTGTGCAAGTTTGATATGGATGCTGTATGGTATCATGTACCCAGAAAAAATTATTACGTTTGATTAATGTTCATGTTAAAGGTTAAATAACTGTTAATAGTTATCCTCCCTTTCCGTGTGGAAGTGGTAAGTTTTTGGCTATTTAAGTTTAAAGGAAATAACTTGAAGGCTACCGTTTAGGTCGCTAGCTTTCTAGTTTGCGAGTTAGCATGTGTCTCAAGACCCTGCAGTTGCGCAATATGTTGTAAATAAAAAGAGTATAAATGTGACTATAGTCGTGTTTTGTCATGTCTACAGGGCTCTAATAATGCTTTGTTCATTTTAATCTGAAAAAAATAATTTGTCTACCCACCAACTATATGTGGTTTCTTAAGTTTTTATTATTTGCCGTTTTGTTATTATTATATTTATTTATTACTGATTGATTTTCTTTATTCTTAATTTGTTTATTTATTTTTCATTTTATTTTGTGCAGAAAAATAAAAATTAAAATATTTGAGAACAGTGGAATGTTTTATCAGAGCTTTTATTGTAGAAAATCGGAAACCAAAGCACTGAAAAAGTTTATATATTTTTCTGTTTTTAATAAATGCGTTTTTTTTTTTTTTTTTTGGTAAACCTGATGCGGCCCAGCCTTGCCCAGACCCTAGCTCCAGTGGCCCCCAGGTAAATTGAGTTTGAGACCCCTGCCATAGAATGACACATCCATTGGTAGAAGACAAATATTTGAGTTTGGTTTCAAGAAACGTACATAGTGGCACATAATAATCCACTCACAAACAATATTTTGTGACAGCATTATGCAAAATTGGATACAATGTTGTAAAATAGACAAACAAACATTGTGCAATGTGTCCATCATGACAAGAAGTACTGCATCGTTCTAAGAAAAATAGCTGTGTTCCAAACAGGATGTATTGTCCTCTGAGCAACCTCTTGAATGTGCACACAGCTAGCACTTTGCGCTGACTCGCCTATCCAGAAGATCTCCGGCTCCCACCATGCTGCTCACACGCAACATGTGTGTTATCTGTCGGAGCCGTGCGGTCTGCCAAAAACGATAGGCTTTGTTTGACTAAAGCATTTATGATGTTATATTTGTTGTTTCTTGCGTCCTGTAGAGCCACTTTCCAGAGTGTTGTTTCTTGTCGCCTGGGAACAAGTGTAACTCCAAAAGCCACCATGCCAAACTTCTACCTGGTCACAAAATAAGCAGACCCATCAACATTGTTTGAAGACGGAGAGGCTCCATTTAGGGGTTGTGGCCTGCACGTAACTAAAGCGTGGATCAGAACATGACAGCAATTCTGGACAAAAACACATTTTATGTCTTTTTTAAAAGAGACGTGCCTTTTCCATACAGTTTCAGATGGCATCAAACACAACTGAACACGTGATACAGTTTTTACATGGAACTTTTTGTTAAAATCCCAACCTACATGGCCCTGCGTGAAAACGTGATTGCAAAAAAGTGATTGATTAATTGAGATCTATCAGTCTGGAATAGGTATAAAGCCATTTCTAAAGCTTTAGGACTCCAGCAAACCACAGTGAGAGCCATGGAACAGTGGTGAACCTTCCCAGGAGTGGCCGGCCAACCAAAATTATTAAGAGCACAGCGACGACTCATACGACAGGTCACAAAAGACCCCACAACATCATCCAAAGAACTGCAGGCCTCACTTGTCAGTGTTCATGACTCAAAAACTTGAACTTTTTGGAAAGTGTGTGTCCCATTACATCCTCCGTAAAAGTAGCAAACAGAAAAGAACAACAGTAAAACCAACAGTAAAATGTGATGGTGGTAGTGTAATGGTCTGGAGCTGTTTTGCTGCCTCGGGACCTGGAAGACTTGCTGTGATGAATGGAACCATGAATTCTGCTGTGTCATAAAAAATCCAGAAGCAAAATATCTGACCATATGTACATAACCTCAAGATGAAACCATCTTGGGTTCTGAAGCGGAACAATGATCCAAAACATACCAGCAAGTCCACCTCTGAATGGCTGAAGAAAGGTGACATGACCTTAAAAATCCCTCCAATGTGGCTGAATGACAACAATTCTGCAAAGATGAGTGGGCTAAAATTTCTCCACAGTGCTGTAAGAGACTCATTGCAAGTTATCACAGACACTTGATTGCAGTTGTTACTGCTAAGGGTGACCTATTGCCATGTGGGTTTGGACTTTTTTCATTCATTCATTTTCTACCGCTTTTTCCTCATGAGGGTCGCGGGGATGCTGGAGCCTATCCCAGCTGTCTTCGGGCGAGAGGCGGGGTACAACCTGGACTGGTGGCCAGCCAATCACAGGGCACATATAGACAAACAACCATTCACACTCACATTCATACCTATGGACAATTTGGAGTCACCAATTAACCTAGCATGTTTTTGGAATGTGGGAGGAAACCGGAGTACCCGGAGAAAACCCACGCATGCACGGGGAGAACATGCAAACTCCGCACAGAGATGGCCGAGGGTGGAATCGAACCCTGGTCCTCCTAGCTGTGAGGTCTGCGCGCTAACCACTCGACCCCCGTGCCGCTTTGGACTTTTTTCATTCATTCATTCATTCATTTAGCCTAGCATGTATCCCAGCTGTCTTTGGGCAAACTCCACACAGAGATGGCCAAGGATGGAATCGAACCCTGGTCCTCCTAGCTGTGAGGTCTGCGCGCTAACCACTCGAACCCCCGTGCCGCCTTGGACTTTTTTCATTCATTCATTTAGCCTAGCATGTATCCCAGCTGTCTTTGGGTGAGAGGCAGGGTACTGGTGGCCAGCCAATCACAGGGCACATATAGACAAACAACCATTCACACTCACATTCATACCTACGGACAATTTGGAGTCACCAATCAACCTAGCATGTTTTTGGAATATGGGAGGAAACCGGAGTACCCGGAGAAAACCCACGCATGCACGGGGAGAACATGCAAACTCCACACAGAGATGGCCGAGGGTGGAATCGAACCCTGGTCCTCCTAGCTGTGAGGTCTGCGCGCTAACCACTCGTCCACCGTGCCGCCTTGGACTTTTTTTCTCCTTTAATAATAGAAAGTTTCATTTAAAAACTGCATCGTGTTTTCAGTCGTGTTGTTACTGACTAAATTTGTTTAATGATCTGAGACAAAACACGCAAAAAAATAAGAAATCAGAAAATGTGAAAAAGGCCATTAAAGCACCAAAGCGAGTTGTGACTGGTTTGTTGTTTGCGTCACACAAGAATACGCCAGAAGAGTTCACAACTGAAGTGTTGGTTAGCAGAAAAAGCCATTTTTGTTGTTGTGGCCATTTAAGAGCATCTGGAACGAGTAAAAAGTGAAGTCTGCTTGTGATCTTTGTTATCACAGCGGAGGGCGGCGAGTCCACGGAGGTCACCAAGGCCGCCTTTACACGTCTTACGTTTTGCAGAGCTTAATGCTCAAACCAGCCAAGCCAAAGGAGAATATTTCATTCCATGTGTCAGCTTACTTTGCCAAATGTGACCCAGTAAGATCATTTCTAGCCTCTTGTCCGTGTGTCATAGGAAAAATAAGCATGACTCGATTGCTATGGCTGGAGAACAACAGCAGTTTAAAGTTGGGTGTTGACATTTGCTGGTGCAAAGAAAATAATTTCAAGTGTCTTCACAAGCTGAATAGAATCATTCATCACATCCACAGTAGCTCCTTGTTGCAGCTGTCAATGGAAATATGCGTTTTACATTGTCGTACTGCTGTTAGTTATAACGCTAGCATTGGATGTTTGGCTCAATAATGTGAACGTTATCAATTACAAGATCAGGTTTTGTAAGGAATTAAATGAAAAAGAAAAATAATCCGATAAAGTTGGGTTCGCAGCTACACAGGAAGTCCTCCTAAGCCAGGGGTTAGTGCGGCCCGCGCAAGTTTGATATGGATGCTGTATGGTATCATGTACCCAGAAAAAATTATTACGTTTGATTAATGTTCATGTTAAAGGTTAAATAACTGTTAATAGTTATCCTCCCTATCCGTGTGGAAGTGGTACGTTTTTGGCTATTTAAGTTTAAAGGAAATAACTTGAAGGCTACCGTTTAGGTCGCTAGCTCTCTAGTTTGCGAGTTAGCATGTGTCTCAAGACCCTGCAGTTGTGCAATATGTTGTAAATAAAAAGAGTATAAATGTGACTATAGTCGTGTTTTGTCATGTCTACAGGGCTCTAATAATGCTTTGTTCATTTTAATCTGAAAAAATAATTTGTCTACCCACCAACTATATGTGGTTTCTTAAGTTTTTATTATTTGCCGTTTTATTATTATTATTATTATATTTATTTATTTATTACTGATTGATTGATTGATTGTCTTTATTCTTGATTTGTTTATTTATTTTTCATCTTATTTTGTGCAGAAAAATAACAATTAAGATATTTGAGAACAGTGGAATGTTTTATCAGAGCTTTTATTGTAGAAAATCAGAACCAAAGCACTGAAAAAGTTTGTATATTTTTCTGTTTTTAATAAATGCGTTTTTGTTTTTTTTTGTAAAACCTGATGCAGCCCAGCCCTGCCCAGATCCTAGCTCCAGTGGCCCCCAGGTAAATTGAGTTTGAGACCCCTGTCCTAAGCACTTGGGTGTGTGACCAACCATAGCAGAGTGGCCGTACGTGGAGGTGGAATACATTAAAACCGTTTTGGCGGCGGGAAGCTCAGAATTCAAAGAAATACAGCTGCATAGGTGCAGATTCTGGAAGATCTAGAAAGCTTTTTGTGCTGGTTACTGTGTGTAGCCGCTCCATAGGAGTCCACAACTCAATAGGGCAGAAAAAAATAGCATAATAGGTCCCCTGTAATTTTTTTTTTTTTTTTTGTGAGATGCAAAAGCCACATTTACTTCTTATTAAATGGAACCGTATTGCTGTGAAAAGAAATAAACTTATTCCAGACTTCTTCCAAAAAGTGTTCTTTTCCTTGTTCTATTTTCTCTTATTGTGTTTGTCTGACATCCTTCCTCTGCTCAAGGACACGACATAATGAGTCTCTGAATTAGGCGATGCCAATGGATTCTACCTGGCAGCAAGATGGATGGATGGATAAGCTCCATGAGTGTAAGCACTTTGTGTTGCATGTCCTTGCAGGAAAAGTGCCCTACAAATAAAGTTGATTTGATTTGATTTTGATAAGATGTGAACATCTGCTGTCTTTGTGTCTTTGAGGAGGAGGCAAATGAGAAAATGAGAGGTGGATGTCAGAGATTTTCAGGAATGAGAGAATAACGTGTATTTTTGCCCAATACTTGAACAGAAGACTTCTTGATCTTTCCACTCTTTCCAACACATGTTGCTGCACTTTGGACTTTCAGGAAGAAGAAAACCGAGGAAGAGTCTCAGCAAGTTTCCATCTTCCAAAACTATGCAGACTGCCTTTTTGCCCAGGATTTTTTTTTTTTGGGGGGTAGTTTTTGTGTGTTTTTGTAATGATTTTACCAGGTGGCCTCCCTGCTGTGACGTGATTCAACACTTTTCCTTTTAGAGCAGTTTGTCAGACCAGAGACGGCTTCACCGTGTGACAAACCGGCACATACGCACAAACCATACACCCACTGCAGCAGAATATTACAAATCTACTGTCCAAATAACACATTACTTTGTCATTTAATTAATTTAATTAATTCATGGCATGGTACTTGCACTCTTTTTTGCAACCATGAAATGTCAACGAGCCACACGGTGGACTGAGTGGTTCGCACGTAGGCGACACAATCAGGAGATTGACGTCTCTGTGTGGAGTTTGCATGTTCTCCCCGTGCATGCGTGGGTTTTCTCCAGGTACTCTGTTAACTCCCACATTCAAAAAACATGCTAGGTTAATTAGTGACTCCAAATTGTCCATAGGTATGAATGTGAGTGTGAATGGTTGTTTGTCTATATGTGCCCTGTGATTGGCTGGCCACCACTCCGGGGTGTACCCCACCTCTCACGCGAAGTCAGTTGGGATAAGCTCCAGCATACCCGCGACCCTTGTGAGGATAAGGGTTAAAACCTCTTTTTACACTTGCATGACAATTAAAAATGCTTAAAAAATTGCAATGTTTTAAGGCGCATCTTTTCACTTACATTTTTTAAGTTAAGATTGAGTGTTGTCTTTACATTACAAACACACAATGTTTAATATTTCATCAAATACCATAAATTTTTGTTTGTCTGAACCAGATTTGGCCGCCGAAGACCAGGTCGCCCAGGCACCCGCCCTTGACCGCCACCCAACACACAATGCACTGGACCCTTATGCTAGGTGGTGGGTCTACGAGGGGGAGATTCTTCAGGCTGGGCCCGGCCGGGCCCCATGAGTGAAGGCCCGACCCCGGGCCTGGCTCCAGGCTCCGGTATCCCACATCCGGGAGAGGTACGGTTCCTCCTCTTGCTTTTGTTCATATGGGTCTTATGAATCACTCTTGGTCTCCCTTACAAAAAGAAAATATATTTACTTTAAATATATTGTATTATATTATAATAGATTATTTTTCCATTATATTTTCCAATACATTATATATTATAAATACATGGAATAATATATTTTTGTACATATATTATACAATATATTATATATTCATGTAATATATGGCAATATATTGCAGAATATACAAATGATTGCCGCTTTCAATATATTGAAATGTATTAAATCCAAATATATAATATATGAGTTTATATATCCCAAATTATATGCAATTTTATATATGTAAAAATATAGTCCTTATAGTCCTATAGTCTTTTGTTTCTTTGTTTTTCCTTTTAATTGTGGTAATTGTTTTTAATTCTGTAAAGCACCTTGTATTGCACATCTTTGCAGGAAAAGTGCTATACAAATAAAGTTGATTTGATATTTTTTATTTTCGCTGTGTGTGTGTGTGTGCTATGCCCCGCCCCACCAAAATAAATCTGGCATTACCAGAGCGCCTCAACATCGTGTGGCTCATTCTCAAGGCGTCACGTTACAGCCTTCGCTTTGCTACAAATGATGAGAAAAAAATCCAGCCGGTAATGAGACTACAAGAACGCAAACATTTATCAAATTTCCTCCAGTCAGTTCTGCCTTTTTGAACTTGATGACATTTCCTGCTGCCAGCGAAATGACGTCACGCCACTCCACAAGTTGCATTCCACAACCTGACAGAGACTCAAACATGACCAGTCGTTGGCTGTGATCATTTGAGTTTTGGATGGAATACAATAGCAAGACTGGAAAAAGGTCATTAGGTTATGTAGGTGCAATTGATGCAAGGATGACACATTCAGACCACCATTTTTTTTTTTTTTTATTAAAAACTTGTATGTCCCCTTCCCTTGAATCGAGTGATAAAATGAGCTTTTCAACCATGTCAGCTTCAGTGCAGCTTTTGGAATGTTCACTAACACGTGTGCATTTTATTTGAATGGCTTTCCACCTTTTCCTTTTGTTTTCACTTTCTTTCACTCGCCTGCCTGCACTTTTTCCCTCACATGAAGAGGACAGATTCAATTACAAAAGCAGAGAGTGAAATAAGACAGCAGCACAGAAAAAGAAGCCTCATGTAGGAAAATGGCGATTCATGGTAGAAAATGTGAGATAGAAAGACAGGAGTAGAAATAGTGGAAGAGTACACAAAGTGCCCCACACTGAAGAGTACCCACTGACACATGTGTTCACTCGAGGAACGCAAATCAGCGCTTTTTGGGAAATGCCGAGACAAGACTTCAAAAGAACCGCAGCACATTGACCATCCAACACACACACACACACACACACCACATCTTTCACACCACTCAGCATTTTTTCCAACAAGTCTGCACGTAGACACGGAAGATGGAATGTAACAAGACTGATTCTTGCTTAGATTGGGGAAATGAATCATGCATAAGCACAACGTTTTTTCTAATTAATGCCATGAGAGCACCCTTAGTCACACAATGACACACCAGTGTTGCAAAAGTGCTAACTTTACCCATAAGACACCATTATTACTATTATTGTTTCCACCAAGCGGCACGTTGTTGGGTACCATAGCACGTTACTGCGCTACTGCTACATTTTGCACCCTCCAGTTGATGGAAGGGATACCTAAAAGTTTGAGTTTCTACCAAAAGTTGACAACAGTACCAAACTAACACAGCGGCATGATACCACAGTTTGTGTTTCTATCATCACAACTTGAGAAGAGAACCAAAATAGCGTATCCATGATGCCACTTTTTGGCAGCCTTCAGTTGAGTGAGAGAAGCAAAATAACTGGTGCAAGATGTACTTAAATCACTTTTTGGCACCCTTCCATTGGTACACTTAAGCACAGTGCCAAAGTAAAGAGATGCTAGGGATGCTCCAATCAATCGGCCACCAATTAGTATTAAAAGTCACATGATCGGCACATGGCGATAAATGCTTTTCAACACCGATCACATGTGGCTAGCGTTATTGCAGCCATCTTATTATTGCAGTATCACTTCTTAGAGCCCTACTATTGGTACACCAAACACAGAGGCTGTGTACCAAATAGTTTGTATACAAAAATAGTTAAATCATACGATACGAATTTTTGTCTGTGAAAAAACTGTCTGTGATATACAGTAAACCTCGGATATATCAGATTCAATTGTTCCCACTGGTTTTGTCCGATATAAGCGAAATCTGTTATATGCGTATACCGGAAAATGTCCGTTTTACGCATATATCGGATTTATATCCGGTATATGCGTAAATCGGATTTTATCCGTTATAAAAAGGCACTTCCTTGACTATGTTTCCAATGTACCTGGACACGCAGGCAACGCTGCAAACGCTGCAAATGACGTCGTATAGCGGCCTGTCACGATTCGGCAAATCGTAGCGCCATGATGCAGCCATCCGATATATGCAAGGGAAATTTAATGGAAATGCATTGGAACGGGACTGGAGATTTTGTCCAAAATAGGCGAAATCCGTTATAAAAAATCCGATATATGCAATGAATTTTTATTGGAAATGCATTACAGAAAAATTGGTTCTTTTTTATCTGTCCGTTGTGAGCGAATTTCCGATATATCCGAGTCCGATATATCCAAGGTTTACTGTAGCACCCTTCCATTAGTATACCGAGCACTGTGGCAGGTTACCAAAGGTTTGCATCTGCATTAGAGCACCAAAGTAGTCTTCCCATATGATACCACTTTTTAGCACCATCCCATTGAGCGAGGGAATCAAAAAAACTACTCTGCGATGTATCACTTTTTGGCACCTTTGCATCAAGCACAGTACGAAGGGTACCACTAAAGAGGAGAGTACCAAAATAGTTCACCTAAACGATACCACTTTTTGGCACACTTTCGTTGAGAGGGGATCCAAAAGAACTGGTTTTAGATGTACTGGTTTTCGGGAACCTCTCACTGGGTACATCAAGCACAGCAAAAAAACTTTGCATTGCCATTATTATAAGATGAAAGGACCAAAATAGTTTATCTGTATACTTGTTGGCATCCTTTACTGAGGTACGGAGGAACCATGTAGCATTTTTTGGCACTCCACCTTTGAAATGAGACCAAAACGTTTGCGTTGCTATTATAAAGCTGAGAAAAGTACCAAGATAATGGATCCGCATGATACCACATTTTGGCACCCTTCCACAGTTTGACTTCCCATCCTCACAAGTTGAAAATAACTACTTGACACCCTCCAGTTTGGTGAGTGAACCATACTTTTTGGCACCCTGTCACTGGTACACCAAGCACAGTGTTAGGGTACCACAAACTATCAATAATGAGTACCTGAATAGTTGATGTATTCATAAAATACCACTTTTTTTAGCACCCTTTAATTGAGAGTGGAACCAAAGTAGCTGTTTTTAGCACCTGCCATTGGGATACACCAGTGATTTTCAACCACTATTCCACGGCACACTAGTGTACCTTGAGAAACCGTCAGGTGTGCCGTGAGGAATTATCCAATATCACTTTTTATAATTAACATTAATCATCATTTGCAAATATTATGTCAATAGCCATTATGTCAATAGTATACATGGACCCAAATATTCCAATTGCATTTGGTTTATTTGCTCAAACGGAAAGAATTGAACAGGGATGGAATATTCCTTTAACCAATCCGATTGAGGTATCTTGTACCCGCTCAAACGGAAAGTTGTCAGATTGCGTTCTTCTTCATGGTGTTTTTCTTCTTCTGTTGTTTATTGGCGGTTGGCAAGCAGCACAAGTGCGGTTTTATTAAAAAAGAAAATACATATCTATATAAAACATGTCCTGAGTTTAATTATAAAATATTAGAAAGATTGAATTTGATCTTTTCCTGTTTAAATTTATCCCGGGTGCGTTCTTTCAGCGCATGCTCAGATATGACGTAACACGCAGATCCAGACGTTCTTCACTTTTAAAAATGGAGGCCAGCAATCGGCACTGGACTAAGCAAAGTTTGTTTTTGATTCAAACTAAATTTCAAGACTGGACAGACGAAAAACTGGCAATACGGAGTTATTCCAACAAGTGAAAGAAAAACTTGGGGAAGCCGGTATCACGTGATGTTGATGTTTACGTTTTACTGGGCATGCCCTATTGACTATTCTGTTTGATTTTCACGGCGCATGTAGACAAGAGATTGGAATATTCCTTTCTATGGATACCATTGTTTCCCGAAAGGTCATTGGGAAAGAGAAAAAGTGGTGATGTAAAAACGTGGCTACTGTGGAGTGTCTGTGGTGTAAAGACTGGCAGAGCAATGTAATATTGGTCCGTGTGGCAACACCTACCTTGTTCCTCCCATCGACTTATTGATGCACGTGTGAGGTCGTGGTGACATTTTGGAACATTTTTGGTTAGTGGCATCCCACAAGATTTTTCCAATTTAAAAAAAACGTGCCGTGGCTCAAAAAAGGTTGAAAATCACTGGAGTAGAGTACCAAAATCATGAATCCAAATACCACTTTTTGTCACTCTTTGTTGAGTACTTTCATTTTTTCGCCCAATCATTCCAAGTTGACGGAAGGGTGCCAAAGAACCTATAATCGGGATACCTACAGTACATAACGGCTTCCATTGTCAAAAGATGAATAAAGTGCCAGAAAAAATATATAATGCTAAGGTTTGTGTCGATTCGGGTGTTGAAATAACAAAGATGAATGAAAATAATAATAACAGAAGCGGACAGCTTGGTGGCAACATGAAGGCACATGAGTGACAATGTGATGATGTAATCAACAGGCGGTCCACAAGGAGAGGGGTGGAGTCTAAACAAACAGGAGAGAAGTGTTACCATGTACGGTGTTGGGAATGTTTTTAAAGAAGTATAATCAAAGTGCATGACGCTGGAGAGAAGGGGACTGAACCCGTTTCTTTCATGTGAACAATCCACTACAGGAACAGTAAGAATTAAAAAATCAATACCTTAATGTTGTAATACTTTAAATTATGATGTGACGGCGCCTGTTACGTGACGTGTATTGCAGACATTTAACAGTACGTGCTGCAAAACGAGCTTCCTGCCGTCTTTAAAGACATTCGTACATGCGCAGCGTGCGCTCCAGTTGTTGCGTCACACGCTGGTAGAAGGCGATTTGCTCCCTGAGGTACGCCTGCATCATGTCCTTAAAGTCCACCTCACGCCGCTTGTGGAAGTGGCTCATTTCCGCCTGCAGGGCGAAGCCCACAGTCCGGCAGCGCTTACGGATGCCGTCCGCCTCGTCCTGGTCCATCTTGCCCTCGTCCGTCATCCGCTGGCTCTCCTTCACCTTCGCAAAGGCACCTTGGGGGCGACAAACACAAGTTTTGTTACTCTTCAGTTCTCACATTCAAGGATGGTGGTGGGAGCATCACATTCTGGGGCCACATGAGTGCTGCCAGAACTGGGGGAGTTATGGTTCATTGAGGGCAAAACATGACTTTCAACATATACAGTATATGTTGGAAGAAGATCCCCTCCCTTGGTGGTGGGGGCATCACATTCTGGGGCCACATGAGTGCTGCCAGAACTGGGGGAGCTGTGGTTCATTGAGGGCAAACATTCATTTTATTTGTATCTTTTATTGTATCTGATCAAAAGAGGGCGGCACGGCGGTCTAGTGGTTAGCGCGCAGACCTCACAGCTAGGAGACCAGGGTTCAATTCCACCGTCGGCCATCTCTGTGTGGAGTTTGCATGTTCTCCCTGTGCATGCATGGGTTTTCTCCGGGTACTCCGGTTTCCTCCCACATTCCAAAAACATGCTAGGTTAATTGGCGACTTCAAATTGTCCATAGGTATGCATGTGAGTGAATGGTTGTTTGTCTATATGTGCCCTGTGATTGGCTGGCCACCAGTCCAGGGTGTACCCCCGCCTCTCCCCCAATTTCTTTTCTCTGCTTTAAATTGTAAATAATTTTTTTTTTTATATTTATGATGATGTAATCAGCAGTGAAAAAGAAAAAAAAACAAAATGTTAGCACGATAAAAGGTCTTTGTGTTTACACTGTTGCACAATTTGGTAAACCTGGTGTGAACCTGATGACACACTGCTACTTTTCGTCTCGCTGCATACCATCTGCGGACAAGTTGAAACCACATTGGCCCAGACGGCTATGATGTCACTTTCCAGGGGCACGTCGCACCTCGCACTGCCCCCCACCACCCTCACATTACTCCACATTACTTTGCCACATTACTTTGTCCCATCTCGTCCCGGGGGCCGAGATGGGACAGGCCCGCTGTCGTCATGGCAACATCATTGCGGGTCGACATGTATCCGGAGTCGACGCGGGTGTGGAATTTGCACAAAATTCCTGGCAGGAGTGTGGGAAAGCTGGGAGAGGAGTCTGCTGCAGCGAGGAGGCAGACTGTGGAGATGACCTACATACATTCATGGACTGCCTTTTCCACATGAGAGGAGAATGTGCATCACCACGTAACTGTGTGTGTGTGTGTGTGTGTGTGTGTGTGTGGAAGAGGGAGAAAAGGGGACGTAATGAGGGCTGAATCAACATTTTTGATCAAACCGCCACAAAATCTCAGCTCTCTGACCACTGGCTCTCAAATGAGAAACTCCTGAAGGTCCTTGAAGGCACTCCAGGAAGTACTTAATATTTAAAATATGTTGAGTTAATCATCAAATCGGTTTCCACTGTATCATACAATATGGCGATCAACTGATTATTAAGTAAATCAAGGTTGGACATTGGCATAAGGAACTGCGGCAGGCCCGGGCCCACATCAGAACGTTCACACAAGTCAAATGAGCCGGACTTTGACAAAAAACACGGCCTGGATGTTGTATGGCTGCAGTCAAAGCAGGAGTGTGCCAGCTTAATGAGCCTGTGCTGGTTAGACGCTCTGTCAGGGATTAGGAGGGTGGGAAGTGGGGGGGTGTAGTCTAAACATTGCCGACAGTGCCTAGGCATCAGCTATGAGCGTTCCAGGCTGGTACAGTTACGCATGCGCACCAGCCTGTAGAAAAAGAAGAATGAGGACGGCCAGATTAACTATGACCACAATCCTCCGGGCGGCTGGACGCTGGCATCTGCTAAATGTTCTTTTCCCACAAGCCTCGCCAGCCCCCGAGGGGTCACAACGCACAACCTACAAGAGCGTAATTTCCTCCCACCGATCTTTTTTGTATGTCGCGTCTACAATACGAGTCATTCGTGTTTACTGTGTGTGAGTAAACATCAGTGTTTACTGTACGTGAGCGTAGGCTGCTTGTTTATCTTATTGAGCTCAGTTCTGTAGTGTCAGTATGGTGCTGATATGGGACAACACATCCCAAACAAGGCACATCTATTGAGTTCAGCCTCCAACAAAGTGCACATTTACTAGATCATTACATACAAGACATTTCCAACTACTGGCCTGACATGCACTTTACAGCCTTGTCAGTCAATAGCATAGAGCAGGGGTCGGGAACCTTTTTGGCTAAGAGAGCCATGAAGGCCAGATATTTTAAAATGTGTATCTGTGAGAGCCATATACATTTTGAATGCAATAAAATGTGTGCATTTTTATGTAAGACCAAAAGTTTTAGATATAATGGGCTCTAATTATGTAGACCAGGCACACTACCCCACGGCAATGGGGTGTGGCCAGCACACTTTCGTGAGCAGCGCAGTGTCCAATAATAAATCAAATACTTGCTGCCATTAATGCAACTTCTGCTGCTGCATAGTTTTGAACCGTATTCAGTACACGTATTTCATTCTTTTGGCCATCTTCGTCAGAAGGCTTGGTTCTGCAGCTTTAGCTATTTGACTAAAGGAGGAAAGTTTACATTTACATGTTTTTTTGACATCTCAATGACCAAGGTAGACTACAGCATTACCCAGTAATAATCAAGTTTTGGTGTTTGACCTGGAAAATATCATCAGGAAAGATAGATTATGGTTGGCCGTATTGCAGCAGAATATAGATGGACGAAATAAAATGCATAAGAAAGTTGTTGATTTTGAATATTATTTTTAACAGTCATTTCTGTGATGGTTTACTTTAAAATGTTAGCAAAAATGCATTTTTATTGTGGTAAGAAATGCTTGAGAGCCAGATACAGTCATCAAAAGAGCCCTACCTGGCTCCCGAGCCATAGGTTCCCTACCTCTGGCATAGAGGATAGTGGATGTACTTTAAAGTAGTCAGTGTACAGCTTGTATAGAAATATAGATGCACTGTCCACTGAAAATTAGTCATCACACAACCATTGTTGTCTAACTAGCTGGCAACACATTCTGTGTCTACTTTGTTGCCGGAACTGGGGGAGCTGTGGTTCATTGAGGGCAAAACATGACTTTCAACACATACAGTATATGTTGGAAGAAGATCCCCGCCCTTGGTGGTGGGAGCATCACATTCTGGGGTCACATGAGTGCTGCCAGAACTGGGGGAGCTGTGGTTCATTGATGTCAAAACAAGACGTCCAACATATACAGTGTATGTTGGAAGAAGATCCCCTCCCTTGGTGGTGCAAGCATCACATTCTGGGGCCAAATGAGTGCTGCCAGAACTGGGGGAGCTGTGGTTCATTGAGGGCAAAACATGACTTTCGACATATACAGGATATGTTGGAAGAAGATCCCTTCCCTTGGTGGTGTGAGCATCACATTCTGGGGCCACATGAGTGCTGCCAGAACTGGGGGAGCTATGGTTCACTGAGGGAAGACACAAATTCTAACATGTACTGCAAAATTCTGAAAGACTTGCTTGGCTGGTGGTGGTAGTGTCATAGTCTTGAGGTGCATGAGTGCTGCTGGCACTGGTGGAACTGCAGTTCCATCATGTACTGTGACACTGTGAAGCAGAAACTCGGCCTCATGGCAGTATCCCCAATATGAAAAAGAACCCAAACACACCTCCAAGATGACAAGTGCCTTTGTGAGGTGACCCTCAAGTAGAAGGGAGGAAGATGGAGAAGATGGATGGTACTATGGAGGAGTGGAAGTAGAGACCAGTAACAACCAGAATAAAAGAGAAAGGGGAAGAGAGAAGACACAAGACATTGAAGAATGCATGAACGGGTCAAAAGGATCCAGCAGCATCCCTCCAAGTGGGTCTTAAAAGCTTTGAGAGTACATAAACACACCAGAGAGAGGGCTCAGTAAACTAACAGCCGCCATGTTATCAGCAGCCATTGTTCCACAACATGAAGATCACTGAATGTGTTTTTACATTTTAAAATCTAAGGTTCTTTTATGGACCACTGCTCAAAAATAGTTTCGAATATTTTGTTTTTTTCATGGCCTCAGAAAGAAAGGAGGAATGCTTAAAAACAGCCCCCCCCCCCCCCACACACACACACATAAAAAGCTGGCTCTCATCATGTTGACGGATAGCGTCATGTCGATGTACGACAGTCTTCATGAGCAGGACATGTTGTAAACTTTCTGATGACACAGTTCAATCTTTGAAGGGAAGTAGAAGTCATCGCAGCCGCGATGAAAAAAAGTGAATGACAGCTACTTCATTCTTGTTTTGGTCATGCTTGGCTCCGAGGAAATATCTGCTAATAATCAAAAGTTGACTTAGCAGAAAAATATTTTGGATTTCCAGCGGCCATCTGGAACGAACACAACAGGACGGAATTTGCAAGCTAACCTCACAAAGTTCTGGAAATGAAACAAACAATTATGTCATTTCAGATCACAGCGTATTAAAAATGACAGGATGACTGACTCACTAAATCACATAAACGTGACAATCCACTGCATGCATATCACTAAAGGAGTGACTTCTCCATGCCAACTGCAAGCATCAAAGCGCTCAGTTACCATGGCAACAGGCACATCCGCTTGCGCTATTTATTCTAAGGTTAAAGCTTATCATAGAGTAGAGGACCACCATTATGCGATACAGTAGCTCACAATTTTGGAAAGAATTCTATTATATCTTAAGAGAAAATAATACAGAAAGTACACTCTGCTTCACAATATCATAGTGCATATTGATAAACATCTCGGATGGTAGCACTCGTGCAGGCCCAGGCCCATCAAGCTTCCACCATTATGCTTAATTGTTAGCAAGACATTTATTGTGCTACTCACTTGTGTTGCCTACTTGGTACCCACGTCTGTTTCAACTATTTAGACACAATTATGCCTGAATGAACTGCAGCACCCCCAGTGCTTGTAGCAATCATGTGGACCCAAACCGTGACGCAACCACCACAACGCTTTGATGAGATTTGATGTGTAACTGAACCATACTGTGTACCGTATGCCTGTAATTGTGTCTTGGTGTGTAAAACTGAACTCAATGAACCGAAGTAGAGAAGCACTCAGAGAGCACACACCTCCGCTAAAGCACCATAGTTCGCCCCATACTGTTTGATCCGGATCACCCCCAAAATTTAATCAGTTCTTCCATATCCCATTCCCACCTTTTCCTGAAAATTTCATTCAAATTCATTTAGAACTTTTCAAGTTATTTTGAACACAAACGGACAAACCAGCAGATAAAGGCTAGCAAAATACGTACATAACCTATGGATGCTGGAGATAAAAATTTATTTAATAACTTCGAGAGACATATTGCAGGGTTTAGGGGTTTTGGTGCAGCCATTATTCATGTTTTTGCTAGGGGTCTCGGACCATAACCAGTGCCGGCAGCACTCATGCAGCCCCGGACCATGACACAACCACCACAATGTCTGACTGTAAGCAAGACATGATTATCTTGCTACTCACTTGTGATGCCAACTATTTAGACAATAATTCCCCTGAATGAACTGCAGCTCCCCCAGTGCCAGTAGCACTCATGCAGCCCAAGACCATAAAGTAACCACCACCATGCTTAACTGTTGGCAGGACACAATTACCTTGTTGTTGCCAGCTATTTAGACAATAATGGTTGTGCGTTGACTCATTGTCAGTGGACAGTACATGTATAATCCTATACAAACTACTGTATATCCAAGTTTACTTTCTTTCAAAATATGCTGTAATCAAAATGCTTGCCAGGTACCCACTTTTCAGATACAATGTGATCCTGTAACTTTTTGGTTCTGAAAACAGTCCAAAATATTATTAGTAGTATAATATATATATGTTGGGTTTTCTACCACTGTAATGCTGTACATTCAACTACACACAAGACAGTGAAGCAGAATAAGTCTTAATTTGTACATGACTGCAGCCAACAAGTGATCCAAACAAATACAGATGGTCCTGACTGGTAGTTTCCACGTGTTTCGTGACCCCGGCGAGTATTTTACAGTCAAATCAGCAATTCAGCCGACTTTTTCCAATCAAAAAATGAAAAAAAAACCTCATCCACTTCACAGGAGAAGCAGAAAGGTGCAGAAGGGGACACATACCAAACTCATTTGGGGTCCCAAATGATGGTTTACATTTGAAGCCATGCCTCCAGCCGTTTCAGAAGAAAGCAAACCTTTTGCATTTTGTCGCAAAAACACAATCAATAGCTTAATGCATTTAAGGCAAAACTTCCAGACAATTTCCACTTTCAAGTCATTGAAGGGCACATGAAGAAAAAAAAACACTGAAATGAAAGCCAGCCAGCAGTCAAATAAAAGCCAGGTCAGGAATAATGGCTGCAGAGGGTGTGGTGGGCAAATAAAGGAGGGACACTCAAAACTTGAAAGGTTAAGAAGAGTATATGTGAGTATTAGAGTGTACATTACCAACCTGCATTGCTACACATTGAATACCTATAAAGACCAAGTGTCACTTATTTAGTTTTATGCCGGCGTCGGCTGTGACTCACTTCCTGTTACTGTCCTCTATCAGTCAGCCAAACAAAGACGATTAAGAGGCGTGTCGTGAACAAACAGCATCAGATCCTTGCAATGGAATTTTACAGATATTCATACGGTTCTTGCTCATCTGATAAAGCACTGACATTGACCACAAAAGATTAGCATTAGTCTACTCTATATGAATAAATACATGATGCATAGATTGACAATTCTGTAAATTATCTAAGGCAGGTGTCTCAAACCCGCGGCCCGCAGGCCAGATGTGGCCCGCAGGACACTAGTTTGAGGCCCCCGCCTTGATATGAAAGTTTAATGTTAGTGCGGCCCGAGCAAATTAGATATGGATGCTGTATGGTATCATGTACCCAGAAAAAATTATTACGTTTGATTAATGTTCATGTTAACGGTTAAATAACTGTTAATAGTTATCCTCCCTATCCGTGTGGAAGTGGTAAGTTTTTGGCTATTTAAGTTTAAAGGAAATAACTTGGAGGCTACCGTTTAGGTCGCTAGCTCTCTAGTTTGCGAGTTAGCATGTGTCTCAAGACCCTGCAGTTGCGCAATATGTTGTAAATAAAAAAAGTATAAATGTGACTATAGTCGTGTTTTGTCATGTCTACAGGGCTCTAATAATGCTTTGTACATTTTAATCTGAAAAAAATTATTTGTCTACCCACCAACTATATGTGGTTTCTTAAGTTTTTATCATTTGCCGTTTTATTATTATTATTATATTTATTTATTACTGATTGATTGATTTTCTTTATTCTTGATTTGTTTATTTATTTTTCATCTTATTTTGTGCAGTAAAAAATAAGATATTTGAGAACAGTGGAATGTTTTATCAGAGCTTTTATTGTAGAAAATCGGAACCAAAGCACTGAAAAAGTTTGTATATTTTTCTGTTTTTAATAAATGGGTTTTTTTTGGGGGGGGGGGACCTGATGGCCCAGCCTTGCCCAGACCCTAGCTCCAGTGGCCCCCAGATAAATTGAGTTTGAGACCCCTGATCTAAGGCGAAGAGGCTGCACCCTCTTGTGCAGCAGGAGGTATTTAGCAAGGGCAAAACAAACAAGAGTTCTTGGAGACGTGCATGTGTCTCTGTTGGGGTGACTCAGCAACAAGCGCAGGAATGTTGTAACGTGTGGATGGACGGACAGTTCGTGTGAAGACTGGAGCCTGGTCTGGGATTAGATTTATGAGTAAGCAAGCAAGACTTGGGAAAACATTGTGCTCACCATAGTCATCACAGTGGAAAGTCCAACCGATGATTCTAAAAGTTGCTTTAGTTCATCCCTATGTGCTATTGTGTGTTGTTGAAGGCACATTGGGCCATTTAAATTCACCTAGTGGACACAACACTGAGACAAAAACTGGTCCGAGTTTTCATTCAAACTTGCGCGTCAAACGCTTGCCTTGATTTTCACACAGTATTGCATGCAACAAACTAGTCTGTTTGTCCGATACTGTAACATAAAGCACCCTACACGTTGCTGTCACTGTCCATGCATTTTTTTCTCAACTGAGAGCAACTGCTAAATAACCTGTCACGGGGCCAAAAGAAAGTTGCCAATGCCAATGATTTGCGAAAGAAGGTGAAAAACGCTATTGAATTCAATCTCAACAGGATGTACAGGACATCTGCATCAACAATATGTTCCAGCCATACATACAGTTAGTTCCAATTTTGTCTTGTGGTCATGTGACAGCAAAGAGGCGGGGTGGGTCATCAATCTTACACGGCAACAACAAGTCAACATTTTCAGTTTTTCACACACTGGAAGCCCATCCATCTATCCATTTTCCTCCGCATATCCAGGTCCGGGTCGCGTGGGCAGCAGTCTTGGTAGGGAAGCCCAGACTTCCCGGTCCCCGGCCACCTCCTCCTGGTGTCCACCGGGAGGACACCAAGGCATTCCCAGGCCAGCTGTGAGACATAATCCATCCAGCGTGTCCTAGGTCTGCCCCGGGGCCAGGGACACGGTCGAATGCCTTTTCCAGATCCACAAAGCACATGTAGACTGGTTGGGCAAACTCCCATGCACCCTCAAGCACCCTCGTGAGGGTGTAGAGCTGGTCCAGTGTTCCACGACCAGGACGAAAACCGCATTGGACCTCTTGTATCCGAGGTTCAACCAACGGTCGTACCCTTCTCTCCAGCACCCTGGAATAGACTTTCCCAGGGAGGCTGAGGAGTGTGATCCCTCTGTAGTTGGAACACACCCTCCGGTCACCCTTCTTGAAAAGGGGGACCACCACCCCGGTCTGCCAATCCAAAAGGTACTGTTCCCGACTTCCACGCAATGTTGAAGAGACGTGCCAGCCAAGACAGTCCCTCAACATCCAGAACACTGGAAGCCGTTTTCAGATAATTAAGTTTCAGGTCACTAAGAACGGTGTTCCCATGTTGAATGAGAGGCTGAAACGATAAAATACTTAGCCACTATGCCCTGAAAACGTTTCCGGATGAATAGCCCCTTTGGGCTGGGGAGCGAAGTTGACCACCCAAGTCTCTGCCAGCCTATTAAGTTGTGGGCCGACAAGCATTGGGATAGGGTTCTGTATGAAAGGCACTTAGGAGTAAATGTCAAATTTATAGTAAATGGGACCCTTTAAAACAAAAATGTGTATTTCATACACAATCACAACCATTTAGGTTGACATTTAATTGCCCAAACCTCACAACAAAACAGCTTTTCTGTTTTTTTACGGTGTTGCCATATGGAGGACAAGTAACCTCTTGTTCAGATTAAACAGGCCTGCTGCAGGCATCCCGGGGGAGCTAGCGCGTTCCGTGACGTTTAAATGCTCAGCTCTGGTGTGCATCACAACTGCTTTTATCCCACGATCAGCAACAGCTGAAGTCAGCAGGGATTGGAGGGGGGGTAGTGGGGGGAAAATCAAGACACTCGCTGGTCTTTTCTAAGCCTTACAGCATTAGCAAGGCGTCGTCGTAAATAACACCAAGTGTTGAGGCTTTTTCTGACAATTAGGAATAAAAGAAAATCCCACTATTTGTTCTGAAGGATGCTTCGTTCGGGAAACACTGCGGTTGTCGTGGATACTTCCAGTAATGACGGGAACTGATGGTGAGCGGTGGACGCCCACTCAGCAGTCTTGTGTTTTGCTAAACACCAAAATGTTTCCTGTGAAGAATGCTGGTCTCAATTGTTCTGTACCTTAGCTCTTGCATACCGACACTTTACCCTACTTCTTTAACATTTTGCCAACAAACATCTGCTCGTCCAACTCCTACGTTCAATCTATGAACAGATCTGGTCTCATTCAACCACAGTCATTCAATGTTTTCACCAAAAAATACACAAAAGTGGCACACAACATCAGCTGACATGACTCTATCCGAGGATGTCAAAATATCGTCCAAACATTCAATTCATGAAAAAGCAAAGGTTTTAATCGAAACCTTGAACAGAACCCAAACTTTTGTGGATTTTTTTTGGGGGGTGTTAAGAGAAGAAGTCACATACAGAAAGTAAGCAGACATCAGTAAGACCTCACACATATGTATGTGTCATCACGGCAACATGGAAAGGATTACTTCTATGTCTGTCATATCCTATAAGAAAATTGGTTTCAAACCCCCCCCAAGAAAAAAAAAATCTTAGAAAAAAAACCTTAGAAGTTTCCACAGTGTTAGTTGTTGTCATTTATAGTCATGTGTTTGTGTTTACTCCTGGACAAAAAGATGTCAAAACATGCACCCCCACTGTGTTTCCTGTAGAGGCCGGACTCCTCGCTAACGGGGCGGGGCGGGCTAAAGAAATCTCAAGACCCTATGGAAAACTAATATAAAAATATATTGATAGCCTCATTTGTTTCTTGAAAGGTCACCTATATTGTCCATAATCATACCTTATATCATCTTTTTCACACAATTTATCCTATCTTGAGCTGAAAAGAGGTCATTTAATTTTTGCGCTTGCTCAAATCTCACCACGGATGTGGACGGCTGTGGCTGTCGCGCCACGGCTGTGTGGGGCGGGGCGGCCAACGAAAAGCACAGCCGTGTAGACCTCTAGTTTCCTGTATGCTTCTGACAAATACACCGCATGGTGGCCATGTTTTTAAACCCCATAAGGTGGACTGACCTGAAATATAACATCTACCACACAAAAACACCTGTTGTGATTTAAGGTAATTTGCCAACAAGCAAGGGTGTGCGTAAAATATGGTCGCCATCAAGCAAAACGTCTTTGGACGTGACAACTAACTGTCCGCAAGTCATTGTCTAAGATTACGAAGATTACGCTTCCATGGGACCACAACCCATAATGGGCGAGACAAATCATGTCATGTGACACCCCATAGGTGATGAAGGGCCTCTAATGCAGTCTTACATAACAAGGAGATCTAATCACGCTGGGGGTGGATCGGTTTCCTTCACTCCTTTGTGTCACGTAATCAAAACTTCAACAACTCTTTTGTCGGATTTGTGCAGAACAGGATCTATAGTACCGTACATCCCGAGTGGCCGGTGCATGAAACCACCCTCTGTTATCATTCCCAATATGACTCCTTGGAAGATGCATTGAGATGATGTATCTGGAGGAAACACAATGCATGGTGGGAGCAGAATCACCAACAAAGAAGCGAGTGTGACAGGAGGTGCGATGGCGGCCAGCAAGCGCTCACATCTGCACAAACAAAAGCCACACAGGGCCTTTATACTGGAACAATGTGATGCAATTAGCCCTCGCTATCAGCATTGTCGGATTCAAGTGCGGCAACACACTCCAGACTACTTTGCTCCTCCGGTCTCACACACAGGAAGGGAAGGTGAAGTACTTTGGGAGAAACAGGACGGCAGAACAACCGAGTGGAAAACACGTCATGAGTTCAAACCAAAACAGAGCAGCAGATAAATGTCTAAGGCGCACGCCACGGTTCTGACATAACCTGGAAGCGTCCCCTCCCTAGATCCATCTAAATCAAGACCACATGCCGCATCTTTAAAACGTTTCACATTCCAGCATAACAATGCTAACACCCAGGAAAGGACGAAAAAAGAACAATGTGAAAGAAAGATGTTGTTTACATCCATACTTTCACCACTAACGATCAGGATTCTCAAGTTCTTGCACGCCAAATTTCTTTTATGGACCGGGCACATTCATGTTGGATCTGGAAAGGGTCTTCCCCAAACTGTTGCCACAAAGTTGGAAGCATGCAATTGTCTAACATGTCTTGCTAAGATGAAGAATTAACATTTAGGGAAACCCAACAAACCACCAACAACTTTTGGTCCAGTATAGTCTTTCATTCATTCATTCATTCATTTTCTACCGCTTTTTCCTCACGAGGGTCGCGGTGATGGAGCCTATCCCAGCTGTCTACGGGCGAGGGCGGGGTACACCCTGGACTGGTCGCCAGCCAATCACAGGTCACATATAGACAAAGAACAATTCACACTTGGTTTGCAAACAGTGTTTTTATTTGGAGCAATATGGTAGGGTTATAAAACTGAGGAAAGGTTGCCATTGGCATCTGCCTTTTGTCCGAGCGAGACAATGTGGTGGCATGTCACGCCTGTATCGGGTGAGACTGACAGAACGGCCATACTTTTTTTTTTTGCCTTGATTTCGAAAGGTTGTTTTTTTCCAGATGGGGAGAGGAAGGGGGGGGGGCTTCATCTGTCATTCATAAGGAAACCGTACACACAAATACTCATGGCTCCTATCGGGAGACTCCAGCTGGTTCGCTACCCAGTTGAGGCACCCCCTATGGGTTGTGGTCAAAATGCTTTGGCATGATATCTTCAAGTTTTATCAGCATTATAAAAATGCTCAATGACACATACATCTGTGTAATACTTGTTTTTATATTCAGTATAGTTACTCCAAAACCCATTCACTGTGCAATATCTGATCAACCTCCATGTGCAATATTAAGGGCTCTAAAATGCAATATACTAAGTATTTTCATAATGCCTCATATTAACTCACTAGCAAGATCTCAGTGTATAGACTGGTCATATATCTAGTTTCATATTATCTACATACTGTATTTGTATATAACACTGGGAAAAACTGTTGATTTTGTTAATACTTGGGTTGTTTATATTGTTTATTTTTCTATATTGTGTATTTTGTACTGCTTTAATGATTCTGTACTCTTGCTGCTGTGCAATGCAAATTTCCCCACTGAGGGACGAATATTATTATCTTATTATATTATTAATTATCTTATCTTAACCTCTGGAGTCTTAGGTTGTAAAGGGCATTATTGGTTTATTAGTCTAAAAACAAAACTTGTCCCTGTGATTGGCTGGCGACCAGTCCAGGGTGTACCCCGCCTCTCGCCCGAAGACAGCTGGGATAGGCTCCAGCACCCCCGTGACCCTCGTGAGGAAAAAGCGGTAGAAAATGAATGAATGAATGAATGAAAAAAGTCCAAACAAAACTTGTTTCGTTTTGTTTACACAGACATGGGGCGAACTTATTTTGAAGGACGGCCACAGAAGTCTGTTCCACGTGTGGAGAATGGGATGAGCTACGTTCAAAAATAATCGTGCTTCTTGTATTTATTTCCACTCAGAACTTCCACGTCATCGCCGTTACTGTGAAATGTTACTTACATTAAAGCCGTAAAATACAATGTGGTGGGCTTGTTTACGTTTATCAATTCTACCAGTATATGTCATTTTCTTATCATGGGAAGAATCTATACCAGTACATAACAAATATCACCCAACCCTACTTATCAGAGAAGTCCTTGAATAGGCTAACTTTCTTATTCTCTAGACGAGTGATTTTCAACCTTTTTTGAGCCACGGCACGTTTTTTACATTGGAAAAATCTTGTGGCACACCACTAACCAAAAATGTTACAAAATGTCACCACGACCTCACACGTGCATCAATAAGTCTATGGGAGGAACAAGGTAGGTGTTGCCACACGGACCAATATTACATTGCTCTGCCAGTCTTTACACCACAGACACTCCACAGTCGCCACGTTTTTACATCACCACTTTTTCTCTTTCCGAATGACCTTTCGGGAAACAATGGTTTCCATGGAAAGTAATATTCCAATCTCTTGTCTACATGCGCCGTGAAAATCAACCAGAATAGTCAATAGGGCATGCCCAGTAAAACGTAAACAACAACATCACGTTATACCGGCTTCATCAAGTTATTCTTTCACTTGTTGGAATAACTCCGCATTGTCAGTTTTTCGTCTGTCCAGTCTTGAAATTTAGAATTTAGAATGAATTTAAACAGGAAAAGATCAAATTCAATCTTGCTAATATTTTATAATTAAACTCAGGACATGTTTTATATAGATATATATTTTCTTTTTTAATAAAACTGGACTTGTGAATAAAGTATAGAAGGGTTTAGATTCTGTTTCACAGATGGCGATAATGCACACGAAAGCTGCTTGCCAACCGCCAATAAACAACAGAAGAAGAAAAACACCACAAAGAAGAACGCAGTCTGACAACTTTCGGTTTGAGCGGGCACAAGATACCTCAATCGGATTGGTTAAAGGAATATTCCATCCCTGTTCAATTCTTTCCGTTTGAGCAAATAAACCAAATGCAATTGGAATATTTGGGTCCATGTATACTATTGACATAATGGCTATTGACATAATATTTGTAAATGATGATTAATAAATGGGCGGCACGGCAGTCTGGTGGTTAGTGCGCAGACCTCACAGCTAGGAGACCAGAGTTCAATTCCCACCCTCGGCCATCTCTGCGTGGAGTTTGCATGTTCTCCCCGTGCATGCGTGGGTTTTCTCCGGGTACTCCAGTTTCCTCCCACATTCCAAAAACATGCTAGGTTAATTGGCCACTCCAAATTGTCCATAGGTATGAATGTGAGTGTGAATGGTTGTTTGTCTATATGTGCCCTGTGATTGGCTGGCGACCAGTCCAGGGTGTACCCCGCCTCTCGCCCGAAGACAGCTGGGATAGGCTCCAGCACCCCCCGCGACCCTCGTGAGGAAAAGCGGTAGAAAATGAATGAATGATTAATAAATGTTAATTATAAAAAGTGATATTGGATAGTTCCTCACGGCACACCTGACGGTTTCTCAAGGTACACTAGTGTGTGCCGCGGCACAGTGGTTGAAAACCACTGCTCTAGACTAAAAGCTGTTGTCCTAAAAATGAAATTACCTTTCTGTAGATGGATAATGTCAGGGAAGTTGGCCAGCAGGCCTTGGTAGAGCGACAGCGTGTCCAGCATGTGGAAGAGGTCGAACTTCGGCTGCTCTGCGAAGAGCTCCCCAATGTTCTCGTAGGTGCGTCCTGTGTGGGAGATGGCATTGTTAAGCGCCTCGGAGCTGTGTGGTGGGTCCAGCATGAAAGACTGGCTGATGGACTGGAAGGCGTTGCCAAGCCGTTGGAACTCCTTCCTGAAGCCCCCCAGGTGCTTGCGGACCAGTTCTGAGGCAACGTGCGTGAGCTGCATGACGCTGTCATCCATCTTCTTGGTGAAGGCCTTGAAGGTGTCCACACGCTCCTCTACATCCTGGAGGTCCTGGTGCTCATTGGGGATCTGCAGGGTGAGCATGAAGTGCGCTCCCACCATCTCGTCCTTCTCGGCGCGCCTCTTCCCCAGCTTCCACTGCTTGTCGTCGCCACACATGAGGAAGTGCTCGAAGCCTTCGTATTGGGAGAGGACCGGGTGGCTGGTCATGTGGTTCATCCACAGGATCAACCGCCTCTTGCGCTTCTCGATGAAGTCTTCCTCAAATCGCCCCGTGGCCTGCTTCTCCGGCAGGTGAGGCACCGAGATGACGGTGAACTTGTGCAGCAGGCGGTTGTAGAGCCAGTCAAAGTGCTTGTAGCGCCGGTACACCGGATGCCCCGTGTGGCTGGGCGTCACTCGGTAGGAAATATACGTTTTGATGCCTTTAAACTTGGTTTGCTTTGTGGGGTCTTCGATGGAGCAGGTGAAAGGCTGTGGGCTGTCCTTCCAGCAGGGTCCCGGGGGTGCCATCTCGATGGTGTACGCCTCAGCTATCTTGGCCATCATGGGCACATCCCCGAGAACAAACGCCTCCACTCCAGAGCGCACAAAGCTGGAGAAGCGATTCAAGTTGCGGCCCACCATGCTGCCCTTCCTGGCACTGGAGATGCTGTCTTGCCTCTCCATGGGCGGCTTGGCCCGGTAGTGCACATTGGGGTTGTTGGACAGCGGGCTCTGGTGGGCATGCCCATTGGCGCCGGGGCTCCGGGCATTATCTGCATCGTCCACCACAGTGGACCTATCGTCCCAGTCGTCCCAGTCATCATCGTCGTCATCGTAGAAACTCTGCTGCGTGGTGTTGGTTGAAGATGGCAGGTAAAAGGAGTCATTCCCCAAGGAACCGGCCGGACTGATGGAACAGTCGGTCACGTTGGAGTTGGAGCGCGTGCGGATGATTTCCACATAGGACGCCGGGAAGAGGCCCCGCTCTCCTCGGCTGTTCTCGCCTTGGAACCAGCCATCCACAGAGTTCTCATCAAAGATGACAAGCTCCTCGTTCTCCTGGATGCTGATCTCCTCCTTGTTTTCACTTTGGAACGTGTAGAGGGCTTTGGCTTTCACAGACATGTTGACTCTCCAGTTAAATAATAACAACAATCTATCTACATGCACATGGTGCCTAGCAGCTGTGTTGGAAACATCTGTTAGTTCATATTTCAACTCATCTCACGTTACATGGATCAGGTGTGCAGCAGCATCATCAGTCTGGAACAGTTTTTACTTTTAAGTGTGCTCAAAATAGACCTAAAAAAACTCATAGCCCATTGATGCAAACACTCAACAATCTTTACTCGACAGTTGAGTTTTTAAGACAACTTTGCACAACATGCACTACACAGAAGCCCGATGGAGAGGTTTCAATCCTTTCCAAGCCAGTTTCAAAACCGGTTTCAGCGACGGAGGAGGATTTTGAATACTCCACAAAAAAAAAGTGTACCAAAACCTGGCCCTCTTTGGTCATATTAGAGATCCTGGAAATGGTCCCGGGTGCCAATAATCCCAAGTGGTGTCCTGGTATCCGTGTGCATGGTGGAGAAGGCAGCTTCGCATTCCCTTCTTTCCTTCCTTCAGAGCTCACATACAAACTTCCTCATAAAACAGGTCTCCTGCGCATCTTCACTCGGTCCTGTTAAAAGAATACCACGCGTGCACCGTGAAAAACAACCTTCTCCTGCTTCGTACCATCCTGTGAAGCGAGCCGGTATTGTTCCTACAGCTTTATTCCTCAGAGCCTCGACACAAAGTAACTCTTTCCATGACGTTAGGCTGAGACAATTGGAGGCAAGATCGCCTGTTCTCCGAAGGCACTTGTGGCTCAACACCGCTCCCTAGCTAAACATACCGAGCCATTGCAACAACAAAGAGCTTGAGAAAAAAATAATTAAATAAATAAAAAGTCGAATTTATGAGATAAGAAAGTCAAAATTATGACATAGAAAAGTCATCATTTTGAGATAAAAAGTCGAAATTACGAGATAAAAAGTCGAAATTATGAGATACGAACTGCGCATGTGCCACAGGTGCCGCCTTCTTCACTTGGCAAAAATTGCGACACAATTGTGGGCGGGTATACAATGTGCCTTTTGTTAATGTTCAACGTTTGCTAAATGTGTCATGAGTTGTTCCTGTTCAGTAGGATATCCACCTTGCTTACAATTGTGTCGTCATTTTTGCCAAGTGAGGAAGGCAGCACATGCGCAGTTTCTATCTCATAATTTGGACTTTTTATCTCATAATTTCGACGTTTTATCTCATAACATAATTATGACTTGAAAACGGGCTGCCATGGCTACCTGATGTTGTTTTTTTATAATTATGTATTGTCCCTTCACTATTCACAACAACACAATTAACAAATTTAAACACCGGGAAAGTTTCGTGTTGGTCGGCCAACAACGTAAAGCCATGTTGGGATAGGGAAGTGGGGGCGTGTGTGTGACGTCGGAGCAGCAGCAGTCTCCATCTATGTCCAAGGTAACTGTTTTATTTTATCGCTATTTATCACGGCATGGTTGCGTATGTGGTTATCGGTTTGTTACATATAATGGCGTTTAATTGGTCTGAATCGTGGCACAGAAGTGGAATGGTAGCCGTGGTTAGCGACTGTTTGGCCCACAGCGTGCTAGCTGCGTTAGCCGCACTGCGAACACAACCGCAGCTAACACAATAAAGTAGCGAGCCTAACGACAGCTAGTGAATGCCTCGTGTTTAGTTTTATCTTGCTATTTTGCCATGTTTGTTGTTTTGCTATTATTGCAGCATCATTAGCATTATGGCAAATTGTTTAGAAGTTAAGTGGCAAATAAGTGTACAAGTGTAACAAGAAGTTAAGTACGTTGACGTTAAACAAATCCAAACCCTTCAGACACAGAAATGATCCAAAACTTAAAAATGAGCCTGGCAAACATCAATTTGTCCTCTCTTCGCATGCATACATGCAGTAGCAGTTCTAGCTATGGGCCATATTGGCAATTGCCCAGGGCATCATCAAGCCAGAACCGCCACTGCATAATCAAATCAAATCAACTTTATTTGTATAGCACTTTTCCTGCAAAGAAATGCAACACAAAGTGCTTTACAGAATTTAAACAATTTCCACAATTAAAAGGAAAAAACAAAAATACATAAGTGCATATTGTACTGGGCAGCCAGGTGTGAGCTATGTGTGGACACAGAGGGGTGTTTTATTTCAAATTCTACTACGACGCAGTCCAATTTACCGTTAATTCCTTGTGTTCTTCCTGCCAGAGTCCCCATGGATGATCTGACCCGAGCCCTCTCGACCAGCTTTGCTGTGTCCAAGGAGCCCAACAGCACGGCCGCCCCCCACCCTCGGCTGTCCCAGTACAAGTGCAAGTACAGCGTGCTGGAACAGAGCGAGCGGCGCCGGCGCTTCCTTGAACTGCAGAAAATGTAAACCATGAATAAGCTCAATTTAGTATTTTATGTCTATGTGAACATGTCAACTAAACGCCAAGTGAGGATTTTTCTTTTTTTTCTCTAAATCTCAGCAAAAGGTTAAACTACATTGATCATGTGCGTCGACTGGCCAATGGCGACTGGACGGGGTCAGACAGTGATGGGGAACAGGACATGGAGAGCCAGCAGCAGCAAGAGGTGGAGAAGTCAAAACAGAAGCGAGACGTCAAACCAGAGGACGATGAGATGGAGATTGAGAGACGGAAGCTGCCGAAGCATTATGCTAACCAGGTCAGTGTTAAGAGGAAAAAAAATGTCCACACCGGTATGTATTTGCATGCCCGTGCAACAGGGGGAGCTATAACATCATGATGCCTCAATTGTGCATGTCAGCTGCAGTGCTCAGTGTGGTCCAGCAGAGGGAGTGCAGGCCTGAAACTGTAAACTTGTGTTCTCAGCTCATGCTGTCAGAGTGGCTGGTGGATGTCCCGGCAGAGCTGGACTCTGATTGGCTGATGGTGGTGTGTCCCGTGGGGAAAAGATCTCTCATCGTTGCCTCCAAGGTGGGAAACTTGTGTTGCTTTCCTCTCAACCAATCAGGATGTGGATGAAGCCACAGCAAGATGATCACCTGGGAAAGATAAGTGGCCACTCAGGAAAGTGATGTCATCAAGTGTGTCTGCAGGGTTCCACTGCGGCGTACACAAAAAGCGGCTACTGTGTGAACCGTTTCCCCTCCCTGCTGCCTGGTGGGAACCGACACAACTCGGCCATGGGAAAAGGTACCCGACTTATCTGTCAATCAGCCGCTCAAAATGAAGAAATACACCAAAATATGCCATTTCCGTTTTTCTCAGACGGTGCAGGTGTGTGGAAATTCCCCCTTTTTTAGAATAAATGGCTCGCAGAGCACCAGAAATACCACAACTTGCAATCTTCTTGCCTCTGATCTCGACCGAAATCAAACAAAGAACAAAAAGTCACTTGATGGATGTTGACTTGCTGTGAACGATGTCATCCATGTAGATTACACCATCCTGGACTGTATTTACAGCGAGGTGGACAGGACCTTCTACATCCTGGACGTCATGTGCTGGAGAGGCCACCCGGTCTACGACTGCCCGGTGAGACCGCCTACCCAGATCCTGCAGGAATGTTTGTCTATTGGCTTAAGTAGCAAAGTCTGGACCACAGATGTTCTCTTCTGCCATGTTGCCATCGTCTTCTCTTTTCAAGTATTTACACCGCCTGCTTTCTCATCAACAGACCGATTTCCGCTTCTACTGGCTGCAGTCCAAAGTCCAGGAGACAGAAGGTCTGTCAGAGATCGCCAAACGCAACCCTGTGAGTGACAACATCAGGAACTTGTTTTCTTCGTCTTCGTTGCCTGCCAAGTCTTCAGTACTTTGTGCTGATACAAGTCACCAGAGTCCATATGGGATAAATAAAGTCAACCTTAAAGGTCCCATTCATTTTCTATGACGCTTGTCCTCACTAGGGTCGCAGCCATATGCGGGAGCCTATCCATAGATAGATAAACAATCATTCACACTCGCATTCATACCAATGGGCAGTACAGAGTCCGCATTTAAGCTAACATGCATATATTTGGAATGTGGGAGGAACTCGTGAATATGCAAACTCCACACGAGATGCCCAAACACAGATTCAAACAGGAGGACACAAAAGCTACAGTGCTAACGTTACGCTCACATTTTAACAGTGACATCATGCTAGCTCAGCCTATTTGCTGAAGGGAAACAAAATGCAGCCTTTGTGTATGTAGCTGACTGACAGTTGGCACAGCTGCAGGCTGCATTTTAAGATGTGTAGCAAAGCCAAGCTTTCGTACTATGCAGGTGTAGATGGATCGTTACATTAATTTCGTCTCGCCTAGTCACTGGTGCGTGTGTGTGGATGACATAGGATTTTTTTTTCTATTTCTTTGTAGGTATAAATCTCCAGACCGCGAATGTAAGATGACTCATTGTTTTCCGACTGTTGTCGTGGGAAAAATAGTTTGATAGCGCTCCAGGCTTTTTGTTTCTTGTTTGTTTGTTATACATGTGTTGAGCTCATCAAGATAAAAACAAAAATCAGTACAGGAACTTTTTTTGAGGGGGGGGGGTCTTTTTGTGGTTGTTGTCACAATGGACTCGTTCCCTTTCCCCAGAATTGAAATCTGTCTGGTCATAAGGTCTTGCCTCGTCCTCCAAGTACCAGGAAGTAGCCTGCTAGCTATGTAACAGTGATTTGTTTGCTTCTACAGTTCCGCTTCGTGAGCCTCCAGAGCACAGACTGCACGGCCTCATCCATCCACAAAGCTTTGGCAGCCGACTACAGCTTCAGTGTGAGAACTTTGAGTCCTTCCTGTGTTGTCTAACTGCAGCAATGTTTGGATTGAAGATGAAAGGCTTTTGGATTTATTGTGAACGTCCGCTCTCCGCCAGGTGGACGGGCTTCTCTTCTACCACCGCCAGACTCACTACACCCCCGGCAGCACCCCCCTGGTGGGCTGGCTCCGCCCCTACATGGTCAGCGACATCCTGGGTGTGGAGGTTCCCAGCAGACCTCTTACCGCCAAGCCGGAGTACGCGGCCCACCAGTTGCAGCAGATCATAGAGCACAAGAAGCCCTCCAGCCAGGTGCGGCCAGCCAGCCGGGACGGGGGCTACGAGCTGGAGCACCTGTCCACGCCTGACCAGGACGGCGGCCATGCCCCTGATTGCTTCAACCACAGGCCCATCCAGGAAGCACACATGGAGAGCTGAGATGCAGCCCGTGTCCACCTTTTAGCATTTTAATCAGGCACCACCCAGGACAGCATCTGAGTGCATAGTCATAATTATATCTTCTGTCATATACTTATATGAATTATACAACAGATGCATCAAGTAGAATATTACTTAAACCACATTGTTTATCTTGTAAGCAAAAAGCTAATACAAGTCATTCATGAATTTGGATGTGGACTTTTATAATGAAACCTTTTTTAACTGTGTATTAATAAATGTTTTTTTTTAATGATTTCCGTGTGTGTGTGTGTATGTGTGAGAGAGAGAGAGCAGGTTATTCACCAAAGCAGCATGATAGCATTCCAAACTCACTGAAACAAAAAAATGTTAGAAGCTTGAACAGCTCGGCATGTGTCTCTCTAGCAGGAATCCAGGTATTAGTCAGCAGCACACGTCGCTTTCCAGGAACTGAGTGCCTCCTTGTTGCACACATTTTCACACTCACACACACACAGATGTATGAGAAAGTTTGGTCATGAGACTACAAAGGAAGTGGATTTGTGCACAACAAACAGGTAGTAGAACCTTTAAATTGTAACAATTCTTGTTGCATGTTCATTTGTAGATCAATGATGTTTTTATTTATATATAAATAAAACAACCTTTGTCTTTTTAGGTGATGTAAAAAATGTTACATGAAATATGTTTCATTAAGATTACATTTAAAAAATTACATGGAAAACTATAAAACAGAAGAAAGATATTTTAAAACAATAATTAAATACAATTGTTACTCATATTAAAAAGTATTTTAAAAAGTTAATTGTATATAGAACTGCTTTTATTGCTGTTTTTAATCATGATTATCCAAAAATCCAACTAAAACTATTTCTGCTTGCTTGCCTTTTGACCTCCGCCCCGACTCCAAAAAAAAAAACAAGCAAATGATGATGATGATGACGTCAGCAGCCTTGACAGGAAGCCCATTGTTGCCCACTCCCTTTTCTTCTGACTTTCTCACGCCTGATTATTTACCCTCGGACTATTGTGGGCTCTTGTTTTGGTGGGAACAAAGTATACATATACATACAGCACGTGTGTATATTTATATGTGGCTTGTCATTTTATGGTCTCACCGAACTGCCAACTGGTTGGCATCTGTTTCTTTTCAAAACATCTTAAAAACCAACCTCCCAGTCCCTAGTCCCTAGTCCCTAGTCCAGATGCTTTGTGACAGTGGTTTATCATATCAACATATTTTCCTGTATTGTGCTCTATTGCTCTACTAATAGTAGTAGTTATTTTCCTTCAGATGATTTCATACATTAGTAAGTGTTGCTCATATTATGCATCTTAATCAAGGAGTCAATCACATGTTGGATGACGCCCCTTTTTTTAACTTTAGCAAGACAGTTGAAGATTGTATGCTACCAAATTTTGTAAAAGGTGTTCTATGTCTCTGACATAAGTCACAAAAAAGTAGGCGAAAAACGCCATCTATTCTGTTAATTTCATACATTTTCACTTCACGGAGGCGTCGCAATATTTGGACTTTTTAGGCCCAGGTTCGAATCTCTGAGAGGAGTTTACAGGGTTACTCTTCCTCCAACATCCCCAAAATACGCATGTTAGGCTCTAAATCAGGGGTCTCAAACACGCAGCCCGCGGGCCAAATGTGGCCCGCAGGACACTAGTTTGAGGCCCCCGCCTTGATATGAAAGTTTAATGTTAGTGCGGCCCGCGCAAGTTTGATATGGATGCTGTATGGCATCATGTACCCAGAAAAAATTATTACGTTTGATTAATGTTCAAGGTTAAATAACTGTTAATAGTTATCCTCCCTATCCGTGTGGAAGTGGTAAGTGTTTGGCTATTTAAGTTTAAAGGAAATAACTTGAAGGCTACCGTTTAGGTCGCTAGCTTTCTAGTTTGCGAGTTAGCATGTGTCTCAAGACCCTGCAGTTGCGCAATATTGTAAATAAAAAGAGTATAAATGTGACTATAGTCGTGGTTTGTCATGTCTACAGGGCTCTAATAATGCTTTGTTCATTTTAATCTGAAAAAAATAATTTGTCTACCCACCAACTATATGTGGTTTCTTCAGTTTTTATTATTTGCCGTTTTATTATTATTATTATATTTATTTATTACTGATTGATTGATTATCTTTAGTCTTGATTTATTTATTTATTTTTCATCTTATTTTGTGCAGAAAAATAAAAAATTAAGATATTTGAGAACAGTGGAATGTTTTATCAGAGCTTTTATTGAAGAAAATCGGAACCAAAACACTGAAAAAGTTTGTATATTTTTCTGTTTTTAATAAATGCGTTTTTTGTTTTTTTTTGGAAAACCTGATGCGGCTCAGCCTTGCCCAGACCCCAGCTCCAGTGGCCCCCAGGTAAATTGAGTTTGAGACCCCTGCTCTAAATTGCCCATATAGGTGTGCTGTGATTGACAGGCCACCAGTCCAGTACACGGATGGGAAATCGGTGCTTTCGGCGGGTAGGGGCTTCGGGTTGCAGTGCCGTTATGAACCACCAGGGGTCAGAGTATAACGAAGGAAGTGGCCTGGTTGCAGCATAAAGGAGACGTTCACGTCCCAACTTGCAATTCATGGCTGGAAGAAGAAGTCAACAGTGAACCGAGGCTAGGCTAGGCTAGGCGAGGCTGGGCTGGGCGGCGGGGACAGTTCCAAAGGAGGCTCTCACCCAGACCGAACGAAGCCGAACCTTTCTGATTTTTCCCACCCTTTTCGATGTTTCCGTGTGTTGGAAGAAATCTGACATTAGAGCCATCTTGTCTTGACGTTTTTGGTTTGTTTTTGTGATGCCACATTCAGGCTAATTAGTCTTGAAGAAAACAACGACAGAACCGAATACTTGAAGGACCCACAAGCCTGCTTGGTCTTCCGGTGTCTGAGGTTGGAAAAGGTGATTGGATCGGAACCATGGCAGCTACTTTATCCGCGGAGGAAGAACAGGTAGGCCTTTGTGTGTGTGTGTCTGTTGGTGGGGGTCTGGGTTATGCCTGACGGTGGAGTTGGAGGGCCCCCCCACTCCTCTCGATTTAACAGCTAGGAATGTGACCGTGTTGCAGTGCTCGACTGCGGACTCATTGTTGCCGAAAGCCGAGCAGAACTGCGAGTTATTGATTTGTGGCGCATTATTGCTCCGGTTGCATCACCGCCAGTTCCTGTGTAGTTGTGCAATAATGATCAGCCCCCCACCACCACCACCACCCAGCATCCACATCCACGTGTGAAAGCCATACAGTGGGTGTAGGTATGGGTATGGGTGGTGGACATCAGTGGAGAATGTGCATGTTCCAAAAAGCAAATAATCTAATTTTTATGACGCATCACTCATTGTCATTATTGTACTAAAACAGCCCTTTAAAAAGAACGAGAAAAACACTGACTAATACAAAGTATCGTAAATATTGTGAATTTTCATGAAAAAATACACTTCACTTGTACAAAACTGAATAAGGTGAGCTGGAGCCTATCCCATCCTACTTTAGGTGAGAGACGAGGCTGAATTTTAAAGCTTCACTCAGTTATTCATAAATGGATAAATTAATAAATCATGCTGTTTTATGGTTGAATATGGCCTATCATTAGTCAAAACATTTATATACTTAAGCAAATATTGCTTATTTTTGCCTGAATTAAGCATTTTCACACATGGAGATTGATCTAAATTAAGTAAAAGACAATGTAAAGCAGGGGTCTCAAACTCACGGACCGCAGGCCAAATGCGGCCCGCGGGACATGAGTTTGAGGCCCCCGCCTTGATATGAAAATTGAATTTGTTAATTTGTTTCATTTGTTTTTTTATTTATTTATTTTTCCATCTTATTTTGTGTGGAAAAATAGAAATGAACATTAAACATTTATTTAATAATAAATAAAAAATAATTTGTTTAATTTGTTTTTTGATTTGCTTATTTATTTTTCCATCTTATTTTGTCAAAAAATAAAAATTAACATTAAACATTTATTTAATAATTTAATAATAAATAAAAAATAATTTGTTTCACTTGTTTTATTTGTTTTTTGATTTGCTTATTTATTTTTCCATCTTATTTTGTGGCGAAAAATACAAATTAACATTAAACATTTATTTAATAATTTAATAATGAATACAAATTAATTTATAATGATTTATAATAATTTAATGTTTTGTGGAGGGTATAGCAGAAGCATTGAAGACTATTATATATATATATATATATATATATATATATATATATATATATATATTTAACATAATTAATATTTTATTATATTTTTACTTTTTCTGTTTTTATATATATATATATATATATATATATATATATATATATATAACTCTGAATCTTGATGTCACTTCCTGTACACCCTTCTCTCGGCTCCCCCCAAAACATTATTATAGCAACACGCACAGGGCTTTTTTTATGTCTGAAGTGGCTTATTTTCTGTTATTATCTCTACTATACTGGGTAATATGAGTGTAAGGGTGATTATAGGGGTGTTATTTCATGTGTAGAGGTGTCTAATGATGTTAAAAATGTATTTAGTAGGTTACAAACAGGTTTGCTATGCTGCAATTCGGAAACTATATTTATAAATAAGGACTACTTGACGGGAAGTCAGTATTACAAAGATAATGATTCTCATTTCTGATCGACAGTGTTGATGTGTATAAAAACAGTATATTATTGTGCTTGTAGTTCGCAGTGACATCGTCTACTGAGAATGAATGAATTGGGTCGGATCTGACACATTCACTGATCTGACTCACTCATATAAAATGAAGAAAACTTTTGCTCCATGAAATGCAGTACTTAAGAGGAATTAAACCAAGTTATTTCTATTATGGAAGAACTGTGTCAACGTTGTCGGAATTTGAATTACTTCTGGTGGTTGTGTGCAGGTTTCGAACTAACAAAACATTGCCTGACAATAAAGGTGGCCATAGTTTGACCCTGGAACAGATTACATCTAATTGATTATTTACTATGAGAGAAATTGATTTTGTTGTCGTGGAAAATGTCTTCCATTGTACTTTCTGGGGGGTTTTTTCGCCCTCCTCGTCTTTGGTGTTCTTACGTTTTGTCGCCATGCTGAGATGTCACGCTGTTTATGTAGTACGCACCCCTGGATACATGAACCAAACTAAAGATAATGTCGCCATCATCTGGCTCGTACGGCACCTTATCTGGCTACTTCATTTCCTGCATGAACTCCGGCCCTCGCCGGGGCAGTGGGCGCCATTATTACATCCACAGCCTCTAAGGTCTCTAGGCAAGACACATATGGATGTATGCGTGTAACGGAACTTCATTCAGGCAGCTGTTAAAAGCATTTCCACAAGACTCTTGGGGGGGGTAGGGGGTGGATAGTTTCAGAGTGCATGTGTGTCAATAATGTGCTTGTGTTTGTGCGTGTGTGTGCTTGCGTTGTATTTGCTCCCAGGAAGCGGAGAAAGTGGGAAGAGACCGAGAGTGACTCTATCGACTTCCTGTTTTTGGCATCGACCAACACTTCCAAATGGAAGCTAGCAGAAGCCGCTCTTGGGCATACGATTTCACAAACAAAAACACTCATTTGCTTGTCAATGGTGATCTATTCTATTTTGGGGGGGTGTCAGAGCCTAAGTCATAGATATTTGCCACCTAGTGGTTGACTACAGCCAATTATGATTCAAAGTATATGCACATTTAAGCAAATTTAATATATTTTTTTGGCCAAATTAAGCATTTTCAAGAATAAAAATGACAAAATGCACGAAAATACACATCCCATATACTAAGCCACCAACGACCACGGAAGCACCAGACTTGATCAACAGGCTTTTATGCCAGGCCTAAATGCTCTCACAATAGGCACAATAATAACATCTGGATAATAACACGGGTTACTGTTGCAGCCATGCCCCACAAACAAGCAGGGGCCGCGTGTTTGAGACCCCTGATCTATATAGTGTAGCGTTGCTGGGGCATACTTTCCGTTTCCCAGTGTGCTTTGGTATTTTTTTCATTTTTTTGTTGATGTGTAGAAAGCACATGGTTAGAGCTCACATACACATAGTAGTTGGTTAATATTCTGCATTATATGTTGATAGTGTCTTGTCTGGTTTATCCACCTATTGAGTTGGTGTGTGTAGTTGTTTTGACACCACTCATTTAGATTAAGGACCTATTATGTTTTTTCCCACTTTTCTTGACGTATAAATGTTGTTAGAATGTTGTATTCTCGTGTTAAACGATACCAAAGTTTCAGATAATGAGGTTTGCGCATTTGGAAGTGAGCCCTGAAAGAAGTTTGGTATGGCTCAAAACGCTCTGTTTCAGAAGGCGTGGTAAAAACTGCCCTTTTGTGATGTCAGACTTCCATATTTGGCCCATAGTTAGGAAGCACTTTGGGTGTGTGACCAATCACAGCGGAGTGGGCATGCCGGAGGTGGGCTGTGGGTGGAATAAATTAAAACAGACCCAAAATCAAAGGAAATACAGCTGGAATAGGTGCAGATTCTAGAAGATCAAAATCTTCTGTGCGGTTTATTGTGTGTAGCTGTTCTATAGGAGTCCACAACTCCGTACACAGGGTTGAAAAATTAGCATAATGGGTCCCCTTTACGTGTATTAAGTGTCACACACACGTTGACCGTGCAACCACCCCACTATTTGAAAAGCACTGCTATAAGTGTCCTTAATAGTGGGGGCAACTTGCGGGAAACATCTGTTGCAATTCGGAGTGAGTCAGGGAAATATTTATGCATACTCAAGGAAACAAATAAGGGAGTCCTCCAAACAAAAAGAAAGTTGTTCTCAGATTCCACTCATGAGAATATAAGACCATCACACCACCAATCCCCCTTTGCAACGTCCAGAGAAACCAAACAAGAGTGTCGCCTCCAGGAAGTCGGGGTCAGTGAGTGAGTGTGTGTGTGTGTGTGTGTGTGTGTGTGTGTGTGTGGTTGTTTTGGGGGGGGGGGGCGTCAAAGGGAGAGTGGAACTAAAGACGTGTACCTGACAGGAAGTTGTCTCTGGTACAAAGATCAATTAGGTTTAACTTGACTTTTATGTATTTATATTTCTTTGTAAACTTCCTGCTTTCGGCGTCTCACCTCAGTGCTGCTTCATGTCAACAAACTGGAATTGAAATATTCACAAAACCTTCAAAATGTTTACAAAAACTGTTGCATACCGACTGTGACTTCTAACTGGTAGTAGTATAGTAGTGGCGGCTATGAAGCTACCTAGCTAGCTAGCTAGCTTGCGGAAGACATCTACATTGTCAACAAATAGATGGACCTGAAATAGTAACAGTGTAACCAAAAGAAAGTCCTTTTGTTCACAAAAACCTCCTCAATACCAACTGCCAATCCTGTCATGTATTGTCCTGCAATGGGGTCAAAAACAGGAAGTAGACACCTACCAATATAAAAATGTCCCGCTGTGTGCGTATGTGTGTGTGTGTATTGTTTTTTTTCACAATAAAAAAAAATGTTGCTGGTTGATAATTGTGCTCTTAATTAATATCAACCAATGTTTGATCAAACCTCAATCAGTGATGGCTGTCGGGAGGAAGATCCGTGGCATTTGCCTCAAACTACCTGCCTTTGCCTTTGTGCCTACGTTCATATTCACATCTGCTTGCTAACTGCTAGCACCCGTGTAGCCCCACGACTGGCACAAAGAGGCTTAATAGTCTTCATTTCATATAGAGCCAATGCACACAGAAACATGCAGAGCATATTCAATTTCTAGAGGGACCATAATTACAATCTGTTTTTTTTTAAATTTTTATTAATGTCCCATAAATTGAGATATATCCACCACAGCAAACTACAACCGCAATAATAGATTGCAGAATTTCTGATGCAGCTCTTGCATTGGATGCCATTAGGAGTACCTCATGAAGTAGCCTATGTATTAGAATCTGTTAGATGCGAGTGTCAGGTGCACTCATCCCCCACGTCGTGCATATTAAGAGAGCGGAAGCCTTTTAGACCTTGTCGTCTTTTAAGAGAGAGAGAGAGAGCGAGAGAGACAGTGGCATCCTGTCTTTGGGCCCCGCCGCCCCTCACTGAGCGTTTTGTGCTCCTAAAGAGAATCCCAGAAGTGGGCTTCCTGTCTCCCCCCCACCCCAGCACACGTGTCCCATAAGACTGCTGTCTAAATACTTGACTTATTGTTAAGTGCAAGGCTTTACAAGTCCATCTGACCTTTTTGTGTTGTCACTTCAAAATGGTGGTCTTGTTAATGTAGATTAGGCTTGGGCCGGTATGAGATGCTTATACGCTATGATAACCTTGGGCAATCCCAGTTTCACATTATCATAATTGCAGCTCAAATATGTGTTATTTTGCATTAATTATTATTTGAATCAGGACTGCATGGCGGTTGAGTGGTTAGCGCACAGACCTCACAGCTAGGAGACCAGGGTTCAATTCCACCCTCGGCCATCTCTGTGTGGAGTTTGCATGTTCTTTCCGTGCATGCGTGGGTTTTACTCCGGTTTCCTCCCACATTCCAAAAACATGCTAGGTTAATTGGCGACTCCAAATTGTCCATAGGTATGAATGTGAGTGTGAATGGTTGTTTGTCTATATGTGCCCTGTGATTGGCTGGCCACCAGTCCAGGGTGTACCCCGCCTCTCGCCCCAAGACAGCTGGGATAGGCTCCAGAACGCCCTCGACCCTCGTGAGGAACAGCGGTAGAAATGAATGAATGAATGAATGAATGAAATATATTTATTGCAAAGGGGGGGGGGTCCTTTAAACCGTATAACTAGGGATGTCTGATATTGGCTTTTTTGCAGATGACAGATACGCCGATATTGTCCAACTCTCTATTTCCGATTCTGATATGTGTGACATCACATGTATTTTTTCTCGGGTCAAATTGTTGTAAAGTAACAATACTCTTAAATGAGTACAGTTGTTTTGTTGGATTCTCCACCCGTTTTTGAGAAGATAATGAATGTATTGCATATTTTATATCAGAGTGAGTGTTTCTTTAGCCTTGATTTATTAATTTTTGAAAGTTTAATTTATTTTTCATGGAAGCCACTACTTTGTGCTATATAGCTGATGTAATGTGAATTACCACTGCGTGGGATCAATAAAGTTCTTATCTTAACCATCTGAGAAGATAAAATACATTGGTGCCCAGCTGTTTCCCAAGGATATTCTACGTGTGTGTGATCTGATTTCTTTGTAGAAAGGCACATAAAGAAAGTAAGTTCCTATGATTCTATTCACTTGCAGCGCAGCCTTGCCACATCCAATATGGCGTCGATGTTGACGTACATGCGCTCGATGTGGGCGGGCTCTCCTGGAACCGCATACTAACCTACTACTCATACTAACTCTTTGAGCATGCAGTGTGTCTACACTGGCAGTATGCGATTTTTGAGTATGCGAGAAGTTCCCGGGTGCATACTGCATCCACCAGAAATGTTGAGTATGTATCATCAGCTTACTACTCACACTCAAATTACCCAGGATGCAACGCGATGTGACGTCAACACGAGAAAAAAAACCCCCAAAAAACATTAGCTGAACACTGAGCAGGATATATTGTGAGTTGGTTCGTTTCTTGTTTTCAAAGTAAAAGCATTGATGTATCACTATGTTTTTTTTTTGTATGAGAAAATAAGGGGGTGTTTTATTTTGTGAAAATAACCGAAAGTGCGTTGCTCACTTCGGCTAGCTTAAATTTTGCCGAATTCGTCCGTAAGAAATTGTAAACAGTTGGTATTTGGACAAATTAATGGCACACTCGGGATCTAAATGGCCACTTTCTCACCTGATTAAAAAAAATCTCAATAAAGTAATGTATTTAAAGAGTTTAGAGCTAAAGTGAAATCAGCTTCAGCTTGTCGATTTCAGCTCGGGTAGGAGCGCAATGCATTGTGGGTTATCATGTAGTACGCTGTAGTGTAAACGCTTTGTATACTGTCTGATGGATTGGGTATGGAGTGTGCATAGTATGGGCATGGAAGTATGTAGTAGTAAGTATGCGGTTTCGATCACGGACCATATGTTTTTTTACAACACCGCTTCCTGTTTCCCAGCATGCTTTGCTGTGCTGTTGTAAATGGCTGCTAAGTTACATGTTTAGAGCTGACATTGCTGTTGGTTATTCTGCATTATTAGTTGGTAGTGTCTTGTCTGCTTTAGCACTTCACCATCAGTAAGAAAGGTCTGTGGAATATTAACCCGCACACAATTTCTATGGAGTCGGTCAGTTCAATATGAGCTTTATTACCTTTTCCCTACAGAACTTTTGAGGCAGTGTATTTACTGTGTTGTGCTACAATTTCAGCAGAATTGCAACTTTGCAATATTTGCACTGCATGGCCTTTTTATTAAAGGGAAGGTCTCAATGTTGATATCACATTTATATGCTGATTCTTCTTCTTTCTCTTTCGGCTTTTCCGTTCAGGGGTCGCCACAGCAAATCAATTTCCTCCATCCAACCTTGTCTTTTGTCTCTCTCACACCAAGTACCCCCATGTCCTCCTTCACTACATCCATAAACCTCCTCTTTGGTCTTTGGCCTCCTACCTGGCAGCATCCTTCTACCAATATATTCACTATCTCTCCTCTGGACATGTCCCAACCATCTCAGTCTGGCCGATAACTGACTTTATCTCCAAGGCCTCTAACACGTAATGTCCCTCTGATGTACTCCTTCCTGATCCTATCCATCCTGGTCACTCCCAATGAGAACCTCAGCATCCTCATCTCTGCTACCTCCAGTTCTGCTTCCTGTCTCGAGACCAAACATCATGGCTGGTCTCACCACAGTTTTGTATACCTTTCCTTTCATTTTAGCTGAAACTCTTCTATCCCACCTGACACTTTTCTCCACCCATTCCATCCTGCCTGCACACGCTGCTTCTTCACCTCCTTTTCACAATCTCCATTGTTCTGAACTGTTGACCCCAAGTACTTAATATTCTCCACCTTCTGTATCTCTTCTCCCCGTAACCTCACTCTTCCACATGGGTCCCTCTCATTCACACATGTATACTCCGTCTTGCTGGCTAATCTTCATTCCTCTCCTTTCCAGGGCAAAATCTCCACTCTTCTAGCATCTCCTCCACCTGTTGCCTACTCTCACTACAAATCACAATGTCATCTGCAAACATCATAGTCCATGGAGATTCTTGTCTAAGCTCATCTGTCAGCCCGTCCATCACCATAGTAAACAAGAAGGGGCTCAGAGCTGATCCCTGATGAAGTCCCACCTCCATCTTGAACTCTTCTGTCACACCTACAGCACATCTTACCACTGTCTTACAGTCCTCATACATGTCCTGCACCACTTGAACATACTTCTCTGTCATTCCAGACCTCCTCATACAATACCACAGTTCCTCTCTAGGCACCCTGTCATAGGCTTTCTCCAGATCTACAAAGACACAATGCAGCTCCCTCTGACCTTCTCTGTACCTCTCTATTAACATTCTTAAAGCAAATACTGCATCTGTAGTACTGTTTGTTTTTTTACATGAAACCATACTGCTGCTAACAGATGCTGACTTCTGCCCTTAGTCTAGCTTCAACTACTCTTTCCCAGAACTTCATAGTATGGCTCATTAGCTTTATACCTCTGTAGTTGCCACAGCTCTACACATCACCCTTCTTCTTAAAAATGGCCACCCACACACTTCTCCTCCATTCCTGAGGCATCTTCTCACCACCTAATATCCTTTTGAACAACCCAGTCAGGAACTCTACTGCTACCTCTCCTAGACGCTTCCATACTTCCACAGGTATATACCATCAGGACCAAGTGCCTTCCTACTCTTCATATTTTTCAGTGCTCTTCTCACTTCCTCTTTAACCTTTCTTGTTTTCCTCATTCATTGACTCTTTAAAATACTCTTTCCATCTTCCCATCACACTACTGGCGTCTGTCAGTACACTTCTATAGTATTCACTATAGCCATTTCCATCCTTTTGGAATATATACTTTTATATATATTTTGATATCGGGCTGATAATCTTCTGTGGCTGATATTATGGGACAACCCTACATATAACACCAGTAAAGTGGAGCATTCATTCATTCATTCATTTTCTACCGCATTTTCCTCACGAGGGTCGCGGGGGTGCTGGAGCCTATCCCAGCTGTCTTCGGGCGAGAGGCGGAGTGCACCCTGGACTGGTGGCCAGCCAATCACAGGGCACATATAGACAAACAACCATTCACACTCACATTCATACCTATGGACAATTTGGAGTCGCCAATTAACCTAGCATGTTTTTGGAATGTGGGAGGAAACCGGAGTACCCGTAGAAAACCCACGCATACACGGGGAGAACATGCAAACTCCACACAGAGATGGCCGAGGGTGGAATTGAACCCTGGTCTCCTAGCTGTGAGGTCTGCGCGCTAACCACTAGACCGCCGTGCCGCCCCTAAAGTGGAGCATATATATTTAAACAAAAAAACGACAAATCAAATGTTTTCCGGGTCATGTGCGATATCCACATCAGAGATACTGTATGATGTGGTGGCTTGTTGGTCAGTGTAAAGGCCCCCACTGACAACGGTACAGCTCTGGTCCTGATCCAGTCCAGATTGCCGGAGTGTCGAGTGCCACTCACATTGACTCCGGTAGACTCCAGCTCCACTCCGGATGCAGAAACCCTAGCGTGAGTTTGCGGCATCTGAAAAATGCATCCAGATGCTGGGGTAAATGCTTTATACCATTTGTCCTCCACTACTATGTCCTCCTCAATCACATTTCCACATTTGGTGACCCTCGACGTGAGTAATACGTCAACTGACAATGGCAACAATGCCTGTTCTATCTATTGTAAACCCGAAGTATGGCAGCACAGCACACCCGTGTTACTTCAACAGTCACAGTCTTCGACCTTCCTGGCATATTTTTGTAAATGATTGCGTATATATTTTGTATAGTGTCACAAATTCTACCTAGCAACAAGTATGAAAGGGTTCTGTGTGAAAGGACAAAGGATAAATGCCCATGAAGGAGGCTCATGATTAGTGACGCGTCTCTTCCAGGCCACCAGACAGTTCCTGGAGGAAATCAACAAGTGGACCAGTCAGCACGGAGTGTCGCCGCTGTCCAGGGAGTTGGCCGTCAAATTCTTGATGGCGCGCAAGTTTGACGTCCACCGAGCCATCGAGCTGTTCCACAGCTACAGGGTAGGAAGGTTAAATAGAAAATATTTGACTCTTTTTGTTTGATTCTGCAGCCATCTCTGTCAAAAACTGACACCGCCTGTCGTCCATCCATACATTTTCTATGCCGCTCATCCTCACTAGGGTCACAGGGACAAGCTGGAGCCTATCCCAGTTGACTTTGGGAGTGTGGCTGGGTACACTCTGGACTGGTCGCCAGCCAATCATAGGGCACATATAGACAGACAATCATTCACAAAATTTAGAATCCCCAATTAACCTAACATGCATGTTGTTGGAATTTGGGAGGAAACCAGGCTCCAGGCTAAAGCTAGTGTTATTTGCTGATGATATTTCTGCATTTTATTCAAGGGAAAGTACACAAGAGCTAATGCAAAAAGGTCACAGATGAATTGACTACACTAAAAAATAGTTTGATAAAACTATAATAGTGCTATTTGGTAATAGCAGAAAGAATACTACTACGGACATTGGAAGGGTGAATGAAAATACATTTCTGGGGGTCATAATAGATGAAAATATGAGCAGGAAATCTCACATTAACAATATACAACAAAGTGGCAATAAACACCTCAATAATGAATAAAGCCGCTTATAGAGAACATACCAATCTTTTATTCCTAATATCACAACTGTTAATATTTGCTGATCTATAAAATGCGCTAAATTGTGCATAAAGCAACCCAAAAACATCATAGAATTCCTCTCACCAAGAGATATGACCTTAGAGAAAAATTAAACCTCAGATCAGGGAATGTCGTCGATTGTTGTCAGCTTTGAGACTCTTTTGTGATTAAGGGCGATATAAATAAACCTGACTTGACTCTTATATACGTGAGAACAGCGCTAAAAACCTTAAGCATTTTTGTATGCGGAATCAGTCAGGAAGTCGAGCGGTGCACTAAAATGAGCCATTTCAGGAAACCTTACAAGCGCTTGATATTTACAAAGTACAAGGATGAAGAGTCCTGAACCACTGTGTTCATATAATGTTGTGTCTAATCACTACTACTACTACTATTTTACCACATTGTTATACTGCCTTATCATTTTCCAATGTATTTAAAATTGTGGAACATGTCAAACGGTGAATTGTTCTATGTGATGTATTCCAATGTAACTTCTATGCGTGTTGAAAGTAAATGAAACCATGACCTGTTGATGCCTCCAGGAAACGCGTCTGAAAGAAGGAATAGTCAGACTTCAGCCGCAGGAAGAACCTCTACGTTCAGAGCTGCTCAGTGGAAAGTTCACAGTGCTGGTAGGGTTGACCTTCATTTTTTTTGAATTTTCATTCCATTTTCACCAGCATGTAGACCCACGGGTCTCAAACACGCGGCCCGCGGGCCAAATGTGGCTGCTGGATGGATGCTGTATGGTATCATGTACCCAGAAAAAATGATTACGTTTGATTAATGTACATGTTAAAGGTTAAATAACTGTAAATAGTTATCCTCCCTATCCGTGTGGAAGTGGTAAGTTTTTGGCTTTTTTAGGTTTAAAGGAAATAACTTGGAGGCTACCGTTTAGGTCGCTAGCTCTCTAGTTTGCGAGTTAGCATGTGTCTCAAGACCCTGCAGTTGCGCAATATGTTGTAAATAAAAAGAGTATAAATGTGACTATAGTCGTGGTTTGTCATGTCTACAGGGCTCTAATAATGCTTTGTTCATTTTAATCTGAAAAAAATATTTTGTCTACCCACCAACTATATGTGGTTTCTTAAGTTTTTATTATTTGCTGTTTTATTATTATTATTATATTTATTTATTACTGATTGATTGATTTTCTTTATTCTTGATTTGTTTATTGATTTTTCATCTTATTTTGTGCAGAAAAATAAAAATTAAGATATTTGAGAACAGTGGAATGTTTTATCAGAGCTTTTATTGTAGAAAATTGGAACCAAAGCACTGAAAAAGTTTGTATATTTTTCTGTTTTTAATAAATTCGTTTTTTTGGGGGGGGGGACCTGATGCGGCCCAGTCTCACCCAGACCCTAGCTCCAGGGCCCCCAAGTAAATTGAGTTTGAGACCCCTGATATAGACGGTCTACTTTTTGAGGTTTGAGAATAAAATCAAATAAATTCAGTACAAAAGTCCTTATATCAGCACACATCTGCACACATTGCTACAAAATGGCCAACAGGCTGTAATGCCCATGCTTGTGAAGAGGGGAGTTTCGACATTTTTACGCCAAATTTCACCTGTTTTAGGCCGCCATTTTGACATCTTTAGTTAGGGAGCAAGATTTCGGTGCAAAATTACATTTTGTAATTCTACCTCCATGAGGCCAACTGACGTTCTGTGCTAATAATTTTTGGAAGGACATGTCAGTCCCATGTAAAAAATATATTTAGCCTTTTGTTAGCCAAATCCCCTGCTATAAAAGATGCCCCCCTTCCCGTTTCCCGTCGTCCTTCCCTGCTGACGAGCACCACCGACGGCGCATACTTTATTCATATAATGTCTGGTGTATTTTTAGCTGGATTCCCTTCAAGGAGGTAGCATGGCTGATGTTCAGCTGTCTCTCTCTCTCTCCCTGGCTCATAGAGCCCTTTAAAAGATGGAGTCATTGACTGCCAAGAGTCTTGACTCCTCCTGCTGCTGATGGCGTTTGGTGCTTTGAACTCATGCGCCCCCTTGTGGTGGTTGTGCTTCCTTACAACCTTGCACAATATACTTGGAAGTGAACTATGCTATAAATCAGGGGTCTCAAACTCAATTTACCTGGGGGCCACTGAAGCTAGGGTCTGGGCAAGACTGGGCCGCATCAGGTTTTCAAAAAAAAACCAAACCAAAAACGCATTTATTAAAAACAGAAAAATAGACAAACTTTTTCAGTGCTTTGGTTACGATTTTCTACAATAAAAGCTCTGATAAAACATTCCACTGTTCTCAAATATCTTAATTTTTATTTTTCTGCACAAAATAAGATGAAAAATAAATAAACAAATCAAGAATAAAGAAAATCAATCAATCAGTAATAAATAAATAAATAAAATAATAATAATAATAATAAAACGGCAAATAATAAAAACTTAAGAAACAACATATAGTTGGTGGGTAGACAAATAATTTTTTTTTCAGATTAAAATGAACAAAGCATTATTAGAGCCCTGTAGACATGACAAAACACGACTATAGTCACATTTATACTCTTTTTATTTACAACATATTGCGCAACTGCAGGGTCTTGAGACACATGCTAACTCGCAAACTAGAGAGCTAGCGACCTAAACGGTAGCCTTCAAGTTATTTCCTTTCAACTTAAATAGCCAAAAACTGACCACTTCCACACGGATAGGGAGGATAACTATTAACAGTTATTTAACCTTTAACATGAACATGACTCAAACGTAATAATTTTTTCTGGGTACATGATACCATACAGCATCCATATCAAACTTGCGCGGGCCGCACTAACATTAAACTTTCATATCAAGGCGGGGGCCTCAAACTAGTGGCCCGCGGGCCGCGTGTTTGAGACCCCTGCTATAAATGAAAAAATCATTTTTAAAGCGCTGCAATGATCAGGCTTATCAATCTGTTGATACTGATTTTTTTTTCTCCCCCCTCCAAGAGCGCACGGGATCCTTCGGGAGCCTCCATTGCCTTGTACACCGCCAAACTCCATCACCCCAACAAAACAGGCAACCATGTGGTTCTGCAGGCACTCTTCTACCTCCTGGATCGTGCTGTGGAGAGGTAAGCAGCCCCATTTATTCTGTTAATAGGAACGCAGGACTCGTCTGATTTATTTCATCTGCAGCTTTGAGACCCAGAGAAATGGCTTGGTGTTCATCTACGACATGGCGGGATCCAACTACACAAACTTTGAGCTGGACCTGAGCAAGAAGATCCTCAACTTACTGAAGGTTGGACTCAGTGGGACTCTAGTAGATTTAATGAACTTTGTGTCAAAACCAAACAGCCTTTGTTGTCTCTCACCACTAGGGGGCATTCCCTGCTAGGTTGAAGAAGGTGTTGATTGTTGGTGCCCCGGTTTGGTTTCGGGTGCCCTACAACCTGCTCAGCTTGCTGCTGAAAGAGAAACTTCGGGAGCGAGTAAGCAACAGGAAAAAGCCTCATTTACTACTTCCTGCAGATCCTTTTGACATTTTCATCTCTCCTTACTCCAGGTCCAGATGGTAAAGATGGCCGAGCTGCGCCAGCACCTCCCCAGAGATTGCCTACCTCAGCATCTGGGTGGCCTGCTTCCCCTGGACGCCTACAGCTGGAACCAGCAGCTGCTGGCAGGCCAGAACGGCCACGTGGACCCCGTGGACGAGCTGGTGGGGATTCCCCTGGAGGACGCTTCCATTCACGTCCCGGGACCAGAATCCATGCGCCCGCAGGAGTTGCTGACACATCTCGGCAAGCTTCAACGCTCTGGAATCCATCAGGAGTATGAGGAGCTCCGAAAAGAAGTGCCGCCTGGAACCTTCCACTGCGCACAGTGAGGAATAGATCTTGATAGATATTTTTGGTGCATTTATGTTTTTAATTGAACGTGTCGCTAATAATGAGTTGTGTTTACAGAGCAGTCTACAATCTGGAGAGGAATCGCTATGGCGATGTACTGTGCCTTGATCAAACAAGGGTCCGTCTGAAACCCAGAAGGAACGAGGTTGGTGCTTTTCAAAACATGCATAATATTAGGTCAGTCACAATAGCAGTCTTTGGGCGAGAGGCGGGGTACACCCTGGACTGGTCGCCAGCCAATCACAGGGCACATATAGACAAACAACCATTCACACTCACATTCATACCTATGGACAATTTGGAGTCGCCAATTAGCCTAACATGTTTTTGGAATGTGGGAGGAAACCGGAGTACCCAGAGAAAACCCATGCATGCACGGGGAGAACATGCAAACTCCACACAGAGATGGCCGAGGGTGGAATTGAACCCTGGTCTCCTAGCTGTGAGGTCTGCGTGCTAACCACTAGACCGCCATGCCGCCCCTCTCGTCTTATTTCACTGAAAATCAGCACGTCTGTAGGAATTGTAAAATGCTCTGGAACACTGACAATGGTAAAAGGGAACACGGTGTAAACACACTCGTACAGCCTGTGTCGCACACACACAGTCACACTAACATGCTCTGGTAAACTAAGCTAATCCTGCTAGCTTCCATTCATGCTTCATAAGAGGAGTTTTTCCCTCTTTCGGAGCATTTTTACAATGTTTCAGGCCGCGGTATCTATATGTTTAGTTGTGAAATTACTAAGTTTGTTTTTATTTATCGTGCAGTTTATTGATTTGTTGATTATGGTGTGCTCTTTGGTCTAATTAATGTGACAAATATCTCCAACAGAGGTCTGACTACATCAATGCAAGCTTCATGGATGGCTACAAACAGAAGAATGCATACATCGGTACTCAAGGTATGGTGGCCTTAAAGGAAAACTGCACTTTTTTTGGAATGTTGCCCATCGTCCACAGTCCTGATGTGAGACATGAACACATGTATTTCCGTTTTCGGTGCATTCTACTTGCACTCTGAAAAAAGTAAAAAAAAAAAAAAAAGCGGCAAGGATATTCCATTTACATAAAGTATCCTGGATATTAACCAAGCTACAGTGAAATGGTAATGGTTTTATTTCATTTGAACATGCATCAGATTACAATTGAGTGCATCCCATCATCAGTTCCCAGTTCCACATGTCCAAAAGGAGTAGGAAGAAGCAAAGCTTATTAAATCCTACCCCTCCATCTGGTACTTTTACAATCAGTAAATGTTACATTTGTTCACTTCCTGCTTTTCTAATATAGTTTAAGTTTTTTTTTATCACGTACCAAAGTACGAGGTGATATGACCATCCAATGCCATAATGGGTACCATAGTAAGTGTTAATATAGTGATATATAAAGCACATCATGACTGGTTCAAGACTCTTCATCCTTGTATTTAAATTGTATAGGAAAAAATACAATTTTAGAAAAATAAACTTATTAACACATCAGTGAGGGAGAGCAGGGCAACAGTAATTATTGCATGATAATATGGCTCAGAATCTGCATTTGCTGCCGCAAAATTAAGACTCAAATATAACTACATAGATGTGCACCTCCATTGCTCCGCCACGACTGTAAGCCATCAAGCCAGATTGAGTTGTGCTTTGCTCACAGAGCCAAAAGTAGGGCCAGGGTCGCTCAGGGGCCATTTTACTGTCAATTATTGTTTCGACATCTGTCATCACTAAGGTAGTGTTGTGTTTTAATATATAGAATAATTTATTCATTCACTCATTCATTCATTTTCTACCGCTTTTTCCTCACAAGGGTCGCGGGGGTGCTGGAGCCTATCCCAGCTGTCTTTGGGCAAGAGGCGGGGTACACCCTGGACTGGTCGCCAGCCAATCACAGGGCACATATAGACAAACAACCATTCACACTCACATTCATACCTATGGACAATTTGGAGTCGCTATATTAGCATGTTTTTAGAATGTGGGAGGAAACCGGAGTACCTGGAGAAAACCCACGCATGAACATGCAAACTCCACACAGAGATGGCCGAGGGTGGAATTGAACCCTGGTCTCCTAGCTGTGAGGTCTGCGCGCTAACCACTCGTCCGCCATGCCACCCTAGAATAATTTAAATATATACAATTAAAATTTTGGTTCAAGGATTAAGACTCTGTGATACTATCCCCTGTGTATACATGCTACGCATATAAAATGAATGTAGCTCTAGCATCGAACCCTGTGGTACTGCAGTCCTGATGTTCTTCATATTTGGTTACAAGATGCAACCAGGGTGCAGAATTTGAAACATGGGTTGACTTGCAAATTTCAATTTACTTGTCATACTAGGCCCACTGGAAAAGACCTACGGTGACTTCTGGAGAATGGTTTGGGAACAAAATGTGCTTGTTATCGTCATGACAACCAGGTAAACCGATTGAAATGACAATTGACAATTATTTTCAATGTTACATACAAGTAATTTTTGATATGAAGTACGTCATGTCTGCGTGTTGAAGGACAGAGGAGGGCAGTCGGAGGAAGTGCGGACAGTACTGGCCTCTGGAGGAAGGCGGGCAGGAGGTCTACGGCTACATAGCGGTGGTGAATCAAAGGGTGGACAATCACACCCACTACAACCATACCACCCTAGAACTGCACAACACTGAGGTAAGGCCTCGGTATCTCAAGACCGTATCCAGTCCAGTCACTCCTTAAAAAAATGTCCTTATCATCACGCCAGACGTGTGAACAGAAGCAAGTCAGTCACTTCCAGTACCTCAGCTGGCCTGACTACGGTGTCCCGACCTCAGCGGTAACGCTCATTGACTTCCTGGCAGCCGTGAAGAGACAGCAGAGGAAGATGATCAAAGCTTTGGGGCCTCAGTGGACAGGCCACCCGCAGGGACCCCCCATGGTAGTCCACTGTAGCGCAGGGATTGGTAGAACAGGTGAGGATGTTCTAATCACAGAATTAGGGTTCAGCTTTTGTCGCCAACCCGTCTATGTTGACAAACTCCTTAACCCTTTATAGTGCACTCACTGAAATACTTGGAAATTTAAAAATTCAACCTCTCAGTGTTATTGGGGGCTATAAGAAGAATTCTTTTCTCTTTTTAGTTTTTAAAAAAGTTTCAGGTTCAGATTAAAATGAACAAAGCCTTATTAGAGCCCTGTAGACATGACAAAACACGACTATAGTCACATTTATACTCTTTTTATTTACAACATATTGCGCAACTGCAGGGTCTTGAGACACATGCTAACTCGCAAACTAGAGAGCTAGCGACGTAAACGGTAGCCTTCAAGTTATTTCCTTTCTACTTAAATAGCCAAAAACTTACCACTTCCACACGGATAGGGAGGATAACTATTAACAGTTATTTAACCTTTAACATGAACATTAATCAAACGTAATAATTTTTTCTGGGTACATGATACCATACAGCATCCATATCAAACTTGCGCGGGCCGCACTAACATTAAACTTTCATATCAAGGTGGGGGCCTCAAACTGGTGTCCTGCGGGCCACATTTGGCCCGCGGGCCGCGTGTTTGAGACCCCTGCTTTATAGCCTCTTTTTTTAGGTGAAAGTCGTGAGTAAATGTCCAAGCAATGGCTTAAATTTTGTAGAAAGCAATATAAGCGAGTTGCACCATTTAGATTTAATTGACAAAGTCATACACAGCCTAACATTGGTTTCAGCTAGCATGAGTTGTATAGTAAGAATACATGTCTTTTTTTTATTTTTTTTAACATCTCCAGGTACCTTCTGTGCGCTGGACATCAGTCTGTCCCAGCTCCAAGACGTGGGTTCTCTAAATGTCTGCCAGACGGTTCGACGCATGAGAACACAGAGGGCCTTCAGCATCCAAACCCCGGACCAGTACTACTTCTGCTACAATGCCATTTTGGAGCACGCCCAAAGGCAAGGTCTGCTTCCAGCCAATCAGTGAGCTCCCATCCTGACCTGAACCAATTCTACTGTTCACCCCCAAGACATACTCGTGTGACCAATTAGTGTGCTCTGGAACACAAATGCTGTGCTTTTACTTCCTGGTGGGCTGTCAAGTGTGACGACACAGCGAACATGGCTGACGTTCGTCCTCGTTTTGACGTGTACACCCAACACGTGGATGAGAGGACGTGCCGCCGTAGTGGTGGCGGGCAGTTTTACGCACTTCACAGCAAAAAAACACGCCTTAGTAGGTATGGGCATAATGGCCAACAAATAAAGTGCACTACTTGGCTGCAACCAGCAGAGGCACTGTTGCTATGGCATAACTCCTTATTTTGCTCAATAATTGAAACAGGAGTTCACAACATTTACAGAGAAATCCTATTTAAAATAATTATCAAAAAATAGCTTGTTATTGTTTATTTTATGCATTGTATATCACGACACCTTCAGCCTAATGTCTATGCGAGCGCGGGTATTTAGAAAAAATATTTAGAAAAAACACCAACTTTTTTTTCCATTGCAAATGTGCAGTTCTTTTTAAAAACAGACAAAACCTGTTCAGAGACAACTTGTGGATTTGAATATTGCTTCATGACATGCGCATATAATCTACTATATTGACAAACACAGGCTTTTAAATGACTTAAAATGAGCGTCAAAAGGGTAAGGTACACAATATTCCTTTAAACAGATGCACAATTCTTATCCTCGTCGGGTCCAAGTCAGTATTTAGCACAAGTTAAGATGTCAAGTCGCTGGTACGAAATGACTTGATTGCTCGCCGCACAATATACGCTTCCAAAAGTTGGGGTCGTGACGAACCACACAGCAGGAGTGCCTCGACCCCTGCCTGGGGAAAAAAGCGAGCCGACGACCAGTTTACTCTCATATTAGATTTAGTAGGTTGATCCAGAAAGAGTTGGTCCCAAGCTCAGATAGCAGTAACACACACAGGTTTGTTTTGAGGGCTTTTGTGCTACAGAGACCATTGAAGCTGTGGAAAAATCACCAGTTCAGACCTAATGAGTGGTGCAATATTTTCTCCTTACACACACAGAATGTTGCAACTTTTTCTCATTAAGTTCACCTTCTCATCATGAAAATTTATTTTAAAATGATGGTGTTTTTTGTCATTATACAACTTTAATTGCATATAATCTCTATTCTCCCACCCACCCCCAGCCACCACTTTCTCGGGGGTAAAAATTCAACATTCCCACAAAATGACAACCTTATCCTTGCAATATTTTTTTCTATTGTTGTGGTAGACTGTAACTATTTGACATCTTGGCACTTTGAATAATAACCCAGATATGCTTGTACAACAGTGATTGTATGGGATGAGACCATGGTTCATCATTCCTAATGTAGGTTTCTGCATCATACAAGTGTACATAGAAAAGAGTGGACGCTGACTTAATAAAAGGAGATGGCTTAAGAATGCACACTTGTGCCTATACCCCCTACTAACGTCTTTGTCGAGGGTCCCAAATGATGTCTGAGATCTATTTTCTGTGTGTGTGTGTGTTCCAGACTGTGGTTGTTATAAAGTTAAATGTATGTACAATATCAGAGTATACTGTGTCATTCACCATCTTGTTGTCAGGTCGAGACTTGTTTTTTGTGTGTTTTTTTTTTCCTTAACTACAGAATTCATATTGAATTTACTTGTAGTGAAGCCTTCCATGAATTTACTTTGCCGAAATGTGGCCTCTTTTTATTTTTCTATGCTATTCAACCGCTGTTTTCATACGGGATATACAGTTATCTGCATTAATTTTATATATATATATATATTTCTGTTTATTATAACCTGTTACTGCATTATTTGTAAGATTTATTGTACCAAGCTATACTGTAATAAATATAAACTATTGTCAACGTCTACTTGTGTGTTTGTTATTTTGTACCAATGTGTCATTACTCATTAGTTCTAGTAAAGATAATAAATACATCTGTTGAACTGTGAACTACTGAGTGGAATAGAGAAAAAAAATATGCATTAATTATTATTATGTTACTGGCTTAAATATATACGAACATACAAATGCATCGCCTGTTGGCTGCCATGTTTTGGTTTTTTTTGCCCATCATCCACAATACTTATGAGACATGATAAGACTCTTTTCTATGCATTCTAAAGATATAAAAATACATAAAAAGAGACAGCTCATTAATGCATGTAATGGGACACATCTATGTCGCCCACAAAAACACCCCCAACAAGGTTTTATTGCTTTATATCAGGGGTCTCAAACTCAATTTACTTGGGGGCCACTGGAGCTAGGGTCTGGGCGAGGCTGGGCCGCATCAGGTTTTCAAAAAAAAAAAACGCATTTATTAAAAACAGAAAAATGAATAAACTTTGCTTTTGTTCCGATTTTCTACAAGAAAAGCTCTGATAAAACATTCCACTGTTGTCAAATATCTTACTTTTTATTTTTCTACACAAAATAAGATGAAAAATAAACAAACAAATCAAGAATAAAGAAAATCAATCAATCAGTAATAAATAAATATAATAATAATAATAATACAACAGCAAATAATAAAAACTTAAGAAACCACATATAGTTGGTGGGTAGACAAATTATTTTTTCCAGATTAAAATGAACAAAGCATTATTAGAGCCCTGTAGACATGACAAAACACGACTATAGTCACATTTATACTCTTTTTATTTACAACATATTGCGCAACTGCAGGGTCTTGAGACACATGCTAACTCGCAAACTAGAGAGCTAGCGACCTAAACGGTAGCCTTCAAGTTATTTCCTTTAAACTTAAATAGCCAAAAACGTACCACTTCCACAAGGATAGGGAGGATAACTTAACAGTTATTTAACCTTTAACATAAAGATTAATCAAACGTAATCATTTTTTCTGGGTACATGATACCATACAGCATCCATATCAAACTTGCGCGGGCTGCACTAACATTAAACTTTCATATCAAGGCGGGGGCCTCAAACTGGTGTCATGCGGGCCATATTTGGCCCGCGGGCCGCGTGTTTGAGACCCCTGCTTTATATCCATGCTCTGACCATGGATTGTGGATGTGGAGGGCCCCAATAGGTTTGACTTAGGTTTGGCCCCAAATTGACTAAATACACCCCTGCTCACAATAACAAACAAATAAATACATATCACGGTTTATATTTTGCCAGAGCGTATCAATAATCTATCTTAAGGTTAAATATCACAATACTAGCACCCTTGTATTTACCTAAATTTGCAGCATTACCCAACCTTTCAACTAATTTCATATTCCAAAAAAACACTTCCTGTGTGTTACTGTTACTGTTGTAGTGCGCGTGAGACTACTACGTTTTAGCGGGTGATGTTTAAACTCAGTGACGTAGGCTGTGACGTCTGCCAATGCCAACACAAGGAGGGGGCGTCTCCCAACTATTTTGTTCCAAACACGAATCCGGAGTAAGATTGGAGAGTCTCTTTTTCTTTCCCTGGGTATGTAAACAAAAAAAGTCATCGATTTTAACAACAATAATATATACATGTATGTAGTGCAAGACAAACGGATTGTAAATACGTCGTTTAGTTGAGATCGTTGTATTGTTGAGACGGTTGCATGCTCGGATACATTTGACAATGCTTTTGTGCACATCGTAGACAAGATAAGGGGCAATGCAATGAGGATTATTATGATGATCATTGTTATTATAATTATGAAATTGTCATTATCATACACGCTGTGTGCAGCATTTGATCGGCTTGTTTGGAAATGGATATAGGACGGAGAAAAGGGGGGAGGAGGAGAAGTGTGTGTGTTGTTATGGTGGTGCCGAGACATTTTATTTACTCCATGCAAACAAAGACTAGTCCTAAACGAGGTTGCTGTTGTTTGGAATGGCCGTCAATCGTCGTTTGACTTTGTCATTGTTCTCTAAAGGACAACTGGACCGAGCCGTGTGTCATTATTCCGATGCAAAATCCTTTATTTGGTCCTCTTCCGCCAAACGTGATATACGAAAAAACACGCGTTGTGTGCAAGGGAATGTTGCTGGGCTCTATCGATTGTGCAAATCTGTGTGTGAGAGTATGGACATTGCCGCGTCCTCGTTTTTGTTGTGTGTGTGTGTGTGTGTGTGTGTGTGTGTGTGTGTGTGTGTGTGTGTGTGTGTGTGTGTGTGTGTGTGTGTGTGTGTGTGTGTGTGTGTGTGTGTGTGTGTGTGTGTGTGTGTGTGTGTGTGTGTGTGTGAGGAGCAAAGCGGAGGAATCCCAGGCTGGCGTTTTGCAGCTCCGCCTATCGTGGGCGACACTTTATATGGACGGATATATCGAGCCATATGTCGCTTGTATCGATACCAAGGGTAATATTAGTATCAGATCGATACTAGCGTGATAGTTATAGTTTCAGTTCTAGGATTATTTAAATATCTAGGGGATTTGTTGTGTTGTTCATGCAGATTATTTACAGTATATATATATATATATATATATATATATATATATATATATATATATATATATATATATATATATATATATATATATATATATATATATATATATATATATATATATATATATATATATATATATATATATAAACTCCATGTTCTTCCCGTGCATGCGTGGGTTTTCTCCGGGTATATACATGGTATCATGTTGATACCAAAATTTGCAGTATCGCCCACCATCTTATTTTGGCGAGGCTCCGCCTCTCTTTTCAACGAAGGGGCGGGAGGCTGCAAATGCCTCAAAGAGTCACGATTGGTTGTAGCGCCACAAAAAAGTGGGCGGGACAAAACCCAAGAGCGTCCAGTGTCACGTTTAAAACCAGGAAGTGTTTGGCGAAACATTTTAAAACAGCGTGGACTATTTGTAATTTCATTGTTTCAAATTAAATGGAAAGTGTTACATATGACTCTAAGTGTGTTAATAACCATAAACAAACAATCTAAAACATATGCTTTTGTTCTTAAATTTCAAACGAAAGGCGAGATAGCCACTCACGAGCACTCATCGATCACATTGCGTGTTTGCTTAAGCCGCACACACTCAAAAGCCGGTGTGTTCAAGCAAACCTAAATGTGATGTTTATCTTTATACATTTCCTTCCAATGTTGTGTACTTCTATGGTTTCTCACATCAGCCATTGTCGCGCTTCAAGTCAAAATGGGACAGCTCCGGGGCAAAAGGAGCGTCATATCATGATTGACACAGCGCATACTGACCAATCCGGAAGCGTCGCCATCTCTCCGAATCACGCCCTCTCTCTAAATGAACCAATAGAAAACCCTAAAGGGGCGTGGCCACAATAGCCCCAACCCACAAGCTAACCTAACGGGAGATTGTTTTCCTCTCTCCGGGGAGATTTTTGTTCCACTTTGCAGCTTCCACTTTTCGTTTTATTTACACATTTACAAGTCGCGTTTGACACAACGTTCCATGCAGACTGCATACCCAGGCCCTGAAGCATCCCAGTTATCCCCCACCAAAAACGGATTACCGTAGCACCATCGGCGAACTTAAGGAGAGGGGTGAGTTGAGGTTCATTCAGCAAGCTAACAACTAGCTAGCATTGATCCTTCCATCACAAGACTGCCCTTAAGAGCACACTAAACAGATATTAAATGTCCGTTACTTGCCAGAAATATGTCATAACATTTACAGGATGAACTCAAAACGAATCGCTAGCTTTAGCAACACAATGCTAATGCTTTTAGTCGCATGTGCTTCCTTTTTGGTCGCCACAGGACGTCGGGCACCTCATGTTGTTTACATTAGCTAGTAGCTTACCAGCAAGGCACCGCGAAACACCATCACGATAAAGCTTCAATGCGAAATAAATGTGATTAAAAAAAGAAAACATCCCGATTTATGTAGCGACGAGGCGGTGAGCATCCGTATTACTTTTACTTGCTTACCTCCCATTGACGTGGAGCGTCTCGTCGGAGCCCCTCCTGCGCCACAAGCTCCAAATGGCGGGCGCTGGAATGGAGCTCGGTGCTTGTGTGTTGCTAGGCCGTGAAATGGGCGGCGGACGAACGGACGGGACGCCGGGATGTCGGCTTCCAGGCAAACATGTGCGAGGTGATATTTTGATTTTGTGGCCTTATTTGAGTGAAGTTATCCACCACCCCTCCCCGGAGCAACCAAGCTAACTAGCGGCGTTGCTAACAAGTTGACAGAAAATTGTGTATACTTTAAATTGAGTTTACGCTTTAAACAAGTAATGTCGAGGCTTCTTGCTTTATAAAGGGAGAGAGTTGTGTTTTATTGGCAAAATGTAAATAGATTCTACGTCCCGTACATAGCACCTGTTTGTTGCTTACGTGACGTAGCAACACCAACAGTCCAGGACGTTTGATTGGCTACTGAGATTTGTACTATTTTATCATTTTGTTAATTATTTACCATGCCGTTTTATAGGCGATAAAACAGGTAAATACTACAGTTGGATGAAAAACTACACATTTTGGTAACAAGCCGATACCAAGTAAACAGAGGACAAGTATCGATCATACTCTTTATTTGGGCGTTTTTCAACATCATTGCATCATTTTGTTATTTTTGCCTTACATAAACAAACTTTTCTGTGAATAATTTAGCAATATTTAACACAACAATATAAGACAAAGACAAAATAAATTATCCCCTTTCGCTACATATTCTTTAGAAAAGTTAATAGTGCGAAATTAGTAAACAAAACCATATAAGCTATAGGCTCTCATATCTTTTTGACTTTTTCCTCCGAAAGCCCATGCTGTGTCCAAGACCGTATTCGCTGAGTTTGTAAACAATATATTCGAACAACACTACCAAAACCACAAAAGTTTATGGAAACAAATAAGTATTTAATACATTTGTCAAAAATATCAGATTTAATCTGATGCAATACTGTCCAAGTGTCGATAATATTGGTATATGTATTGATCAGCCCACTTCTAGTAAATACATGGTGACTTTCATTTATTTTTGGGGAGAAGATCCTGAAGCACTCCAAAATGGAATTCATCCATGGTGTAAAATATGGCGGATCCATCCAAATATGTTGTATATCTGTGTCGTTGTCAAATGTCATTTACAGTCATACGAAAAAATGAGGACCACTCCACTAATGCAGGTTTCTCTTTGCCTTCCCAGGTCTCTCAGCTCCCTCAAATATGAGTTCATAATGAAGCGGCGACTGGAGGATCAGGAAACCGTTTTTGCGTCCCAGCAGCGGCGCCTCCCGGGAAGCGCGGACACCTTCCAGCATCGCCTCCTGGCCCCGGCACCAGCTGTGTACGAGGCCGTGTCGGACAGCATGCAGCCCACCGCGGCTGTGCAGTACTCTGTCCCGCAGGGATACCAGGTACGCAATCACATGTCCACTAGGGAGTCTGCTTTCATTTCTGATATGCTCCATGAATGTACAAACACTGTCAACGCAGTTCCACACTAAAAATGAGGATAACCACTGGGCACCACAGTTGTACTGTGGGGATGCTCCCATGCTGGAAAAGCAGCAAAGTTGGACCGTTAAAGCCAATCTGGAAAGCTGGCCAAAATTCCTCATAGGAAATCATAAAAATAGAGATTATCTCTTCTAAAGTAAAATTGTCGCCATCATAAAGTTGCATGACATCCCCATCAGCAGTGTGTTCGGACCAGAACTGGGCTTACGGGACCAAGTAGAGGGTCAGTCACTGTTGATGGCCTACACTGCTGATGGGGATGTCATGGAACTTTATGTCAAAAAACTATCCCTTTAAGTCACATTTTAACATTCTTTACAGTCATACAAGTGTAAAAGAAGTTAATCATTGTTAATACTGAAACATAACTTATTATTTTATTATCATTATACTTATTATTATTAAAATTACAACGTACTGTGGCCATTTTTTACAGAGCACTCAGTACAGCACTTCGCAGTAAATTGCAGTACCGTACAAAAAAATCAAAACTAAGTAAAATGAAATAGTGAAAATGAATATCAAAAGATCTTTATAAGTTATAGTGTGTATTAGGGTTGGAAGATATAAACTTTAGCAGATCACAATATTTTTGGGATGTATCACGATATGACAATATAAAATTTAAATTCAGCTGTCTTGTATATAAAGCTACAAACCTTAAGTCATTTAATGACATACTCTTGTCTCAAATTGTAAAGAACATTTATTTATTGGTAACAAACTTTTCTAATGGGATTACAGCCTCCGCACACATTGCAACTAAGTCTTCAACAAACTAATGCCTGTGCTTGTGATGAAGGAAGATGTAGTCACCCATGCAATTCCAACTGCATATGTAAGATATTTTGAATAACACACTTGTTATGTTTATGTTGACGTTGGGCAAACGGAGCTCTTATTTTTAAGGACAGTCACAGAACATTTGTAATCCGGTTCGATATGTTTGTGTTACGGTTTGATACATGCATGCTAAGGAAGGAAAAGAAAGTAATGAATGAGACCGAAAATTGTTTTGGTTCCAAGAAATGACGAGAAAGGGCCTGAGAATAACCATCTGTGTACATCATCAGTGAACACATGGAAGGAAGATGTAATTTACTCATCTGCGTGCCATCACATGGGCTTTCACAGGTTCCCACAGCGACACAGAACAGTGGCAATCATGGGCACGCTCCAAGCCCGGCCGTCCACGGGGGCTCTCACCATCACAGCCCTGCCTCAGTGGCCGCCGTCCAATCCCACGGGCCCTCTGTGATGCCAGCACACACTCACACGGCTGCACCTCAGGCCTCGACACAAGGCCAGCAGCAGTTCCAGCGGCTCAAGGTGAGTGTGCAACTTTGCCGCCAGAGAGGAAGTGTTACTTTTACTCAAAAGTATTGCGACACACATCTTCACCAGTTGAGACATTGTAACATGAAAGGTTCCCGACGAAATGATTTGAGAATGTGATGTACTTTTCTCCGCAGGTGGAGGATGCCTTGTCGTACTTGGACCAAGTCAAGCTGCAGTTTGGCAACCAGCCTCAGGTTTATAACGACTTTCTGGACATAATGAAAGAGTTCAAGTCACAAAGGTGAACCCCTCTTTTGGTTCTTACAGAATGACAAATAGTAATCCCTATGCATAGTTCCAGTGTTTAAGCCCCTAACATTTCAGCAAGATTTTTTGTTGTGGATATATTCTAGAGCAGGGGTCTCAAACTCAATTTACCTGGGGGCCACTGGAGCTAGGGTCTGGGCAAGGCTGGGCCGCATCAGGTTTTCCAAAAAAAAAAAACGTATTTATTAAAAACAGAAAAATATACAAACGTTTTCAGTGCTAGAGAGCTAGCACTGACTATAGTCACATTTATACTTTTTTTTTTATTTACAACATATTAGCGACCGAAAATGGTAGCCTGCAAGTTATTCCCTTTAAACTTAAATAGCCAAAAACTTACCACTTCCACAAGGATAGGGAGGATAACTATTAACAGTTATTTAACCTTTAACATGAACATTAATCAAACGTAATAATTTTTTCTGGGTACATGATACCATACAGCATCCATATCAAACTTGCGCGGGCCGCACTAACATTAAACTTTCATATCAAGGCGGGGGCCTCAAACTAGTGTCCTGCGGGCCACATTTGGCCCACGGGCCGCATGTTTGAGACCCCTGATCTATAGTATCGACGTGACTTACACTTTTGTGAAATACTGCAAGTTGTGTAACATGCATACAGAGCGACATTTAAATCCTGTTTGTTTTTGTTTTGGGCCAGTATCGACACCCCCGGGGTCATCAGCAGGGTGTCGCAGCTTTTCAAGGGTCACCCCGACCTCATCATGGGCTTCAACACTTTCCTGCCGCCCGGTTACAAGATAGAGGTCCAGACCAACGACCTGGTCAACGTGACAACGCCCGGTCAGATCCACCACATCACCCCACACGGCATTTCCGTGCAGAACATCCCCATCACAGGAGCAGGCGCCCAGCACCAGGTCCAGATCCCCCCCATGACTTCCTCCGCTGCCGCTGCCGCCACCACCACCACGACCAGTGCTGCAGTCCTTCTCACGCAGCCTTCCCCTGCCAAAATGAGCAAAGTGAGTTTGGACCATTTTAAAACCTGCACTATCAACGATATACTGGTAAAATATAGTTTAGTCATTTAAATGAAGCAATATTTGCTCATCGATATCATCAGTTTTGTTGATTGGTCAGTAGCAGTCACATGACTTTTATGCCTTTTATTCTTATAAAGAGATTTTAGCACAAATGTACCTGCTGGAAGAGCTTTCAGGTTAATCGTGATTGCATGAATTTGACCTTGGTCAAAGTCATACAACCTCCGTGTCATATGTGTTACACCATCTGCAGCCTGCCCAGCCTCAGGCGCTAACGCCAGGCAGCCAGACCAATCCGTCCATCCCTACGTACACCGCCCCGCGCTCCCCGCCCATGCAGCTCCCCCCACCGCTCAGTGGGACCCCTGCTGGTCCACTGGCACAGAACAACCAGCCAGTGGAGTTCAACCACGCCATCAACTACGTCAACAAGATTAAGAACCGCTTCCAGGGTCAACCCAACATCTACAAAGCCTTCCTGGAGATCCTGCACACGTACCAGGTCAGCTGAAGCTCCTGATGACGATTCAGAGGAACAAATCATGCAGTGATTTTGTCATTATGTTATGATATTAATCCGCTCCAGAAGGAGCAACGGAATGCGAAGGAGGCTGGCGGCAACTACACCCCGGCCCTGACGGAGCAGGAGGTGTATGCTCAGGTGGCTCGGCTCTTCAAGAACCAGGAGGACCTGCTTTCAGAGTTTGGACAGTTTCTTCCAGATGCCAACAGTTCAGTGGTGAGTGGCGCTGATACAGTGCACACTGTATGTGTTAGCATATACAGTATTATTTTTTGCTTCCACCTAGGAAATTGTTCTGTTATTGAACCCATTTCACACAGATATCCCACAAAATAGAGCACTTGCTGTAGATCTAGTATTTATTAAAATTGTCAGGTTGTTTTCGTTGCCATATTCCATATTGCTACAAAGAAGGTGGAAACATGCTGGCTTTTACAGGCAGTTTGAAAAGGGCTTTGGTTTGGTCCAGTTTATTTGCCACTTTGTCAGCTTTGGGATGACTGTTGAGGGCCATCAACAAAGGGACTCGCACGTTCAGTGTAGTAGTCTTTGGCAATTGTTCCTCCACTTAGGGGAGGAATGCACACATAAGGCTCTTTACTTAGTTTCATAAAAGAATACACTAATACACTAATCCCTCTTTTACCACAGTTAATTGGTTACAGACCCGACCAGAGCCAAAAATATTGGCCTGTTGCCATCTTTCATGTGAATATTTTTGGATATAACTAAGTATGCCTTGTGCTTGTGTGTGTTGCTGTTGATGTGTTCAGGTGCAAGGGGAGCTACGTGGCGGGCAGACAGGAAGTGATGTTGGGGGTTAGCTTGGAGATTGTTAAAGCCCTAACAGTTGCCTATCTTTGAACCTGCAATAAAAGACTGTTGTTCCAATGATAGTCTGGTGCGTCTGTCTCTTACCAAACATTAAAGTAACATGACTGACACCTAGTGACCAGAGTAGGGTACTACATATCAGAACAGCTTTGAAGGTCTCTCTTGAATGCCTTATACAGTCCCTCCTTCACTAAAAAAACTCTCACATTAAAAAAAAGATTAATACTTCTTGGTTGAATACTGCCTATTATAAGTAAAATGCACATTTAAACAAATTGTATTCTTTCAAAAATGGCTAAATTAACCAAAATACAAATACTTGGCAGAAGAAATATTCTGATCATGAATGTAGTATTCTACATATCGCCACTAGGTGTCAGTAATTGTTTGGTGAGACAAGCACCTGACGGGATCTCCAGAACAGGCATTTATTTCAGGTTTAAATGATCTTACAACAAGCACAGTCACAATAATCACAACAATGACATGGGCTACTGTTGGGACCATAACCCACAACAAGCTAAAACTCAACTCTGAACCCCCGACACCACTTCCTGTCCTCCACTACGGTACCCGAGGTAACACGTTTACTGTGACACACAGGAGCAGAAGTGAAAACAAGCCTGTCTCCCGTGTGGGGCTTACGTTGTGAGAGTGATATTATGTTTGCACCCTGCAAAACGTGCCATGCAAATGTCTCGCCGGGGTGGCGCTTTGCGTGGCATTTGGTAGGCGAGCACTTGCCAGGTTGTGGTGAGTTTTGAGGCTCGTGATGTGTTCATCAGTCGGGGCGGCGGCCAATGTAGATAGTAAATATGTATATAGAGCTAATATTGGCAGAGCTAATATTTCAACCTCCATGGCACAGTAAGTGCGTAGCTGCAGTATTTATGGATCTGACAAAAGCCGTCGCAATTATGAAATTAGAAATGTATGGAATCAGATGATTACATATACATATATTATGTGTTGAGTACCCCAGTAGTCAATATTCATTCATTCATTCATTTTCTAGCGCTTTTCCTCGCGGGGGTTGCTGGAGCCTATCCCAGCTGTCTTTGGGCGAGAGGCGGGGTACACCCTGGACTGGTGGCCAGCCAATCACAGGGCACATATAGACAAACAACCATTCACACTCACATTCATACCTATGGACAATTTGGAGTGGCCAATTAACCTAGCATGTTTTTGGAATGTGGGATCAATAAATAACACACATGAAATAGTGGAAACATTGCTTTTAATAACATTGCTAGATATTTGATTATGGTAATGGTGAACTAGTTTTAAACATGCATACAAGTTAATATGTCATATATTACAATTCCACATGTCCAAAAAGGAGCAGGAAGAATAAGATAATTCCAAACCTAGCTGAGAGACGTGAGAGAAGTGCTGTGTATCATGCGCTAACTGTTTAAATATTTGACCCTCAGCTGTTGAACAAGACGACAGCCGAGAAGGCCGAGTCCGTTCGTAACGATCACGGCGGCACCGCAAAGAAGCTGCAACTCAATAACAAGCAAAGGCCGAATCAGAATGGCTGCCAGATCCGCCGGCATCCCACTCCGGGGGCCCCGCCCCCCATGAAGGTACACATACTTGAACTTGCTCCTGTTACTCCCACTGACGGGGACTGCTTTGCAACTCACGTACCTCTCTGCAACATTGCCACAGAAGAAGCCCAAGTTTCTGAATTTGAAAGATTCTTCATTGGCGGAGGCCAGCAAGCATGGAAGCGGAACGGAATCTCTTTTTTTTGAAAAGGTGCGTTTACTTGTTTTTTTCTTTGCCAAAATGGATGCCATCTGTTTGCGCTGATCGTGACTTTGCACATGTTTGAAAGGTTCGCAAAGCCTTGCGGAGTGCGGAGGCCTACGACAACTTCCTGCGATGTTTGGTCATTTTCAATCAGGAGGTGATCTCCCGGAGTGAACTAGTGCAGCTGGTGCTGCCCTTCTTAGGGTGAGCACCCGGCTCTTTGACTCCTCCTCTTTTTTTACATTGTGTCCCATCGTCCAACATCTGTTCTTTCCCGCTCTCGCACCAGGAAATTCCCAGAGCTGTTTACCTGGTTCAAAAACTTTCTGTGCTTTCGAGAAATGGCCCACTTGGAGACGTACCCCAAGGAACGGGCCACCGAGGGTATCGCCATGGAGATTGACTATGCTTCCTGCAAGAGGCTGGGCTCCAGTTACAGAGCGCTGCCTAAAAGCTATCAGCAGCCTAAATGCACCGGCAGAACTCCGCTATGTAAAGAGGTGAGCGCAGAACCAGAAAAGTAAAACCATGAGGAGGATCAAGGATCTGATTAACGACTTTCTGTGTTTTATGTCTCGATTCAGGTCCTGAATGATACCTGGGTGTCCTTGCCCTCGTGGTCTGAGGACTCCACTTTTGTTAGTTCCAAGAAGACGCAGTACGAGGAGCACATCTACAGGTGTGAAGATGAACGCTTTGAGGTAAGTCATCACAAATGCAAAGATTTAAGAAAGGATGAACAAGGACAAAATAAAAATGGTTGTTTTTCTCCGCACAGTTGGATGTGGTGCTGGAAACCAACCTGGCCACCATCCGAGTTCTGGAGACCGTCCAACGCAAGCTCTCCAGGATGTCAGCAGAGGAGCAGGCCAAGTTTCGTTTGGACAACACGCTGGGCGGTTCGTCCGAGGTGGTTCATCGAAAAGCCATTCAGAGGATATATGGTGATAAAGCTCCGGACATCATCGACGGGCTGAAGAAAAACCCTGCCATCTCCGTCCCCATCGTGCTGAAGAGGTAGGTGTCCAACAGGGATAAGAGAGAGAGAAGAAAAAAGAATCATCAGTGATTTTCAGTGAATTTTCATCCCATTACATGTCAACTCAGGCTAAAGACCAAGGAGGAGGAGTGGCGGGAAGCCCAGCGAGGCTTCAACAAAATCTGGCGAGAGCAGAACGAGAAGTATTACCTCAAGTCTCTGGACCATCAAGGCATCAACTTCAAACAGAACGACACCAAAGTGCTGCGCTCCAAGTCCCTACTCAACGAAATAGAAAGCATCTACGACGAAGTGAGCGCCTGCCCCTTTTTTTATCATCCTTGGATCTACCACATATGATTTTCATTCATTCGTTTTCTACTGAGGGTGGTGGGGGTGCTGGAGCCTATCCCAGCTGTCTTCAGGCGAGAGGCGGGGTACACCCTGGACCGGTCGCCAGCCAATCACAGGGCACATATAGACAAACAACCATTCACACTCACATTCATACCTATGGACAATTTGGAGTCGCCAATTAACCTAGCATGTTTTTGGAATGTGGGAGGAAACCGGAGTACCCGGAGAAAACCCACGCATGCACGGGGAGAACATGCAAACTCCACACAGAGATGGCTAGTCGTAGTTTTGTGTGGAAATGAAGAAATATCTAGGAAGGAAGGAATTAAATTACTTGTTTGAAATAATATCCAGTCTAAAATTTCGTTTTTTTACCAACATTAAGCCAGTGCATGTTGGTTGTCGATGCTCAGATATCGTTCTTTTTTCCCTTATAGATTAGTTATTATTATATTACTTGGAGAAAGTTTGCAACTTTGGTGTTTAAAGGGCTATTATTTCATCTGATTTATTTATTTTGCAACAGCAAATTTATCAATAGCATATCATCATTTGGATGATTCTCAGAGGAATGCATGCATGCAATGCATTGTGTTTATCTACGACCATGCTTTTAAATTAGTCATGAAAGGACCGATGTGTATTTTAGATAATATTTAAAAAATATTTTTCTCCTTGCAGCGCCAGGAACAGGCATCAGAAGACAACGCCAGCCTGCCCACGGGCCCTCACCAGACTCTAGCATACGAGGACCGCCAGATCCTGGAGGACGCAGCAGCCCTCATCATCCACCACGTCAAGCGTCAGACCAGCATCCAAAAAGAGGACAAGTACAAGATCAAGCAGATCATGTACCACTTTGTCCCCGACCTGCTCTTCGCGCAGCGTGGTGAGCTCTCTGACGTGGAGGAGGAGGAGGAGGAAGAGGAAATGGACATGGAGGAGAAAAAGCACAACGGCATCCCCGGCGGCGGGAGCCCTCCCAAGTCCAAGCTGCTTTTCAGCAACACGGCGGCGCAGAAGCTGCGCGGCTGTGACGACGCCTACAACCTCTTCCACGTCAACAACAACTGGTACATCTTCCTGCGGCTGCACCACACGCTGTGCTCGCGGCTGCTCCGCCTCTACTGGCAGGCCGAGAGGCAGATCGAGGAGGATGTGCGGGAGCGCGAGTGGGAGAGAGAGGTGCTGGGGCTCAAGAAGGAGAAGAACGACAACCCCGCCATCCAGCTGAGACTGAAGGAGCCCAGTGAGTAACAGATATTGCAGATATTGATTTCAAATTGTCGAACAAGGCGTTCTCACTGGAAATAATGTATTACAAGCCGACCAATCACAGCCTTTATGGTCTGCAGCACCACACTGCGGTTCACCTTTTTTTGGAAAGTATCTCCTTCGATAAACGAGGAAACACTGTGTACTGCAGGTGCCTTGGCGGGTATAAAACAGACTTTAGCGTGTTTTCATTCCTTCGCAAACATTCACGTCGTCATCTAGCCATAACGCCAATTTTTCCGCCAACCATTCCAGTCCAGCTCATCATCTGCTACATCAGATATATACTGCATTTTCCGGACTATAAGTCACACTTTTTTTCATAGGTTGGCTGTTCCTGTGACTTATAAATGAAAAAAAATATGTATGTTACATAAACACTGGACACCGTTTCTGTTCATGTTTGTTTTTTGTGTAGCTGAATAACCATTGTGTTAGCATATCTTACACCTATTCAGCCTGTTCTCTATTCTTTTATTGTTAGAACTTGCCTTCCAAGAGGACGTAATGTCTGTTTTGGTCAAGTAGTTTTTAAAATAAATGACCCGCAAAAAATGTGACTTATACTCCAGTGCGACTTACATATGTTTTTCTCTCAACTTATAGTCCAGAAAATACAGTAAATAGTTTTATAGTCATATGGTGGTACCATAGTAAACAAAGGGCTGTCCATCAACCACCATTGCTGCCCTGCTGTCGGTTCCCTATTAGGATTCTTGGGTGCCAAAAACCCTATTTCCTACCCCTACTTCCAATTTCAACATGAATTTATGTGACACCAACAAAATATATTACATTTTAATTCATTTTTACCCTCAAAATTGCATATTAAGCAGATTTATAGATATTTTGTTCTAATTACTTGTAGGTTTTTTTTGGCATGGACGTCGATCCTTGCCAATCATAATGATGCATAATCAAAAATAGTTGGAAAAACGTAATGATGCATTTACAGATCAACTAGTTTACCCACCATGTGTAAGGTCTGATTGAAAATATCCATATTGTCCTCCCTACAGTGGACATCGATGTCGAGGTTTACTACTCTGCCTTCTTGGAGATGATTCGCAACTTGTTGGATGGAAACATGGAGGCGTCGCAGTACGAAGACTCGCTGAGGGAGATGTTCACCATTCACGCCTACATCGCCTTCACCATGGACAAGCTCATACAAAGCATTGTCCGTCAGGTGAGCGTCTTCTCCTCGCCCGCCTGCGAGTGTCAGTCACTGTGCCATCTCGTTAAAGCTTCTTTATTTCATGTCAACTCCTCGCAGCTCCAGCACATCGTAAGCGACGAGATCTGTGTGCAGGTGACGGACCTCTACTTGGCAGAGAGTGCTAATAACGCTTGCGGGGGTTCCATGTCTACGCTGTCCACCAGAAGTGCCGCTGAGGCGGCCTATCAACGCAAGGCTGAGCAGCTCATGTCGGACGAGAACTGCTTCAAGGTACAAAAAATACAAAAAATAAAGACAGTCTCATGGCTCATGAAAGAGTGTCTACATCACATTTTCATCCTCACAGGTGATGTTTGTGAGAAACAGGGGCCTGGTGCAGCTGACGGTGGAGTTGCTTGACACCGAGGAGGAGAACTCAGATGAACCGCTGGAGGCGGAGGTGAGAAACGCACCCGGCAGCCATTGACCACTGCTAGTATTGCATCATGTCCTGCATGTACTGTAGCTCATTTGCCAAAATTCATTATGATATAATACTAAAAGTGGTACTGCTGTTGGTGAAAACACATCAATGTTGTCATAGCAACAACTTCAGCTCATTGAGCTCCGAATATATATATATATTTTTAAAGATTCTGCACTATATCTTTTGGCGCTTTGCCACATGGCTTTGTTTATTTATTTAGATACCCATTAGTGTCCTCTCCAGCGGTTGCTAGGCTTCCTGGGGTCCACCATTAATACTACAAATTATATTGCAATAACATCATGAAGAGGCTGCACGGTGTACGAGTGGTTAGCATGTTGGCCACAGGGTCAGGAGATCGGGACCTGGGACCTGGACCTGGCACCTCCCCGTGCGTGTGTGGGTTTTCTTCGGGTACTCCGGTTTCCTCCCACGTTCCAAAAACATGCTAGGTTAATTGGCCACTCCAAATTGTCCATAGGTATGAATGTGAGTGTGAATGGTTGTTTGTCTATATGTGCCCTGTGATTGGCTGGCCACCAGTCCGGGGTGTACCCCGCCTCTCGCTTGAAGTTAGCTGGGATAGGCTCCAGCATACCCCAGCGACCCGAGTGAAAAAAAGCTGCATTGAAAATGGATGGATGGAATATCCCTTGCAAGAACACAGTGGCCATTTCATCTGAAACTTGCTGGACTCAATCATCGTCTAATTTGGATGGATGGACAAAAACACAGCTAATACAGTTCTGATTCAGTTTAGACCAGCTTATTTCCATTTTGTATCAAAAACATGAAAAAAACATATTGTACCACTCGTTGTAGTTGTAAGGAAGAGACATGTACTCACAGCAACACTACTTATATTTTATGCAATGAGTTTAGAATTATTTTCTATAAAGCACCCTGAATTACCTTGTGTACAACTGGTGCTCCATGAATAAACTTTCCTGGCCTTGCTTAAGCAGTGTCCATTACACAACATTAAAATATGCATGAAATGACTTCCTGTTCAGAGCAACGTAATGGTAAAAGTTTAATTTCATTTGAACATGCATCAGATTACAATTGAATGCATCACATAATCAGTTCACAGTTCCACATGTCCAAAAGGAGTAGGAAGAAGCAAAGCTTATTAAATCCTACCCCTCCATCTGGTACTTTTACAATCAGTAACTGTTACATTTGTTCACTTCCTGCTTTCCCTAATACAGTTTAAGGTTTTTTTTTTACGTAAGCTTCAAGTAAGAACACATTTATTTATTTTTTTCATGTGTATTTTGTCTCTACAGCGTTGGTCCGATTACGTGGGGCGTTACTTGAACCCGGACTCCACCACTCCAGAGCTGAGGGAGCATCTTGCTCAGAAGCCCGTTTTCCTTCCCAGGTGAGTTTTATTTTATTTAAGACACTAAACTGATACCAAGTGTACCGACATTATGATACGAGATATCCAGAGGGATACATTGTGGTTTTCTAAGTCCATACATTTCTAATCACCGTGACACCTCTACATCTCAAGCATTGATTTTAACAGCACATTAGTTTAGAGCAGGGGTCTCAAACTCAATTTACCTGTGGGCCACTGGAGCTAGGGTCTGGGCAAGGCTGGGCCGCATCAGGTTTTCCAAAAAAAAACAAAACGCATTTATTAAAAACAGAAAAATATACAAACTTTTTCAGTGCTTTGGTTCCGATTTTCTACAATAAAAGCTCTGATAAAACATTCCACTGTTCTCAAATATCTTAATTTTTATGTTTCTGCACAGAATAAGATGAAAAATAAATAAACAAATCAAGAATAAAGAAAATCAATCAATCAGTAATAAATAAATATAATAATAATAATAATAATAAAACACCAAATAATAAAAACTGAAGAAACCACATATAGTTGGTGGGTAGACAAATTATTATTTTCAGATTAAAATGAACAAAGCATTATTAGAGCCCTGTAGACATGACAAAACACGACTATAGTCACATTTATACTCTTTTTATTTACAACATATTGCGCAACTGCAGGGTCTTGAGACACATGCTAACTCGCAAACTAGAAAGCTAGCGACCTAAACGGTCAAGTTATTTCCTTTAAACTTAAATAGCCAAAAACTTACCACTTCCACACGGATAGGGAGGATAACTATTAACAGTTATTTAACCTTTAACATGAACATTAATCAAACGTAATAATTTTTTCTGGGTACATGATACCATACAGCATCCATATCAAACTTGCGCGGGCCGCACTAACATTAAACTTTCATATCAAGGCGGGGGCCTCAAACTAGTGTCCTACGGGCCGCGTGTTTGAGACCGCTGGTTTAGAAGGACATTTTAAAGGCTGAAAAAGACTAGCAGATGTGGATGAAACACACAACATGCAGTGAGGTTTTTTAAAACTTCAAGGGTCTTTCCCCACCCCCCCACCCAGGAACTTGAGGCGGATCAGGAAGTACCAGAAGGGACGAGAGCAGCTGGACAAAGAGACGGGCGAGGGAGGCAAGAAGCCGCTAGACAAGGAAAAAATGGAGTGCATGTTCAAGCTCAACTCTTACAAGATGGTGTACGTCTTCAAGTCGGAGGACTACATGTACAGACGCACGGCGCTGATGCGAGCGCACCAGGTAGACCTTCCCGTCTGCCTGAAAACCATCTTGCATGGTCCTGCCGTGTGGTCTGATCGGATTGTATGTCTCCACACAGTCCCACGAGAGAGTGAGCACACGGCTGCACGAGCGCTTCCACGCGTGGGTGGAGGCGTGGGCCCAGGAACACGTCACCGCTGACATGAGGGCCGACACCGACAAGTGGCTGATGGGCGAAGGGCGCGACGGACTGCTGCCATGCACCACCTCACGGCAACCCGAGGTTCTTCACTTCAGGGACATCCACAGATACAGAGTCAAGTACGGTGCCTCCGGCAAGGCATCATAAAGTATCCAGGTCAGGCGGAGGCAATGCAGCGATGTTTTTAAGGTATGTGTTGTGTTGCTCCAGTGGAGGCAGGATTACCATTTTTACCAGCGTTTTTAGCTGGGACCACTTTTGTCCACAAGGGGTGCCAAAACTTAGGAATGGTCTCGTCCTGCTGCCTAACTTCAGCTATTGGCAGCCCGGTGCTTTGTTTTTTTTTCACATCCGTTCACCATTGGAGTGTCTGCAGAATCCATCCTAATGGGATTTCTGTCGGAAAGATGATACAAAGTGCACTTATTCAGGGAAAAACTGTTAAGTTCCCAGATTGGAGGTTTTGGAGTGAGACGTTCCCGCGTTGAGGCCAAAATCACTATTCACTGAGCACCCCCTCCCCAAACAGTCAGGTGAACCCTTACAAAATATCGTTTCACCTCTTGATGGACACACACTTGCCTCACAACGTTGTTTGGACTCATTGTAAAGCTTGTCATGTCTTGTGTATATACAGTACATATATATATTATATATATACTATTAACAGATCATCGCCGCCCTGGAAGTCAACCTTTTAAAAGAAAAAAAAGAAAAGAAAAGCCCTCCGCCAATGCACCAGCGCTCTCTCACACACAACTTGTAAATACACTGTACATAGTCTGAGACTTTTTATGATGTTGTGCTAGTAGAACTTTCCAAGCTAACCATTTAGAACATACAAAAAAAAACATTTATTATTACACTTTTTACCAAAGGGAGTTGATGATACAAACTTAGCTGTTATTTGTCCATGCCCTCTTCTTTCGGTCTTCTTCTATGTCTTTTTTTTATTTCTGTAGAGAAAACAAAAACACAAGTGGGAAAGTAGAAATGTATCCAGGTTTGTTTTTTTTGTTTGTTTTTTTTATATATATATATATATATAAATAATTTTATTTTCCTCTCAGTGTGACCTTTTGGTTCCTGGTACAAAAAAAAAATAACAAGCGACATAATCACCTTGTGATGTAAGCCTCGCCCACATCAGCCCTCACCTGGATAGATTTCTACTCCTCTCCTTACCACCTTGTATTTTTGATATTGGAAAAAGTCACGCCAGCATGTCTTTCATCCGTTTAGTCATTATTTAAAGTAATAATAAAATAACTTTGTAGCCTATGTACAAATGTGTGGAGTTTATTTAATAGGGTTTATCATACATTAATTTAGCTGTCTATAATTTATATATCCTTTAAAAAGACGTGGTGCTCATATTCACATTATTGTATATAGGTTTGAATAATTGTTTTGTCTATATGTGTCCTACCCCTTATACGTAAGGATAAGCGGCATAGAAGATAGATGAATGGATTCGCATTGTGTTGTGAATGAATGGCTTGTCATTACAACTTCGTCCAGTAGATGGCAGCGTATCTGTACATTTTCTGTGGCACTACAGCTTACATAAGGCATTCTGCCATTAGCAAATCATGGCCCACCAAATGGTCGCCGTGCGAACTAAAAAAAACGTGACAGGTAAGTTGACACACAACATCAATTAACTAGGAGTGTATGCGGGTAGTGACGACGAAGCGCTAACTGTAAGTGTTCTTTAGGAAAACGACACGAAGGAGTAAAGTATTCCACAACGCAAGTTTGTATTGACATCCTCGAGCAATCGTGACTTCCCAGACCTCTCGGCATTACTCGGGCAAACTCGGCGCACCATATCCTGTAGCCGGTAAAGTAGCGCCTTCATAATAAGAGCATGGCAATAAAATAAGATGGTTACGCCACAAAACCAACCGTCGTACGCCAGTAACTCCATGTTAAATAAAATTTAAAACATGAGATAACGTAAACTTTTACTACCTGTTCACACTTCAGTGTTGCCTCGTGGTCAGTTATGCAAATTAGACGATGACGTCATGTAGTGGTAGGACCTCCTTCTCTCCACTACAACACATTCATTGATTCTACATTAAGAAAAGCATTGAATGTATTTTAAAGAAATGTATTCACATTTAGTCTTCAATGAGTTTAACACACATGAATGTGTCGCTTTTAATCTGAAATGCATATATCATGGAAAATAGTCTTTCACTTTATCCTCAGGATGCTTCTCTCTTTGCACACTTTCTTCTTCTTGGCGCTGGAAGATAATCTAGTTAGTCTTGGTGATGATGAGAGACTCCCAGGCTGCAGGCGCCTCTCCCAAAAAAGGATTAAAGTCTGCACGTCTTCCATCATCTGTGTCAGCGCCACAGTCGGTGTCTTCACAGCACATCTCTCAGCAAACTAATGTTAGATTCCTGTCTGTTTAACTGAAGGTTTTCTTTCCTTTTTTGTTCTCCTCCACCCATCCTTCCTCAACCAGGAAGCAGCATTCTATTTAGCAAGCAACCTTTTTTTGTGAAAAAAATTCTCCCCCTACCAAAAATGTCAGCGTCCCGTAGCTTTACATCATTGTCTGTGAACCAGGAGGTTCTTTTGGACCACCAAGTAAGCTTGCAGCTTCTTGACAAATAGTTCCACGTCCCCCCCCTCTGTGTGCACCAAATAAAAGTTTCTTTTGGAAGCCGTCCATCCGAGCAGGTGCAGGCAGCACACTTGGAAGTCTGCGGCCTCCACAGTAAGAAAGTGTCAAAGAGGAAATCCGTCTCTTTGCTCCACGGCTGCCAGCCATTCAAAGGTTGTCTTTTCAAAAGTTTGGCCTAGCAGAGAGGCTAATACTCACCCCCCCTCCTGGACAAATGGGTACCACGGTTGCTGTTTGACTCGCTACCCCGTGCACAGTTTCCTTCTCAAAGCTTGTGGGAAGCGACGAAGAAGCAGAGGCGTGCGCCCACTGAGATGTTAAATTAATGAGCAAATGGCTCAATGAGGGAATTGTTTGCTTTTGTTTTGTTTGTCCGCTCCCCCATTCTGCAGGGGAAGGGGCCCCCCATCTTGCCATGCGAGTGCGGGGCATCAAACAGTGAATGCTCTGTGGGTACAGTGCAGCATGGTGATGCTAACAACACCCAGCAGCCCACTTTCTGCTGTCAAATTCTTCTCATAATGAGAGTCAATTTTTTAAATAGGTTTTATTATTTTATTACATTATTACCTTTTTTGTTACATTTGCCAAGTTTGGATATAATTGTTTTTTTTAAATTCATTTTATCAGCAAAAACAATTCCACCAGTATTGTATTCATTGAGCATATTAACATAGAAGTAAAATAGAAATATAATGGTAATATTAGTGGTAAAATAACAATGCCAAAATTTTTATACAAAATTTAAAAAATATAAATTACTAATTAAAATACATAAAATAAAATGAAATTAATGAAGGTGTTGACACTATATCCGTACTATTATTTTGATAGTTGAACACAATAATAATATTTATTAATATTATTAATTCTGCTAGTATGTTTATTATTATAGGCATATACTGCCCATTAAAATTTATATAAAATTTTATTTATATTTGTGAGGAAAAGTGGTAGAAAATGAATGAATGAATGAAAATAAAATGAAATTAATGAAGATGTTGACACTATATCCGTACTATTATTTTGATAGTTGAACACAATAATAATATTTATTAATATTATTAATTCTGCTAGTATGTTTATTATTATAGGCATATACTGCCCATTAAAATTTATATAACATTTTATTTATATTTGTGAGGAAAAGTGGTAGAAAATGAATGAATGAAAATAAAATGAAATTAATGAAGATATTGACACTATATCCGTACTATTATTTTGATAGTTGAACACAATAATAATATTCATTAATATTATTAATTCTGCTAATTTGTTTATTATCATAGCCATATACTGCCCATTAAATTTTTTTTGTAAAATTTTATTTATATTTGTGAGGATAAGCGGTAGAAAATGATACTGAATGAATGCGTTATACTTTTATAATATTTGTATATTTATGAGAAATCTCATATTACAGCATAAACCTAGAATTAGATTGGATATTGTCTCAATATTAACAGCGGTTTAAACTTATTTTTATGTTCTTAGGTTTTAGAGTGGCATGCTTGCCACTCTAAACAATGGAACAATGGGATACATTGTGGTTGTCTATAATCAGGTACTGTAGTTTTGTTAGTCGCCTCTTCATTACCCTTACATCTTAATTCTTCACCCAGACTTTTTTTTATGCGCCATGTCTACATCGTTAGCATAGAAGCAACGCAAGAAAGACGCTTGTCTGTTTTATATTTTTTATAAGTTTTATTGGTTTCTGTCGTCGAATATCGTTGCAATAAAGAAGAGAGAGTTGACTACAGATGTATCACTAGCGTTTGTTTGGAGACTATACTGTAATAACTGTAGGTGTTAGCATGTTAGCTATTGAGTTGTGGTCCCAGATGAGTCCCTTCCCCCTTGGAAGCGTCATTCCCGCACATAAATGCGAGTGCACAGCACGTCGTCTGCCCCGAAAATCTGCAACAAACAAATAGATTTGTTTATGATCACATTTAAAATATAAACGTGTGAAGAAATGACAGAAATCTAGAAATGTCTTGTCTGTTCTTTTCCATTTTGGAAGGCAGAGAAGCCCTAAAAGTTTAAAAGCAATTAAATGTCCCATTTCACTGCTGCACACAATCAGCCTGTTGTGTTAGCGATGTTGCACCAGGGCTATTGTCTCGCTTTTTGCTTTGGGGAACACATTTATTAGCTCTGAGCCCCTTCTTGTTTGCTATGGTGATGGACAGGCTGACAGATGAGCTTAGACAAGAATCTATATGCTGTTTGCAAATGACATTGTGATTTGTAGTGAGAGTAGGGAACAGGTGGAGGAGATGCTAGAAGAGTGGAGATTTGCCCTGGAAAGGAGAGGACTGAAGATTAACCAGCAAGACGGAGTATACGTGTGTGAATGAGAGGGACCCAAGTAGAAGAATGAGGTTACAAGGAGAAGAGATACAGAAGGTGGAGAATATTAAGTACTTGGGGTCAACAGTTCAGAACAATGGAGATTGTGAAAAGGAGGTGAAGAAGCTTGTGCAGGCAGGATGGAACGGGTGGAGAAAAGTGTCAGGTGTGATAGAAGAGTTTCAGCTAAAATGAAAGGAAAGGTATACAAAACTGTGGTGAGACCAGCCATGTTGTTTGTTCTAGAGACAGGGGTCTCAAACTTAATTTTATTTTTCTGCACAAAATAAGATGAAAAATGAAAATCAATCAATCAGTAATAAATAAATATAATAATAATAATAAAACGGCAAATAATAAAAACTTAAGACAAATTAATTTTCACAGATTAAAATGAACAAAGCATTATTAGAGCCCTGTAGACATGACAAAACACGACTATAGTCACATTTATACTCTTTTTATTTACAACATATTGCGCAACTGCAGGGTCTTGAGACACATGCTAACTCGCAAACTAGAGAGCTAGCGACCTAAACGGTAGCCTTCAAGTTATTTCCTTTAAACTTAAAAAAAGCCAAAAACTTACCACTTCCACACGGATAGGGAGGATAACTATTAACAGTTATTTAACCTTTAACATGAACATTAATCAAACGTAATAATTTTTTCTGGGTACATGATACCATACAGCATCCATATCAAACTTGCGCGGGCCGCACTAACATTAAACTTTCATATCAAGGCAGGGGGACTCAAACTGGTGTCCTGCGGGCCACATTTGGCCTGCGGGGCTGCGTGTTTGAGACCCCTGGTCTAGAGAAAGGAAGCAGAACTGGAGGTAGCAGAGACGAGGATGCTGAGGTTCTCATTGGGAGTGACCAGGATGGATAGGATCAGAGGGACATTACATGTTAGAGGCCTTGGAGATAAAGTCAGTTATGGGCCAGACTGAGATGGTTGGGACATGTCCAGAGGAGAGATAGTGAATATATTGGTAGAAGGAGGAAGACCAAAGAGGAGGATTATGGATGTAGTGAAGGAGGACATGAGGGTCGTTGGTGTGAGAGATGACAGGTTGGATGGAGGAGATTGATTTGCTGTGGGGGTCCGTCACACAAGAGACACTTTTCCCTTTCAACAGAGTGAGGGTGATCTGTGAGGAAGGAACAAGGTGAGAAGAGCCTTGACTGGAATGATTGATGTCAATTAGAGTGGAAGATTGTTTTTCCCTAAGGGAGGTCACTAAGAGTGACACATCATTGCTTTTGTCACTCAAAAGCTGCAGAAGATCTTCTTCCGGGTGAAAGAAGAGTTCTGGAATTTTCACAAAGTCACAAAAGCTCATCCCTAAAGTTGAGCAAACTTTTCTTGTTGCTTCAAGCGAGTAATAACAATTCCAAAGTGTGGGAACGTTGAGAAGAAAGCGTCTTCGTCTGTGGATCTTGGAACACATTCCTCCCCTCCTGATTTTCTTCTGAGAAGCTTTGGATTTAATCTGACTGAAAGAACGTGACCGTGATGTCAGTGAAGAAGCTCCACTTCCTTCAGCTTTCACAGCTTGGATGAAAGCAGGAGAAAACCTTGGGAATCGTTTCCTTCTATGTGAAGATCTCCAGGGAATCTCTGCTGGAGAAATCCCATTGGACCAAAGCAATCGACAGAGATCTTTGAGATTTTTGATGCTCTAGAAAGCAGATGATTTACTTCTGCCAGGGATGTTGTATTGATTTATGTGCAACTTCCTGTCAACAGTTTTTGGCCCCTTTTCACAGAGATCCGTCAAAATTGCTGCATCATAGCCATTACAGAAGATACCACTTTGCCTTTTACACCGAACCCAGTGACTTTCACACAGCAAAACACAGCAAAGCGTCTGGATATCATCCTTACATTACTTGCTGTTCATACAGAACAGCCACACGGGAGCGGGGGGGTGGGGGGTGAGGCAGGAAGATTTTCATAGGCTGTGTGAAAGGGGTATTTAGGGGCACTATTTAGCATTGGTAGTAAAATAAAATTAAATACAATGAAATTAAATACAATTAAATTAAATTAATAAATACATTAAATTAAAATACGTTACAATTAAATTAAAATACTTTACAATTAAATTAAAATACGGTACAATTAAATTTAATAAATAAATAAATAAATACAAATAAATTAAATTAAATTAATAAATAAATACATTAAATTAAAATATGTCAAAATACATTAAATTAATTAAATAAATAAACACAAATAAATTAAATTAAATAAATAAGTACATTAAATTAAAATACGTAAAAATACATTAAATAAATAAATAAATAATTACAAATACATTAAATTAAATTAAAATACATTACAATTAAATTAAAATGCTTTAAAATGCATAAAAATACATTTCAATTAAATTAAGTTAAATTAAGAATTACAAATATAGTAGATAAAATTTATGAAAATGTATATGTGTAGATATTTATACAATATACACGTTTTTAAGGGACCGTCAACTCACCAGTGTGAGTTCGTCGCCATTCAGTTGGCGGGTCCAGAAGGTTTTTGGTCCATCGCCGTCCACCAGAGTCTGCTTGCAGTAGATCTTGTTCTCCGACTCCCAGGTGGCGAGGCTCTGCAAGGCAGAGAGAGGAGATAGTGGTCATCATCACGGTGCACCAAGAACCACACCATCTAAAAATAGAGGCAAGCTGTGCCAAGTTCAATTCGCCATGCTTGTCTTTTGGCCCAACCTTTACTGCTTTTGCTGTAGTTTTTACTTTGCTTCTCATTTCCTGCTTGCTTATGTTGGATTTGACAACATTTACCTCGAAGCCTTATGTCATACTTTCTCACACGCCTTTCAAACGCTTCCCACAGTTTGCTCGTGTCTTGAAAATGAAAGCTAAAGGGCTCCAGTAGATTAAATAAGGCTTTTGAACCCTTTGCAAAGGATCACCGCGTTAATCCCATTAAACTCAACCGCATCTGGCCTTGACGACTCAGGGCTTCCAAAAGATATATGATACAAAAATATTGGGACATCTTGTCATTCCTTGCCATGGCTCGACAAATGTTAGCTTCTGCTTGTAGAAGTCTGTAAAGCAGGGGCCTCAAACTAGTGTCCTGCGGGCCACATTTGGCCCGCGGGCCGCGTGTTATGAAAGTTTAATGTTAGTGTGTCCCGCGCAAGTTTGATATGGATGCTGTATGGTATCATGTACCCAGAAAAAATTATTACGTTTGATTAATGTTCATGTTAAAGGTTAAATAACTGTTCATAGTTATCCTCCCTATCCGTGTGGAAGTGGTAAGTTTTTGGCTATTTAAGTTTAAAGGAAATAACTTGAAGGCTACCGTTTAGGTCGCTAGCGCTCTAGTTTGCGAGTTAGCATGTGTCTCAAGACCCTGCAGTTGCGCAATATGTTGTAAATAAAAAGAGTATAAATGTGACTATAGTCATGTTTTGTCATGTCTACAGGGCTCTAATAATGCTTTGTTCATTTTAATCTGAAAAAAAATAATTTGTCTACCCACCAACTATATTATGGTTTCTTAAGTTTTTATTATTTGGTGTTTTATTATTATTATTATTATTATATTTATTTATTGCTGATTGATTGATTTTCTTTATTCTTGATTTGTTTATTTATTTTTCATCTTATTTTGTGTAGAAAAATAAAAATTAAGATATTTGAGAACAGTGGAATGTTTTATCAGAGCTTTTATTGTAGAAAATCGGAACCAAAGCACTGAAAAAGTTTGTATATTTTTCTGTTTTTAATAAATGCGTTATTTATTTTTTTATTTTATTTATTATTTATTATTTTTTGGGAAAACCTGATGCGGCCCAGCCTTGACCAGACCCTAGCTCCAGTGGCCCCCAGGTAAATTGAGTTTGAGACCCCTGCTGTGAAGTAATCCTGCCTGACTGGAAGGGAGTAGATCTCAAATTGAATGACTTTTTGCTTCTTTTTGCAGTGTCATAACAAAATAGATTGGGTTCAGCAGCTACAAACATGATATCTGATATGTAATGGCATAAAATATCAAATATTCATCTCGTTTGCGTGTAGCAACAGAGCAAATATGGCCACCGACCACCAGCCCGGCTTGTTAATGTGAGGTGACGGTGACGGTACTGCTGCTTCTGCTCACACCCAAACACCACAACAGCATGATGATGTGTGATGACACATTGCAAACAGACGTCACGCCGTTTGAAAGCCGGCCCGCTTACCCAGCATGCCGCAGGGCGCCTAGCAAGGGAGCCACGCTGTCTCCAAAATAGGTCATATCTGCCCTCCATAGCTCAATGAACACAAACACGACATGTTAAAAAGAATTGAAAGTGAAATAAGTAAATAATAATTTAAATAATACTTACTGGAATGTAAATATCTCCATTTTCATAGACAGTTATAGGAATAATTTGAATATAATGCTAATGTGGTAGCATGGAGTCACTTTAAATTCCTCATGCAGTGGGTTTATTCATGGAATAGAAAAAAAACAGTAGAGGAGCTCATCATAATCTGCCCTGGAGACCTTCTAAGGAGAACTTCTCATCTATCTCAAGGATCAGACGTGAGGGTGATACCAATGGATGAGACAGCAAGAAGGTGACCACCTCTCTCTTATGAATGTACGACACATTTGGAATAAACGCTATTTTTAAAACGCTTTACCTTGCACTTTCGCCCGTCCACCGTCTCCTCGTCAAACTCCTCCCCGATGTGGAAGTTGATCTCTGTGGTGCGCACGCTGGTGGACGTTTTGATGTAGAACTGCTCGCCGTCCTGACGGATCTCCACGTGGGGACTGGAGGCCGCCGCCACCGCCACTTTCCTCAGCATGGCGTTCACGCCTGAGGCAAGCAGGTTGTGGGGAAGGTCAGTAAGATGTTTATCATTATGGATTATAACGTGTGCATGAGGATGTGCATTATTATTATCAGTTATGATGATACATAATGGGCATGACATCAGGGTTTCATATCAGGGTTATAGGGAGTGTTTTGATGTGTGTATGAGAATTTGTGTTATGAATATGGGTTATGAGGTTTATCGTCTTGTGTTTATCAGGTTGCGCATTGTGGGCATGCAGAAAAGTAATTTATTGAAAAAAAAAAACGCATTTATTAAAAACAGAAAAATATACAAACTTTTTCAGTGCTTTGGTTCCGATTTTCTAAAACATTCCACTATTCTCAAATATCTTAATTTTTATTTTTCTGCACAAAATAAGATGAAAAATAAACAAATCAAGAATAAAGAAAATCAATCAGTAATAAATAAATATAATAATAATAATAAAACGGCAAATAATAAAAACTTAAGAAGCCACATATAGTTGGTGGGTAGACAAATTATTTTATTCAGATTAAAATGAACAAAGCATTATTAGAGCCCTGTAGACATGACAAAACACGACTATAGTCACATTTATACTCTTTTTATTTACAACATATTGCGCAACTGCAGGGTCTTGAGACACATGCTAACTCGCAAACTAGAGAGCTAGCGACCTAAACGGTAGCCTTCAAGTTATTTCCTTTAAACTTAAATAGCCAAAAACTTACCACTTCCACACGGATAGGGAGGATAACTATTAACAGTTATTTAACCTTTAACATGAACATTAATCAAACGTAATAATTTTTTCTGGGTACATGATACCATACAGCATCCATATCAAACTTGCGCGGGCCGCACTGACATTAAACTTTCATATCAAGGCGAGGGCCTCAAACTGGTGTCCTGCGGGCCACATTTGGCCCACGGGCCGCGTGTTTGAGACCCCTGGTTTAAACCATTGCTCACAAATGACAAAAAAAACTCTCCAAACCCCATCCATCCATTTTCTGTACCCGATGTCCCATGTTCGATGCTCCTTGGCGAAATTAAAACGAGCAGTTTTTGATTTTTTTTTTTTAAACCCTTTTCCCGCAAACGCAGTCTGATGGTTATTGTACTGTCGTCCTTCATTTGGGTCAAGGACCACCCTGAAAATGAGCAAATTTTGGCTTTGTTTTAACCTATGTTAGCATATTGTAGCTCTACTTAAAACCTCATTAAAGTGCAAATGTGCAAAATGCATAATCTAGCAATTTTTCAACTGGTCTTAAGTTTTTGAATTTTTAGTCTGTATAGTTTATCATGATTTGTGTATGAGGTTGCGTATTGTGGTTTATGAGTGTTCCAATGTGTGTTATGAATGTGTGTTGTGCCTTATGAGCAGTTTCATGAGGAAAGACTGTTACAAAGTCCACTAGCCATTAAAATTCAGTCCAATCCAAGACCGGACCCTTTGAAGAAGTCATGCCCCGAAACACATGGCTGGTCTTGGTCACTCATCTTGCACCCCCCCTTGTTCCCCTGCTGTATTGGTCCCTGGGTAACCTCTCAGTGGCGACATCATTAAGAAGATGCTGATGGGAAGTGGCGGCCCGGCAGGACTGGAATCCACATTAGAGACCGCTCTGCCCCTCGTCCTCCCTGGACGGCGCCATCTTTTTTTATTTTCAACATAAGAAGTAGTGAGTGAGCCACACCAGCAGATGTTGGTGGATGACGCAGGTCTATATACGTATCTGCTACATCCACAAACCTGTCGACACCACTTGAGGTGGTCCATTAAAGCGGAACATGAGATGGTTATGACTCACAGGCACGTGACTTGATGGAACATCTCAGAGTGGAATTTGCGAGTTGCGTGTGCGGTTTGATTCCGTGTACTTTGGCTTCCTCCCACATTCCAAAAACATGCTAGGTTAATTGAAGACTCAAATAATCTGTAGGTGTGAATGTGAGTGTGAATAGTGTTTATATGTGCCCTGTGATTGGCTGGCAACCAGTCCAGGATGTACACCATCTTGCCCAAATACAGCTGGGATAGGCTCCAGCATACCTATTGAGGACAAGCCGCATAGAAAAACAATGGATGGATGGTAATACAGTATGCAATGACGAGTCCATAAGTGATAATACGACCAGTCACCTCTTGCCCAAAGTCAGCTGGGATAGGCTCCAGCATGCCCCTGCGACACTAATGAGGATAAGCTTTGCCTTCTGGCTGAGCTCTCTGGACCATCACCACGATGTTCCAGTACAAAGACCACATTACTGACCATACTGTGCTGGTCCATCTGTCGACCTCAAGCTCCAAACTTCCCTCATTCATAAACAAGACCTAGCGATAAATGAACTGGGGCAGGACTTCATTCCCAACCCAAAGGGAGCAATCCACCCTTTTCCAACTGAGAACCATGGCCTCAGACTTGGAGGTGCTGAGTCTCGGTAAACGTTGTAGGTCACAGTATGATGAGGGCATCAGGACCACATCGTCTGGAAATAGCGGAGACAAGATCCTATAAGGGGCGGCATGGCGGTCGAGTGGTTAGTGCGCCGACCTCACAGCTAGGAGACCAGGGTTCAATTCCACCCTCGGCCATCTCTGTGTGGAGTTTGCATGCGTGGGTTTTCCAAAAACATTCCAAAAACATGCTAGGTTAATTGGCCACTCCAAATTGTCCATAGGTATGAATGTGAGTGTGAATGGTTGTTTGTCTATATGTGCCCTGTGATTGGCTGGCCACCAGTCCAGGGTGTACCCCGCCTCTCGCCCAAAGACAACTGGGATAGGCTCCAGCACCCCCGCCCCCTCGTGAGGAAAAGTGGTAAAAAATGAATGAATGAATGAAGATCCTATAAGGTCCCTGAAGGGCAGCCTTGGTGGAGGCCAACGTTTAACGGAAACAGGCTCCACTTGCAAACCAAGCGCCTGCTCCGGTTGTACAAGGACCGAATGGTCCACCAATTCCGTACTCCCGGAGCACCCCCCCACAGGACACGTTTGAATGCCTTTTCCAAGTCCACAAAGCACATTTAGACCGCTTGGCCATGATGCAGCAATTAGCTTATAGTATATTGCTACAGTGTGTGGGCACAACTTGACACTGGAACAGATTATTTCTTATTTACATGATTCCCTATGGGAGATACATTTAAAAGAGGTCGTCCGACGTTTTTGGTGAGGATTTGTGCCCGACTTAAAGGGTACCCACCATATAGGTTCCCCCCTCATCCGTTCCAAACGCCCACCCGCCTCCCTTTTCACGTTCCCTCTCTGCCGCAACACAAACACAAATGAATGACCCACTTTATGTGTCCCAAAGCAAAGCCGACGTCAGTTAAGAAGAAGACACAAAAGTGGAAAAAAAAGCATGCGTGGCCTACTTAAAAGGCTTAAATGTGGATAATATCCCTGTGCCCCCCCGCCCCCGACCCCCCCCCCAGCGTCACTTCATGTTAACAACAATGCCACTTGTGTTCAGGCTGGAATTCAGCATCCACTGTTTTATATCCCCCACCCCACCCTAAGCATCATCATTATCATTATCATCATCATCATCATCTCCCATGTCAAGCTGATCAGCCTGGGTTCCCATGAGGGAGCCGCTCCAAACAATGCCATGTTGTTGGAGGTCATGCATGCCATTCCCAAAAGAACAACACATTGTTGGTGGTGGATGAGAGGCCCAGGCTGCGATGTTGCAATGAAGGAAGAGGAAGGCTTACTCACCTAAAGCTTTCAGAAGTTCATCAAAATTCTCGCTCCTCTTCATCTTCCAGGTGCCGGCAAAGTTGGACATGTCTGCTGAGTGAGACCGAGTCAGTGCCAGGGAGAACCTGTTCCACGCTCGGACGTCTGCCGTACTTCCTCGCTCTCTTCTCTCTCTTTTTGACTCTCTCACCCTCCTCTTCCTCTGCCTCCTCCTCCTCCTCCTGTCTTCTCTGCAGGGGCTTGCCTCCACCAATTTTTTTTCCCTTCACACATGCTCTGCTCTCAGGAGTTCAGTTGTACAGAAACTTCATTATTCAAGGATCAGGTTTTTGCATTTCATCTTCTGATTAGAACAGGGGTCTCAAACTCAATTTACCTGGGGGCCACTGGAGCTAGGGTCTGGGCAAGGCTGGGCCGCATCAGGTCCCCCCCCCCCCCCCCCCCCCCAAAAAAAAACAAAAACAAAAATGCATTTATTAAAAACAGAAAAATATACAAACTTTTTCAGTGCTTTGGTTCCAATTTTCTACAATAAAAGCTCTGATAAAACATTCCACTGTTCTCAAATATCTTGGAAAAATAAAGAATAAAGAAAATCAATCAATCAGTACTAAATAAATATAATAATAATAATAAAACGGCAAATAATAAAAACTTAAGAAACCACATATAGTTGGTGGGTAGACAAATTATTTTTTTCAGATTAAAATGAACAAAGCATTATTAGAGCCCTGTAGACATGACAAAACACGACTATAGTCACATTTATACTCTTTTTATTTACAACATATTGCGCAACTGCAGGGTCTTGAGACACATGCTAACTCGCAAACTAGAGAGCTAGCGACCTAAACGGTAGCCTTCAAGTTATTTCCTTTAAACTTAAATAGCCAAAAACTTACCACTTCCACACGGATAGGGAGGATAACTATTAACAGTTATTTAACCTTTAACATGAACATTAATCAAACGTAATATTTTTTTCTGGGTACATACCATACAGCATCCATATCAAACTTGCGCGGGCCGCACTAACATTAAACTTTCATAACACGCGGCCCGCGGGCCAAATGTGGCCCGCAGGACACTAGTTTGAGGCCCCTGCTTTACAGACAGTAGTTTCCTTTTTTGTTAGACACTGAATTTGTTTTTTTTTATTTATGAGATGGACAGTTTGATCAAAATATCGATAGTATTCATACCAAGGGAGGTATTAGGTCGATACAAGCATAATTAGATTTAGTTTATTTTCACAAATAACAGAGTTTTTTTTTGTTCTGATGCTATATAATATTGCTATATTACTTTTTTGTATGTTATACTTAATTCTAAAATCAAAGAGTATGTTCTTGGACATACATAGGAGGGCTTAAGTGGCAAAAAGTTATCAGTAGTTTTTGTTTTTCTTAAAACCACAGAAGGCTCCATGGAACCCTAAGCAAAATGTGATTTTGGGGCCTTCTATTACTGCCAATAGTGATCATTCACATACCTACTATAGCGAAGCTCTGACACTTAAAGCAGAGAGGCAGGAGGAGACTACACTCTGTTAACATAATATTGTCTTTTTTGAGCATGAACGTACTTTTAAGTATGTATGAAAAGACGGAAAAAATCTGAACTTTTTTCTTTTTGTAAGTTAATTGCTCTTGGGGGCCCCCTAGTGGTCACGAGGCCCTACGCAGGGCCGTCTCTGCCAAAACATGCATGTTAGGTTAATTGGCAACTCCAAATTGGTCATTAGCATGAATGTGAGTGTGAATGGTTGTTTGTCTATATGTGCCCTGTGATTGGCTGGCGACCAGCCTCTCGCCTGAAGTCAGCGGATTGGCTCCAGCATACCCAGACTATCCCAGTGAGGGTTAAGCGGCATAGAAAAACGTGGATGTTTCTCCACCCTGCCGGTAGTGGCGACAGACTGGACTCGAATGGCGCCAACACGCTAAGAAGAAGACGCCAAAGCGGAAGTAGCTCCGAGTGTTGTGATGGCGCTTCACATGTAAACCAAGGAAGTCTAGCAGGCACTTCCATTCACACAGGTTTCGAGGATTACAAAGGTCAGAGGATTCACTTTTAGTCGTAGATTGGCAAAGTTTCTCTACTTGTTATCGCACCTGTAAGCAACGTGTGCTAACAGCCTGCAAGCTAACGTTGTTATTTTTAAGCTAGCATCAAGCTAGCGATAAACTGATACCGTATAACTACTCGTACTCTGTAAGACACAATACCTCTGATTCGTCATACTCCTTTTCGGACGTTGTGAATTGTGAAATTGTTGTATACTTGTGTATCTTATACATGCTCGAAATAAAAATTATTATGAACATTGGTATAACAACAAGTCAGTATTCTTCTCTGTATGTTTGTGTGTAGGGTACAGTGGTTAAGGTGGCTCTTCAACGATCATCACAACCCAAAAATGAGCAGTCAAGTAAGCAATAAATTGAAATACTACCATTTTTTTCACTCAGTCTGAACCCTAAAATGACAGAAAATCATGCTGAATTGTAAAAATATCTACCTTTTCATTTCAGTACAACATTCTTTTTAAGCAAGAACACGGTGAGTAATCTCCAGAGTACTCATTCATTCATTCATTGTGCTGATGCTGGAGCCTATCCCAGCTGTCTTCGGGCGAGAGGCGGGGTACACCCTGGACTGGTTGTCAGCCAATCACAGGGCACATATAGACAAACAACCATTCACACTCACATTCATACCTATGGACAATTTGGAGTGGCCAATTAACCTAGCATGTTTTTGGAATGTGGGAGGAAACCGGAGTACCTGGAGAAATCCCACGCATGCACGGGGAGAACATGAGATGGCCGAGGGTGGAATCGAACCCTGGTCCTCCTAGCTGTGAGGTCTGCACGCTAACCATTCCAGAGTACTCTACTTACTAATTGTAATAGTACACATGTTCATGAATGAATACTTGTCAGACAGTGTCAATCAAAAATTAGCTTTACAGGGGTTCTACAATTATGATGGGGTTCCGCTCCAATGTGGTAACATAAGTCGGAAATAATACCTAAAATAGCACCATAGTCACTCACACTGTATATTGAACACACGGACATATAAAAACATCTGCATTTGTCCACTTCCTGTGCATTTTTGCATTGTCTGGTTTTTAGTTCCATGCAGGTTCCTTTCCTTTTCTTGCACCTGGAAGACATGATGAAGGGCAGGATGTTGCCCTTGGTGTTGCTACATGCGGATATGCATTCTTTGCACACACATGCGTAACTTTTTCTCGAGTGAGTCTTGTATACGACCCAAACTGCTGTGTTTTTATGTCACTTATGGTAGTATGTCGTAAATGGAGAACCCCCGTATACGTATTTTGTATTGGATCGCTTTACACCAAGTACCTAATGTTGTGACCAGTAAGTCTATTTGAATCATTCCTCACCTTGATTTTACAATTTATTGGTCCCACAGCACATGACGATGCCATCTGGACGGCAGCCTGGGGTAAAAGCGAGGCGGATGGATCAGAAACGATCATTACCGGCTCGCTAGACGACATGGTCAAAGTGTGGAAGTGGTGAGTTTTTTGGTAGGGCGAGTATGTCAGATCGTTCTTTTGTGTGTGTGTTTTTTTTTCTTTAATCCTATCAGGTCAGTATGAATTGGTAAGCAGATTTTGTGTTGGAATTTTCCCTGTTGTTGACTTTGTGTAAGTTCCACTGTAAATGTCAGCTTTACAGATGCAATGTGCAGAACAGCCAAGTTCTGCAGCAGCTTTGCCAGATAATCATTCACTTGTTTATTTTTTTAATGCAATAATTCTGCATGATGCATTTCATTATATGTGTGAGCAGTACAAGTAAACAATGAGAGGGATGAGTATCTTGGACAAATGGACACAACACACGCTCCCGAACAGGTCAGACGAGAAGCTGGAGCTGCAGTGGACACTGGAGGGCCACCAGCTGGGCATTGTGTCTGTGGACATCAGCCATAACGGCGCCATTGCCGCTTCCAGCTCCCTCGACGCGCACATCCGCCTGTGGGACCTGGAGTCTGGGAAACAGATCAAGTCTATGGACGCCGGGCCAGGTGAGATGTATGGGTGTGGAATGAGAAATGTTGCCCTGTCAGCTTCCATTTGTGCCTTCTCATTTTACTCAGCGGTGGGGCTTAAAAAAAGAAATCAAAATAATCAATTTTTTTAAAATTGCTTACTCCAATACATTCATACATGTAATAAAGACAAGTCAAAAGAAATGTTTAAGACTTCTCTTGCCCACTGATGAATAATAGCAGTGTTAAACTTGATTTTACCACAGCAGCTACCAAAGTGCACCCATTCCATGATTTTGCTAGAATGTTAGCCACTTGAAGAAAGCTGTGCCATATAAGGAAATTATGAAAGCATAAGATTTAAACAAAAATGAAGGAAAATCATGTTAACAAACTGCCTTAGGTTAAAGAATCTTTTAATGCCACCCTTTCTCTTTGTCTATGGCCAGTTGTTTCTGTACAATTGCAGGGTTACTGTACTTAAAAATGCATGTCTTGTTGTTTCTCTGGTCTAGTCGATGCCTGGACGGTGGCCTTCTCCCCGGACTCCAAGTACATCGCCACTGGAAGCCACCTGGGCAAGGTCAACATCTTCGGTGTGGAAAGCGGCAAGAAGGAATACTCTTTGGACACTCGGGGGAAATTCATCCTGAGCATCGCTTATGTAAGGAAAGAAGACAGTGACTATAATTAGCATTATAATATCCTTTTTTTTTTTTTTGCTCCTCAGAGTCCTGATGGTAAATATTTGGCCAGCGGCGCAATTGACGGGATCATCAACATCTTTGACATCGCCACCGGGAAGCTCCTCCACACGCTGGAAGGTGCGTTTGACGTGTCAACTACTTGTACTAATGACGAACATGAAGTTGAAACTTTATTTCCTGCTTAGGTCACGCCATGCCCATCCGGTCGCTCACGTTTTCTCCTGACTCTCAGCTGCTGGTCACGGCGTCTGACGACGGTTACATCAAGATTTATGACGTGTGAGCACCCCACCACACCGCCACTCGCACCTTCTGTTTTGCTTCTTCTGGAAGTGGATTAAGAGCATCCCCATGTTGTTCTGCAGGCAACACGCTAGTCTGGCAGGGACGCTGAGTGGACACGGATCCTGGGTGCTCAATGTGGCCTTCTCCCCGGACAACACACACTTTGTCTCAAGGTAATATTTCATTAAAGCATCTGTCAAGGCTTTAACATCAGTCTTCTGTGAAAGCTTGGGCATATAAAATAGAGAGATTTTTAGAGATAATTTTTCCCCAATAGGCAGTTGTCAGCCAGTGAATATAGATAAGAAATATACACATACTATTAGGGGCCACGCAAAGAATAAAATTAATTAAAATTATGATAAAGATAGGTGTCAGTAATGTTACATTGATGAGACAATAGCCACCAGGAAGTACAGTCAATGCTAATGAGTTTCTTACCTCATTTATGTCTAAGATGGTTTATTTTCCATTAATATGTCTGCTATATTGGGTAAGTATTAAGATGACTATGGGGTGTTATTTCATGTCCAGAGGTTTGTAGTAACTAATACCATATTTAACTATTTTTTTGTATCCTCTAAATATGAAAATATTCCATTTATTAATGTTGGATCCAACTTTTCGCAAATTAATTTATCCACGCCTGGTTTGGAACAAATTAACTGCGATCAATGAGGGACAGAAGAATTTTTTTTAATTGTTATATTAATTGTATTCTAGTTTGAGAAAATTTGGAAAATTATATCTACTATTCCCTTTCACTTATCTACCTTCCCATCTCCACGTCCCGACCTCAGCTCCTCGGACAAGAGCGTGAAGGTTTGGGACGCCAGCTCCAGAGCGTGCATTAACACGTTTTTTGACCACCAAGACCAGGTGAGACCTCGCATCTTTATTTTTTTGTAGGGTTTACTACTTGTTTGGCCTTGTTTTGTCAATTTTACCAGCTCAGCTTCCCCCCCTCACATTCAGCATATAAAGAGTATATTCTGATGTATTTTCATATATTTAATTCAACTGTGCAGTGACGTGCGTGTATTGGTATTTCTTCAGGTGTGGAGTGTCAAGTACAACGGCAATGGCTCAAAGATCATCTCGGCTGGCGATGACCGCACCATTCACATCTATGACTGTCCCATGTGACCCGGGACAAACCACTTGTTTTGAACGATTTTGCGCTGGCTTATGGTATTACAATAAAATGTGTTTTTTTTATCTTTTGTTTGGCATACACTTTGACCTTGGCTGGTGTTTTATAGGCTTTGTTAAGAAAATAGTGAAATACAGGTCATATGTGCAATTTGGAAAATGACAGTATAAACAACTCTTCGGCAAAGCAAGTTTAGTTTGTCAATATTTGAAATACCAAGTGAAGTTCCTTGAGCATGTCCAAAGATATTTGAGCTCACCCTAGTGGTCGATCGTGGTACCTGGGTGGCTGTTGGAATGAATGAAGCCAGTAGTAGGGCCACACTAAAAATTGAGTAAAGACATATTAGAACAAATGAAATAGTTGAATTTTTTTTTTACTTCTTCACTTTTCCCCCAGGTGTAATTTTGTAGCACAAAGGAAAACCATTTCAAAGTGTCATCCACTGTACTGTTTTTTATTAATTTCATTGACCCACAAGCGCTCCCCGTTACAGCAACAATTCCCAGAAACGTAAAGTACACTAGACAGTAGGTAGATTTAAGTGTGTAGTTCAACATCAGTCCATCCATCCATGCTCATCAGTTCCAGTTTTTCCAAACAGGAAAAACGTCCTCGCATTTAGTGGAAGGCAGTTTGTTGACTTTGTTGTGCTGGTGTGTATCTTATCCTGGATTGTTTGGCTTGTTCATTCTGTTTGTGTTGTATTCAAAATGACACACAAAGAAAATATAAAGGTCTAAAAAGAAAAAAAGTTCCTAGTAACCAAAATTTAGCTATTTAGGTGTCCTGAAACATTAATCACTGACTGGCCGTTATTGTCATGAATTGTTCATTCTCTCTTTAAATTAGAGCACGTTTTGTCAAGTGTGATCACTGGAATGCAATCAGATATTGGCTGTGCTTTCTCAAAGCAGTTTTTTGGCACACAAAAAAAGATCATATGATCCATGTGGATGTTCTACTGTATAAAAAGGTGGTTCAGAGTGTGACACACACAAATTGTCGCTAAAATACAAAGTACGGCAGTTTTAAAGTCCCGCTACAGTCCCTTAAAGAGAAACTTTCATTTTCTGGGTGACATTTAAAAATAAAATGTGTACATTTTTGGCAGTGATTTGACCTAATGGTGACGCTGCGATGAGGTAAACTGTGGCGTGAGGCGGCTCCTCTTCCTCCCTCCCTCACCAATGTCTGGACTCAACCAGGTCGGCTCGCAGGCTCAGCCTCTTGAGAGTCTCGTAGCCCACTACGATGAGCACTGATGTGGGTGTAGAGGAGATGATGCGGGCCGACAGTCCTTTGGTCATGGCCCCCACGCCCTCCTCGGCCAGCAGCTGCTTGAAGGTCTCCACTACGGACGAGCGGCCCTCCAACTGGAAGGACAAGGCCAAGGGGTGCTCATTTAAAATGTATTGTGTATATCAAGTCAGAGACGAATGGTGGCTCAACCAACACAGGCTTTGTGCTCAAGATGCAGCTAAAAAACCCTAAATTCCCCAAACAGAACTACCGGTTCTCGGCTTTATTCTCATTGGGCGTTCATGTGAAAATGCTTGTGACCACCAGATGCAATGTTACCGTGTTTTGAGGCTACCTTTTTAATGTTTTCCTTGTTTCCTTCCAGTTGATTGATGCCTGGCATTGCTTATTCCTCCAGGAAGTATTGCAATGTGAGAAGACTAACAGGCTGAGTACTCATGCAAGGACTGCTGTGACATAATACATCTTCCAGAATCTGCCCCTATTGCAGCTGTGTTTCCAAAGTTTAACATTTGGGAAAATTTTGAAAAATATCCGATACAGATATTGCATTTTTATGCTAATATCAGAGCAATAATTATCTGAATTATCCCTAATTATTTCCTATGGGAAAAGGGTTACTAAGGTTAGCTTACTGTCTTTACGCCTTCTTGTAGTAAAAATCATCATGCCCGACTTGACCCTTCCCTGTTAGCGTACCTGCACCCTAGCTCGGACAACGTCCATGGGGTTGGTGATGGTGGAGGCGGTGGCGGCAGCCATCGGACCGGCCAACCCCTGCAGAATGAGGTGGGGGCACTCAGTGGGTGCAATCAAGGAGAGCTTTTCTATAAAAGACATAAACAAATGTCAGTGTAAACAAAAAAAAATAGCAATGCTGTAGATTGGTTTTACCTGCGTAAAAGTGATAAAAAGGCCACCAGAGGGCACTGTTGGGGATGTAGGTGAGCAGCGATGCCAAGTACCCCCTGTAGAAGCCCCTCAAGCCATCTGCTGCAAAGATCTGCACTGAAATCTCCCTGGTTTGCCCAAAGGTAAGTCTGCGTTTGGTAGCCACCAGCATCATTTTGGGTTTAGCCTTGAAACGAGTCAAGTGTTCGCTCTGGCCTTGCATCATCAGATGCTGCGACACCACGTCTATGGGCACCGTAATGGTCTGCGCCACCAGGGACGCTGCCCCTCCGGCCACCACCGACTTGATCGTGTTGCTGGTCGAATACTGGGACACATACTTGCGCACCAGCTCATAGGTGGTGATGTACGCCTGGCCCGACAGCAACGTGAAGGTGTTGACCATGAAGCCGCGGTAAAGGCCCTGCACGCCCTCCGCTCGCAGAATCTTGCAGAAGGCATCCACCGTGCCCGAGTACAGCGTCTTGCCCTTCTGCACTTGCAGGCGGGTGCGGATGAGGCTGGCCGGGTACACCGTGGCCCGCGTGGTCAAGGTCATGAGCACGCCCAAGGAGTAGAACTTCCTCTTGTCCAGGTCCTCCCATTCAATAATCTGGATGGCTCCTTTTTGATGCATGGTGCCGTCGGGCCGGGCCGGGGCCGCACTGCTGCACCCCTAAAGCCTTGCGTTTGAGGTCATCGACCATCTGAGCACCACCGCAACTGTTTGAGACCAAAGATCCAAAATAACATTGTTTTGATCTCTTGAATGTGCAAAGGCAGGATTCAACTTACAGGTTTCTAATACTTTGCATTTAAACAAAATCTGCCTCGTCTATGAGTATGTTGTGCAGTGATTAAGCAACACTCAAAAAGGGGAACGTCCGCGTACATGTGCGGGCGCACAAATGCGCCAACGTGAGCAAGTTGCAAACGATGTCACATATTCAGCATGTCAGCATATTATTACTTTATGCTTTAAAATCAAGCAAGCGGTAGCTACAGTAACTAAATAAAAAGAATATCGTCATGTTTGTTACAATAGATCAGCTGGAGGCGGGGCACGTGCAAAGTCACAGTGCACTGTAAGCTAGCTGGTAACAACATAACGTTGTTTACTTATGATTATAAACTACACCTAAAAACACGACTTCGATCTACCTTTTGGAAGGCCTAGTATGTCGATTCTCCCCTGCTTCTCACTCTTTCGTTCGACCTGCTCTCCTGCACCGTGGTGTATCGTGTCTTCTTCCGTCCATGACTGCTGCCTCAATGCTAGCTAAAGGTGAAAGGTCATCTATTAGCCGCTGTCTTTGTGTTGTTTTTGTTAAATCATTATTCATATTTTTTTGTTGCGGGCAAAAAATACAGACAATCTGTTGTCACAAAATGATTTAATTTAAGGTGATTATTTAATCACTTGGCCGACGGATTGTTTTATCGGATGCATTCGCGTTTAACTCGTAATTGACAAAACTGTATAGCTTTTGAACTATGTCAATTGTTACCTTGTAAAATATAGATTAATTAAAACTTGTTGTTTTTAAAATCATTGTATAGAGGTGACTTATATATATATATATATTCAGGATGAACCGTAAATTGTAAATTACATAAACTGGAAATTATACAATGGGGCTCGAGAGAAGACGGAGGAGTGACCTTGAATACAACACCAAGTTTGGCCACATGACAATATCAGTTTTTAAAGTCACCGAAATCGTGATTAAACATATCATATAAGGGTAATTAAGAATTAATTTGGAACACTTTTGATTCACACTATAAGCTATATTTTACATGTTTAGCCCACACCCTGTCAATAGTGTTCTAATGTTTGAGGCAAAAATGTCTTATTAAAAAGTGTAAATATAAAATAAAGTATTATGCTTTTATTTTAATAAGGCGCCTCTTCCTGGTGCTCTTACACCGAAAGAGTCGTTGACTGCCGGGTGGGCGTGGCCGCAGCGCTCTCCCCTCTGATTGGTCTGTCTGGTGTTGCCACTATGCTCACGAAGATGAGTCGTGTTGATTCCATAAGTCATCATGGCGCTCACTTCTTCAGGCAAAGGTAAAGAGGAGTCTTCTCCTTCTTCCACCTTCTTGCTTGGTGTCATGTCTCCCGACAGTTTACTGTCAGCCACACGGTTCCGGTCCACATCCACTCTTCTGTTTAAAACGAACGCCCGCGTTTGGTTTATGTTATTCAAAGCGTTCCGATGTCAAACAAGCGGGACATATACAGAAGCTAACACTACAAGCCCGCTTGGTTGCTCTTCAAAGAGCAAGCGTTCAAATTAGCTATTGCCGCTAACCAACAACCTCTCTGTTAATTGTTGTGGTAATTTTCATTTATCAGCGTTTGGTTGGTGGTTTGTAATGTGTTTTTATCATCACCGTCAGTCGTTCAAGCAGCAGCAGAGTGATAAGTAGTTAGCGAATGGGCTTCATGATAAGGTTAGCACCCTCACGCTAGCTAGTGTAGCCGCCGACTGTGTTCTGTCAACGGGGGGCTCTTTTCATGTCCACTGGTGTTATAAACACAAATTAAAGTACCATTGTGACAATAATTTATAGCTTCTTATAAATGTAAGTTGAAGCTACAAGATACGTAGAGTGGCAACTTTACCCCCTTTTATAAGCACTCATGGTATGAAATATTACAGTGTATTCGCTTCTCATTCAACTCAACTGACGAGTTTACGTTCTATTATGCGCGGTTGTTTTATTACATATTTGTATCCCGAATTGCCGCTGATAAAACGTCCAACCCCAGCGTTTGCATAGCTTTATCTGCAAATCAACTAAACCAGTTCTATGCTGTGCAGTGTGCACTCATTTTTTTTTCTTCAAGTGTGGAGTTGCACTGTTTATACATTGTGACTATTTCCCTGTACAGGTTCTGTTTCATTGTAAACTGCACTCAAACCTGCCAGTGTGATGTCTTGCTGAGACATGAGTCAGATTTGCCGAATTGTCCTGTAGAAAATCATCCATATGAATCTGCTGCCTATCATTCCATAGGGAATGCACTGTCACATTGGCATTTGATGCAAATTACTTGTTAATAATCTTGAAAAGTTGTTATTTGTGTATTTCCTTATGTTACTCTACTGCAGAGAGTACCAGGCCTGTTTGATATTTTGTTCTTTTGTGCATCAGTGTTGTTCCACTTCACTTTAGAGCTCAGGCCATTATTGTACTGTTCTTGTAGGCCATTGCTCAAATTTACTCTATCTCTGCAGAGCACCCATATTGCCATCTCATTGACGCACTGCCTGACGGAAGCCCCAAGTTCTTCAATCCACACAAATTAAACGATCCAAGATATGGTGAGTGAAGACCATGTGGTGTATTATTTCACTGTTGGGGGTTTAATGGTTCTGCCTTTCTCCCCCAAGTCAAGCTGCCTCTGTCCATCCGCATCTTGCTGGAGGCTGCCATCCGAAGTTGCGATGGATTATACATCAAAGAGGAAGACGTGGAGAACATCTTGGACTGGGAACAGCAGCAAGCTAATGCCGAGGTGCCCTTCTCACCAGCGCGGGTCCTCCTGCAAGACTTCACGTGAGTCGTTTTCCTGTCAAAATCAAATATTCCCCATGCAGATAGTTTCAGGTTCAATGCCGTTTTCCTCACCTCCTAGTGGTATCCCCGCCATGGTGGACCTTGCTGCCATGAGGGATGCCATGATCAAACATGGGGTGGATCCCAGCCTGGTCAACCCCAAATGCCCCACAGACCTCATCGTGGACCACTGTCTGCAGAAAGACTTCAGCAAATGGTGAGTGTGCCTTGCTAATGGCCATAAAAGCTGAGGTTGACATGATCATTTAGTTCCTTCACACTGAGTACGGGAAAGCAAGAGTCAGCTGAAATCATCTGAAATGTGTTAAAACTGCAACAAAAACAGACAATGAATTTAAACGTGCAATAGAAAACGCCATTCATGTGGATGAAACTCTCTGATTTTAGCTCCCGAGATGTATTTGTTTGTATTTGTATTTATTGTATTTGATTTGATTTTGTTCATTCCGCCCACAGTGCCATACAGAACGCTCCCAACCCCGGTGGAGGGGAAGGTCCTTCCCGGCCGCCCCCTTCATCCAAGCCTCTTCCCAGAGGAGCTTCACACTGTGGTGGCAGGCAAGGCTCCTGTAGCAAAGCTGCCTGCAGCGAACCCCCATCGTCTGCGGCGGGGCCAGCTCACACCTCGGTCCAGCAGATTGAGAACACGCCTCTCCTTTGCCCCTTCCACCTGAAACCAGTTTCTGAGTGAGTGTGCAGGGCTGTGGCATCCTGTCTCCTGTCTTGGCTTACTTAATGAAATGTATCTTTTGTTCTTCCACAGAGCCGAAACAGCTGTGAAGAATCAGGAAATGGAGCTGATAAGAAATAAAGAAAGACTTCAGTTCTTTAAGGTGAAACTTCAAATATGATCTTTTAGAAGAATATATTCCTCTTACACAACAACTGTCCTTGGTACTTTTTCTGCAGTGGTGCTCTAAAGCCTTCAAGAATGTCAACGTTGTTCCTCCCGACGTCGGCGCCGTCCATCAAGTCAATTTGGAATATCTGTCAAAAGTGGTCCAGGTCCGTGGAGGTTTCATCTACCCCGACAGCGTGGTGGGCACAGACTCCCACACCACCATGATCAACGGCTTGGGCATCCTCGGCTGGGGTAAAAAAACAAAAAAAAAACTTAACTCATCATTTTCTGTTTGAAAGAGTTGAGATGAGCACATGAGATAGCTGAGACTGAGCCAACCGGAATAACATCAAATATGTTGAGAACACTCAACAAGCTTCATGGTAACAATTTAAATCCAGTGATTGAATTTAATATTTTATTATAATTTCCACTATAGAAAAATACCACACCTCAAATAAACGCGCCAGGACACATTCATTTGTATAAATATATTGTGATTTATTTACTAATATACTGTATTTTAACTACACTATATTACAGCTGGGTGATATGGACCAAAAAGTCATATTTTGATATATTTAAGTTGATGTACGATATACATCCCACTGTGATTGGCTGGCGACCAGTCCGGGTTACCCCGGACTGGTCATCGTAGGTGCATGTCCACTGTGAGAGAGATAAACTAAAAAGAAAAATCCAGAAATCACAATGCATGATTTTTTAACAATTTATTTGTGTGATACAGCTGCAAATAAGTATTTGAACACCTGTGTATCATCTAGAATTCTGACCCTGAAAGACCTGTTAGTCTGCCCATTAGAAGTCCACCTGCACTCCATGTATCATCCTGAATCAGATGCACCTGTTTGAGGTCGTTAGCTGCATAAAGACACCTGTCCACCCCATACAATCAGTAAGACTTTAACTTGTAACATGGCGAAGACCAAAGAGCTGTCCAAAGACACCAGAGACAAAATTGTACACCTCCACAAGGCTGGAAAGGGCTACGGAGCAATTACCAAGCAGCTTGGTGAAAAAAGGTCCACTGTTGGAGCTATCATTAGAAAATGGAAGAAGCTAAACATGACGGTCAATCTCAATCGGAGTGGAGCCCCATGCAAGATATCACCTCGTGGGGTCTCAATGATTCTAAGAAAGGTGAGGAATCAGCCCAGAACTACACGACAGGACTTGGTCAATGACCTGAAAAGAGCTGGGACCACCGTTTCCAAGGTTACTGTAGGTAATACACTAAGACGTCATGATGTGAAATCATGCATGGCACGAAAGGTTCCCCTGCTTAAACCAGCACATGTCAAGGCCCGTCTTAAGTTTGCATATGACCATTTGGATGATACAGAGGAGTCATGGGAGAAAGTTTTATGGTCAGATGAGACCAAAATAGAACTTTTTGGTCATAATTCCAATAAGCGTGTTTGGAGGAAGAAGAATGAAGAGTACAATCCGAAGAACACCATCCCTACTGTGAAGCATGGGGGTGGTAGCATCATGCTTTGGGGGTGTTTTTCTGCACATGGGACAGGACGAGTGCACTGCATTAAAGAGAGGATGACTGGGGCCGTGTATTGTGAGATTTTGGGGAACAACCTCCTTCCCTCTGTCAGAGCATTGAAGATGGGTCGTGGCTGGGTCTTCCAACACGACAACGACCCGAAGCACACAGCCAGGAAAACCAAGGAGTGGCTCCGTAAGAAGCATATCAAGGTTCTAGCATGGCCCAGCCAGTCTCCAGACCTGAACCCAATCGAAAATCTTTGGAGGGAGCTCAAACTCCGTGTTTCTCAGCGACAGCCCAGAAACCTGACTGATCTAGAGAAGATCTGTGTGGAGGAGTGGGCCAAGATCCCTCCTGCAGTGTGTGCAAACCTGGTGAAAAACTACAGGAAACGTTTGACCTCTGTAATAGCAAACAAAGGCTACTGTACCAAATATTAACATTCATTTTCTCAGGTGTTCAAATACTTATTTGCAGCTGTATCACACAAATAAATTGTTAAAAAATCATGCATTGTGATTTCTGGATTTTTCTTTTTAGTTTATCTCTCTCACAGTGGACATGCACCTACGATGAAAATTTCAGACCCCTCCATGATTTCTAAGTGGGAGAAATAGCAAAATAGCAGGGTGTTCAAATACTTATTTTCTTCACTGTATGTCTAAAAGGTACCATATTTACATTCATAACACCCTTCTTTTATGTCACAAAAGTCTTTCAATAGTACCACACTGAACTTTCACTTTTTATATACATTTTAAACACTAGATTACATTTAACGACTTAGATTACCCAACAACTACCCAGTTCAACACCCCCAATATACACAAATAGAAACAAGACAGTGTCTAAGTGGGGCATACACCTGATCAGTGAGGGACGATTGGCAACTCCCTCACACTAATATTTCTTGAAATGTTTGCATTCACCAATTGCTGGCTGTGACGTAGGAAGATAGACAATTAAATTGTTCATAAGAAATGCGTGTGGACATAAAGTACAGTGCATACATTTCTACATTACAGTATTTTATTGTTATATACAGTACACGCCAAAAGTTTGGACACCCCTTTGCCATGACCCAAATAATAAGGCAGGTAACCCTAACAAGGTACACCTTTGAAGTGAAAACTATTTCATGAAGCTCATTGACACACTAAGGGTTTGCTGAGCTATCAAAAATATACTTTGAGGAATCTAAAATATGAGACATATATCAAGTTTTTTTTACCATGAATGTGCCAGGTGTGGGTGGAATCGAATCTGAAGCGGTGATGTTGGGCCAGCCGGTGTCTCTGACCCTTCCCCGGGTAGTGGGCTGCAAACTGGTGGGCTCCATCAACCCTCTGACCACCTCCATAGACGTGGTGCTGGGCATCACCAAGGTGACCACAGCTGCTCTGCTCTCCTGGTTGTTCGCCTCGCGTATCGTATCTTCACATCTTGTCTCGTTTGCAGCACTTGCGTCAAGCCGGCATCGCTGGGAAATTTGTGGAGTTTTTCGGTCCCGGTGTGTCGCAACTCTCGGCCCCGGACCGAACCACCATCGCCAACATGTGCCCTGAGTACAACGCCACCGTGAGCTTCTTCCCAATCGACAGGGTCACCATGCAGCACTTTAAAAAGACGCGTAAGCGCTCATTTGTTCTTTTATTGTTTATACTCTTCCGTTCTGTCCTGTCCTGAACATTGTCATTTTGTTCCAGACTTTTCCCAGGAAAAACTCAAGTTAGTGGAGTCCTATCTGAAGTCTGTAAAGCTCTTCAGAACCTACGAGAACTCTGTAGAAGACCCCCAGTATTCTGAGGTAATTAAAGCATACATTTGAGGATGGGCTTAAGAGACAAGAGCAATCACGCTGGTGTTTTTTTTTCCTCACAGGTGATTGAAATCAACCTGAGCTCCGTGGTGCCATACGTCAGCGGGCCCAAGAGGCCGCAGGACCGCGTGGCTGTCTGCAGCATGAAGGAAGGATTTCAGAGTTGCCTGGATGAAAAGGTACACCTCATCCCATCCTCCCATCCTCTTACATGGTGTAATTAGAGCGGAACACGACCTCAGGCCTCTGCTTTTAGGTGGGGCCCAAAGCCTTCAATATCTCCAAGGACAAGCAGCACATACAGGTTCCCTTTCTGCACGGGGGCCAGGAGTACCAGCTGGTCCATGGCTCGGTGGTCATCGCCGCTGTGATCAGCTGCACCAACAACTGCAATCCCTCTGTAATGCTGACAGCAGGTGAGAAGATGTTCCACAATATTCCATTTACCCTAGGGCTGCAGCTAACCAATATTTTAGTCATACAGTAGACATTTTTGTCGATTAATCGAGTAATCGGAAAAAACATTTTAAGAGCAATAATAAATTTACAAGAAAAAAATAAAAGATTTCACTAAATAATTAATAATTCACACTAACTGGTGTGAATGAAGCAGGTAAATAAAGATTACATTTGGAGGAAATGGTATATTATAAATGTTTTGGAAAAGGGCCAATCGATGAATTGAAGAATAAACAGCAAGCCACAGCTTTTACTTAAGTTTCTAGGTATATTCTAGGGTTTTATGTAAAAAAAAAAAAGACAATATAATTCTCCCTTTGGGTGAAACTAACAAAAATCTTTGTTTTCCTTCTTTTTCATTGCCTTGTTGCTTTCTCTCGCCTCTTCTTCAATCTCCCCACATCTTAACACACACCGCTTCTTCATCCCCTGTGTGGGTGACGTACATGCGTTGGTGATGTAAGGATTCCTCGAAATAGCCAAAAAAAACATAAAATATAAAAAAAAAAAACCCTCAAATTATTCAAATAATGGTTGCAGCCCTAAAGGGTCTCATAAAAAATATCTTACATGAATGATGCAATTGCATCGGTGACAATGACTTCCTTAACCACAAGCACGGCTTTTCTTGAGGATTTTGTATCAGTGTGTGCAGAGGCTAACACCCCATTGGAAAAGTTAGCCAAACAACATCCTTTTCTAAAGATTTTGGCATTTAATTAACAGACATTTTATATACTAACACAAAGAGCACACCCTGTATGGCGGTAAAAATCGTGCAAAAGTAACAAACAATTGTAACAAATTTCTGAAAAAAGAAAAATAATTCACAGATGGTTTTTCCATAGCTGTTACCTGAGTGTGCGTTTTACACCCTGCCGTTGTGTTTTCATCATCCTGTTTGTGGACATAAGCTAATGTTGGCTACACGGATGACAGGTCTGCTGGCCAAGAAGGCTGTGGAGGCGGGTCTTATGGTTAAGCCGTACATTCGCACCAGCCTGGCGCCAGGAAGTGGCATGGTCACGCACTACCTCAACGCCAGCGGGGTCCTGCCGTACTTCAACCAGCTGGGGTAGGAGTCATCAAAAATATCATGTGTGTAGTATGTAAATGTTAACCCTGGATTGTGCTTCTGCATAGTCACTGTTTCACCCCTGCTGATGCTGTTTTGAGTCTTTTCTGTTCAGTACGCCACCATGACACTCATCGACTATTTATCTTGTTTGGACTAATCAATAGTCATTTTTATTGCAAATGTTGATGGAGAAGGCACACACGAAGGGGGTCTGTACGCCATCTGAACAAGTCATTGATGTAGAGCAGGGGTCTCAAACTCAATTTTACCTGGGGGCCACTGGAGCTAGGGTCTGGGCAAGGCTGGGCCGCATCAGGTTTTCAAAAAAAAAAACACATTTATTAAAAACAGAAAAATATACAAACTTTTTCAGTGCTTTGGTTCCAATTTTCTACAATAAAAGCTCTGATAAAACATTCCACTGTTCTCAAATATCTTAATTTTTATTTTTCTGCACAACATAAGAGGAAAAATAAATAAACAAATCAAGAATAAAGAAAATCAATCAATCAGTAATAAATAAATATAATAATAATAATAAAATGTCAAAAAATAAAAACTTAAGAAACCACATATAGTTGGTAGGTAGACAATTTATTTTTTTCAGATTAAAATTACAAAGCATTATTAGAGCCCTGTAGACATGACAAAACACAACTATAGTCACATTTACTTTTTTATTTACAACATATTGCGCAACTGCAGGGTCTTGAGACACATGCTAACTCGCAAACTAGAGAGCTAGCGACCTAAACGATAGCCTTCAAGTTATTTCCTTTAAACTTAAATAGCCAAAAACTTACCACTTCCACACGGATAGGGAGGATAACTATTAACAGTTATTTAACCTTTAACATGAACATTAATCAAACGTGATAATTTTTTCTGGGTACATGATACCATACAGCATCCATATCAAACTTGCGCGGGCCGCACAAACATTAAACTTTCATATCAAGGCGGGGGCCTCAAACTAGTGTCTGCGTGTTTGAGACCCCTGATGTAGAGGATATAATGTACTAAAAGTTGTTTTTAGAGGTGCATGCTGGTGTATTATACTTCAGCATAGAAGTATGAATCAGGCTTAAGGTGATCATTTGCTAGCATGACCATCACTTCTCCAACTCGTCTATTTCCCCCTCAGCTTTGAGGTGATCGGCTACGGTTGTGCCACCTGTGTAGGGAACATCGCGCCGTTACCAGAACCGGTAGTGGACGCCATCAAACAGGTATGTTTGATTACGTTTTTTTTTTTTAAAGTAGCATTTCTTCAAGAGTGAAATTGTGCGTTGCGCTCCAGGGGAACTTGGTGGCCTGCGGCATCCTATCTGGCAACAGACACTTTGAGGGCCGCTTGTGCGACTGCGTACGAGCCAACTACCTGGCATCTCCACCCCTAGTGGTGGCGTATGCTATTGCGGGCACTGTGAGCATCGACTTTGAGAAAGAGCCTCTAGGTGGGTGAGAGTTTTGTTAAACATTTTGTACGGCATATTTTTTTTTTCACACTCTTCTCGTCGGCCTCAGGCGTGACGTCAGATGGGAAGGAGCTGTACCTTCGTGACATCTGGCCGTCCAGGGAGGAGGTCAGAGAGACGGAAGAGGACACAGTCATTTCCACCATGTTTAAGGAGCTCAGGGCAAGGATGGAGGTGAGTGGGGGGGTAAAACTTTTAAAGTAAAACAATCCAACTCTGAAGAGCTTCTTGCCTTTTTACAGAAAGAAAACACATTTTGGAATAACATTGAATGTCCTGAGTCGGTCGTCTTTCCCTGGGACGCTAAATCCACATACATCCGGTCGCCATCTTTCTTCAGCAAACTAGTATGTGGACGCTTTTTCCATCACAAGAAAACAGGGAAAATATATGTGTGTGTGTATATATACTGTATATGTGTATATATATATATGTACTTCAAAATTCACAATTGGTGGTACTCGTCTGTGTTTGTCTGAAGAGCAAAGAAGTCCCGCCCCCTCAGTCCATTGACAATGCTCACGTCCTACTCTTCCTCGGCGACAAAGTGACCACGGACCACATCTCGCCGGCAGGCAGCATCGCAAGGGTCAGCGCCGCTGCCAAGTACCTGCTCAGCAAACGGTGCGTTTATTTAGTTGTATTTTTTCCGAAGTACAGGGGTACATACATGAAGATAGAGTTCAGTAACCAACATGCTCGTGCCGAATATTTGCACACAGCCTGACTCCTCGGGAGTTCAACTCGTATGGCGCTCGGCGAGGGAACGACGCCGTGATGACCAGGGGGACGTTCGCCAGCATCAAGCTCCAAAACAGACTGGTTGGCAAAGCAGGTCCCAAGACGCTCCACATTCCTTCAGGCCAGACAGTGAGCGCACACACGGTCACTCGGGAACAACTGGAAAAGCGACAATCCGTCATGCGGTCTGACTTGGTATGTCCTGTTCTTGTTCACGAAGCTGGACGTCTTCGAGGCCGCCGAGCGCTACCAGAGAGACGGCGTTCCCCTCATCATCCTCGCAGGCAAAGACTACGGCTCTGGAAGCTCCAGGGACTGGGTGGCTAAAGGACCTTACTTCCTGGTAACGATACGCTGTTATGTGGACCAAAGTACTGTGACATCAGGCGGCAAAAATTGTCTCTGTGGGCCAACAGGGGGTCCGTGCGGTTATTGCAGAGAGCTTCGAGAAGCTCCACAAGAACCAGCTGGTTGGAATGGGCATCATGCCGCTGCAGTTCGCACCCGAGCACAATGCCGACACGCTAGAGCTGAGTGGCAAGGAGAGGTTCAGCATCAGCCTGCCCGAGCGTATTTGTCCCGGGCAGCGGCTCGTCGTCAAGGCAGGACACACACACACACACACACACACACACACACACACACACTCATCACTAAAACACATCTTCACTCTGTCTTTCAGACCGGTCAAGGAAAGTCATTTGAGGTCACTGCACAGTTTGACAGCGACTTGGAAATCATTATTTTCCAACACGGAGGCCTCCTGAAATATGTTGCACGGACAATGCTGTGAACTCACATGACTCTTGACACCCACAATCCCCCGTTTTTCGTCGTTTAACTGGGACATCTTCATGGGGGACCAGGAGACTCTACCTTTGGTCTTTGTTTCACCCCCTTACAGGCAAGGTGTCAAGTCCTGCCAAGAAAAAGCTAAGATGGTGCTTAGGTACGTTTGTCCATATTTGTGTATGTAAACAAGTGATTATCTGGCTGTTATGCAAAAGTGTCTTATTCCCAGCTGAGCGTCCTGCGTTAGTCAACACAAGAGTCTTCATGCACTTAAGACATTTGTACAAAATGCAACATTATGAACTACGTGGCAGACTGGCACTGAGGTCAAAGGTTGCTTTTTTTGGAGGAATTGGAAATAAAATGAACACTGCTGCTGATTGGCCTTGTTGTTATCAACATAAAAAAACATGTTAGCAACAGTTTAAATGATATTAATGTTATCGTTGGCAGCACCTGTGTAATCCCACCCACCTTTACTATCACCTGAAGAGAGGATGTGAAATAAATACGCAGGAGATTCAAGTATCCCAAGTGTAAACAGTGCAACATTTATTGATTTGATTTTGCATGACAGTGCACATTGGTGACATTTCTTCGTACGCAGTTCCATCCTGACAGAGCGGATTCCATTCAGTAACACGGCCAGAAAACATTGGCAGGAATTTAACATCTCCAGTGAAAAGAACTGTGAGTGACTTTTTTTTTTTTCTTAGTGTGAATGTGACATTAAAGTTGCAATCAAGAGATTCAACCATAATCAGAAACACTTTCATTTCATGACCAACCAGATTTCTTTCTTTACTCTCGTTCATGTTTAGTGTATTTTAGAGCAGGATTTTCGAGCTTCTCTCAAGTATGTCACACTAAACGTGTACAGACTTGCTAACCTTTTTTTTTTTCAATGCTTGTTTGACACTGATGCTTGTTTTAGTCATCCACAAGTACGAAGGAATATTTGGGGCATGGAGTTTTAAGTTGTAGCTTTGGGCAAAATGAGTTGAATTTTACAAGACAAATTCATGTTTTGTTAAGTCGTAATTTTACATCATAAAACTAAATGTGGAATAAAGATTGCAAATGTAAGATTTTATTTATAGTTTTTACAAGATGAAATGTTAAAGTTGTAATTATAGAAGAATTTAGATGTCATTTTACAACACCAAGTAAGCTTCTATGAGACAAGAAAAATTTTATAGAAAAAAAACAATTCAGATTTTACAAAAACAAAAAGTCGTAACGTTACAAGACTATTAAATGTGCCTTTTTTTGTTTTTCTACAAGACTTAATTATAGAAGACAAGAATTCTTTCATAAAAAAGGAGAAAAAAATGAACCAAAGTTGTCATTTTACACAAAATGTAAGTTTTTTCTTTTTTTTTTTTTTACAAGACCTAATGTTATCAAAACAATGTTGTAATTTTACAAGAAAAAAAAACAATAGGACTTAAAAAGCATTTTTTTTAAAAATCAACTTTTACAAGAAATGACATAAGTCACATTGTCCAAAACAATCTCTATTTGACAATATTGCATGCTAATTATATCCAAGACGTAGCTTATTCCTTGTGGAATTACGACACTTTTTTTTTTTTTACTCTGATCCAATACTCCTTCGTACAGTAGATGAAAGGAAAAACATAAAAAAAAGTTGAAAGACAATATGCAGTAAAAAAAACATAACATGCTTCTTTCACTGCTAGTGAGCCCAAAGTGTCTCTAAGGTGGCAAGCGGCCACGAGAAGGCACAGATATGTGAAGAGTTTAACATCTACGTAGTCACTAAATCCACAAACTTGACCCACGCCGCCGTGATGTAATGCCTCAGTAACGTTCTACTGGCAGTAAAGAAAGAAAAGAAGCTGCTATTTCAGTATTTTATCCAGCAGAGGAAGTGCTCGGAAATATATATATATATATTTTGGCTTTTGTCCCTTTTGAGTCATCTAGCGAAAGCTGGGCTACCGTCATCGTGTGGGTCCCCCGGAGACGTAAACAATGAAAGTGTGCGACAAGCGACACTTCCAGACATTTTTCCCTACCCCACGCACCCATATCTTTTTGCACCCACATAGTCTTATAACTCTACTACGAAAATATGTGTGGAAGCTTACATGGTAAATATACACTTGGTTCATATAAGAGAGCTATACGGAAATTGAGAAAGAAACCGGTTGATTGTGTCTCCCTTTAAAAAGCACACATTCGTCCTTGATTTCGAAGGCAGGAGGTGAAGTGTGAGTGGAAAAAAAAAAAAAAAAAGGCATCGAGTGTTGCGGCCTCCTCAGGCGATAGCTTTCGCTTCGGGTAAAAAGGCCTCCCAGTACTTGATCAGCTGCAGAGAGAAAACATTACATGAATATTGAATTATATTAAGTAGGAAGCAAAAGGCAGGCTTGGAGATCGGCTCGTTTGATGCACAACACAGCAGCTACAGGGTTATTTAAAAAAAAAAAAAACACATGGGGAAGTTCCGCTATAAAGTTTTTGCCACCAATTCGAGACCCTCACAGTTATTTACACAGTTGATGGAATAGAAGCATTCATTGTAGCATTGACGGCGTGGGCGCTTTAGACATCATGTCAGGTGATCACTCACCTGCTGCTGGGACTTTAGCAGACTCTCCAGATATTTGATGATTTGTCTTTTGAAATTCTTCGCCTTTTCTTTCTGTTAAAAATTGTGAAAAACCTTTAATTGTGACTCTCACTGACTTGACTTTTCAGGTGTCAAACATGGCGCACCTCAAAGCGGACCACTTCCTTGCGCACGGTGGCGGAAACTCTGTCAAAGTCTTGCTCGTACTGCATCACTTTGGCCTCCCACTGTGGACCACAAAAGACCAAGGTTGGCTGTGTGGCTAAAAATGGAGGAGAAGGTCAAAGGTTACCTCAGAGATCTCCTCTTTGGCCAGTTGCAGCTTGTCAGGCTTGTTGGCCCACTGGAGTTTGGCCTCGGTCTCGCGCTTCTTCTGCAGCATGGTCTGAGCGTCCTGCCAGCGCTGCCACGCCTTCATGCGGTGGTCGAACGAGCCCTACGCCCACAGTCCAGGTTTCAGATACACTTCATCACAGACTGACTCTGAATTGCTGCTAAAGGTCGGTTCTGTTGTACCCGGACGGCGCCCAGCAGCCGTATGAAATCAGCGATGAGCTCGGCGAAACAGAACGTGTCATTGGCCGCCTGGTCGAGGTGCAGCTGCTCCATCTTGTCCTCCACCTCAGCCAATTGCGAGAGAGCGCGGGAGAGCGCCGTGTTGTCCTCGGCGCTGCCCAGCATGGCGGTGCTTTTGGCGAAGCCGGCCGTGTTCGTGGAGAGCTCTGCAGCGAACAGACGAACAGACGCGTCATGACAAGAGTCGGCCTGTCTGGTTTCGTCGCCGTGTCTCCATGTGCGTACCTTTCCTGTGGATGACTAGAGACTCCATCAGCGCGTGGAGCTTCCGGAACTGCTGGTCTGCAGACTCGACCTCCTGCAGCTTCTCCTCGAACCACTGCAGCAGAACACGTCGATGTTCTTATGCCTCGTTTTCCACACTTTCCATTATAACAGAGACCAGTTTTCACTCGATCTTCAAACATCAAACTCACCACGTCCGACTCGTTCATCTTGATGGTCATCTTGCTGACGGCGTCCGTGGCTTTGTTGATCATTTTCAGGAAGCCGGCGCCGCTGAGAGCCTGCGTGCTCACTGCTCTGGGCAACTGAAGAAGACACGCAAACGGGTACGTTCAAATGCAACTCCCAAGATTCCACTTTTACTCCATGTGATTGGGAGGGGGGGCAGGCTCTCTGTCACTGGACATGCTGAAAATCATCTCAACGAACGGCAGCTCCCCAGTGCCTGCAGCACTCGTGCAGTCCCTGATCAAAACGCTACCACCACCAAGTAAATGCTGTCAAACCCTGGTTTTCGTATGATTGATGATTGCGTTTTCAATGTCAATTTGATGACATTTCGTCCCAGTTTTCATGCAAAACATTGTACAGGACAAGCTAGCCTGTTACACAGAACAAGCTAGCCTGTTACACAGAACAAGCTAGCCAAAAACTGGCATCGCACAATTAATTTTTTTTACTGCTAAATAGCACATTTAGCAATACCACAATAACAAGTGGTGCTGCATGGCGTGAGTGGTTAGTGCGCAGGCCTCACAGCTAGAAGACCCGAGTACAATTCCACCCTCGGCCATCTCTGTGTGGAGTTTGCATGTTCTCCCCGTGCATGTGTGGGTTTTCTCCGGGTACTCCGGTTTCCTCCCACATTCCAAAAACATGCAAGGTTAATTGGCCACTCCAAATTGTCCATAGGTATGAATGTGAGTGTGAATGGTTGTTTGTCTATATGTGCCCTGTGATTGGCTGGCCACCAGTCCAGGGTGTACCCCACCTCTCGCCCGAAGACAGCTATGATAGGCTCCAGCACCCCTGCAACCCTTGTGACGATAAGTGGTAGAAAATGAAGGAATGAACAATAACAAGTAGCATTTTTTAGTTTTGTTTAGAAACACGATTGAATTCAAGAAAGAACATAGCAACATACGAAAGTGGCGTAGTGGCCGAAACCACCAAGAGGCCACCCAAGCATACGTTCCAAAGACTAAAAAATCAAGGATCAAGATCACAAAAGGAAAATATTGAGAAGATGCTAGAGCGGCTTTAGTGTAAACAGCAGAGATGAGGTCTCCTCCAGTCTTACATAAGCCACCACGTGTCAAATGTTGTCACTGTTTCCTGTATGTCAAATTCTAATTCACACACACACACACACATATATATATATATATATATATATATATATATATATATATATATATATATATATATATATATGAAATATATGGGGCTGTCTGGCACAAATGAATTGGACTGAAATCCCCGTTTGGAACGGATTCAAAATAAAACTGAGATTTCACTGCAAGTGTTGGCTGCAACTGTAAAAACAGTATCGGCTTTACTAAGCAAAAACAAGAAATGTTTGTCTTACCTCGTCTCTTTCCAGGAACTCTCTGACATCAGGATCTTGGAGAAGTGAAGGATGGGTCACCACCCTCTGAAGGTACCTGTAGGTAACACGAGGAGGACATTATGAAGGACAATTAGTCCGGTAATTCAAATACCATGTCATTACCTTTCCAAGGCACCTCTTCTTCTCTCCACAAAGTCTGCCGATGACGAGTCTTCCTTCCCCACCTTCACCTTGGTCATACCTGCCAACGCAACACGGTCATCAGATACGCTAACACAAGTAATGGTGATGATTTGTCAAAGCTGGCCTACCCAGGATGCTCTTCTCGGGCGGGGGAGGCACGATGAAGCCATTCGGTCCGTGTTTCTCTGAGAGCTTCTCATACAGGCCCAGGAAGTCGCTGAAGCGCCGCCTCACCGTAAAGTTCTTGTTGCGGAACATGGACATGGAGGTCTGAAATGATGGTAAACCTATTTATTATGTATGCATTCCAGAAGAACATCTGTGTCACATTCCAACACTGAAGAGAGTGTTACCTTAGTGCACACTTTGTAGGCCATGTAAGCGTTCATCCCATCACCTTGAAACAACAGAGGTCATCAATGTCAAAAAGCGATGTACCTCAAAAGCTTTGTGGTCATCACAGTAATCAAATCAAATCAACTTTATTTGTATAGCACTTTTCCTGCAAAGACATGCAACACAAAGTGCTTTACAGAATTAAAACAATTACTACAATTAAAAGGAAAAAACCAAAGAAACAAAAGAAAGCCCCTCCTTCCTACCCTACATACTACACACACACACACACACACACACACACAGTAGGGAGACATGGCATGGCACTGAGGATCAAGGAAACGCCACCTTTGGGGCCGTCCACACTGGGAGGAGCTGCAGGCCGTGCCATCGGGGGACCAGCACTTGGACCCCCCGACTCCGACAGACGGGCGGACCCCCACATTAAAAGGGAGGAACCCCCAGCCGGCCGGTCGAAGGGACCCAAGGATGGCACCCCCTCAGCAGACCCCACACAGCCCCCAGTGTGGAGGACCCCCCCCCTGAGGAAACACTGGAGTTAAAAGCTAAAGACTAAAAGCATAAAATAGGACTAAAAAGATAAAAACAAAACACTGGAGTTAAAAGCTGAAGACTAAGAGCATAAAATAGTACTAAAAAGATAAAAACATAAGAAAAGTTTAAAAATATTAGTTAAAAGCCTGATTAAAAAGGTGTGTCTTTAATCCTTTTTTTAAAAAATATCAACAGTCAGTAATGAGCGATATGCAACGATTTGGTGATAAGACATTTAAAAAAATGAAGGATGACTTGGTAAAAAAAGGCGGTTAGCATCTTGGTTCATATTGAAGGCATCGTGGTGATGACTTCCTTCCTCCCGGACATGAAGTGACCCACCCCATTGGTAAAATAAAAGGAGGCTTCGCTACACATCTTAAAATGCAGCCTGAAACTCCTTTTAATGTAATCTAACATTGTATGTGATACATGGCATCCATTACATTGAAAAAGTGTAGAGTTGCAGTGTGGATTAAGTACAAACTCTTCTTGGAGACGGACTATCAGAGAAAAAAAAACATACCTATTTTTTCTGGGTCGGTAACAGAGATGGCAATGTCGAATTTGTCTTCATTTTCTTCTTCTTCCAACTGAAATAAAGAATGAGGAGAAAGTGGTGAAAGTGACATTACGCATCACCAAGTTTTGTCTGGTCTTCTATTTTGCCTTCATTGCAACAACAACAACAAAAAATCCTGTGCCTAACATATTTCAGCCACGAGGGGGCAGCACAACAAGTTGTGGACAGAATGTGACACCAGAACATTTAATGGTGCTTAGCAAGCAGATATTTGAAGAAGTAAATGCATTTGTAGACTCTAACACTTCTAGGTGTCCTAGTTCACAGAGTCTTGAGCTTGAACGAACCTCCTCTATGGCGGCAGCCTGTGGCTTGGCCACACTGGCAGCGATGGACACGACGGAAGCAGCAGACGTTGAAGGTTTGGCAGCGGGGGTGGCATCCTTCTTTCTCTCACTGCGTGGGCTGTCAAGGGAGAGCTCTACTGTGGCGTCTGGACGAGACAATCGACAGCACTAATTGTAGTATTTTTTATCAAAATGACATTTCCTCCATGTACAACTTTGCAGGTTCTGAATGACTATGAAAGCTGCTTTGCTTCTTTTACACTTGAAAAGTGGAGGACTCACCTGCAAATATGTCTGCGTTTTCTTCTGCATAGACTCCATTAGTCGTGGTGTTTACGAGGGAGGTGTTGCTGGGGGTCTTGGCTACAGCTTCTTCTGTGAAGATGTCGCCGTGGCTGCTCTGCAGCAGCGGCCCATCCACTTTGCCGTCTCCCCTGCTTACAGCCTTGGGAGTGAGAGGTTTGTCCCTCGTGGGAATCTTGGCACCGAGCGGCTCTGCAAACAAATCGTCATCCGGCTCACTAAAAAGGCTCTTCTGCGGCTGCTTGGCGGGTTTCGTCTGCCGCGGCTCGGCGAACAGGTCGCTGCCCTCATCGTCAAACAGGTCGGCGGTGGCAGGGGTGCTTTGCTTCTGGCCCACAGCGGGCATCGGGTCTCCGAGGAATTCTAGCAAAGGGTCCACTATTTTGCCAGGTGACTGTGATGTGGCATTCGCTGATGAATTCCCGCTGATGTCTAAAAGCGGCGCCGTTTCTTCAACTTTCTGTTTTGTGTCACCAGCTAGATCCAATATCAACTCACTTTCACCTGCCATGGCCTCCACTTCCTCTTCTGCTACTTCCTGCTGCGGCGCTTCATTTTCACTTCCCAGTATGTCAACAAAGTCATCGTTGAGAGGGATTTCACAGGCGGTTTCCTCATCATCCGTTGCCATGCTGCCAGAACCGGCAGAGTCGCCCGGACTCAGCAGGTTGCTGGTGAGATCCACAAACTCGTCAGAGGGCTCGCTCGCCGTTTTGGATCCCGATTGGCTGCTGATGGGATCACTGGTGACGATGTCGCTGGGAGGTGTCAGCATGTCATCACCGAGCTGGGTGCCAGATGGCAGCGTAACATCTATCTCACCGAGTGAGGCGTTGCTCTGGAATGAAGGAAGAGACATGAGCATGTGCTCAGGTGGAATATTCATTTTTTATTGCACCTTTTACACTCTTTTAGCTTTTCTGCTAAGGATTAGTGCACCTTTTACACTCTTTTAGCTTTTCTACTAAGGATCAGTGCACCTTTTACACTCTTTTAGCTTTCGTACTAAGGATCAGTGCACCTTTTACACTCTTTTAGCTCTCGTACTAAGGATCAGTGCACCTTTCACACTCTTTTAGCTTTTCTACTAAGGATCAGTGCACCTTTTACACTCTTTTAGCTTTCGTACTAACGATCAGTGTTTGTTCACGCCTGTCTCTGGCAGAGTATGCCCTTCATCAACTTTTTACACATTCCCTTGCACTAGTCCAATGTAATAAATGCCATATATCACATGCAATAACATAAAGGACTGCCATTTGAGCTACAGTACTAACATTACACTCACAGTATCATTTCAAGATGTGCAGCCAGCCCTGCTTTTTAACAATGTGATGGGTGTAACCACAGGACATACTCATAGCTCAGAGCAGCATCATGGCATGAGGAAGGTGTTTTTATGATGTCACAAAAAGCCACAACTTCAAAAGCATTTCTTAATATGATACTTTTGTCATGTTTGGGGCTCTCGGGACACTTACTGTTTTAGCATTTGTGTCAGTTGTGCATAATAAGGGGACTTTAATCAAGTCTATTGAGGCACAGTAGGGTGCACTACATGGCTGAAACCACTAGAGGAGCAGTCTCAACCAGTTTGCTGTCTAAAGAAGGACGACGTGACGTCAGTTATGGGAGATGAGCTTTGTTATACGTCTGTAAACCTAAATAATTACTTGTACTTATTGGGTTGCGGTCAATGATAAAAGCAAAGCAGGTCTCCTCCTGCTCTTGAGTTTTAAATAAAGGCAGGCTGGCACATTTAAGAGTAAAACCTGCTGAGTCTGCGTTTCCTGTGTGGAGATTTCTTCCCATAAATGCAAAAGACAGCAACTTTTTTTTCCCTTTTGAACTTTGACTACGGGGAAAACATCCGGGTTCTAACCACGTGACCCGAGTCCCACTCACATGACAGGAGGCCACTTTTTTTTAATCCTCATTCAATTACAACAGTTTACAAAGAGTGTATTTTTAACCCCCATTAACAAACAACCGTGTTTTCGTATGTTTGCCGATTAAATCGCAGCTTGTTTACTTTAAAGACAAACCAGTTTGTTTGCAAGCCTGTCAAAAGATCATTTGCAGGCAGTTAAAAAGCGTCAGTTAGTTTGCATGGAAAAGAAGCACATTGTTGCCCTAAAATGGAAGTAAATGTCAGCACAAAGTACTATCTAACATTCGGCACTTCTTAGATAAACTTTTAACGATTGGGGTGTTTGGGTAAACTTTAAAAAAAAACAAAAAAACATGAGTACAACATCAGGCGACTGCAGCCAAGTGAATGCTATAGCTAGCTGTCAGTGAGAGTTAGCCAAGGGAGGACGACCACAGAAGCGGGCGATAAGAAGTTTGGGACCCACCATACTCATGAAGAGGTCATCCCCGTCGTCTTCATCGCTGCCTCGGCCTTCGACGTCTCCAGAATCCAGCACGTCTTGGTCCTCCGAGTCGGGGAACGGAGGAGGACTGCGCTCCGAGCTGGTCGCCATCTTCAAATTGGCTTTAAAAAACTTGAAAGAGCAGAGAAGCTGGCGGATGGCTTCAGACAGACAGAGTCCCTCTGCTTTTGTGGCTGCTAATGTTTCCTCCGCTGCCCATGCGAGGACACAACACGGCTGAGTAAAGTCAGTGAACTCGCCTCGGGACGGTGGAAGTGCTCCTAAAGTGACAGGGAAGTCGGCTGTGGATGAGAGGAGGCGGAGGAGGGGGGCGCAACGCAAGAAAACGCTGCTGTCACTTTTCACTTCCTGGTTAGCTTAGCTCACCCGTGTTAGCCTGTTAGCCACCTCGCTCGTTAGCCTATAAGTAACGTCACCTAGCATTGAGCGTGTTAGCGCAACAACCATCTAGCTAGTTCGCTTAGCGGTTCGACTGTCAGAATGAAGCCCGGAAAGGGATACATAAGAGCAACTTATCTGACCGCATGAGTGGAGCGTTTCTGTGGGGGGATGCGTGGTTTAAAATCTACTGGAGATGAAGAGCCTCTTCTCAAGGGGGGAAACCGACTTCCCAACGACATCGACTCGGATGAAGGTAAAGCTGAGCTCCCTCATACTTGGTTTTCATTATCTCATTTTGTACTTTATTTCCAACCACGCACACTTTATCTAATTAAACACTATCTAACGCAGGTTTTAGTTCATTTACCTTTTATTTTAAGGCTGTTCAAACACAGTGTCAACAAAAGAACAAGTTAACTTAGCGTTCAATGATGTTGACTGGCTGTCTTTACTAATATTAGCAACTCGTATTTGAGAATTGAAAAATAAATATTTTCTTCAATTGTAATTTTCTTAAAAGCAATGTTAAAATCTCGTTTTTGTCTCATGTATCGTCTGGTGAACTTAGTATCTCGTGATAACCCTACATAGAGCAATTAGTGTCAGGTCATTAGAGATATTTACCATTGAATAACGATGGAATGATCTAGAAAGACTGAAGGCTACAGAAGCGTTCTTATCAGTGACTGTTTAGTATAGATAACAATATCAGGGTTCTTCTGATGCCCAAAAAAAAAACCACTGGTGTGGTCGGTCATTTAAAACCAATTTTTAAAACATAATTTATTTGTTCATTTTTTTTATTAAGGTGTTTTTTTAATTGTAATTTTATTTGTAATTCTTTTCTTTTAGGGGAGACTTTATATGAGAGGAGTGCATCAAAAGAGGCGGAGGACACACGGACAAGAATAACATATGAAGAGGCGGTCGATGCAGCAGGTCTTTGAAAGCCCCACACGTGAAATGATGTTGTAGTAGTAATAATAATACTAATAATAATAATAATGTTTGGTTTCCAGGCTTTGGTTTGTTCCACTGGCTGCTGCTCTTGGTGTGCGGCTGGGCCAACGCCAGTGATGCCGTGGAGATTGTCTGCGTGTCCTTCCTGCTACCCACCGCACGTTGCGATCTCCTGCTCAGCTCCTCCGACATGGGCCTGCTCACTGCCAGCATTTTCCTCGGTCAGTCGCGTGCTTTCACCTCTCCCACTTGTCTCAACGAAGCGCATTCAACAAACACAACATGACCTTATTTAACAGGCATGATGGTGGGCGGCTACATGTGGGGCTACCTGGCCGACCAGAAGGGGCGTCGTAGTGTCCTGGTGGTGTCCCTGGGCGTGAATGGTGTGTTTGGAGCTCTGGCCAGCGCGGCGCCCTGGTTCTGGCTCTTCCTGCTGCTTAGGTTCATCAGCGGTGTGGGGTGAGGACATTTGTTGTGATGTGTGCTGTTACTGCGCTTGGAGGATTACGATACACTTTGTAATAAAAGTGATTTCACTGCCCTTCTTCAGAGTGGGCGGGTCAATTCCAGTCATCTTCTCCTACTTCTCTGAGTTCATGCCTCGACTGAGACGAGGTGCCATGATCAGTGCGCTGGCCACCTTCTGGATGGCAGGGAACATTCTAGCTGCAGGTGACGGCAAACCACACTACTTTTTGAAATCAAGTCAAGTCAACATTTGCATTTTTTTTGTGCACAGGCCTGGCCTGGTTGGTAATCCCCAGAACCTGGGCACATTTTGTCATGGGCCAACTGGACTTCAAGAGCTGGCGGGTGTTTGTGGTGTTGTGCTCCATCCCAAGCCTCACATCAGCGCTCATCTTCAGGCTTCTCATGCCCGAAAGCCCCAAGTTCCTCATGGAGGTATCGGCAAAGTGCGGCTGTGGCACGTTTTGTCCACTAAGATGCTGTTTGAGGCTATTTAAAAGTCAGATCACATTTCTATTTACATAGAAATATATATATATGTATATGTTAAGGCTGTCAAAAATAATGTGTTAACGGAGGTAATTTATTTAATTAATTACTTTAAAATGTTAGTGTAATTAACACATGCGTACCAGAGCAAGCATGTCCCCACACAGTCAGACAGTGGCTTGCCCCCCCCCCCCCCCCCCCCCCCCCCAAAAAAAAATATTATATGCTGACACCACAGTGCTGCGTCATGGTTCATTAGCATATTAACAGTGATTGGATGTTTACTGAGCGGAGGGAGGGGCGATCCCAGCTGTGAAGATACTGAAGGAATAGAGAAAGCGACCCGTTGGACAACTACTGGGAATAATCAACAACTAGATGGATGGATAAAACAGAGTTTAATATAAGACTGGAAATAGCTGTTTTTCCACAGTGGGAGCACAGAGGGGAGACTGCATGTAAACAGACTGCCAGGAGTTGAGTCCTCAGGTGGGACACCCAAGTTGGCCAGGTCTCAGGGTAGAAGCCTGACAAATTACAATCCACTTCTCCAGGTCGAGGGCTGGACACACGCCTAACAACACATGCCATGTGGAAGACACTCTCGTAAGAAAAAACATATGTTGGCACATGATGTGGATGCATAATGCCCCATTCAAATTTCTGACTGCCCTCCCATATCTGCATGCCTTGAACCAGCCCTGTTGGGATGTCCAATTTGCTACATTTAAGAAAATACACCTAGTGGATCAATCAAGTCTGTCTAAGTCTTAAATTATGTGATGTCTTTGAAAGCAACCCCTCATTGCTTTTAATAACATGCTTTAAAGTGTGGCTCACATGTTCTACGCTACATTGGCTCCCCGTCTGCTTCAGGATCGATTTTAAGATTCTTTTACTGGTTTTTAAATGTCTTAACGGCCTTGCACCTTCTTATTTATCTGATCTGCTTTTACCATATCAACCCCCGCGGACCCTGCGGTCCTCCGGCACTGGCCTTTTAACAATACCAAAAAAAAACCCACGGTGAGGCAGCATTTAGCCACTATGGCCCCCACCTGTGGAACAGCCTGCCGGAGAGCTTCAGGACTGCGGAGACTGTTGATATTTTAAAAAAAGATTAAAGACACACCTTTTTAATCAGGCTTTTAACTCATATTTTTAAACTTTTCTTATGTTTTTATCTTTTTAGTCCTATTTTATGCTTTTAGTCTTTAGCTTTTAACTCCAGTATTTCCTCGGGGGGGGGGCTGGGGGCTGTGTCTGGTCTGCTGAGGGGGTGCCATCCTTGGGTCCCTTCGACCCGGCCGGCTGGGGGTTCCTCCCTTTAATGTGGGGGTCCGCCCGTCTGTCGGAGTCGGGGGGTCCAAGTGCTGGTCCCCCGATGGCACGGCCTGCAGCTCCTCCCAGTGTGGACGGCCCCAAAGGTGGCGTTTCCTGGCGGTTCCTTTTGTTTCTTTGTTTTTCCTTTTAATTGTGGTAATTGTTTTTAATTCTGTAAAGCACTTTGTGTTGCATGTCTTTCCAGGAAAAGTGCTATACAAATAAAGTTGATTTTGATTTTTTTTTTCTGTTACGATTAAAAACTAGTGTTGAACCAGGGGTTGGCAACCTTTACGATGAAAAGAGTCATTTTACCACCTTGCCCACTAAAGAAAAATAGTCTGGAGCCGCAAAACATACGTATAAAACAATGTCTTATAAACTCTAACAATAGAAAACAACAAATAGAAGTGCAGTGAGTATGCATGTGTAACGGATGAGTAAATATCTTGGTTAAACCTCACTACCTGACGCCTGAACGAATGTGCAGCACAGCCAATTGACAGAACTCAGCCAGGATGCATTCATGGTCTCACATAAAGTTGGATTTTTTTTATACTCATTACAAGTATGTGCATTTTCCCCACTTGGTATTAAAAAAATATTTGAGCATTGCAAAAGGAGCCACAAAAAAGATGCTGAAGACCCATTTGCAGCTCTGGAGCTGTGCATTGCTGACCCCTGGTATATACAGTATGATAGCAGGAGCATGCCAGCAATGGTGATGTGCTGCAGGAAAGGAGGAGGAATGACACGAGTGTGTCACCGTGTTACGTACATTATTGTTCCCTACGCATGTGTTCCAAACCGTGACCCCTGTATTTTAATGCGTTGTTATGAATACACGTCTAGTAATGAAGGACATGTTGTGAAATACCTTTACCCTTTGTGATGTAATTTTTTAGATGAGATAAAATCTACTTTTTACAGCATACTGTTTTTTTTTCTGGCCACAGCACTTTGTCTGATGGGAGGCCGGAAAATGGCATAAAATGTCCCTATTTTGTGTGTGTCTCGGCAGGCTGGCCGAGAGAGCGAGGCAATCCACGTCTTCCGCTTGATGTTTGAGCTGAACACTCGTGGCAAAGGAGCGTCTTACCCGGTAAGAAACGTTCATGGTGTTGTACAGGAAGTAAGTGGATGTGATGTGTGTGTTTGAGACACTTTTGCGTTGCCGTTTTGAAGGATGTTAGTTTGCACGTGAGCGTCCCGCAAAGAGCGTATCAGACCCAGACTGGACTATCACGCGGAGGTCGACTCGTCAGCGTTGTGAAAAAGGTGAGCGAGAAGCAACATCATCCCTCTCCTGCGCTAAACAGCCATGATTTCCATGTCATTGGATGTCGTGCTGTCACAGGGTCTGATGCCGCTCAAGCAGATGTTTGAAGGCACGCTCAAGTGCAGAAGCTTGGCCCTGCTCGTCATCTTCTACTGCATCTCCTTTGGGTAAGAAGGCCTTCATGAAGCTGCCGTGCGCTGGAATGGAGAGGAGATTTCAAGTCTGTGTTTGTAGCTTCTACGGGCTGTGGATGTGGTTCCCAGAGCTCTTCGCCAGACTGGAAGCCGGCGGATCGCCTTGCGCCAACATGTCCTCCCCATCTGAGCACAAGAACCAAAGCTGCTATCCTGTCAAGACCGTCGGTGCGTAACATTTCATGTCCTCCATCTAGACCAGGGGTCTCAAACTCAATTTACTTGGGGGCCACTGGAGCTCAAGTCTGGGTGAGACTGGCCGCATCAGGTTTTCCAAAAAAAAAAAAAAAACACATTTATTAAAAACAAAAACAATTAAAAAACTTTGCTTCCAATTTTCTACACGAAAAGCTCTGATAAAACATTCCACTGTTCTCAAATATCTTTTTATTTTTCTACACAAAATAAGATGAAAAATAAATAAACAAATCAAGAATAAAGAAAATCAATCAGTAATAAATAAATATAATAATAATAATAATAAAAACTTAAGAAACCACATATAGTTGGTGGGTAGACAATTTTTTTTTTCAGATTAAAATGAACAAAGCATTATTAGAGCCCTGTAGACATGACAAAACACGACTATAGTCACATTTATACTCTTTTTATTTACAACATATTGCGCAACTGCAGGGTCTTGAGACACATGCTAACTCGCAAACTAGAGAGCTAGCGACCTAAACGGTAGCCTTAAGTTATTTCCTTTAAACTTAAATAGCCAAAAATGTACCACTTCCACACGGATAGGGAGAATAACTATTAGTTATTTATTTAACATGAACATTAATCAAACGTAATAATTTTTTCTGGGTACATGATACCATACAGCATCCATATCAAATTTGCGTGGGCCGAACTAACATTAAACTTTCATATCAAGGCGGGGGCCTCAAACTAGTGTCCTGCGGGCCACATTTGGCCCACGGGCCGCGTGTTTGAGACCCCTGATCTAGACAAAGCACATGGAAGCACACGCTCTCTTGACCAGTATCCAAGCTTATTCAACCAAAGGCGCCAGACTGACAAATGTGAGGATGTGGGAGATGGCTAAAAAACATACCGTACTTGTTGTGACATAGCTGGCAAAGCGTGTTTGAGCATACTTTTCCTATCATTTTTATTTTTTCTTCTTACAGTACGCCATGTTGCTCCTATTTTCCTGCTATTTTAGTGTAATTTTATTTTTAGAATGTGCCAATAGCCAGTAAAAAAATTAATTGCAGGACAAGCTAAAAAAAAGATTGTGTTTAAATACAAAACTTTAGATATGTAGATTTATTTAAAAAAAAAAATGTAATATTAATTACCATTTTTGTTGACTAGAAAGCCTTTATTCTTGTGTGTAGAATGCTATATTTTATTCTAATATTAGTGTTTCCTCATGCCTATCAAAGATGTTCTCCGCATACAATGCTCACTTGTGTGTGCTTTTATGTTTCGACAGTATACGAGGAGGGCTTCTTCATCGCGGCATCCAACCTTCCAGGCAACATCTTCACAATCTTGGTGATGGACAGCATCGGAGGGAAGGTGCTGCTCTGTGAGTAAAACCAACCTTCATCATCATCATAATCATCATCCTCCTCATCATGAGATGCTTTGTTACGTTGTGGTGGTGCGTGTCTTTGCAGCTGGCAGCCTGCTGGCGTCCAGTCTCAGTGTCTTCTTCATCTACATCGTCCACACCAAAGTCCAAAGTCTGTTTCTGTCCTGCTTGTTCAGCGGCGTGTCAGTCATCGCTTGGAACGCTCTGGACGTGTTGGGGACCGAGCTCTACCCTACACAACTACGGTAAAAAAAATGCTTTTTATGTTAAGAGTAAGTTCTATGTATTCACTTCAGGAAGGGTCAATTAAGCATGTCTGTGCAAGAACCCTCATCATTTTCCCACAATATGGTTTTGTGCCCCCCCCACACAGCTCGTCTGCGCTCGGCGTCTTCACAGGGGTTGGCCGTGTGGCGGCCATCACGGCCAACATGGTCTTCGGCAGGTTGGTGGACAGCGAGTGCGCTGTGCCCATTCTGCTGGTGTCAGCGATGCTGCTGTGCGGCGGTCTGACAGCATTTTTCCTGCCGCACAGCAAGCAGACAGCACTCACCTAACCTTTAACCCCTCCCGGGAACTCTCCTCAACGGGAAAAACCAGTGCCTTTTGTCTTCAGACGAAAACCCAACAGCTAGTGATTTTTATTAATGGTATCTATACAGATTTTATATTATTGTTTTATTTGCAACATTTAGTACAACCAATAAGAATTATGGAATGTTATATTATGCTGACAATCCTGACGTAACACCAGGAATGACCTGTGAGTGGCACTGTTCTGCACAAAGCTGCAAAGTAAAAGCTCTGTTAGCTTCTCTGCTATCTCCTTCGCGGTGACGGTTTCTATCGTGTTCAGCTTAGTTGGACACATTACATAAACAATCGTTTCTTTGTCACTCATAAAAGAAGTTGGTCTTCTATTAATGAAGTCCGTCACTCTGTGTAGCAATAGCAAGTCGCTATTATCGTTTGTTTTACTTCCGCTTTCTTCAAGCAGTTCGCTTCCTGATTGGCCATCTCGTTTCTTAGGGGAGGACGCTTTGACGTCACGTGTATACCCTTTACGGTCACAAGAGGGCGCATTTTCATAATTCCTTTTAGATTCATTTATATGGCTTTTCTGATCTTGTCATTAAAATTATTTGTGCTAAGGATTGATTGGCAAGATGTTTTTTGTAGTAAATTGTTTGTAGAATTGCATATGCTTTTGTTTGTGCTATTACAAAGAAAACCTCTCAATACCTCAACAAGCAGCACACAGTTCCCATGATCACCACTGAAATACTGTTCTAATACATGCAAAAAATGACAATACAGTTGAGCCAAAGTTGTTTCTTCGTTTTTATCTGCTTTGGTAAAAACCTCTGTGACATTCACCAACATTATAAGCAAATAAATATACTCCTTGCCATGTGAAGCGTCAGAAAAAACAGGAAATGGATTACATCATAACATACTGTACTCATTAAATTGAATGGAAATTGTAAAAAGAAAATTACTAATTTGTAGAAACTACAAAACAATAATAGCTAGCTTTTATTAACTAAATATTTAAATGTTAATAAATAAGTTAGATGTATATAGCTTCTTACATTTTAAGGCCCAAAGTAAAAGTTTGTGTTTAAAAAAGGATCACATAACTGGTTATATTCTATATATACACACCACACCCAAACAGTAGCACTGTCACACAAACATTTAATGTTTGGGATGAAATTGTCATGCTACATTCTATTAGCTACCTTTTTATAAACATCTAGAACGTAAAAATAAATACGATACTTACACGAGGTGTCGTTCTGAAGGCTGGCTCCAGGGGGCGACAAAGTTGTAGTCAGTCTTACTTCACAAAAGATGAGACGTTCTGTCTGATTGTCACCATAAAAACACTTTCAACCATTTCAGAAAATTCCTTGCAGGTGGATAGAGAGTGGAAAAGAGTGGTTGGGATCAGCGTGGGTTTGCTACAGCGCGTCACTGCGTCAACGCCAGCAGGATGTCCTTGACCAGCATGGTGCCGATGACCATTTTCTCGCAGTTGACAGTCAGCTGGGCGCCGCCCTCTTCCTTGGTCGCCACGGTGACCAGCACCAGGCTGCCGCTGGTCACCGCCCTGCCAGCAAACCTGTGTACAGGTGGAGGAGGAAGAGGAAGAGGACTGAAGTCAAAGCATTCGAGGAGTGAAGACGAAAGCAGCAGAGTGAAAGAAGGTGACAGGTGTTAAAAATTAACTTTATTGATAAAAAAATACTGCATGAATGACAGAAATGACTGCATGATATCTCAACGTGTTATTACTGTAATTTTAGCTACATAGCTAATTTTAGCATGATATCTCAACGTGTTATTACTGTAATTTTAGCTAGATAGCTAATTAACTTTATTGATAAAAAATACTGTATGAATGACAGAAATGACTGCACGATATCTCAACGTGTTATTACTGTCATTTTAGCTACATGGCTAATTTTAGCTAATTTTAGCATGATATCTCAACGTGTTATTACTGTCATTTTAGCTAGATAGCCAATTAACTTTGTTGATAAAAATACTGCATGAATGACAGAAATGACTGCATGATATCTCAACGTGTTATTACTGTCATTTTAGCTACATGACTAATTTTAGCATGATATCTCAACGTGTTATTACTGTAAATTTAGCTAGATAGCTAATTAACTTTATTGATAAAAAATACTGTATGAATGACAGAAATGACTGCACGATATCTCAACGTGTTATTACTGTCATTTTAGCTACATGACTAATTTTAGCTAATTTTAGCATGATATCTCAACGTGTTATTACTGTAAATTTAGCTATATAGCTAATTAACTTTATTGATAAAAAATACTGCATGAATGACAGAAATGACTGCATGATATCTCAACGTGTTATTACTGTCATTTTAGCTACATAGCTAATTTTAGCATGATATCTCAACGTGTTATTACTGTAATTTTAGCTAGATAGCTAATTAACTTTATTGATAAAAAATACTGCATGAATGACAGAAATGACTGCGTGATCTCAACGTTTTATTACTGTCATTTTAGCTACAAGGCTAATTTTAGCATGATATCTCAACGTGTTATTACTGTAATGTTAGCTAGATAGCTAAATTTAGCGCAATGACAACATAATTCCACGAGGTGTCAGTATTGCTCCCCTGACATTTCTAACACATGCTGTACAAAACACCAACTATTCATGGTGTATAAACGCTTTTATATTTGTACTTCCTACGAGGAGAAAGGCTTTAAAATGAGGCAAATATTGAAAGTCAACTTGGGAACTGATGATGTTCCACTTAGGAGGTTCTACTGTGTGTTTTTACCTGCACTCTTTGTCCGACCCACAGGGGACTCTGCTGAGGTTGGCGGCGGCCGTCACTCTCTGGACGATGGTGTGCTCGTTCCGGCATTTTCCGTCCAGAGTTAGCTTCTCCGTGATTTCATTCATGCCCATCAGCTGACCTGGAGGAGGAAGTGGAGTAGCGGGTCATCAACCAGCGCTTGATGAGAGACAATCAGACAAACGCAGGATGAGCAAAGGTGGGTGAGCGCACAGGAAGTGTCTGCTGTCATGGTCTTCCGCTGCAGTGGTGGATGCAGGAGGTGCTTGGCAGGTAAGGGCGTGCCCCTCTCAGTGGAGAATGTGTGAGTGACTACACATCAGAAGAAGTTGCAAGATGCTAATTTGTCACTTAACAGTGGATTTAAGATTGAAATTTTACAATGGTTTTTAACAATGGTAGTAATGAAAGAATTTATATTTACACTTTTGCACTTTATAGCAACTTGTGCTGATGTGGCTTGACGATAGGAAGGGTGGGGGGGTAATAGCGTGAGGCTCTTGTAGGTAGAGGTGGGGGGGGGGGCAACAAGTAAAAGACATAGTAGTCCACTTACCTAGACGCTGTAAAAGCGTCTCTATTGGGGACAGTGCAGAGGGGACACATGTTTGTAAAGTCACTCACACACTTTAGTTAGTCAGGGTGCAGCATGCTGGAGCACTAAATACCACTAACACACATTTCCATTACTCCTATGACCCATCATCATTGTCAGCACACTCACCTTGCTCCTTTTTAAACTCGTTCTCTGTCATAAAAACTGGTTTCATCAGCTCTCCAATGGGCGGCTGAATGGACACAAAGAACTTCCTGGTGTGAGTGCTGCAAAAGTAAACAGCCGGGGGGTATTATTTGGTTTATTTCTCATAAACCAGGACATATAATACTGTTAGAACATCATTAAAAAGTCAATTTTGTTTAATAAAGCACCTTTAACTATACGGTAATCCCTCGTTTATTGCTGTTAATTGGTTCCAGACCTAGCGTGATAAGTGACTTTGGAATATTTTCATAATTAGAGCATAGAAAATCTGCTTACAGCCTTCTAAATACTGTTTAACATCATCAGAGCCCTCTAGACATGAAATAGCACCCCTATAGTCCAATGGAAACTCCTATTACCCAATATAGTAGACATTCATTTTCTATCGCTTATCCTCACGAGGGGTGCTGGAGTCAATGCCAGCTGTCTTTGGGTGAGAGGCGTGTTACACCCTGGACTGGTCGCCGGCCAATCACAGGGCACATATAGACAAACAACCATTCACACTCACATTCATACCTATGGACAATTCGGAGTCGCCAATTAACCTAGCATGTTTTTGGAATGTGGGAGGAAACCGGAGTACCTGGAGAAAACCCACGCATTCGCGGGGAGAACATGCTAACTCTAGCCGAGGGTGGAATCGAACTCGGGTCTCCTGGCTGTGTGGCCTGCGTGCTAACCACTCGACTAACATGCAGCCTGAAAATGATATAATAATGACATAATAATAATAAATAGACATAGTCTAGACTCACATACAGCATTAGAGGAATTGCTTGCTGTTTCATTGACTTCCTGTTCTTTACAGCACTTCCTGCAGTGGCTATTGTCTCATCAATGTAACAGTGTATAATCCAGTATATGGCCAGTGTATAATCTTACATATCATCTTTTAATGTGTTTTCTGAATGTCTTATATTGGTAATTTACTTCATTTCGCCATCTTTATGCTTCAAAATGCTTAATTAAGCCAAAAGTATGTAAAATGTGTTTAAATACTGATATTTTTGGCCAAATACTAGGTTGTATTCAATCATGAAACAGCATCCATGCATTTATTTTCTATACCGCCTATCACCACTAGGGTCACCGGCATGCTGGAGCCTATCCCAGCTGTCTTTTTTTGTAAAACTGTGATAGCATGAAGCTGCAAAATTGTAATGACAAAGTAGCGAGGGATTACTGTATTGCCTTACGGAGTAGCCAGGAGCATAACTCAACTGCCAAGAGTCTTACCACAGCTGGAAGTTTGCCGCTTGTGTGGAGTCGCAGAAGTCGATGCCCATCACGGCTGTCGCCGACTCCCCCGGAGGCAGCAGGTCTGTGGGCAAGCACGGAAGGATGTTTAAAAAGGGAATCGAAAAAACAGCCCAACGTTTTGTCTCCACTCACCGATCTCTGGGAACTCTTTGACCCTCATCCCGGACTGCAGTTTCACGTCCTCGATGTGCAGGTTCTTGGCATCGGCGGTGGCGCTGTTGCTGAACTGCATCTGCACCGCCACCATGTTGGCGTCGGCGCCGAAGGGCTGCCGGCTGAAGCAGTACTCCACCGACAGTCCCTCCCCCGTGATGCGGTGCAGCAGCTCGTAGCTCTTCTGGGCGCTGCAGGGTGAGATGGCCTGCGAGAGGAGGAGTCATCAACTACTTCCTTCCATCAATAACAATACAATAACAAAAGTGTGTACACTGACTGGAATTCATCCTCAATGGGTGTGCTGACCTTTTTCAGTCCATAGTAAATCTACACTGCTATACAAGCTGTACATTAACTCCTCTAAGTATACATATTCTTCCTTGATACACTGTATTACCATGGGCGAGAGAACGCTGTCGGACAAAGACAAGCCCTCCAGGTCGGTCACCAGGCTGTTGGATAGAAAGGAGCTGACGGGTGTCACTTGAGGCGAAGGCGCAGGTTCAACTGAGAAGAGACAGACTTGTCATGTGAGCAGAAGTCAAACTTATTCCCTGCCTTGTTGCTGCCATGGCAACCAGTAGAGTACATTCAATAAACAAGTGTGGTGGATGGGAAAAAAAAAAGGAGAAGCTTACAATCGTCAAGGTCGAGTAGCGACATTTCTTTCTTGCTGTCTTTTTTGACGGGCTTGGGAGGAGCTTTGGACTCGGCCGTCTGCATGAAGAGCAAAGATGACTCCGTCACAGTCCAGGACATATCCCACAAGAGCCGAGTCCATACCTTTTTCTTCTTTCTGGCCTCCACCTCTGACTCTGAGTCTTCAGATTCCGATTGGCTGCTCTCAGAATCACTTTCATCATCTTCGTCCGATTCCGACTCGGAATCGCTTTTGCGTTGCTTGCTCTTCCTCACACGTGTCCTCTCTTCCTCCTCACTGCTCATAATGTTCACGTTCATGTCATTAGAATTTGGGTGGGTGATGATGAAACATTAAAGCGTCTACCTTTCACTTTCTTGCACCGGCTTCTTGAATTCTATTTTCTTCTTCTTCTCTTTGTTGTCTTCTTCTTCCTCAGACTCGGAAGCTTCTTCGCTCTCCTCACTCTCTGATCCTGAGCCACTTTCTCCACTCCTGCTGCCGCTCTCTGAGCCACTGGAGGAGTACGACTCTGGACAGTAGAGAAAGGACCAATCAGAAGAGGCTAAACAGCTAGGTGGTGTGGCTTGGAAGTGGCTAAAGCGAAACACCACTGCAAGCTTGGGAATGTCGCCTAAGTCTGGCTGAAATGATGTACTGTGCTTCTACACTGAGACACGACGCACAAATTCTCACAAACCTTTCCCCAAACTCACCACTGTCGGCAGACTCGGTCGGGCCAGATTCGCCCTCGGAGTCCGAGTAGAACGGCTTCTCCACTTTCTTCTCCTTCCTCTTCTCCCGGCTGCTGCACTTGGTCCACTCGGGCACCTGGAGGGCCGAAAGGTGAGCATCAGGCCAGGGCGACAAAGCTCCGAGACAGGAGCAGCAAACGTGGGCTGGCAACAGCAGCAGCACGGCCATGGAGGGCAGACAGATGAAGCCAGCTGTCCCGCCTGCTGCAGCGAAGTCTAGTCGGGCAACAAAGACGGCCCTGATAACAAATGTCGGTCAAGATGGATGCAAGCACCAGGTGATGGCTTCATGGCCAGTTGCGGAGATGGGTGTTTTTACATTCCATTAAGAGAAGTGATGTCTTTACTTAAAGAGACCCTCTTTGTGCGATCACACTACAGTCAGCTAATGAGAGCGGACAAAACACATTAAAGCGTCTCCCTAAGAGGGCCTTCTACAAAAGAATCACTTCTTTAATGGCAGAGGAGAATGAGGGAGGCGGGAGGAGGGCGTTGTGTTGGAGGTGGCGTTCAGCTGAGCTAAGCACAGAACAGCGACTAGATCAGGCCAAGGTGGAGCAGGACGGGGGAGCGGGTGGGTGGGTGTGTGTGTGTGGGGGGTGGGGGCTTCAGAAGCACTGGGGTGGGGTTGCCGCTAAAATGGTTGGCTGTGGCGCTAACTGACTCACGCTGGTCAATGTTGTGACTCGTTCAAGCAGCGTAAATACCTGGCGGACGTGGGGGGAAGAAAAGAAAGATGGGGATGGAGGTGAGATGGAGGGAAGATTCAAGAGAAGAAAACAAAAAAAGAAAAACATCAGGAGATGTAACGAGACAAGCAAAGGAAGGTTTCTGGGTCTAGAAAGGGGGGGGGGGGATCGTGACAACAGTTCAGATACAGAGACAAGAGCTGCAAATGATTAACTATTTCCCCTCCATTTCACAACAAAAGCACAGTGGAAAAGTGGTTATTTTAAAAAGGCACCACAGCAATCTTTACCAACGGGGTCGGAACTTTGGAACTACACATGCAGACACAAAAATAACTCAATTCCCACCACATTTGTGACGGTTTCACAAATGCAAATTTCATGCAAAATTAATTTGATGCAAATGAGGAAAATATTGGAGGTTCTTTGTTGACTCCGCTGCTCTCTAATCTTGTCGTTTTTCCTCGCCTCTGTCGCCAAGGTGCTGGCTCATGTAAGGTTTCTGTAACTACTCTGACATGTGAGGAGCATGGTTTCTGTGTAGAAAGTCCCATAACATTGGTTGTGATCTTTAGCCAAACATAATGATTTTACTTCCTGTCGTATTTTGATGGGCATTTCCTTATGTCCGTACGGTTCCTTGGTGGTGTTCTATCATATGCAACATAACTATCATAAGCCTGTCAGTGAAAGACTGTGAAAGGAAAGACAGAGCAAACAACCACCACACTCCCAAACCTAAGGGAGAGCACCTCTCGCCAGTCTCCCAGCAATCCGATTCGCCCCTCGCCGGTAGATATGATTTCCTCTGTCTGCGTGGGAGGTTAAGACATCCTGTCAGAAAATCCCGCTAGCCAGATTTCTTTGATAGGTTCAAAGGTTTCCCAACAACAACCTTCTCTTGAGATTCATGTCTTATATTCTGCATGGTTAAAAGAAACATAACTACACAAATCAAAGTTTGACCTTGTCCCCTAAATTCAAAATCAAGTCTTGATTTTGACATAGGAAGTTCTGCTCAAGTTTTGATTTGAGTAAAAAAAAACAACACATCATCAATTATGAGGAACCAATGGCACATGGACAGTCAGGAGTCTGATCATGGACACTAATCTCCGTCATCTACAAAGAATATAATAAGTTCAATGGAACCTACTTTTCTTGAAAAATGTACACGAGAAGTCAAACAAAGAAGTAAACCAGCGTCATGAACAGGTTGTGTTGGATTTTGAAGGTTTGACTATTTCTAGAAAAACAACCCTCGGGTCATCTTCAGCATACTTTATAGACGGTGCCTGACTCCATGTCCTCTCCGATGTGCTACTGGCTCAAATATGGGTGACAAGACAGCAGGGGGTGGTGGGGAGAGGCGAGTGAGCTGCTGCACAACAGAAGTAATTGCAGCAGAGAGGACTTTCTTTGTCTGGTTATCACTCCCCCCAAAAAATAGACAACATCTGCTTTGTGAGGCCTCCTCCTCCATGGATCAGCAGATGGGAGCAAAGTAAAGAGGGTACACATGAGCGGTGAGTGAGTGGATGATTTCGAACGTAAAGGCCTGCTGTTTGAGCCATCTGGAGCAGGAGCTACACTCGCTCCCCTCCGACCGTCAGTGTGACTCTGTATGTTACTGTTGCCACTGCACGCACAGACTCCTTCACCTCCACGTTGCGCACGGAGGGGTCTGGGGCAGCTTCAGGCCAATCAGGCAACTCCTGGTAGCCCCCGGCTTTGGCGTTCAGCAGGTGGGACAATGAACCCAACTGGAAGTGGTCTCGATCTGGAGAGGGACGGATGGCGCTTAAGAGTCGGACAAGTGACAAAAATACAGCTTGGCATCTTAGATGGCCTCTGTACCTTTAAATGGAGACTCCAGGACGGGCGCAGGCTTGAGGGCGAGGAACAGTTTCTTGGCGTACTTGCTGAGAGCACCGCTCTTCTCAGTGGGCACAATGAGCTGGCGAATGAAGCGCGCCCGATCACGAATGTCGTAGTTCTGGTCGTATTTGGCCAGGTTGAGGACGTACTGGGTCAGAAGTTTGGTCTGTAGGTGGAACGAATGAGGGGAGGTTATTTTAATTGGAAGGCGGGAAGGAAACATTCATACCTATGGACAATTTGGAGTCGTCAATTAACCTAGCATGTTTTTGGAATGTGGGAGGAAACCGGAGTACCCGGAGAAACCCCACGCATGAAAACCCATCCATGCACGGGGAGAACATGCAAACTCCACACAAAGATGGCTGAGGGTGGAATTGAACTTGGGTCTCGTAACAGTGAGACCAGCGTGCTAACCACTCACCCGCTGTGCAGCCCAAAACAGAGCATTCATTCATTCATTTTCTACCGCTTTTTCCTCACGAGGCTCGCGGGGGGTGCTGGAGCCTATCTCAGCTGTCTTCGGGCGAGAGGCGGGGTACACCCTGGACTGGTTGCCAGCCAATCACAGGGCACATATAGACAAACAACCATTCACACTCACATTCATACCTATGGACAATTTGGAGTGGCCAATTAACCTAGCATGTTTTTGGAATGTGGGAGGAAACCGGAGTACCCGGAGAAAACCCACACATGCACGGGGAGAACATGCAAACTCCACACAGAGATGGCTGAGGGTGGAATTGAACCCTGGTCTTCTAGCTGTGAGGTCTGCGCGCTAACCACTCGACCGCCGTGCCGCCCTGTTATGAATTTTTTGAGTTTTAAATTTAGCAATAAGGACACAGTGGAAGAGCACATTGACGAGTTGTGGACATGACCATGTACCTGCTTGGAGTTGGTGAGATAGAGCTTGGCGGCCAGGTTGAGTATCTGCAGCTTGACAATGTCCTCCTCGTTGGTGAAGGACTTTGCCATCTTCCTCAGGACGTCTGGGGCTATCTTTGGTACATGCTCACAGTATTCTCCAATCAGCCACAGAATGCTGGCTCGCGCCATCGGCACCTATCGTTGGCGTCCATGACAATTACTACAAGACATGAGCTGGTGATCTACTATACACTCACCTGGATGTTGTCCGTCAGCTTGGCCATGTGCTTGATGATGTCGCTGTGCTTCTCGGGCTGCATCTGCAGCAGCTTTTTGATGACCACCACAGACTCGGCCACCACTAACTCTGTGGAACAGGACATAGATACGTGTTGATATTCCACTTAAAGAAAGAACAGGGAGACCCGGCAGTCATGCGCCTCTCAGGCTTTAACATACTCACCGTCTCTGTTGGACAGCAGCTGCACCAGGCCGTTCAGACACGTGTCCCTCACTTCCCCTATGTTGGTGGCACAGCGGCCAATGGCTTGGATGGTGGCGGCGACAAAGTCCTTATCCATGCTTTTGATGTACGTCTGCCCAAGACAGATAACTCAATCAGTACACGGCTCCTTGTTGATGTCAGGACTAGAATGTACCTGGAACTCTCTGAGAATGGTGGAGATGTTGGTTTCGTTAGCCAGATTGGTGAGAACCTCCAGCTGCAAAAGACAAAACAAAACATCCATGCATGCTAGGTTAATTAGCGACTCCAAATTGTCCATAGGTATGAATGTGAGTGTGAATGGTTGTTTGTCTATATGTGCTCTGTGATTGGCTGGCGACCAGTCCAGGGTGTACCCCGCCTCTCGCCCGAAGACAGCTGGGATAGGCTCAATTTCAAGTGGACTATAGGGGTGTTATTTCATGTCTAGAGGGCTCTAATGATGTTCAACAGTATTTAGAAGGCTGTAAGCAGGTTTTCTATGCTCTAATTATGAAAATATTCCAAATTCACTTATCAATTAATGAATTCCAACAACATGCTAGGTTAATTGGTGACTCCAAACTATCCATAGGTATGAATGTGAGTGTGGTGTGAATGGTTGTTTGTCTGGCAACCAGTCCAGGGTGTACCCCGCCTCTTGCCCGAAGACAGCTCCAGCATGCCCGCAAGGATAAGCGGTGGATGGATGGATGGATGGATGGAGATGGTGTTTCACGAATGTGGGAGTCAAATACACACAGGAAATATCAATGATCTCGATATCATCAAGTGCACATCACGCCTCTAAGTTCTAAGGATGGTGTGCAGGGGGCGGAGCATTATGCACGTTTCAGAGAGCTAAAAACAGCGAAATGCAACAAATGTTGGCAGGTTTGTGTCTCCAACTGTTTACTAATCCTTCCCTGTCATTTCACCATGTCAGCTATCTTTTCCTGTACATTTCATGCTCCTTTGATTTTCCCGCTTTGGGGGTTCCTGCCTCCTTGATTCATCTTGCCGTTTTTGAGTGTCATATTGAAAGTACCAACCTTGAGGATTTTAATCTGGGTCGGGTCTGTGGAGCGTATGTAGAAGCTCTTCAGGTATGGTTCAAACATCCCCTGGGACAAACACAAGGAGGAGAGATTTTAAGTAACACAAACACACAATGACACACACACACACATAAAGCGCCTCTCACCCTTCTCTTGATGGTCATAGTGGCCACATTCTGAAGAACCACATACTGGACTTCACTGGAACAAAAGCAGCACACTTTAAAGGTGTAGACGATGCATCAGTTGGCAATTAATTATGAACTTTAAGCCCACCTGTGACTCCGCAGAAGACGCACCAGAGCCTTGGCGATCACCCCGACTTCTGCTTTGGGGGCAAGATGGAAGTAGAGCTGAGCCACAGCCATCACCACCTACAGCAGAGAAAAGGGGACAAACAAAAACTAATCAATTCAACTGGATTGGTCGGGAGTAATCACAGAAAGCTGCTACCTCATTTTGCTCATTTTGAACAAGCCCTGAAATTGCCAAATATGGTTCACAACGTCATAAGAGCTCGTTATGGAAGGAGAGCATTGAGGTTTTTAGTCATTTCCTTCAAGAAAGTGTCCTCATCTCAGAGTGAGTGGTTCATTCTGGTGATACTTGACGACACTCCAGCAGTTTGTTGACATGGAGCAAGGTCAAGCCTCTGGGGGTTGGGGGGCTTACAGCTGCATTGCGGCTCTGCAGAAGCGGCTTGGTGTTCCTCAGCAGCAGCCTGTGGTCGGGATCCATCACGTACGGCTTCCTCTTGGCCATGGCGGCGGCCTCGGCCTTCTTCTCCTTCTCCTCCTCATCTTCGTCCTCATCGTCATCAGAGCCGTAGAAGGTCTTCTCACCGCCCTCCTCCAGCAGGGACTCCTACATGAAAGAATTAATAACTAGAAGGTTAAAAGGTCAACTGACTACAGGATATAAAATGACATCAAACTCACGTTGATGTTTGGGTTGAGGAATTGGGTTCTAGCGTAGCGGGTCAGCATGTTGATGATGACCACCTGACCCCATTCTTCCACATCGATCAGGAGGTTACACAGCTTCCTGTAGTTCTTGTGGATCAGGTCAATCCGCTCAGGGCACACCTCCTCAAAGGCCATGACCACGCTGCCCGCCACCAACTGGGACAGTAGATGTTCGGTGTGTAGATAAGCACTCGGGTTAGTCCTTCTTGCAGATATTTACTACATGTTGGGTTAATGACGCACGTAACATTTGACTGTCTGGTTGTTTGTTTTTTAGGATGAATCAAGGAAAAACTCACAGTGGTTTTGTCAGCAAGGAGTTTCTCAATGACTTCAATCAGCTGGTCTTTCTGTTCTGGATCCAGACTGAGGACACACAAGAATCAATAGCGGATTTATTTGTTGTGGAGACGTCATTTTCCCCCAAATTCCATTCTCCAATGTTCTGTGAACTTTGTAGCTGTGGCCTGCTTAGAAGTGTACCTGTAGAGTTTGGGGATGGCGTGGGCAGCCGTCTTCCTGACGTACGGGGACATATCGGACGCGGCCTCTTTAATGGCCAGCATCATTATGGGAACGATGATGGTGACTCGGATGCTAGAGAGGACCCGCAAGGCACTAGCTCTGATCAGCTGGTTGGGATCCTGCAGAAGCAAGAAAATTCTTAACCCGGCCCCGGCTTAAGGCTTTGTGCTTTTGTGCTCTACCTTCAAGCCTCGCTGAAAGGTGGAGATGGAGAGCAGCGCAAGGTCTTGCTGCTCCTCGGCGTACCGCACCAAGTAAACGTAAACCAGCTTCTTCACCTGGATGGAGCACAGAAGGGGAAAAAAGATTACTTTCACCCGACAAAACAGTGAAGTGAGCCGATAAAGCGCGGTGGGAGGAAATTGCTATTTCATTCGAGTAAGATAAAGCCAAACCACATGAGGCTGTAAAACTGTGATAAGCGAGTGCATACATTACACTGAGAGGAGGGAGGAATTATGCATACCTCAATATTTTTACACGCCACATTTTTCACCACAGCGGGGAAAAGGTCTGATGCGTTTTTACCTCGAGCAATCATCTGTGGAGAGGAAACGAAACACAAAAGCACAAACTCAGGATTTCACAAGGTGACATCACGGCACACAGGATTTGGACTTTCATATCTTTTCTACTTGTGCTCCTGCAGGAATACTGACTGAGCAAGGAGTTGCAGCATTATGAATATTTCACAGCTCACAGCGTCCTTCTCGTGGCAGTTTATCCCCACTTTATGTAAGCCTCTGACAGTGAAGTTTCAGGATTTTAGATGCTGTAAAGCTTTGGAGCAACTCTAACATGAAGATGATGACTACTCACGGCCACGATGCGTTTCATCGCCTCCAGCTTCAGCGAGTCTTTGTTGCTGTCCAGCATCTCCTTCAGGTCATCATGTCTAACAAAGAAAAAGACACAAAATGATCCACAAAAATGAAACAGAAATAGACATGTTGGATAGACGGTATGTTTATGGTTTAACTGGTAAAAGCGTCCATCGTGGAAGATGTGGACAGTATTAAGGTGGACCGACCCCTTTGTCAGACCTAAATCCAAATTTTTACATTTTTCGTGAGACATCTTGGACAATTCTATGCAGCCGATTGCAAACCTGCCATGAAGAAGTCACACGCCAGCCTTGTGACTATGCTCCTGTTGGTCGACAACAAAGAGAAGAGATGGGGAAGAAGTGTGAAAGATGAGGAACGGCAGCAGTGTAGCAGCGAGAGTAGCCAATCTAAACTTGAGCAGAATGAAAGGAGCGAGTAAGGAGGTAGAAAAGATGAGGAGGTGATGGGAAGGCATAATGTTAAGGACAGGAACATGGAAGAACAGAAATGGCTGTGGTAAACTTTGATTTATTTAGTGAGATATGGTGAGAGCATGGCCGTACTCCATAGAGTGATGGTGCGTAGGATGACTTCTGTTGTTTAAAAGAGGAAAGGAACCAGGACGTAATAGTGAATGGTGAAAGTTGAGGAATGACACTTGCTGTGAGGACTTCAGAAATACGGTGAGAGAGGCTCTTTGTGGTAGCGAGATCTGAAATACAGCAAAAGCGATGAGGAAAACAGGCCGGAAGGTGCTAGGTGCGTCATCCAGACAGAGGCAAAATGATAAGGAGACTTGGTGGTGAAACAAAAAGGTCCAAGAACGTTTAGCTCCAAAAAGACCAGCAAAGAAGAATTAGGATAGCAAGAGGCATGGTAATGGTAATGGTTTAATTTCATTTGAACATCAGATTACAATTGAATGCATCCCATAATCAGTTCCCAGTTCCACATCTCCAAAAGGAGTAGGAAGAAGCAAAGCTTATTAAATCCTACCCCTCCATCTGATACTTTTACAATCAGTAACTGTTACATTTGTTCACTTCCTGCTTTCCATAATACAGTTTTTTGATTGTTTGTTTTTGTAATAATGATATGAGCATCCAATGCCATAATGGGTACCATAGTAAGTGTCAATATAGTGATATATATAGCACATCACGACTGGTTCAAGACTCTTCATCCTTGTATTTAGCAAACATCAACTGCTTGTATTGTTTCTTGAATTGGCTCATCGTTGTGCATTGTTTGAGGTCCTTACTCAATCCTCGATGAGGAAAGTAGACAGCAGTGCAAAGATATGAAACGTGCAGCGGAGATTGCAGTGGCAAAGACTAAAAGACAGCCTTTTCATGGGTTGTTTGAGAGACTAGAGAATAAGGAGAAAAGGATGTGCACAAATTGGCAAGGCGGAGAGAGCGTGATGGGAAGGATGTGCAGCAGGTTAGGGTGATCAAGGACATGTGGAAGAACGTGGAGGAATGAGCTGGATAGGAGTCAGTCGTAGCAAGAGGTGAGGAAGGTGGAGGAGTTTAAAGGAAGTTCTTTGTGTCAGTTGGTCAGACTGAGGGCAGGCAGGGCGGAGAAGAGTATCAGGAGTCCTGAATAACTCAGCAGTGAAGGGAAAGATTTACAGTAGAGTATTGAGACCAGCCCTGATGTACGGTCTGGAGACGACGCTTCGATTTCCACAGGACGGAGTTTCTAAACGCGGTTCGAAGAGGACATGCAGACTGGCAGAAGAAGATGTAAAGGACAGGGCAAGATGGAAACATGTGATCCGCTGTGGCCATCCCTAACAGGACAAGCCAGAATAGTGTTAGCAAGGTTAGCCCCTGGAAATAATCACCCCAAGCCTCATTCTAGTCCATCCTCATACAACGGCGCGTGTACACCGATAATTGAAAAGATTTCCACAAACCAGTTTCCACGGCAACTAAAAGGTGCAAAGAAATCATTTCCTGCAGACCATGGCTTCCACAGTCGTCCTGTAGTCCAATCTGCACTTTTAAAATGTTTTTTCGTCTCCAAAACAGCAAACAACCAGGGCACCAAACCAATGCTTATTTATTTAATAACCCTTCTCAATTATTTACCGCCATGATCAAACTTCCTCTGCAATGATCTGCATGGACTGTTTGAAGATGACTAGGTTCTGGATGTCGAATTCAAAGAAGGTGAGCACAGCACCATGAGTTGTTTGTTCATCGTGAACAATAATAGCTAGTAAATAAAATAAATACAATAAAGAAAGAAAAGATATACCTCATGGAAAATGAGACTCAGATTAAGTTTCTGGCCAAAGACCCACGAGTAATTCAACACCAACTCTTCCTTCTTTAATTTTGGATCTACAAGCAGTTTTGAATTATTTAACCACAGGAGCACCCCAGGGCTCAGGTGACCTGACAGAGAAAAAAAGCCAGCTCAATGCACCTCTCAAAAACATTTTATACTTAAATGAGCAAGAGACATACTTAATCAGCAAACTAATGTAGGTGAGAATCTGATCCCCGTAATGGGGACTCGAACACACGCCATTGTATAAACTTATGTCCTGAGGCTTGCCAACATTGCAGGGAACCACTGACTCATTGTATACATTTCTCAAAACCGCAGCACATTTCCATCCTACCGCAAAGGTTGGGAACTCCCACTACTGCCGCCACCATCTTCCAGCGGTGCACGTTCTTCCTGATCTCTTCCTCCGTCTCCACCCCCACTTCCTGCGATGCCCCCAGAGCGCAGGTGGCGCAGCTCATCGGGCCTCAGGGCACTGTACCAGGCCTGTTGACCGCCGTCGGGGGTCAGCACGGGGCTCTTGTCCTCCTCCAGGCCCTGCACTTGACTCTGCACAGTCTTCACCATGTTCACCGCGTTCACGGGCAGCTGCAGCAGCTTCTGCATGGCGGTCATCTTGTGGAAACTTTGCCAATAAGAACTGATGCAACTTGTAGAATCCTGTTGGAGTGCACACAGAACTGCAGCTCCTCTTGTCCTATTTCCCAACAGCTACAATATAACAAATACAATGTATCCAACGTGGACGATGACGCAACAAGCTTCTCCAAAAGCGCTCCAGTTCTCAGCAAAAAGAGACGTCTCTGTGGCGACGGGGAACGGTAATCAGAATCTGTGTTCTTTCCATCAGCTGCTCTGGTAAAGAGATGCTGGCTACAGAAGGGGGGTGGAGTCGGCGATGGCGAACCCTCCTGCTGCTCACATGCTCACTGTTGCGGCGCTAGCCTCTCCCTGTCGCTCAGTCACTGACACACACACACCGAGAAGCCCTCGCATAATGACACGTTGCCACTTAGCACTACCCCCCCTCTCTGTCATCACTCCACCGCCTCATCAGTTCACCTCACTCATTTTAGCCTTTTTTTTTCTTTCTCCTCACGAGGCTTTGCGTCCAGCCAGCAGAGGCTCTCAAGGCAGCCCTAAATCCTCTCGCTCATTACGACGGTCGCAGCTTTTCAACATTCAGCCTCCGTTTGCATCATCTTACATGACTCAGCGTTCTCGGCACTGTCGTGATGAGGAACACCCTGCCTCTCTCTCTCTCTTTCACTCGCTCTCGCCCAATGGGATGAAAATGACGATGATGATGTGACACAGCTCCGACAGATTTGGTCTTGTTTGCTGCTGGCTGAATACAATCCTTCATGTTTAGTGGTGAAGAGTTGAGTCATGTCGCTTATACCAGGAGTGCCCAAACTCTGGCTCAAGGTCCTTTTGTGGTACGTTTTTATTGACATTCATTCATTCATTTTCTACCGCTTTTCCTCACGAGGGTCGCGGGGGGTGCTGAAGCCTATCCCAGCTGTCTTCGGGCGAGAGGCGGGGCACATATAGACAAACAACCATTCACACTCACATTCATGCCTATGGACAATTTGGAGTGGCCAATTAACCTAGCATGTTTTTGGAATGTGGGAGGAAACAGGAGTACTCGGAGAAAACCCACACAAGCACAGGGAGAACATGCAAACTCCACACAGAGATGGCCGAGGGTGGGAATTGAACCCTAGTCCCCTAGCTGTGAGGTCTGCACGCTAACCACTCGATCGCCGTGCCGTTTTTATTGACATATTCTAAAAAATAATATTGACCACAAAATTGCCCGCTCGACATACTCAAATGTTTCTGTACGTGACACTTGGTGGATAAAAGTTTAGACACTCCTGACCCACACATTTCAAAATAAAACCCTTTAAATGAGCATAAATACACACAAATACTCCATACAAAGTGGGGCTTCTAAAGTCAAACATCCCTGAAGTTGTTTTTTTAAATACCACAAACAATGACAAAATACTTTTTCTTTTTGATGGTACAGGACATACACAAGTTTTTCACATCCCTGGTCATAGATACACAAAGCCAAAACACCAGCTTCACAGCCTTTAGATCCGGGTTAGAATCTCTGTTGAAACATCTCTATGTAAATTTGGCCAAAAGGGGATAATAGGCTAACTGGAGACTCTAAATTGTCCATAAGTGACTGGTTGTGCCTCAAGGAATTCAAAATGGATGGAAGTGAGATGACAGTTATCAGTCAATAGTCCAACCACATCAAAACAGTGAGAGAGACTCCCAAAAGAAGGAAGTGACAGAACCACTGCAGCCTCCATGTAAGCCAATGACAAATACTATCCAGAAACACTCCACTTCCAGCATGGAGTTCTGACATCAACAAGGAATAAGCGCCCTCTAGCGGTTAGGTAGAGTACACACGTTCTAGTTCTCTTTTACCTGTACGTAGTAACCCGCACTTTAATACATCTTCAGTTTATTGGCGCTATTTTCCACGCAAAGTTTCCAAGGGTTTGCAACCCTGAGTGTACATAATAACTTCAGTGTTTTTTGAAAAGAGGGGCCATCACGTGACATCATCTCTCTCGCGCTGTCCAGCAGGGGTGGTGCTGAAAAAAAGATGGAGCCGAGGCCTTATTAGAGCTTATCCTGCCAGTAAAAGGGGCCTTCTGCGCCTCACATCACAAATATGACAATGCGTGACACGATCCGTGTTATCCTTTTCTCGAATCTTCGAGAAGGTCACAACAGCACAAGGAACACTATCAGTGCTCGCGCACTCCTGCAAACCAAATCACGACCTCAGATTCCATCCGACGGGAAAGACAACCATTTAAAGATAGCTAGATTCTGGCTAGCTGTTAACATTAAAATACATTAAACATGTATTTTGGAAATGGAAAAAAGTATGTATTCGTCCACTACATATCAGCACCGACACTAGTGGGCACATACCTTTTATAGTCCGAAGAGAAGATCCCTCCGCTTGCCGGGTCGTGGCCATATTCGGGCTCCCCGACGCTGGAGGAACCCCCTTTCTCGTCGTTGAAGGCCGAGCTGGCAGACATGGTTGTGGCTTTTTGTGCTTGCACCTCACCACCCTGAGGCGACCGAGATTTGGGAGCGAAGGCAGCGGTTATTTCACGGCTAAAGATGCACAGCCAGTGTGTTATCCCTGGGAGGAGGGGGACAATGATTGAAAAGAGGAAGAGGCGGGGCGAGGACACTGACGCACTTATCACGTGATGGGGAAAGGTCAGGAACCCGGAAATGTTTAGTACATTTGTGTACTAAGCGATTGTCTTAGCTTTGTTACTTTAACACTTACAAATGGCATGTATGCCAATTCTAACAATATTGTCATTCGTCTTTCATGTTTAATTTATTAATTATTTATTTATATAGAATAATTTGTATTATTCTATTTTTTGTTTTCCTCCATTCAACACATTTTCCCCTTTGTAGCCAAACTCAGAACTAAAGATAAAATAAGTAACAGATCGTACAGATTGTACATGGTCATTTTTCTGAGAACGTTGAACTGAACGCAATGTATTTGTAAATAAAGAACTTGAACGTGAACTTGTTTAGATTATTATGTGAGAATCAGCGACACTGTTTAGGACCAGTTATTACCTGATGAGAAATATTTGCACTCCTGCTGCAACAGCATGTTATTGTTCAATGCCCACATTTCACCCGCGGGGGGGGCTTTTAAATGTTGAATGTTATATGTGAACTATTCATATTTGTACTGTGTAAATTGACGCAACTTTGAACTGAGAACTATGAACATGCACAACACTGCAGTCCAATGGCACTTAATACCCTCCCCTATAACCAATAAGTGTGAATGGAAGCAAGCAGGGTTGGTTTAGTTTAGCATGCTAGTGTGGTTGCGTGCGTGACTCAGGCTGGATATCTTCACCGCTTTAATACAAGGAGCGTTTTACAATGCCCAATGATGACATGCAGGTTCTGAGTTTATTCTTGTACCCAACCCCGTACAGACCTTCTCAACACACACAAGACACACTACCGGCCTTCAAAATAAAAAGCACTGTTTGTCATCTAACTGTGGAAACAAGAGTGTCATAAAAAATATCTTACATATGCAGTTGGAATTGCATTGGTGACTAGATCTTCCTGAATTACAAGCACATGCTTTTTGATTTGGGGGGGTAGCCATTTATTTGTAGAGTCGGCTGGGATAACATTGCCTATAAAAGCAGGACAATTGGTCAATGCGCTTCCTTGTGGATTGATATGAATAAAGTCAATTCAATATGAATTTATGCAATTGCTCATATTTCATACTAAACTTTTGTGGCTGGCTAATCATTTAGAAAAAACGTGAAAAGCTACATGTGTAGCTTCTACTTCCTGATGTCCTTTCAAGTGTCTGTTGCCGTGGCAACAAGAGTAACAAACGTGTTCTATCCATATAAAATACACAGGGCAGTCAATTTCCAGGACCAACCGGTTAAAAGCTGTATTATATTTTTATTTAAAATAGAGAAAGAGAGGAAAGATGAGGAAAAACAGCTCTACACTAACCGCGTATGTCGTGAATTTATGTCTTGACAATACTAAACGAACTTACGGCTAATGCTATGCTAACCTGACTCTAATGCTATGTTGTTTGTCTGGTAGCTCCTCCCGAGCGATGAAGAAGTCAACTTCAGGCATGCACCGAGTCTTCCAGAGTTCCAGATACACAGGGAGCTTCACGGGGTTCCAAAGCCGAAAAGCTTCCCTGATGATGACGGACAGTAGAAATATGGGCAGGAGCGCCATTCAAAAGAAAGCCATCCGGGTAACTTCAAACAACTAACTGGGCATAACAATAGGGTCACGTGCACTCATGCGTCTCATGGTAGCCAATGCAAGGTCTGTATTAATAGTTTGGCTTTTCTAAAGATAATAATGTAGAATTCCTTAAAACTGTCATACTGGCATTTGAATTTAACAATATTATTAATAGTTTGCAGTGCGGAAAATCTGGATCACACCAAAAACCGTTGCTCATATTTTGCATCAATAATATATTTACTTAAAACGGGTACAATATTAAAATTGGATGTTACCAGCCTGTGCAAGTGTACATAATGAAGTGACCAGCAAGTGTCGCTGTTTTACACTTCAGTACACGGCAAGGCGCCTGCAAATGAATAGTTTTCATGTTTCATGTTTATGTTCAGGCCTCACAGCTAGGAGACCCGAGTTCGATTCCAGCATGTTTTTCCCCGGATACTCTCGGTTTCCTCCCACATTCCAAAAACATGCTAGGTTAATTGGCCACTCCAAATTGTCCATAGGTATGAACGTGAGTGTGAATGGTTGTTTGTCTGTATGTGCCCTGCGATTGGCTGGCGACCAGTCCAGGGTGTACCCCGCCTCTCGCCCGAAGACAGCTGGGATAGGCTCCAGCACCCCCCGCGACCGTCGTGAGGAAAAGCGGTAGAAAATGAATGCATGAATGAATGAATGTTTCATGTTTATGTTCAGGCCTCGCAGCTAGGAGACCCGAGTTCGATTCCAGCATGTTTTTCCCCGGGTACTCCCGGTTTCCTTCCACATTCCAAAAACAAGATAGATTAATTGGTGACTCCAAATTGTCCATAGGTATGAATGTGAGTGTGAATGGTTGTTTGTCTATATGTGCCCTGTGATTGGCTGGCGTCCAGTCCAGGGTGTACCCCACTTCTGACCTGAAGACAACTGGGATAGGCTCCAGCACCCCTGTGACCCTTGTGATGAAAAAGCGGTAGAAAATTAATGAATGACTGTTTATGTTCAGGCCTCACAGCTAGGAGACCTGAGTTCGATTCCAGCATGTTTTTCCCCGGATACACTTGGTTTTCTTCCACATTCCAAAAACAAGATAGATTAATTGGTGACTCCAAATTGTCCATAGGTATGAATATGAGCCCTGTGATTGGCTGGCATCCAGTCCAGGGTGTACCCCACCTCTGACCTGAAGACAGCTGGGATAGGCTCCAGCACCCCCGCGGCCCTCGTGAGGAAAAAGCAGTAGAAAACGAATGAATGAATGAATGTTTATGTTCAGGCCTCACAGCTAGGAGACCCGAGTTCGATTCCAGCATGTTTTTCCCCGGGTACTCCCGGTTTCCTCCCACATTCCAAAAACATGTTAGATGAATTGGTGACTCCAAATTGTCCATAGGTATGAATGTGAGTGTGAATGGTTGTTTGTCTATATGTGCCCTGTGATTGGCTGGCCACCAGTCCAGGGTGTACCCCGCCTCTCGCCCTAAGACAGCTGGGATAGGATCCAGCACCCCCGCGACCCTCGTGAGAATAAGTGGTAGAAAATGAATGAATGTTCATACTTAATGAATATGAATGTCATACAGTTAGAACATTTAAGGCCAAAACACAATCCAGAGGCTATAAGCAGAAGTGTATTTTGATTGTTTGTCTATATGTGCCCTGTGATTGGCTGGCGACCAGTCCGGGGTGTCAGCTGGGATGGGCTCCAGCATGCAACCTGGTGAGGATAAGCGGCATTGAAAATGGATGTGTTTCGCTTAGGCTATACCTATAGATAGATATATCGCATTTGGTAATTGCTAGAATCAATAAAACAACATAGTTTCCTCCATAAGAGGTTAAATAACAATCATACAAGTGTAAGAATACACCAACTACTGTCAGGGTTGATTTTGTGTGTTTTTTCTCCTCTTGGCAGGTGCTGGATGAGGATGGTCACGATGTCACACCTCGGCCTCTCCACCAGCCTGAGCCCAAGGACCCACATGCCAAACCAACCAGATTCATTTTCGATGACGTCTTCTCCAAATGGGATGCGTCAAAATCGTCCTCATTCTCCAATGTGCCCTCCTCTGGGTAATAAAAACAAAAACAAAAATAATTTGATAATTAGCCTTTCTTTTCCTATCATAAGTATCCCATAAAAGCTATATAAAAGTTGTTTATGTTTTCCAGGTCATTTATGTGGAGCAGCAGACCCCCTAGCGTGTCCACCAGGACCACACTGACCACCCACAGTGAAGAGGGCGCTTTTAAGTTGAACAACATCCCGCTTCCTGGTTGTTGTTTCTTCAAAATGATCATCGACCGCTATCGAAAGTACTATATATTGTTATATTTTTTTTGTCTCGCTTCCAGAGGCAAAGAGGCAAGCGGTCACTGTCAGTCAACATGTGCCAGAGGAGATAGCTTCGGATGAGATGGTAAACATCTACCTGGCTGAGACAGGCACCATTACACTTCTGGATCTGCCCAGCACCTGTGTGTCAGAGGAGGCTGACAACGCACAGGCTATTAAGTCAGTAATTATGCTTCAATTATTTAATTATAATATATGTTATACCAGTCATACGCCTGTCTGCCACTATTGTCATACATGATATAGAGTGTGTTCTACAATGGAGTGTGAGGACAATAAGTTGTAATAATGAGTACTATGATTAGAAAAATGTGACAATATTACAAGAAACAACATATAATTTCATGATAATAGAATCCTAACACACACTAACCCTCTAACAAACTGTGTATCATCCAGGGAGAGTAACATTCTATATGCCGAGCTGTGCAAAAACAAAATGGGCAACGACAAATACGTCGATCGAGCTGTGCAGACATTTGTAGGAGCGTCTAAACACAAAAAAATCCAAAGTGAAAAGATTATTATGCATGATGAAGGTAAATAAATATTTGCAGCAGCCACATGGTTAAATCCATGCTTTCTGTCCACTCGGTGTATTTAAGTCCAATTCTTTGGCAGGTACCATGGCCACCATTTGGGAGATCTTTGACTCATTCCAATGCGATGTTCCTAAAATGGAAAAGGCCGCTGATGCTGCTAACAGTACCATAGGGGTCAGAAAAGGTCAAGAAGGTCGGGCAGGGGAGAGCTACAGCAGCGTCAGCACAGCATGCACCGGTAATAATGATAGCGACATAGGCTATGTATCTGTTCTGTAGACCACATATAAATGGCTTATTTTCTATTATTATTTCTTACTTACTGTTGGGTAATAGAGTGTAAAGGTGACTGTAGGGGTGCTATTCCATGTGTAGAGGACTCTCATAATGTTAAAACACATCTATATCCAGAAGGTCTTAAACAAATTTTCTATGCTCTAACTACCTAAATATTCCATGTAGAAATGTACTTATTACGGTCGGGTCTAGAATAAATTAGCCTCGATAAATGAGGGATTATTGCAGTTCCATTGAATTCTTAATGAACAAAGTAATTGATTATTATTGTCATCTCTAATTAGGGGTGGGGTATATATTGGTTGAGAGACCTTTATTTGTACAATTGTATTATATATATATATAATAAAATAAGCGGCGGCACGGCGGTCAAGTGGTTAGCGTGCAGACCTCACAGCTAGGAGACCAGGGTTCAGTTCCACCCTCGGCCATCTCTGTGTGGAGTTTGCATGTTCTCCCCGTGCATGCATGGGTTTTCTCCGGGTACTCCGGTTTCCTCCCACATTCCAAAAACATGCTAGGTTAATTGGCGACTCCAAATTGTCCATAGGTATCAATGTGAGTGTGAATGGTTGTTTGTCTATACCCCGCCTCTCACCCAAAGACAGCTGGGATAGGCTCCAGCACCCCCTAGCACTTTAAAGTTAATCTCCAAAATACTCATTATTAGTATATAACATTTCCATAATACCTGCGCTATAGATGACCACCATGACACATGACGGTATCAGTCATATTATATGACATTACAGCCACCTCATACTGTTATTGAGGTATGGCATCTACTAGCATGAAAGCCATTATTTGAGGAAATGGAGTACATTAAGCGACTGAGAAATATCCGTCTTGTGTTTTACCGTTTTGTTCATCCTGTTCCCGCTCAGCCAGCACCAGAAGCTCCCTATTTGCCATAACACAAGGCAACGCTTTGAGCGAGGATCTGGACCCTCAGGTGATCCTGCAGTCCGAGACCTTCCAGCGCAAACTGTTCGTCATGGAGCGGTGCATTGCGGCCAACATCTTTCAGTCCAAACTGGCAGCTTACAGACAACTGGACGACATACAAAGTGACACCCAGCAGCACACGTGAATGAATGCTTTTCATACAATTCAGTGTAATGACCAGCAAATTGTGTTAAGATCCCTACTTCGTGACACAACCTGACTGTAAGGAGAACCCAGAGGAGGACGAGGACGAGGACAGAGAGGAAAAACAGTTGGAGGAGGAACAGGAGGAGGTGGTGATTGAGAAGGAAGAGGAGGAGAAGGAGGAAAAGGAGGAAGAGCCGAAAGGACCAGCTCTGGAACATCTATGGACTTTTTGCTGTGAGCTCACCAAAGGACGGAACATTACCAGCATGGCTTGGAACAAGCACAACCCTGTAAGTAGAAAACCATTGAGAAGTCTTAGACCTACTTCTTGTTGTGTACCTAATATAGTGGCCACTGAGATGTTGTCTCCATATAAAGGGATGTATGTGCGTTATCACCTTGTCAGGACCTGTTGGCAGTGGGCTATGGTGACTTCAACTACTGGAAAACAGGCCTGATCTGCTGCTGGTCCATAAAGAACCTTGTGGTATTAGTATAGTTTATTCTATATCAAATTGCTGGCACTTGCAACTTTGAACCCATGGTAGGTAATTTAGCAGTAAAAAAAAAACTGTGTTGTGTGCAGTGGCCGGAGCGTCTTTACCACACTCACAGTAGCGTCACGGCATTGGACTTCTCTACTGGCAATCCTGACAAGCTGGCAGTGGGGATGCACGACGGAACCGTCGCCATCCTCAGCGTGCGCAGTAAAGACCAGTACACCTACCTTGCTAGCAGCAGGTGAGGCTGCGTCCATCAGAAGAGACGTGCACTTGGAGAAGAATCAGAGATATATTAGCATATTATGTCCTGTTTTGAAGGGACTGCAACAAAAAGCACGTCCACCCCGTGTGGTACATCACCTGGGCCCGACAGGAGATGAGATTGTCTGAAGAGGACACAGTGGAGTCCATGGTGTCTGTGTCGGAGGACGGTCACATCATCAAGTGGCTCCTGATGAGCAGTGGCCTGGAGGGCATAGGTACAGTGAAATATATACTTACATATGTAAAAAATTATTGTTATGTGTGTACATCCAAAATGGCTGTAAATTAGGGCGCTGTTATTTTCATTCATTCATTCATTTTCTACTGCTTTTCCTCACGAGGGTCGCAGGGGATGCTGGAGCCTATCCCAGCTGTCTTCAGGCGAGACGCGGGGTACACCCTGGACTGGTGGCCAGCCAATCACAGGGCACATATAGACAAACAACCATTCACACTCACATTCATACCTATGGACAATTTGGAGTCACCAATTAACCTAGCATGTTTTTGGAATGTGGGAGGAAACCGGAGTACCCGGAGAAAACCCACGCATGCACAGGGAGAACATGCAAACTCCACACAGAGATGGCCGAGGGTGGAATTGAACCCTGGTCTCCTAGCTGTGAAGTCCGTGCGCTAACCACTCGTCTGCCGTGCAGCCCGGCTGTTATTTTCTAAATGTGAAAACGCATTATCTGTTTCTGTTTTTTTTTTTATGCCGCTTATCCTCATTAGGCTCAAAGGGGTATGCTGGAGCCTATCCCAGATGACTTTTAGCGAGAGGCAGGGTACTTTATAAAATGTTTTTTTCAACTTTAACAATGCTTTGGAGCAGGGGTCTCAAACTCAATTTACGTGGGGGCCACTGGAGCTAGGGTCTGGGTGAGACTGGGCCACATCAGGTTTTCCAAAAAAACAAAAACAACGCATTTATTAAAAACAGAAAAATGAATAAACTTTGCTTTGGTTCCGATTTTCTACAAGAAAAGCTCTGATAAAACATTCCACTGTTCTCAAATATCTTAATTTTCATTTTTCTACACAAAATAAGATGAAAAATAAATAAACAAATTAAACAATAAAGAAAATCAACCAATCAGTAATAAATAAATATAATAATAATAATAATAAAACGGCAAATAATAAAAACTTAAGAAACTACATATAGTTGGTGGGTAGACAAATTATTTTTTTCAGATTAAAATGAACAAAGCATTATTAGAGCCCTGTAGACATGACAAAACACGACTATAGTCACATTTATACTCTTTTTATTTACAACATATTGCGCAACTGCAGGGTCTTGAGACACATGCTAACTCGCAAACTAGAGAGCTAGCGACCTAAACGGTAACCTCCAAGTTATTTCCTTTAAACTTAAAAAGCCAAAAACTTACCACTTCCACACAGATAGGGAGGATAACTATTAACAGTTATTTAACCCTTAACATGAACATTAATCAAACGTAATAATTTTTTTTGGGTACATGATACCATACAGCATCCATATCAAACTTGCGCGGGCCGCACTGACATTAAACTTTCATATCAAGGTGGGGGCCTCAAACTAGTGTCCTGCGGGCCACATTTGGCCCGAGGGCCGCGTGTTTGAGACCCCTGCTTTGGAGTGAATGAGAAAGTGGCGAAAAAAACTCAGCTCTCTTTGACCATATGTTTATGTATTAACAAGTATATTGCAATGTTGTGTTGTGTCAATCATCCCAGATATGCTGGAGCTGAGGAGAATCCAAGATGGCTTCAAAAAGGCAGACACGAGCAAAACAAAGAAAGAGGATATTCTGGTTTCCACAGCAACGCCTGGTCTTTGTGTGGCTTTTCAGCCCACGGTAAGTTAAAGCTGCAACACACAGGAATGTTGTTAATAATTTTATGTAGAATAAAAACATGTCATGATATCTGTCAGGATCCTAGTATCTACTTGGCCGGCACGTCTGAGGGCGTCATTCACAAGTGCTCCGTCTCCAACCATCATCACTATCTGACCCTTTATCAGAAGCACCTGGTAAGTCCAGCATCCAGGACTATGTTGACTATGTGAATGTTGACGCCTCCTCCTCATCACCCCCAGTGCCATGTAAACCACATCGAATGGTCCCCGTATAGTCCTGACTTGTTCTTGAGCTGCTCCTCGGACTGGACCATCCACCTGTGGAAGGAGGGCTATCCGACCCCCGTGAAGAGCTTCAGCTCCATCCAGACTCCTGTCTTGTCTGTCAAGTGGTCCCCTCTTTGGCCCTCAGTGTTTGCTTCCATCAGCGAGGAACAGCTGGAGATCTGGGACCTGAATGAATCTCTGTGAGTCTCAGCAAGCATGTTTAGAGCAGTACATCTTGTCAAGTGACAATACTGTAGAAAGTACACTTGGACATACTTTAGAGCAGGGGTCTCAAACTCAATTTACCTGGGGGCCACTGGAGCTAGGGTCTGGGCAAGGCTGGGCCGCATCAGGTTTTCCAAAAAAAAAAAAAACGCATTTATTAAAAACAGAAAAATATACAAACTTTTTCAGCGCTTTGGTTCCGATTTTCTACAAGAAAAGCTCTGATAAAACATTCCACTGTTCTCAAATATCTTACTTTTTATTTTTCTACACAAAATAAGATGGAAAATAAATAAACAAATCAAAAATAAAGAAAATCAATCAATCAGTAATGAATAAATATAATAATAATAATAATAAAACGGCAAATAATAAAAACTTAACAAACCACATATAGTTGGTGGGTAGACAAATTGTTTTTTTCAGATTAAAATGAACAAAGCATTATTAGAGCCCTGTAGACATGACAAAACACGACTATAGTCACATTTATACTCTTTTTATTTACAACATATTGCGCAACTGCAGGGTCTTGAGACACATGCTGACTTGCAAACTAGAGAGCTAGCGACCTAAACGGTAGCCTTCAAGTTATTTCCTTTAAACTTAAATAGCCAAAAACTTACCACTTCCACACGGATAGGGAGGATAACTATTAACAGTTATTTAACCTTTAACATGAACATTAATCAAACATAATAATAATTTTTTCTGGCCGCACTAACATTAAACTTTCATATCAAGGCGGGGGCCTCAAACTAGTGTCCTGCGGGCCACATTTGGCCCACGGGCCGCGTGTTTGAGACCCCTGCTTTAGTGGAATCAATTTGCAGCTCTTCTTGCCGTGTGCTCGTGTTGTCAGCACTTTGAAGCTGTGATTCATTAGAACATTCTTAACGGTCTTACAAGTGTAAAAAGAAGTTAACCACTGTATAATAACACTAAGAGTGGTGACAGGAAGTCATGGGGATGTGTGTGCCTATGTGCACCTATGAGTGTTCTTGGATGCATGTATGTGTAGGCCTGAAGAAGTTCGCCCCCACGATTGCCCAATCGTGGAGTCTTAGTCTGCAGGGTGTCGTTGCAATAACACAGCCGTTTCCGTAGAAACGTCCGCGAGCGAGCCCAGACAGAGACAACAAACAACAGGTATCACAGAGAGAATGACAAGGAGGGTAAGAGCGCCCCACTGCAGCAATCTCTTGGAGGAGTTGTTGTTGACCTTGGCTAGGTCGGCTAGGTCGGCGCCAAGGGGGGGAGCCGAAATGCAGATTAGATTGTTTGAGTTTGTGCGAATAGTCGTATTCAAATAGACTCAAATAGACTGTTCTGTTTGCCCGTTCTGGTCTCTCAATCCAACCAGAAGCCAAAAGCTTCTCCAAGATGTTTTCCTTGTTGTGATTCACAGTCCATCATATCAATCATGATGAGCAGCTTGTAACTCCCTCAGATGTGCAACCATCAGACAGCTACTAGTTCTTGTCTTTTACTGATGGAGTTATTACAAAACCAACGTGAGAACTAAAAGGGTACAAAAGATACAAAATACAATAAATTACAGGTCATATAATACAAATATACAATAACTAAGACTAATAACTCATAAGACTAATAAGGCTAATAACTAAACTAAGACACTAAGAGACTGAAAAGAAAACAATACAAAACACATATACTGTACCTTAATGGCTGTACCTACACATGCCTTAGGAGGGAATTATAGAGACCTCACAGCTCGGTAGACCAGGGTTCAATTCCACTCTCGGCCATCTCTGTGTGGAGTTTGCATGTTCTCCCCGTGCATGCGTGGGTTTTCTCCGGGTACTCCGGTTTCCTCCCACATTCCAAAAACATGCTAGGCTAATTGGCGACTCCAAATTGTCCATAGGTATGAAGATTAAGATTAAGATATGCCTTTATTCGTCCCTCAGTGGGGAAATTTGTATGAATGTGAGTGTGAATGGTTGTTTGTCTATACCCCGCCTCTCACCCAAAGACAGCTGGGATAGGCTCCAGCACCCCCTAGCACTTTAAAGTTAATCAATCTCCAAATTGTCCATAGGTATGAATGTGAGTGTGAATGGTTGTTTGTCTATATGTGCCCTGTGATTGGCTGGCCACCAGTCCAGGGTGTACCCCGCCTCTCGCCCGAAGACAGCTGGGATAGGCTCCAGCACCCCCGCGACCCTTGTGAGGAAAAAGCGGTAGAAAATGAATGAATGAATGAATGTTCAATCCTTTAGCACCTATTCGCCTTTGAGCTCTAATGGCAACAACTGATTTCTATCCATCCAACCATCCATTTTCCTGCTGCCTGCACTGGGGAGCTCATTGAGAGAGAACATGTATTCCAACATAATGTAACAATAATGACTGTGTGGACTCATTTTATACAAGCTATACACAGACTACTCTAAAGAATAACCAAGTTTCATTTATGTAGAACAAAAACCCACGGTGAGGCAGCATTTAGCCACTATGGCCCCCACCTGTGGAACAGCCTGCCTGAGAGCCTCAGGACTGCAGAGACTGTTGATATTTAAAAAAAAGATTAAAGACACACCTTTTTAATCAGGCTTTTAACTCATATTTCTAAACCTTTCTTATGTGTTTATCTTTTTAGTCCTATTTTATGCTTTTAGTCTTTAGCTTTTAACTCCAGTGTTTCCTCAGGGGGGGTCCTCCACAGTGGGGGCTGTGTCGGGTCTGCTGAGGGGGTGCCATCCTTTGGTCCCTTCGACCCGGCCGGCTGGGGGTTCCTCCCTTTAATGTGGGGGTCCGCCCGTCTGTCGGAGTCAGGGGGCCCGGGTGCTGGTCCCCCGATGGCACGGCCTGCGGCTCCTCCCAGTGTGGACGGCCCCAAAGGTGGCGTTTCCTTGATCCTCACTGCCATGCCATGTCTCCCTACTGTGTGTGTGTGTGTGTGTGGGTCTAATATGGAGGGTGGGAAGGAGGGGCTTTCTTTTGTTTCTTTGTTTTTTCCTTTTAATTGTGGTAATTGTTTTAATTCTGTAAAGCACTTTGTGTTGCATGTCTTTGCAGGAAAAGTGCTATACAAATAAAGTTGATTTGATTTGATGTAGTATTGTCCCTTGAGAAGATACAATAACAATGATTGTGAAACTTGAATGAAACTTTTTATACAGTTACAATTGTTTGGAGTAAAAATCCTGAGTACAAATATGACTCGTTGTCTCCCTTCAGGCTGGACCCAATCATCGTGCAAGTGGCAGAACAGGGCGTCCGCATCACCGCCATCCTTTTCGCCAGGTTGACAGACTGCATCGTGGTCGGAGACACGAGTGGACAAGTGACGTTCTACAAGATGAACAACCTCAGTGTCGGGCCGGGCAAGAAGGTAAACACCAACAGCATTGCCTGCATTGTAGTTCTAACTGTATAACCACAGTTTGACCCTTGAACAGATTATTTTTAATTACAGTATTTATAAACGATGAATTATGAAATTATGAATTTAAATAATTTTCCCCATTTTTCCTACATCTAGGTGCCAAATTTGGAAGACTTCATTCACTTTGGTGACTCCACCTAGTTATTGTTTTACATTTTTAATTTTAGTATTGGGGGCGGCACGGCGATCGAGTGGTTAGTGCGCAGACCTCACAGCTAGGAGAGCAGGGTTCAATTCCACCCTCAACCATCTCTGTGTGGAGTTTGCATGTGGGTTTTCTCCGGGTACTCCGGTTTCCTCCCACATTCCAAAAACATGCTAGGTTAATTGGCCACTCCAAACTGTCCATAGGTATGAATGTGAGTGTGAATGGTTGTTTGTCTATATGTGCCCTGTGATTGGCTGGCGACCAGTCCAGAGTGTACCCCGCCTCTCGCCCGAAGACAGCTGGGATAGGCTCCAGCACCCCCGTGACCCTTGTGAGGAAAAGCGGTAGAAAATGAATGAATGTGTTTTAGTATTGGGAATAATAATAAAGTATTTAATATTACCAAGAGTCACACTTTTAGTCTGTTGAGATCCGGAACATAAATTCATACGCTCACTTTTTGAGGTACTACTTTAACAACATGTTTATTATTGTGCTACTGTATCATAATGCAAACGTTTGTGGTGGTAAACAAGAGAGAAACCAACATGTGCACAGCACAGGAATGTGCAGGCTAACGTGATTATTCATGGATGACAGCGCTTCCTTTCATTCGGGACCAAGGCAGCTGCTATGTCTACTCATCACAAACTTGTTTATGTGTGCACACTTACCCTGGCATTCCTCTGCAAAACTATTTCACATGCTGACGCATGGCAAATAAACCAAACTTTACACTTCAATTTCAACTTAAAGCTTGTCAAATTTTAGTTGGACCAACAATTTTCAGGATAACTGTCTGAAATGGACATGGAGTCCATCTGTTGGTTGACAACAGTGTTAATGTTAGCTGATTGTGCGAGCAGCTACCTTTATAGCAGGGGTCTCAAACATGCGGCCCGCGGGCCAAATGTGGCCTGCAGGACACTAGTTTGAGGCCCCCGCCTTGATATGAAAGTTTAATGTTAGTGCGGCCCGCACAAGTTTGATATGGATGCTGTATGGTATCATGTACCCAGAAAGAATTATTACGTTTGATTAATGTTCATGTTAAAGGTTAAATAACTGTTAATAGTTATCCTCCCTATCCGTGTGGAAGTGGTAAGTTTGTGGCTATTTAAGTTTAAAGGAAATAACTTGAAGGCTACCGTTTAGGTCGCTAGCTCTCTAGTTTGCGAGTTAGCATGTGTCTCAAGACCTTGCAGTTGCGCAATATGTTGTAAATAAAAAGAGTATAAATGTGACTATAGTCGTGTTTTGTCATGTCTACAGGGCTCTAATAATGCTTTGTTCATTTTAATATGAAAAAAAATAATTTGTCTACCCACCAACTATATGTGGTTTCTTAAGTTTTTATTATTTGCCGTTTTATTATTATTATTATATTAATTTATTACTGATTGATTGATTTTCTTTATTTTTGATTTGTTTATTTATTTTTCATCTTATTTTGTGTAGAAAAATAAAAATTAAGATATTTGAGAACAATGAAAACAATAAAACAATGTTTTATCAGTGCTTTTCTTGTAGAAAATCGAAACCAAAGCAGAGTTTATTCATTTTTCTGTTTTTAATAAATGCGTTTTTTGGTTGTTTTTTTTTTTTGAAAACCTGATGTGGCCCAGTCTCGCCCAGACCCTAGCTCCAGTGGCCCCCAAGTAAATTGAGTTTGAGACCCCTGCTTTATAGGATTATAGTAAATATTTTGACTTGCAGACCACATTGGGTTAAAAAATGTTTATTAGTTTATGTTTCACATTGCCTTAGTGATTATTTTAAATTTCCACTTGTGCATCAGTTAATGTTGAGAATGACATGTTTTCCAGACATTTATTAAAGTTGAGAGTCTTTAACTAGTGTTTCAACGTTTCTAAGTGAAATGAATTGTCCTGTTGGTTATATAAACGCAGGTTTGAAATAGTGTGTGTGCACATTGTCAAGTGTCGTGTCTACATACATCCCGTTTCAGAGCCAAATGTTATTGTCTTTTCATTGGGAAGTGAAAACCTCTATTGAGCAGTGATGTGTTAGTCGTGGACGAATCGGTTCTAAGAGTCGGCTCTTGGAAATGAACAACTGGCTCGTGTCGTTGGGAGCCAATTTGGAGCTGATTTTCTCAAAAGCAAAATACCGTCAAATCTAACAATTTCTCTGGTGTCATAGGAGAGTTTCTCGGTATTTGGTGACTAAAAAGTGAAAACATATCGTTCAGAGCTTCTGTTCTTACTGAGCAGCAGCAGGTGACAATCTTCAGTAAATACACAACTGTGACCTGGTTAACAGGGATACCATCACTACTCTTGAGTGGTTCCACATACTTTAGTATTCGTCCTCTAATTTAAAGAACGTCCATTCAAACCTGGAATGTCCCGGATGTTTCTCGCTGTCCAATTAGCGTGAAGGTTGAGCTCCAAGCGTCCAGACTGCTGCAGTCACACCCTCCATGTTGAGCTGTGACTTCCTGGATACACATTGACAACCTGCTGCGGCTCTTCCAAAAAGTCTCACCAAACCGTTAAAAGTCGTTTTTAGAACAGTGGAACATCTGCTTTAATGCTGGTGACTGACGACAGGAATGCCAATGATCCAAGTGACAATTCCATCCACGGAGAGGGAAGTAGACGAGGCAGGAAAGTCCAAAAAGGTAATAATAATTTCTTACTCCTGTTTTTGTCGCCTTGGACTTAATTTGTTAAGTCCAAATTTGTTTTGTTTCCTTACTTTTGTTGTTGTTTGGATTAGACGGAAAGGGAAAGTAAGCACCTGGTGGTGGGGGCGAGGCCAGCGCGTGTTCTCAGGTTGTGTCATGGCATGAGGTGCGTTCAAAGAACCTCAGCAAAACATGGAGCGTTTGAAAATACAGTCGCCCCTGGCAAAATATCGCAGTTAATTTTGCCGCTGTTCAGAAATTAATGAATGATTGAATTTTCGTGGTAGACTGTGGTTTATTATTAGTCAAAATACATAGAATTTTAAGTGATAAGTAGTATTCTGGCCACTAGGTAGCAGTAATCTTACATGGATGAGATGTCCGTCCTTATTATATTACTCGACCTTGCACTCGATGTAGTAAGGCGTGGATGCAAAGTAAAAAAATTACTTAATTCAGGACTTTGCGGATTTTGTGGCCGACATTGCTCTTAACTTTGACCGTTTTTTAGTTATTGGTGATTTTAATATTAATTAATCTTGCTCCTCTAAGCCCCTGGTCAAGGACTTGTTGATTCCTTCAATGTCACATAAGCAGTCTCTGTCGCAGTCGCTGTTTTGTTTATATTGTACTTGTTGCCACTAGGTTCAATTTTTAAAAAATACAGCGGTCCTTTTATTACTTTGCAGTTGATGTCCAAATACACCTATAATTTTATCATTTAATTTAATAATTTTACATAAAAACCTGGCGATCAATACATTTTCTGATTTAAACCAGATTGTGATTTTTTTTGTGACATCAATGATGTCAAGAGTGCCCTTATGATCATATTGACACCTCTGTGTTAAAGGGTACCTCTTATGCTTTGTACCTATATATTTTTTATGACCTATAAATGTAGTTAGAATGTTTTATTCTTGTGTTAAATGATGACAACGTTTGACATAATGAGGTTTGCGCATTTGGAATTGAGCCCTGAAAACGCTCTGTTTCAAAAGGCGTGGTAAAACTGCCCTTTTGTGATGATAGAGGGGTGGACTTCCTTATATGGGCGTGTCTGTAAGCAGATAAGCGCTCTGCCCTCCCCCAAGCTCTGCTCGTCCGTTTACTTGCAACAGAAAGCCACATTTGTTTACAATTCCTAAAGATGGCACCATCAGGCACAAGTGGTTGGAGTTCCTGATTCCCTACCAGCAAAAGAAATACATTTTAATTTGTCAATTCATTAAATTAATTTAATTTGTAAATTTTTCACACTGGACTGTTTTGTGACTGTTCTCGTGTGGAGCAAGCAGTAAATAACAATTTATCAGTGACCTAATTGTTTTCATTTTGTGTAAGTCATAATAGTCATAACATTCATAATAGCTGTTTCCCAACACAATTAGTGGCCGCTAATATGAAGCTAATTCCCAAATGAGAGACGTCTTGAAGTAACCTCTTTTCTTGAGAAACTTCAGACTGTCCAGTCTCTACTTCCAGATCGGATTCGGGATCCAACACATATGGCTGTATGTTAAAAGTGGACATTTTAAAAAGATACATCGCTGTTCATTATCAACTCCTACCTAAGAAGCACTTAGAGTATGACCAACCACAGCAGAGTGGGCGAGTCTGGAGGTGGGCCGTGGGTGGAATACATTAAAACAGACCGTTTTCGCACAAAGCACGATATCCAAAGAAATACTGGTAGAACTAGAAAGCTTTGTGTGCGGGTTATTGTGTGTAGCTGCTCTATAGGAGTCCACAACTCAATACAAAGGGCCTAAAATGAGCATAATCGGCCCCCTTTAATACATACAAATATATATCATCCTGTCCTCTCTTTTTTTCTCTTCATTAATTACAATGACAATGTGCATAATAGGTCCCCTTTAAAACCTAAAAAACTGTTTTTATTGACAGCTCTTATGACACCTAAATAAACACCTTCTTTCAATTCTTTCAATGATAAGAGAATGATTTATACCAGTATTGATGACTGTGCGCCATGGCACCTGTTGATGCATTGGCACCTCACGTGCATACCGCAGCATGTAGAGCGGAATCGCGGAACTGGCCAATAAAAACTGAATTTACTGTTAAATGCGGAATCTTGTGGAAACTGAAATAGTGTGAATGAATTGGTGTCATCGTGAAGAGAAGCAATATTCGTGTGGGAACGTATTTACTTGGCACAACACTCAATCATGGCACAATCATTACAAACATGAAAACGCCTCCTCGTGAACTAACCAGGTTGAAATGGCGATAAATATCAGCAAAAGAAGTGTGACTGGAAGCTGACAGGGTTAAATTAGTTTATCATGCTAGTGCAGTTGTGTGTGTGTGTGTGTGCGCGCGTGACTCGGGCTGGATGAGTGTACCTTATGGCGATAAAAAGAGACAATTGTCCATAGGTATGAATGTGAGTGTGAATGGTTGTTTGTCTATATGTGCCCTGTGATTGGCTGGCGACCAGTCCAGGGTGTACCCCGCCTCTCACCTGAATTCATACCCCCGCGAGGATTAGTTGGAATAATGGTGGGATGGAATATTCATGGAATATTTTATTTACAACTTTGTAGCAAGGTTTTCCTGACTCTTCCTAACTTTGAGAAGTTTGTTATATTCAGACTTGGGTTTTTCCTACTTGGCTTTTTTTTCCTGACAATATGATCGCTTCTCTTCCTTTTTTTTCAGGTGTTCCGAGTTGAAGTGTTGTTCAATGAGAGGAAACATTTTGTGCTCAGAAGAAGCAGCGAATTCCACACTCTGCACAGAAAAGTGTGTTCCTGAAACCATGAAGAAAAAAAAATTAAATATGATACATTTTAAACAGAATCTAATAATTGTATTGTTGTCTTCAGCTCAGGAAGATCATCCAGACCCCTGATTTCCCCAGTAAAAGAAATCCTCATCTGAGGACCAAACCTCTGGAGCAGAGGAGGCAGGAGCTGGAGGATTACATCCAGGTAAACACGGAGAGTGCATGTTTTACTTTAATTTCAAAACTAAATGGGAAAAATGTCACGTGAATATACAGCATATGAGCAATGTGAGGATGCTTGGTGGACCATAATGTGGTCTTCAACAACAATGCATTTGTTGCATTGTAGCTGATGTTACATGATGTGTGCAGGACATCATCTACGCTTATGAGGACGTGCCGCAGGAGCTGTTAGACTTCCTCCATGTCAAACATTATCACCCAGGCAACAAGATCAGCAGCATGGAGTAAGACCAATCAATCAATCCTATTGATTTTTTTGACGACATAACATGGTTATAAGGCATTTGACATGCTATCGTTACATTTTCAATAATTTATTTATGAATTAATTGCTTTGATTTCAGATCACTTGATGATCTGGACAGTCAGGACAACAGGTAAGTAATCTATGACTTATTTACTTTGTTATAAGTCTCTCTTCCATACAAGTTAATGATGTAATACTTATTTACTTAACTAAGTAATCTATTCCTGCTGCCTCACCGTGGGTTTTTGTTCTGGGTTTTGGTATTGTTAAAAGGCCAGTGCCGGAGGACCGCAGGGTCCGCGGGGGTTGATATGGTAAAAGCAGATCAGATAAATAAGAAGGTGCAAGGCTTAAGACAATTAAGACAGTTAAGACAATTTAAAAACCAGTAAAAGAATCTTATTACTTATTTATAACTGAATTATCAATTATTTACTTAGTTACAGTAAATTATGTATTCCATATTTACTTGGTTTCAGGTAAATTACTATTACTAAATTATTTTTAATAGCATCAGTAACATGTACTGTGTTTTGCGGGACTACCAGTGTGTAAAAAAAAAAAGCGCTTTTGCTCTGTGACTTAGAATATAAACACAGTTAGCACACTGATACATTGTTACCTACTTCTCGCCCTTGCCACAGGACCAAGTAACGTTGGAAAGGCGTAGGGCTTCAGCAAGTTTGCCAGCTAATCCAGCTGCATGCTGGTCATTGACAGATTAAAATGCATTTCTTTTGCTAGCAGGGAATCAGGAACTCCAACCACTTGTGCCTGATGGTGGCGTCTTTAGGAATTGTAAACAAATGTGGCTTTTGCTATCAAGTAAACAGAGGAGCAGAGCTTGGGGGAGGGCAGAGCGCTTATCTGCTTACAGACACGCCCATATAAGAAAGTCCACCCGTCTATGACATCACAAAGGGGCAGTTTTACCACACCAATTGTAAAGAAATGCGCCGTCCCCTTTCGAGGCATTGCTTGCAAGTAAACAGTGGAACAACGCTTGGGGTAGGGCGGGGGAAGCAGAGCTTGGGGGAGGGCACAGAATTTACATAAAAGGAAGCTCTTCTGTGATGTCACAGAGGAACAGTTTTACCACGCCTTTTGAAACTGAGCGTTTTGAGCATCCCAAACTACTTTTAGGGTTCACTTCCAAATGCGCAAGCCTCATTATCTAAAACTTTGGCATCGTTTAACACGAGGATACTACATTCTAACTACATTTAAAGGTCAGAAAAGTGTGAAAAACATAATGGGTCCCCTTTAAAGTTCATGATCTGTTGCTGATATAAAAGTTACTAATATATATTCCTGATTTACTTCAGTGTTGATAAGGTGAATAATGTCAGTGTCTCCACAGTTTTCAGTTGCCGCATCAGCGAGTGATGGCATTCTTCCAGGATCCGTACGTGGCCAATCGCACATCAGGTAGGTCCCCGGTGCCAGGCTGTCCATGTCCATGCAGCAGGCATCTAGCGGCACCTGTCTGTTGCAGGTCTCCCTGATGTGGTCGCAGCAGGAGTCCTGCAAGGGTTCTATCCACGGGGCGTCCGCGTCAGTTTCACAGCCCCCGCCCTTGCCAAGCCTGACCCCGCTGGGAAGGCTGGAGGTCGATGACTGAGAAGAACCACCAATGGACCTGAAAGCCATCACAATCCACGGAAGGGAGAAGAAGACAAAGGACCGAGGACTTTATAAAAGTCTTCCATAAATCTTTCACGCTTTGACCTCATGGATTACTTTTTAGTTGTTTTAATGAGTCTGCAACATCTTTTAGCAAAGTACTTTGAACAGATCTTCATGTTGAAAGTCTCTAATGCAGGCAAACAGGACCCACCTAAATGGAAATACTCACTGAGTACTAGGATGAATCCTGAATACTGGTCATTTTGTTTAAATTATACTTTTTTTTACACTCCATAGACTTGGTGTTGATTTATAAATAAAAATGAATTTGTATCACCTAGTGCACTCTTTGGTTTTCCAAATCTGATTTGTGCGTTTACACCGAAAAAGGCAGTGAGACTTGTTTTTTGTTTGTCATTATTGAGACGTATTTTTTCCCATAAACTCTGGGAAGCTGGTTTCAAATGGTGCTGAACAGCACTTGAAGCAGTAATTTGCCAGCACAGCAAAAGTCTTTCTCACAATGTGGTGTAACCCGACACTGCACCCCCGGGGTCAAATAGTCTTCATGCAGCAACAAGTAGTAGTAGTAGTAGTTTAGAGGAACTTTTTACATGAGGGAGAACAAAAACCTCCACTCTCTTATTTGCATATATTTGACAAAACACAGCTGATTTACTTTCACTTTATTATTAGCAACAATGTACAGTAGAGTATGCTGCAAATTACACAAGCTGCCTGTGTCATGTCATTCTATTTCTATATGTACTCAAGTTTGGAGATTCTTGTTGATTTATGCAGCAGTCACTATAGGAATGTGGATGTCAGGGTACCTCAAAGCACTATTAATAGAGGAGGGGACCAATATCAGGTTTTCTTAACGGTCACAAAAACATGAGGTGGCACTGGAGACTTAACTCAGTGGCTAATGTAGTAATGTAATAAAATACCAGCATTATGTTTAAACTAAGAGTTGAGTTCAGAGTCCAAACAGTTCAGTGTACATGTAATTTTGAATGAATTTGAAATGTGTATAAGAAGACAGGTGGGATAGGCTCCAGCACCCCTGCAACCCTCGGATAAGCTGTAGACTATGAATGAATGAATGAATGAATAAATAATTTAAAATCGGCCTTTACTGTACTGTTAAAGCGAGTTGCTGCATTAGAGGGCGCTGTTGTTGTGCGCATGCGCCAATCGGGATGCGGAAGTGTAGCTAGCAGTGTGCTGACTTCGGCATCAACGACCGCCACCGGAGCTGTTCCTTCCTTCAGTGACGCCGACCTTCGCCACTGTCTCCATCCTCAAGCAAGTTTAACGATCTTGATGCTGTCGACTAGGAAACAACAAACACTCCCTTAACGACAAGTTTGAAGCCTGCTCGTCTACCGCTGGTACGTTCTACTGTGGTATACTGTGTGTCATACACCGAGCGTTTAGGTCCTGAGCGTTAAAATAACAATACAAAACTTATTTGACAGTGAGATGTAACGTTGGGAAATACATGGCAATGTCTGCATCCTAATTGTATTAGTCGCTTATCTGAGCCGTATAAAGCTACTTACTGCTTATTGTCAGATTAGTTTGAGGCTAACTTGGCTCGAAAGACACCGGCTGCTAACTGCTAGCGGTTAGCTGAAACATAATACTATCCTGCTAACTTATGGACAGTCATTTATGTTTAATGTTTATCATCGCCGAATTTTAATTGACTGTAGTGTGGCAGAAACACACACGGGTGAAATAAATTGACGAGGTGAACTTCAATAGTTCAATAGTTGGTAACATTCAGAGGGAAATTAATAATAAATTATGTATTAATTTTCTTCGGTGGCCGACAGAGCCAAACAGGAAGCAACGTCTAAGTTAGAGGTCTCTAATGAAAATCGATTTAATGCCATTATTTTCTCAGCGAAGGTCCCAACCTTATTTTGCCTTAAATTGTGCGGAACAGACTATCTCTAGGAATATAAAGGCAACGAAAACCTGCACAACACCCTAAACCAGTTCTTCTGATATAGTAGGGCCGGGGGCATGATGCAGAGAGGACTTTGAATATTAGTGCAGACCTGCCTACATATCTGAATTTGTCTTACATGCAAATTGAATAGCTTGTATGCGTCACTCACACTTTCAATCTTGCTGCATTTTGCTGTTTTACAGTACAGATAGATCATCAAGTTCATTTATAACGCTGTGGCGGAGTGGCATGTTGGCCACACAGTCAGGAGTTCAGGAAGATCTGGTTTCGAATCTCAGTTAGGCATCTCACATGCATGTTGGATTAATTAGCGACTCCAAATTGTCCATAGGTATGAATGTGAGTGTGAATGGTTGTTTGCCTATATGTGCCCTGTGATTGGCTGGCCACCAGTCCAGGGTGTACCCCGCCTCTCGCCCGAAGTCAGCTGAGATAGGCTCCAGCTTACCCCCACGACCCTAACAAGGATAAGCGGTATCGAAAATGGATGGATGGATAAATAATTGAAAAAAAGACAATGTTACAAAATGTTGTACTTCTAACAGACTTTCCCCTTCTACTTGCTAATAAATAAATATGCAGACTTAAACCATCCTGTGTGGACAAAAAAGAGAAGTTTAAATTAAGTCCATTCAAATTAAATCCATACAAAGCAAAGGATGCCAACTTCAGTTTGGAATAAAAGATATGGGGGATGATAATTTATCTATCTATCAGTGCTCATGTCAAACTTAATCCGAATGTCACCCACAATTACTATAACATTAATGAATTACCTTCAATAATTCAAGTTAATTAACCTAATACGGTTTATGTTTTTTTTAATGTTCAGAAGTAGGTGGTACATTACCCATTACTGGGTCCGGATCCAGACTGAAGTCCGCCATTTGGTGATGGCTGGTCTAAATGCTCCAAACGAAATGATGCAAATACCTTCTAACAAATGCAACAGAAAAATGCTGCAATTAGCCAAAGCACACACAAACAATTAGCCAAGTTGTTTTTGTTAAATACTTCATGAAAAGGGATCATGCTATAATACTTCAAATACAGCAACTATTATGTCTTTGGTTTTTCCCACAGGACTGCTACTATATAGATGTGGCGTTGTTGAAAATGCTGAATGTGTGAAAACAAGCAGGAGTGCATCCATATGTCGATATGATTTATTTAAAAGGGACCTACCATGCATTTTCCACTTTTCTGAACTATAAATGTTACAATGTTGTATTCTTGTGTTAAACGGTGGCAAAGTTTCAGATATTGTGGTTTAGACATTTGGAAGTGGGCCCTGAAAGAAGTTTGGGATGGCTCTGAACGCTCTGTTTCAGAGAGTTTTTCCTAACACCGGTTCACTGTGAAGTCACAGTGTTAAGCTTAGCTGTATGTTAGCTGTACAAGCTGAGTGGGACCAATCACAGCGGCGTGAATGCGCCTGGAAGCAGGCCATGAGTGGTATAAATGAAAACCAAAAAAATCTGATGAAATAAAGCTCGAATAGGTGCAAATTCTGCAAGATCTATAAAGCCTTCTGTGTGGGTTATTGTGTGTAGCTGCTCTACAGGAGTCCACAACTCAATACAAAGCCAGAAATTAGCATCCCCTTTTAAAAGTGTTTGTGTCTGCAGTGCATCATGTGGAGGAAGGCTTCAGTGGCGGCCCTCTTGGCGCTGGCGGTTGGCTACCTCTACCACGGCGGCCCTGACTTGCCTGAGCAGCTACTCCAGTACGTCAGCCTGCCCAGCTTCCAATCATCCCCACAGAGCCAGCGGCAACTGGAGCGGGTCATTTCCGATGCCTGGGACTCGCTGATCGCATTGCCCAGGCGGCAGTGGGGCCGAGTGGCTGTCGGGTGAGTTGGATGTTGCAGTACTTTGCTAATGCATTAAGCCACCATTAGGTATGTTTTGTTAGCTATGTTTTAACGACCACTGTGCTGTGTTGTGCTTTTTAACACACCTAACTGTCTTTTGAAGTGTAAAAAGAAATTAGCCACTGTTAAGGTACATTCATGAAAACTGAAGGCAGATAAAAACGATCGCCCCTTGAGGACACGTGGCAGAGGCGTCCAAATTGGAAGAGTCATGCAACATGTGCTCTGACTCCCTCCCTCCAGTGTGAACGCCTGTGTGGACGTGGTGGTGTCAGGCGTGGGCCTTCTACAGGCGCTGGCCGTGGATCCCGGCAGCGGCCTGGATCACGAAGTCCTGCACTCCAAAGAAGACCTGAAGGAAGCCTTCATCCACTACATGGAGCGCGGGGCAGCCGCCGAGCGTTTCTTCAGCGACAAGGACTTGTTCCAGAGGATCGCCCGAGCAGCTGCAGAGTATCCCAGCGCCAAGGTCCGACCACCTTGACCTCCCTGTTGTTCTACTTGCAATGTCTTCCGTGCTTGACCTTTGACTCTTTGTCTGTTGTCCAGCTGTATGTTGGAGGGAACGCCGCCCTCATTGGTCAGAAGCTTGCGACCTATCCAGATCTCGTGGTAAGGAATTGTGCTCAGGGCCCTCGGTAGAGTAGAGAGAGTGTGCATTCTTAGAAGTGTTATTTTGTTTTATTATTATAAACACAAAGCCCATTCAATAGATAATTGAAACATGATTACTTATTCAGTAGTTTGCAGCACTTTACATGGTCCATTTGTTAAATGGTTCCTGTTCTTAAACGCCTAACTATTATGTGTCTTTTTTTCAATTCCGCAGGTTCTGTTATGTGGGCCAGTTGGACCTAGACTCCATGAGATGCTGGATGAGCAGATTGTTGTTCCGCCCGGTTCCCTCCAGGAGACGGATGAATATCATCTCATCCTGGAGTACAAAGCGGGTAACTCACACAGAGGTCACATGTTGAACGTAACACTCCTCATCCATGATGAAGACAAGCACAAATGATCCTGTTTTTGCTCATTTCCAGGTGAGCAGTGGGGTTCAACTCGAGCACCTCAAGCTAACCGCTTTATCTTCTCGCACGACGTGTCCAACGGTGAGATGAGCTCGCTGGAGACATTTGTGGCGAGCCTGGAGGAGTTTCAGCCAGACCTGGTGGTCCTGTCTGGGCTCCACATGATGGAAGGCCAAGGCAGAGAGTTGTGGGAGGAGCGTCTCAAAGAGGTTCATAACAATGTAACACGCCACCTTCACATGAAGTTAGTCTAGCGTGTCTTTTCTTGGCAGGCAGTGGCGGCCATATCAGACATTCGTAAGGACATTCCCATCCACTTGGAGCTGGCCAGCATGACGGACAAAGACTACATGAACAGCATCATGCAGGAGGTACATACATGTTGGGAACATCTTCCACAGTGAAAAGAACCACATAAGCCCTTATTTGAACTATGCAGGCAATGCACTCAGTAACATTCTTAACCCTCAAACTCTAAATGCCTTTAAACATTTCTATTTTATATATGCTAAACAAGGGGTCTCAAACCTGCGGCCCAGTTGTGGCCCGCCAAGTCATGATTTGCGGCTTGTGACTTGACGTTAAAGATTAGTGTCAATGCAGCTCACGATGTAGGGGGCCAGTATAAATCAACATACATATATATGCATATATATATATATATATATATATATATATATATATATGCATATATATATATATATATATATATATATGCATATATATATATATATATATATATATATATATATGCATATATATATATATATATATATATATATGCATATATATATATATATATATATATATATATATCAACAATATGTGTGTGTCACGTAGATAAATGAACAGGGCGGGGCTCACTACACCAAACACTAACGAGAGTTGCGGTGGCAACACAAAAAAATGACAGCACAACAATGTAACAAGTAAACACACAGAGGGCAACTATGTTAACTCGATACACATAACCCATATAAAGAATCGCAATGCATGCTGGGAGCAAGCATCACTCCCAATTAGGGGTGTGACAAAATCACAATATTAAACCATACTATGCATTATTGATACCTTCCACTGTGCATCAGTTTTTAAACTATTATTGTTATTATTAAAATATAGCCGCTGTTTTATAGGGGAAGCTATAGAAAAAATAAAACAAAGAAAAAAAAAACATATAGCACATAATGCTGGACTTGGCCGGCAAAGTTAAATGGAAAGATACGCCATAATAATGAATAATTATTTTATGAGGAACTAATGTTGTGTTAGTTCAAAGCACAGCAAAAAATTTATAAAATTATATAATATTGAGTGATAAAGGAGGGCGGCGTGGCTGTTCAGTGGTTAGCGCGCAGACCTCACAGCTAGGAGACCGGGGTTCGATTCCCCCTCGGCCATCTCTGTGTGGAGTTTGCATGTTCTCCCCGTGCATGCGTGGGTTTTCTCCGGGTACTCCGGTTTCCTCCCACATTCCAAAAACATGCTAGGTTAATTGGCGACTCCAAATTGTCCATAGGTATGAATGTGAGTGTGAATGGTTGTTTGTCTATATGTGCCCTGTGATTGGCTGGCGACCAGTCCAGGGTGTACCCCGCCTCTCGCCCGAAGACAGCTGGGATAGGCTCCAGCACCCCCCGCGACCCTTGTGAGGAAATGCGGTAGAAAATGAATGAATGAATGAATGAGTAATAAAGGCCATGGTATAGACATGTTGCTATTGATGACATACTTGACATATGCAACAATTTTTTGTAATAAATTGTCCAAAGAAAAGTGCAAAACGGCACAATGAGGACATTTTAGCTCTGTCTTGTACACTTAATCCCTATAGAACTATTTAATTCAGAAATGGTTATAATTAATGTTAATAGAAGACATTGTATCATGATTCTAAAATACAATGATGAAATATTCAAGGGTATATTATTTGCTGAACTGAGCTTTTGTGGTGTATTTGATGACGTGATTGTGTGTTCTTGTTAGCAGTTCATGCCCATTGTCAGCTCCATCGGGCTGAATGAGCAAGAGCTGCTGTTCCTGTCGCAGGCCGGCGGCGGGCCCCACGCTCAACTGAGCGCCTGGAAGGGCGTCCCCGATGTGGGCCAGGTCAGCGACATCCTCCTGTGGATTCTGGAGCGCCACGGCCGTAGCGACCCCTCATCGGAGGCCGAGCTGACTCGTGTCCACTTTCACACGCTGGCCTACCACATCCTGGCCACGGTGGACGGCTACTGGGGCAACCAGGCGGCAGCGGTGATGGCGGGAGCTCGGGTGGCCAGCAGTCAGGCATGCGGTGTGCAGGCGGTGGACGTCAGCAAGGTGGAGCTGAAGGCGCCACTCCACTTTCACAGCTCACACTTTGAGCCTCGGGAGTCGCTGTCCCTTGACCCGGCGGCTCCGGTAACGGCGTGGCGTCGGGGAAACATCACATTCCACCTGACGCCAGTGTTGGTCTGCAAGCAGCCGCTTCGGACAGTGGGACTCGGTGACGCCATCTCAGCAGAGGGACTGGTTTACTCGGAACTCAAGAGCCAGCAGCCCTTCTGAGGTTGTTTGCAGTCGGACTATCCACGTGAGCTCACTTCCGCGTCTTCCTCTGCGGTTCCAATCCTGCCTGTGGACACGTCCCGCCTGCCTCCGTCGTCTGCCAGGTGTCCGCGCGTTGACACAAACTGAGCATGTTCCACGATGGTGGGTGAATTCTATGCATATGATGGGCGCCAACAGGACATCTTTAGTTGAAGTGGCTCACCAATTTTAGCTGAGTATGGTGTGCCTTCACATAAGTCAATATATTCACATTTCAGGGCCAAATGAAGGCTTTGTCCGCACAAACACACACATTTAAAAATATTTTTATTTCATTTTCTGTTTTTGTTTCATATCACCTCCGTCCTACAAAAAGCAAGTATATGTTTTTTTCATAATGGGTCTGAAAAACCAACCAAAATCAGAAAACTAGGTCATTTTGAGATACAGTGGCCCCTCCAAAGCAAAACGTCCCATAGGATATAATAGAAATAATCAGTTCATAAATCATCATTCATAAACCTTCATTAGCCTTTATAGTTTTAAGTCACATTCTTAACATTATGAGTGTACAAATTAACCACTGTTCATCTTAATAAAAAACACACACACACACACAAATAAGACCACTTTTGATGATAATGGCCTGGGATAAGGAACAGCATTGCAGATTGCAAAGACATTTTTGGTTGAACCCTAAATTAAAACATCTTTTGGGACGTTTGAGGTTCCAAGGAACCTGCTTTTTAAATTGAACAGTGGTGATTTGCAGAAAATAATTAACCATTTGCCACTGCCACTGCGTTTGCACTATGCAAATCTTTCCAATTGGATAACAGCACCCAGCAGATTACACAGCGCCACCTGGTGCTTTGGCATGCACATAACAATACTGTACCTGCCATACATGAGGACATTGCCTGCAAATATTCACATCTACATGGACTGAACATCGTTTTTACTTGTTGAATGTCTTGCTTTTGTTTGTTGCGTTTATGTAGTAAAAAAAAAGTCATGGCAGGACTTTTTTCCAACTCCTTAACTTCTTATAAAGATGTGACATTTTTTAGACGATCATTTTCCCCACTTTAAAGGTAAAGATGCAAATCACAAAGCGTCATTGTTTGTTTTTGTTTTTCACATCATTGTCATTGTATTACGATTGACATTTGACAATGATTTGCATACCAACTGCGTCTGACGGAAATTATTTTTAACATATTCTTGTAGTAAAATGGAAAACTGCAAGAACATCGTCTATGATTCACATGTTACATTGTGCATTTTTTTCATTATTTGCTCATGTTTGGAAAGGCTGGAATCATGTTCCTTTGTCCTGTGTGTGGTCCATGTTTTCCCCAGTACCTCATACAGCCGATGAAGGCATTTAATGAAGCAGTCTTAATGCAACATATGACAGAGGCATTTTGCTCAACACATTGGATTGTTTGCACTAGTGGAAAGAAGGCGGGAAGGTGAATGTAACCCCGCCCCCTCATATGAAGTACAGTCTATGGTGTTGGTAGCTTATGTTAACATTTCTGTCATTTACCTTAAATATGTCATTAAAATGTTCATGTCTCTACCAGTTTGTCTTACTTCGTAATTTTAGAGGGTTCTTTTCCTGCCAAAATTGAATTTATTAATTCAGTGTTAGCATACAATTAAGTTTTAATATTTGTCTCATGTTTAACATTCACTCATAAGCGAGTGTTATCGAACAGAACTGTACGTATATTTATCCTAATGTATTGTAGCTTCTCTCCGAGCCAGCAGGTGGCGTCGTGATATGTATTTGTTGAGCACTTCCTGTTAGGAAACGGCGAGGAAGCCAGAGAGCCAATAAGGTTAAACCTTTGTGAAGTGTCCGGATATGTTCTTTCTGTCCACGTGCTGCAACCGGTCAAGGTAAAACGACGTAACTAATCTTGTTTATATTGTCTTCTTCATTTATATATGTTTGGTATTTTTGTAATAAATCAAGTGTCGATTCTGCCTCCGTATTTAGTCATCTTTTGTTTAATAGGAACGGTATCTACCTTTCTGATGTACTCTACGTGGTCTTCAGCTATTGCTGAAAAACCGGACATTTTGCCCAATGTTTCCTAAATGATACGTTATGACAACGTCTCTGTTTCAGAGAGTATGTTCCTCATGTCAATATGTGTAACTTATCTATTATACTGAGTGTGGATTGTGTTTACAAACTGGTAAATCCAGTGACAGTCAAAAAAGTGTGGGAGGCCCTTTTGGACCCGACTTTGAAGCCAAAATACGGTTAGGATTGGTGTAACGTTCATGGAAAAATGGACAATGGACAATTACTAAGATATATAAGAGAAATTCTGTAAAGACCCAACTCGCTTAGCCAGACAACGATTTGAATATAAATATTAATTTGGAAAAACCCAGTAAGACATAATTGCCTGTGTAAATATTAGTAACACATGTCATGTAATCTACATTATGAAGACAAAATAATTGTAATATAAAATATACTCATTTATATGAATATACATTTAAAGATATAAAATAATACATTACAAATAAAAAAAATTTAAGTGGATGAGTGTCATGATGCACCTCCAAATGAATAAAAATGTTCCAAACGACTCTCAGTATGATGCCGTATTAAATGACCGTGTTGAGTATTGTTATTTTTGAAGGCTTCTAGTTTATGAAATTAAGGCAATTTCTCTGACGCATTCACTGTTCTTCCCCACAGCAATGAGAGAGGGAATACTTTCTACAGCGGAGGATGGCGGGCGTGTGGAAAAAACAGGCTAAGACATCCTCTTGGGGTCTTCTGAACAATCGCAGATATTTGTGCAAAAAGACAATGATGTTTCGCGCCATGGAGAGTGCAAGAGCATGTAAGAAACGTCAGCGGAAGCAGAGAAATGACGATGTGAAGAGGAAAAGGATAGATACCCATAATGAGCCACCGGATGTCAACGAGCCGACCATAGGGGCCAACATTCAGAGGTTTCCACAGGAGGTGTCGTCACAAAGAGACACGTGGGATGTGGACAGCGGCTTTTCTGAGGCGAGCTCGCTAAACATCGGCAGAAGCTCGCCGAGCCCGCCCGCCGTGGTTGCGTTGGACTGCGAGATGGTGGGCACGGGACCTGGCGGGCGCTGCAACGCGCTGGCCCGCTGCAGCATCGTGGATTACCATGGCGATGTCCTCTATGATAAGTACGTGAAGCCGTGTCACCCCGTCACAGACTACAAAACACGCTGGAGCGGCATCCGGCCACACCACCTCCGACACGCTATGCCCTTTGCTCAGGCCACAGAGGAGGTGAGGCCGACCGCCATCTTGTTAGACTAAACATCTCAGAACCTTCCCTGATCTCTGCTTCTGTTCTCCAGATCCTTCGCATTCTTGAGGACAAAGTGGTGGTAGGACACTCAGTCTACAACGACTTTAACGTGTTGGACATGGACCATCCAGCTCACATGGTCAGGGACACAGTGACCTCGCATCACCTCACCTGTTTAGCCGGCTTTCCTCGCCAACGCCGTGTCTCCCTTAAGATCTTGGCCAGAAAGCTCCTAAACAGACGCATTCAGGTGAGCACACACACAAGGTTGGGTATTGTTTACATCAGGGGTCTCAAACTTAATTTACTTGGGGGCCACTGGAGCTAGGGTCTGGGTGAGACTGGGCCTCATCAGGTTTTCAAAAAAAAACCAAAAAACGCATTTATTAAAAACAGAAAAATGAATAAACTTTGCTTTGGTTCCGATTTTCTACAATAAAAGCTCTGATAAAACATTCCACTGTTCTCAAATATCTTAATTTTTATTTTCTGCACAAAATAAGATGAAAAATAAATAAACAAATCAAGAATAAAGAAAATCAATCAATCAGTAATAAATAAATAAATAAATATAATAAAAACTTAAGAAACCACATATAGTTGGTGGGTAGACAAATTATTTTTTTCAGATTAAAATGAACAAAGCATTATTAGAGCCCTGTAGACATGACAAAACACGACTATAGTCACATTTATACTCTTTTTATTTACAACATATTGCGCAACTGCAGGGTCTTGAGACACATGCTAACTCACAAACTAGAGAGCTAGCGACCTAAACGGTAGCCTTCAAGTTATTTCCTTTAAACTTAAATAGCCAAAAACTTACCACTTCCACACGGATAGGGAGGATAACTATTAACAGTTATTTAACCTTTAACATGAACATTAATCAAACGTAATAATTTTTTCTGGGTACATGATACCATACAGCATCCATACCAAACTTGCGCGGGCCGCACTAACATTAAACTTTCATATCAAGGCGGGGGCCTCAAACTAGTGTCCTGCGGGCCACATCTGGCCCACGGGCCGCGTGTTTGAGACCACTGGTTTACATGTTCTCCGATACTGGTGTCATATCAATACTTTTCAGTAGATTCCGGTTCTGAAGTGGTGCCTCAAATGTATTTTTTTTGTTTGTTTCGGCTTTTTCCTGATTATAGAATCACCACAGTGGATCGTTTTGATCCGCTTGCTGATTTTTGGCTTGAGTCCTTTTTATATTCCGGATGCCTTTCCTGACAAATACCGGTCATGCTTACTAGTGGATATTCGAACCTGAGGTGTCCGCTCCAAAGTCCAGAACGCTCGCCACTACAATTTTTTGCCCCCCCGCTTGACTTACTTCACTAAATAATGCATGCAATGGAGAATCAAACACTGTCATAATATTGAAAGGTTTTATTGTAATAACACGACACTATTCTTCCAACTGAAGTGGGTTTTTTTCACGTGATTATGCATTTTTACTATACGTATATGAATGGTGATGTCCGGTCTTCAAAATACAGCGGATCAGCAGCCAATATCGACCCTTAGAGGGACCTATGATGCTTTTTCCACTTTTCTGACCTATAAATGTTGTATTCTCGTGTTAAATGAGTGTCTTTAATGCATGTATGCAAATTACAAGCTCAAGTCTAGAGTTGCTGAAAGCCTTTTTAACCACAATTGATCAGCAAATAATGAAAGAAACAAACAAAAACCCATTTTTAAACACGAGTAGTCCTGCAAAAAACCTGTAATGACCACATTTCCACTACTAATGTGTGCCAAGACTAAACGTGGTAAACACGGTGCCCTCACGTCCATGCTTCTGAGCTCCACAGCACCACAGGTGCTGCTGACAAAGTGTGTCCGACAATGAGTGCTCCTGCTCCAGCAGGCGAGGTGGCGGCAGCACCATCACATCCTGGTTGTACTGAGCTCCACTGCCTACATTACCGCTCTTTTCAAGTAGCTCTCCAGAGGTTTCATTCATTTATGATCAACTTTAGCGGTAGCCCCCCCCCCCCCCCCCCCCCCCACTGTATCATGGCGTGGGACCGCTGGGACTAGGGGACCTATTATTATAATGGGAAGACTTTCTTTCTGTAAAATTAAAAATAATTTTCTTAAAAATAAAAACATCTTCCAGCTTAAATGCCTAACATGCCTTTTAGTTGCCAACATGACTTTCCTTCCTTAAAGGATTTTTCATGTCATATTTTTAAGTTAAAATGTGTTACATTCAGGATTATCATCAGTTTTTGAAAAGAACTAAGTGGTGACAGCACCACCTTTTTGCTTCGACACATATTTCTCAGCCTGATAGTTTTTCAAACGATTTGACCATAAAATGGTCGGCATTATGGCGTCCAGGTGGGGAACAGCGGCCACTGCTCAGTGGAGGATGCCCGGGCCACCTTGGACCTTTACAAGCTAGTGGAGGACCAATGGGAGGGGGAGCTGCAGAGCATGCTGAGGGTGGACCACGACCAGCCCATCAAGGCCGCCTCCACAGAGGATTTCATGCAGGACCAGTACTGGCCTGACCACCTGATATCTGACTCCCAGGAAGCAGAGCATGTTGGAGATGCTGACTGACTTTTGATGCTTGAAGGAAAACAACTTACTACTTGACTTGGACGTGTTTGTGAAGTTACCTTTGGACCTCATTGGGACGAGACAACGGGAAGTTGGCGTGTTTGTCCACACAGCTGATATTGTCTTGTTTGCTGTGCTGCTCATCTAAATTGCCTCCAATAAAAAAAAAGACAGTAAAATGTGTATTTTATTGTATACACGCTAAAATAGAAGAGATACTGTGAAAGTTATTTCTAAGTCCTGGTGAGATTTGGGTGTACCGACTGTTATATGTCCAGTGAGGGTTTAGTACAGGCGTGGGCAAACTTTTTGACTCGTAGGCCAAAAAAAGTTAAAAAGTTAAAAATTGGCAGGGGGGCCCTCTATATAAATGACATATTTTATCACGGTGCAACAAAACAAACAACACATCCGCAGCAAGTTAATACATCACATAAATGAGTTCTAAACAAAAATGCGCCAAACATGACATAAAACTGTTTTATCCAAATGCCCGCAAGGCATGCTGGGTAATCCAGCGGCAACCATATGAACTGAAGTCAAACATTGGTTATCAGGACTGTTAAGCTTTTGTTACTTTCCATTACTTTTCTAATGACCTCGAAATATTTTGCAATCAACCAAAAACGTGACACAAATGTTGGGTGAAAAACTACCACAAACTACCCAGCATGCTTTGCGGTGGGGATGTGGGTATTGCACATGGATATTTATTTGTAGTCATGTTCCGAGCTACACTTTCCATGTTAAAGGTTTAATAAAAGAAATGTGGAAATGCCCGTTGGGCCGGATTAAGATGCTTGATAGACAGGATGTGGCCTGCTTGCTGCTGTTTGCCTACCCCTTGTATAGTATAGTCAGTATACATTCATGTCAAATGGAGGTTTTATCATCGACCACGGTTTAAGGAGGGGAGGGTCTTGGACCACCCTTTGACCCTTGAGCCAGAGTACAACGGCGACATTGTTTCTTGGATCCGCATAAATGAACCGCATAACTCTTTCTTTCTTGAGCAGATTTATCAGATTACTGCTGCGCTGCCTGCCTGCGTGCTCGCCATCCGTCAGGAGGAAAACGTGCATGGTACCGTGAGGGGGTGGGGCGGCAGTAGAAGGTAGATGCTAAGCTAAAATACCGACTAGCTTTTCTCTAGCAGTTGAGGAAATGTCTCATCTATGTTCATCTTACGGTCGAATTGCGCATTAGTAGATCATTATTTCAAAAAGCTAACAGATATAAAAATTTGATTTGGATGCTGTGGTCACCAAACTCCTCTCACACCCGGGTTTTTGCCTCGACCACCGCCGAAGCCGATTGGCCTGACTGGTACCCATCAGCTGCATCAGGAGTCCCACAAGACATCCATGCTTGATAGGACTCCTTCTTCAGTTTCTGGACACCAGAGTTCAGGGGACCCTAGGGACCCTATGTTCAAACATGGTGTTAGTTATGGACAAACTGGTTCACAAAAAAAGTCCAATAACATCACACTGCACGGGTTCGGATCGAGGAGGCCGTTTCTTCCAATCATGCCCTTCCAGGTCACACTGTCATTTCCCACATGAGTGGTGAAGTCTCCCAGTAGAACAACAGAGTCACCATATGGGCTGTTCTCTATTTATAATACTATGAGGAGGAGCATTATTACTACTACTTTATTATAATTATTGGTAGTATTGATATCTCACCTTAGTGCACCTATTTAGAGAGTCTGGAACCAGTCATGATGTGCTTTATATATCACTACATTGACAGTTACTATGGTACCCATTATGGCATTGTATATATCACTATATTGACACTTACTATGGTACCCATAATGTCATGATGTGCTTTATATATCACTACATTGACACTTACTATGGTACCCATTATGGCATTGTATATATCACTATATTGACACTTACTATGGTACCCATTGTGTCATTGTATATATCACTATATTGACAGTTACTATGGTACCCATTGTGTCATTGTATATATCACTATATTGACAGTTACTATGGTACCCATTGTGTCATAGTATATATCTCTATATAGACAGTTACTGTGGTACCCATTATGTCATTGTATATATCGCTATATTGACACTTACTATGGTACCCATTATGTCATTGTATATATAACTATATTGACAGTTACTATTTACTACAGTTACTACTTCGGTACGAGGTGCATTATTAAACAAAAACAAAAAAAAAACCCAAAAACCTTAAACTGTATTATAGAAAGCGGGAAGTGAACAAATGTAACAGTTACTGATTGTAAAAGTACCAGATGGAGGGGTAGGATTTAATAAGCTTTGCTTCTTCCTACTCCTTTTGGACATGTGGAACTGTGAACTGATTATGGGATGCATTCAATTGTAATCTGATGCATGTTCAAATGAAATAAAACCATTACCATTACCATTACCATTTAGTTTTTTAAGGCACTGAAACGTGCATGGTCACTATGAGCCCTGAGCACGTGTGCACGTCGAGCATCACAATGATAAGTCTTTGAGAAATGCCATCAAATCCCAAACACGCCAAAGCAGCTCTTACCTAAGGGTACCCCCTCAGCCACCTACATCATTACATCGCACCTTCTGCTTTAGCCCCACCTCCTCCATCACAATCTCACATGTAGACAGAAAGCAGGAAAAAAAATGCAATAATCTCTTGTGACGACATTAATCCCTAGGCTACAAAAGCTTGGCGTCGTTGTTTCTGCACACGGACGCCCGACACTTCCTCCCCAGCGACTTCCCGCCTCACACAGGTAGGCCTCCTCGGATGAGGAGCTACAAGGGCTCCTTAATGAGACACATTTAAAAATACATTTGTGAATGTAATACATAGTGTAGGGCCGCACGGTGGTGAGTGGTTAGCAGGTTGGCCACACAGTCAGGTGGGTTCGAATATCCGCTTGGGCATCTCTATGTGGAGTTTGCATCCCCGTGCGTGAGTTTTCTCCACATTCCAAAAGCATGCTAGGTTAATTGGCGACTCCAAATTGTCCATAGGTATGAATGTGAGTGTGAATGGTTGTTTGTCTATATGTGCCCTGTGATTGGCTGGCCACCAGTCCAGGGTGTTCCCCGCCTCTCGTATGAAGTCAGCTGGGGTAGGCTCCAGCATATCTCCGCGATCCTAGTGAGGATAAGCGGTAAAAAAACGGATGGATGGATATGTACTGTATATATGATTTGGTTGTATTTTTTTCAAATCTGCTTAATCATTTGTACTTGGTGTGTTTTTCAATTACATATTTAGGTTTTTATTTATTTTTATAAATAATTAGTAATTACTAAAACCAGTTTCATCAATTGTTTTGATTTTAAAAAGTAAAATCAGATTTTTTTAAACTACAAATCTAATTTGCTTTATAGTCAAATTATTTTTTTGATATACAATTTAATGCATGCAATATTTAGAATTTGGTTGTTATTTAAAAAATGTTGTGTAATATATAAATAAAAAAAATCTATGTACAGTATGTAGTTTTAAAACATTACTGCTATGCTTTACATTTTTACAGCATTTGGTCAGTTTTGAAGAGATAATGAAGTTACCAAAAATGGTTCCTTATTAATAAAGTGCTCCTTCATTAGACTGGATTGGGTATGAATTCAGTTTTGAGAATATTCAGGTTATCTGTTGTTGTTTAGGGGGTTAATCTGGTTTACATCACGCCGTTTATGAAAGGGTTGAGCTCAAATCTCCTGATAAATGATGCAGGAGCAATCCAGAGCTAAATTTAGCGTCACCATGGAGGCACCCCGGTCACGGCAGGATGAGGTGGGATTATAACATCGTGTCCAATTTTTGGTATCAAACCTCAGGACAACTTTTGCTTTGTTTTACAGATTGTACTGGTCCCAGCGTGAAGAGCACCAGACATGGCTGTCGTTGTAAGTGTTGGCATCTCCCACCACAAAGCGTCATTGTTTGGAGTCCTCGCTGTGCATTTGTTGTGGGCTTTACTGGACTCATGTGAGGCAGATTACTGCAATACTGAGGCCTTATTGATTCATGCGGATTAGGCTTCTTTTTTAAAGCAAGAAACACAATCAAGTCTTGTGAGAGACTTATAGTATATGGACACACCAGGGCTTTTGTGTAGTTCAACCCCTTTAAAGTAGTGTACTTGCAGCACTGGTATTTATGTTCATTATTAGCATCGCCTCATTACAAAACAGATAAGCATCTGTACAATTTGGCTTTTTGTGTTTTTTTTTTTTTTTTACCAATAATCGCTCCATCCATTTCCCTCCGCTTATCCGGGTCCGGGTCCGGCAGTCTTAGTAGGGAAGCCCAGACTTCCCGGTCCCCGGCCACCTCCTCCAGCTCCACCGGGAGGACACCAAGGCGTTCCCAGGCCAGCTGTGAGACATAATCCCTCCAGCGTGTCCTAGGTCTGCCCCGTGGCCTTTTCCTGGCTGGGAATGCCCGGAATACCTCACCAGGGAGGCATCCGGGAGGCATCCGGACTAGATGCCCGGAGCCACCTCAACTGACTCCTCTCGATGTGAAGGAGAAGCGGCTCTACTCTGATCCCCTCCCCGGATGACTGAGCTCCTCACCCTACCAATAATAGCTAAGATGACCAATGTGATGATAACCATAGAGGACAATTTAATATACTTCTTTAAGTAAACATCAGGGCTGCACGGCGGTCTAGTGATTAGCGCGCAGACCTCACAGCTAGGAGACCAGGGTTAAATTCCACCCTCGGCCATCTCTGTGTGGAGTTTGCATGTTCTCCCTGTGCATGCGTGGGTTTTCTCCGGGTACTCCGGTTTCCTCCCACATTCCAAAAACTTGCTAGGTTAATTGGCCACTCCAAATTGTCCATAGGTATGAATGTGAGTGTGAATGGTGGTTTGTCTATATGTGCCCTGTGATTGGCTGGCGACCAGTCCAGGGTTTACCCCGCCTCTCACCCGAAGACAGCTGGGATAGGCTCCAGCACCCCCGCGACCCTTGTGAGGATAAGCGGTAGAAAATGAATGAATGAATTAAAGTAAACATCAGAGTACCGAATGCACTTAATTTCATAACAAGGACAAATGTGATGATAACCATAGAACCAGAAATGAATAAGAAGAAAGGTGCAGTAATCACATCAAACTCTCCATCCTCAAAGTTTGTACCGTCTTTGGATGCAGCGCTTTCCGGTTTGCTGCAGCTAATGACTGGAACACCCTACAAAACTGGTCACAAAACTTTCAGCCTTCACATCTTTCTCTGTCTTTAAACAAAACTTGATTAGGCCTATTGCCATATACCATTGCTTTAATGTTGTTGTTTGATGCTTTTGTATTACTTATTTAATGTATTGAGATTTATCATTTTATATAACTTATTTTCAGCACTCTCCTCTCCCATCAAAGTGCTTTTGCTCTTTGTTCAGGCTGCATTTGTAAATAAGAATTTGTTCTTAAATTGCTTGCCTGGGTAAATAAAGGTAAAATAAAAAATAAATTTAAAAAAAGTGCTAATATGCTAATCCTCAGAGTGGAACTTACCGCATGGTGTCGGAGGAGGAGCAGGCTCTCCGGGCCAAACTGGAGCACCTCACCGTCAAGGATCATGGTCCCGTGTTTGGACCCTCCCCCAACCTGCCAGATCACACCCGGCAGAAGGTAGAGTCCAGATAGCCACGCCCCTACTGCAACTTCCAAGCAACGATCACAGATTTCAAATGTCTGACCCATGCAGGCCAAAGACGAGCTGAACGAGACAGAGGAGAAACGTGTGTCAGCGGTGAAGGAGCTTCGAGGTATTATCAAGGAGAAGGCAGATGCGGGGGATGAGCTGGCCAAGGGGGTGCAGGACACTTTTGGGGAGAAACCCGACAGCATGCTGGTACGCTTCATCCGGGCCAGGAAGTACGACGTGCCCAGAGCCTTCGAGCTCATGAAGGGTATGTGGTTGTATCGCTTTTATATGACATTTATGATGAGTCATGGAAGGGTTCCAGGTGACAGTACCCAAACAGAAAATAATGCATTTCTGCAACAGAAACTACGTGTTTCTTTCGTACTTTCGTACTTTCTGTACGTGTCTTATGCAGTGATTGTGTTTTGATCTGACAAATCGTAAGTAAATTAATCAAGCCCAGAATTACGCTTCTGCTCGGGCTGCTGAGACCATAGCAGCTGTTGAAAATTTTAAAAAAGCATCTCATGTCACATAGAGCTAACAGGTGATGCTAGCAACACCGAGTGTAGGTAGGGTTGCAAGGTTTATAGTGTGTCTTTAGAAACACCTTCAGATTATAGCATCTAAGACAATTTAACATATTTGTTTACGTAAAATCCAAGACAATTTTACATAGACCTCCCAATGCTTCCTTCCAAAGGTTACGTCCGCTTCAGGAAGGAGTACCCCGAGCTCTTTGAGAACCTGACTCCAGAGGCTGTGCGCAGCACCATCGAGGCCGGCTACCCCGGCATCCTGCAGAGTCGAGACAAATATGGCCGCGTGGTTCTGCTCTTCAACATCGAGAACTGGGACTATGAGGAGATCACCTTCGACGAGGTGTCAGAACGCATATGTGAGTTCCCATGAGAATCTTCTTTCTGACCTTTCTGACCCTTTTTTTTTAGATCCTGCGGGCCTACTGTGTCATCCTGGAGAAGCTTCTGGAGAACGAGGAGACTCAGATCAACGGCTTCTGCATCATCGAAAACTTCAAAGGCTTCACCATGCAGCAGGCGTCTGGCATCAAACCCACAGAGCTCAAGAAGATGGTGGACATGCTGCAGGTAGGCCTGAAATTTAAAGAATCATTTGTTTCATATTTAATGAAAACTTGGTAAATTTTTTAAAATGTATGTTTGCATTTGTGTGGGCTCATAAGAACAATTAAACATGTAATAATTGTCTAAATTATGCGGTTATGGCTATAGCAATAGCTATATATGTACAGTATAAGTAACATTTTCAGCTAAAAATAAAATTAGAATTAAATATATTGAAAATGTAGAGGACAAATTTGCATTTGCAACAATTTTAAATGATGTAAAATTAAATAAAATTACATGGATTTTTTTTTACATGAAAAGAAAATATTAATTATGTATTAGTTTTCACTAAAACAAACTGCCAACAAAATGTGAAAATATTCCAAAAATATTCTAAATTTAATTAGTAAATTAAAAACTAATTAAATTAATTAAAATTATTATTAAAATTACTATAAATTATCATTCAAATTAATTACTATGAAAAAGTTATTATTTTGTGACTAATAAACCTAAAATTTCTATTGAAGTATGTTGATTATAGTTTGCGGTGGTGCATAATGAGAAGTGTTTCCAATATTTTGTTACTACAAGCACAATAATGAAAATAATTGTTCCCCTGACCTTTTGTCCCACCAGGACTCGTTCCCGGCTCGTTTCAAAGCGGTGCACTTCATCCACCAGCCGTGGTACTTCACCACCACTTACAATGTGGTCAAACCCCTCATGAAGAGCAAGCTGCTTGAGAGGGTAAAGTCACCTGATCAGGTCCACCATCAGAGTCCCCACACTAACCGGCCCCGTCCTCTCTATTGCAGGTCTTCGTGCATGGGGACGAGTTGGAAAACTATTACAAGGAGTTTGACGCTGACATCCTTCCCGCAGAGTTTGATGGGAAGGCCTCCAAATACGACGGCAAAGCCACGGCTGCCAAGTTGTTTGACTAAAAGCTGTTTTTGAATCATATTTACACTGGATAGACTGCTGAGACTTGTATGAGCAAGGGTCACCTTTTCTTCCTGTTCCTTTTGGGGTCCAATTAAAGCCTAAACAGCCTTTTAACTAATTGCGCTAATGCTGCATTGACGTCACTTTTTCAGGTTTTTTTTCTTCCAATACCTCCCATGAATGGAATGTAAAACCACCAGTAGGCGGGGATCTATTTCCTGATACAAATTGATTGGTTACCACCACCAGTGGTACTCGGTACTCGGACTAGATATACCAATGCCATTGCCATTGTCAATCATTTTTAATCATCGGCTATTTCTTCAAACTTGGTCTTGGGCTTTTTCTGGACCCCTGTAGGGAGCCCACACCCTCTGAACAGATTATTATACATATTGTTTTCAATAAGTGCCTGTTTGTCTCTTATTGTCTATTTACTACAATACTATCACTAACAATGTTGCCCATTGCATTACCTGCTGTACCAGTTGATGTACAATAAACTGTATATATAAAGTTAACAGTTACACAGTCTTTACGTCATTGGGCTGGCCGGCCGCGCCCACCTACTCAAATCCTTAGCAGACCCGGGAAACGCAGATTGACCAATCAGATAGCAGTACATAACAGGTCCAGATTGGCCAATCACATAGCAGTACATTACAGGTCCAGATTGGCCAATCATATAGCAGTACATTACAAGTCCCGCCCGTATTTTCATGGCGGCTCTATTCAATTCAACGATTTTTAGAGACCTGAAAACGAATATTTTTGTAATTTAAAAAGATTATAATGGTCAAATTGTAGCCCGTAAGACTGACCTTTGGTTGGAGGGAACTTTTCCAAAATGCGGAGGAGTACAAAACGAACTCTTCAGAGATCAAACTTTGTCGGCTCCAAGGTAAGTCATGGGTTTTTTAGATGTTAAATAATGACATATCGTTGATATTAAGCAGGAGGACTTCACAGCTAACGAACTTTCTAACGCTTGACTGTAGCATTTTGGCCTATTCCTGTTTCCCTTTTAGTAAAAAAAAATACTTTTGCTATGTGTGCTTCTGCCTGAAATTGGAAGTATTGTTTGTGCGGAAGCGCCATGTTTGTGCAGTAGGCTTGACAGCCGTAGCAATCATAACTAAGGGGGCGTGTCTTACCTAAACGTCAATCATCCTCTGCCTGTCCTTTGCACCCCTTTTCTCAAAGTGTGATGACCAAAATCTATCCTGAATGATGAAACAATGTCTGTAGTTTCAATGCGTTTATGTTTGTTTTACGTGTACAGCGTTTATCCACTGTCTAAACGTCATTTAAAGACAGCCTTTTAATAAATTTAAATTAAAAACTCCAAATAATTTGTGAGATACACTTATCTTGGAAGCAACAACATTAAAATGCAAGAGATTAATCTATCCCATAGTTTATTCTGAAGATCATAACCAACAAACAATTATTTAGCAAAGGGCTTGAAAACAGTTGTCACAACAGCATAAAGTGCATATTATAATCAAAATTCATCAATCGCAATAAATTATATAAAGGCCACTTGACATTTTTATTTCATCCTTTAGCACACAGCGCCAGACCACCACTCGGCAAGCATCAAAAGAGCCAATTCTGCCTGTGTTTTGTCTTTTCTTTGGCTTTTTAAAAATATACACGTACCAACAGAATGAGCAAACCCAAGAAGGAGTGTTTAAGAAAAAGCAGCATATGCACAGGAAGTAACGTGAAGTGGTTCTACTTTTGTTTTTTTTAAAGCTGGTCTGTCACCACGCTAACTGTACGGCCACTCGCACTGAAATAACGCAGACACAGATGACCATGCCTGCGGTTGTTTGGTCGCTAGCTCGGCACATTGGGAGCTGAACTTCTGGAAGCGTCTCTCAAGGCAGGCGGACGTCTTCATCTCCCAGTGGCAGACGGCGTCAGCGAACTCCACGATAACCTTGTCCATCCACGTGAGTGGCTGAGGAAACAGCACGGCCCCCTCGAAGAAGCCCAAGTGGCCGCCATGTTGAGTCAGGGCGAAGATCACGTTGGGCAACTTCTCTAAAGGGGAGAGACACACACGATGAATGGTTTATAATGTCCTCACATCCTTTTACGTGTTTGTTTAGCTTGAAAAGAGAAGGAAGTAAACCCCAAGCATGGGCGAATCTAGGTATTATGTTTCATGACACACAAGAGGTCAAATGGTGACTCCCCAAATGACAAAAACATTAGGACTTGTTAGCAAAAAGCTGTCTGCCTGGTTTGTGTCAACAATACAACAACCTTAAGGCATCGTTTGTCGGCTATTTTTACAAAAGCAATCATCATTAATGCATTTACTCTAATGCTCAAGGATGACTGTGGCTTTTTAAACTGACCTCAAGTGGTCAACTTGTATTTATTTTCACCTCTAAGCGTGGAAACTCAAGAGTGACAAAGGGAACTTGATCGTCAAGCTTCATCTTTAATGCAAAGAAAGGTCTTAGTGAAGTTGGGAAGAGAAATGTTGCACCTCCACCTTAGCCATTCATTAGGACATTTTAGCACCATTTCAATACCCACCTCTGACTAAAAGCACCACTCTTAAATGTACTATATAAATGCACCATAACTAATATAGAGCAGTATGCTATACATAACAACTGGACATAGAATAACACTAACCATGAGCCTAGGCTGAAGCTATCGTAACCCTTAACCCTAACCCTAAGCTAACCTTAACCACAACCTAACAACCAAGCCCAATGCTAACCCAAAACAGCTAACTCAAACCTAATCTGAAACGCTAACACCTGACCATAACCCCTATCCCAACCCTGAACGGCTAACTTCTAAACATGCCCCTTAACTTCATTATGCTAACACCTAACCACAACCCGTAGCCTATCCCAGTGGTTCTCAATTGTTTGTCATGCGCCCCCATATTGCCAAATCCTAACACAACCCAAATCGCCATCACCAAACCATAGCCCCTATTCCCACGCTACGTTCAACTGCTAATTTCTAACCGTAACCCAACACCGTGCCAACCGTTGACCGCTAACAAACTTGCAAACTTTACAGCTAACTCTACCCCAACTCAATCCCCTTCAACCCGAGATTTATGATTAAAACTAAATTGATGCTAACCCCAACTCTTCCCGAACCCAAGCAGTACATTAACGTTTTCAAATAAAACGCAATACTGTGTGGTCATTATACCTTAGCTAAAACAGTAGCCTCAGCAAGTACTCCTTGTATAATTTGTTGATGTGGATTGACTGTTCATGGTGTGTGTGTGTAAGTCAGGTGAGGGGTGGGGGTCATGTGATCATCCAGCAGATCACATGACCCTGAAAAATTCAACAAGCCAGTGCGGGCTGGGGCGGGGTTAAGCTGTGGGAGTTGAGCCACGCTTTAAGACAACACAATGTGTTGTTGTTGCCAATATTTAATGCCACAAACCTGACAGCGTGCGCGGGATGGCGAGCAGAGAGGGATGCACTAGAGGGTCGTCTATGGAGTTCATCAGGAGGAGAGGAACGGTCACCTGGAAGACGTCACATGATGTTCTTGTAGATGTTGATATAATCTTTAATAGGACACAGTAGTCTCTGCTCACCCTGTGCATGTAGTGGACACAACTCTCCTGCTGGTAGTACTCTTCCAAGGAGCTGTAGCCATGGAACTTTCTGTACACAATGATGCACCATTACAGCACGTTACAGCACTGATATTCAAACTCCATGAATTCAGTTCACAACTAGTTTTTAGGCAGTAGTCCTTTAGTAATCCTGAGCAGGGGTCCCCAACTACCGGGCTGCAGCTTTGTACCGGTCTGTAGGTGGGGCCGAACCAGGCCACGGAAAACAAAAACACTTAAAAAAAAAACCCCACTAAATACATTTGTAAATTACTACATTGAATTGCATGTAGGCGGCATGGTGGCTAGTGGTTAGCGCGCAGACCTCACAGCTAGGAGACCAGGGTTCAATTCCACCCTAGGTCATCTCTGTGTGGAGTTTGCATGTTCCGGGTTTTCTCCGGGTAGTCCGGTTTCCTCCCACATTCCAAAAACATGCCAGGTTAATTGGCGACTCTAAATTGTCCATAGGTATGAATGTGAGTGTGAATGGTTGTTTGTGTATATGTGCCATGTGATTGGCTGGCGACCAGTCCAGGGTGTACCCCGCCTCTCGCCCAAAGACAGCTGGGATAGGTTCCAGCACCCCTCGTGAGGAAAAAGCGGTAGAAAATTAATGAATGAATTGCATGTTAATGCGTATCATTTTTGGAAATATGGGCCATTGTTTTATTAACCGTTGACTGGTGTTTTTGCGGCAGGTTCTTAAAAACAGCAGAGCACTCTTGTCAAACACAGAATCTTGACTAGCATTTGTGTAGTCGGTTTTTAAAAACAGCAAAGCATTCATCTCACATGGAGAATTTTCGACTAGCGTTTAAGTAAAAGCTTGTGGCGTATTATTTTATTGGAAAAATATTTCCAAAATTTATAAGCAAGAACTGTTTTTAGTCGGGAACCCCTGTTATATTGGATCTTTGACAAGCATTTTTGCAGTACGTCCTTTAAAAAAACAGCAGCGTGGTTCTGTCATATAGAGGATCTTCGGCTCATGTTTTTGCAGTAGGTCCTTGGTGAGATGTTACCTCATGATGCTGTCGTCAATCTGCATGAGAGACGTGGCCGCATACAATCTGCTCATGTCAGCGTCACTAATGTTGCAGGAGTTCATGCTGAGCAAGCTGTTCCTGTTGATCACCGGGACAAAACAAAGGTGTTGAGTTTGGTACAGACGTGCTAGACCAGGGGTCAGCAACCTACGGCTCCAGAGCCGCATGTGGCTCTTCAGCCTCTTTGTTGTGGCTCCCTTTGCAATGCTCAAATATTTGTTTTAACACCCAAATGAGGAAAATATGCATCTTTGTAATTACTTTTGAAAAAAATGGGACTTTCTTTGAGACCGTATACTAGCAAGAGTACTTGATCAACTCCGCTTTTTCTCCTCTGAACTACTTTGATACCCCAAAATTCCCTCCAAATCTGGCAGTCAATCAAAATCTTGGGAGACTCGCAATTTGCTCTGGATGTGAGCATGTTGCTACACATTTCTTGCACGGGGAGAACATGCAAACTCCACACAGAGATAGCCGAGGGTGGGATTGAACTCGGGTCTCCTAGCTGTGAGGTCTGCGCGCTAATCACTCGACCGCTATGCAGCCCCTATATTCTGCTGTTAAATTATGTTTCGCGGCTCCATTCTATTTTTCTTCAGTGAGCGAGGGGGTAAAATGGCTCTTTTGATAGTAAAGGTTGCCGACCCCTGTGCTCGACAGTCACGACCATACTGCTGTTAGTGCACCTGTGTGACAGGATAAGCTTCTTCATGTTGTCCGCCAGTACAAAGTTGTAGAGTCTTCGCCACTGGTCCCACTGGAGGAAGGTTTCCTGCGCTCTAAACATTAATAGACACATTTGTACCACCAAGATGTTTTGTTTGTTTAAACGTAAACATATTCTTTCCACCCACCTGAGGACGTTGTAACCCTGGCAGACGCTGACGCAGCACAGCACTCGGTCCTGGTTGGATGGGTTCTCCCCCAGGAATTTACACACAATGTTGCCCCCCAGGCTGAAGCCCACCACCACCAGCAGCGTGTTAGGGAACGCTTGCTTGACGGCATTCACCATGGCCGCAAACTCCCACGTGCAACCTGAACATGGATGAAGAAGACATATAAGACACGTAAGCATGCTAATAGGACAAAATAAAACCATAGTACATTGTTAGCCAACTGGCGGCCCGTGGGCCAAATCTGGCACATCAATAACATTACACCTGCCCACAGGTTCAAAAATAGAAGCCACTAAGATTTTTGTAGCACATTTTGTAGCACATTCCAAAAAACAAGGCGGCACGGCGGTCTAGTGGTTAGCGCACAGACCTCACAGCGAGGAGACCAGGGTTCAATTCCACCCTCGGCCATCTCTGTGTGGAGTTTGCATGTTCTCCCCGTGCGTGCGTGGGTTTTCTCCGGGTTTCCTCCCACATTCCAAAAACATGCTAGGTTAATTGGCGACTCCAAATTGTCCATAGGTATGAATGTGAGTGTGAATGGTTGTTTGTCTACATGTGCCCTGTGATTGGCTGGCGGCCAGTCCAGGGTGTACCCCGCCTCTCGCCCGAAGACAGCTGGGATAGGCTCCAGCACCCCCGCGACCCTCGTGAGGAAAAAGCGGTAGAAAATGAATGAATGAATTCCAAAAAACATATTCTGTTATTATTTTAAAACATACGTTTTAAAAACAGCAGAGCATCCAGTCGTATAGGCAATCTTTGAGTCATTCATTCATTCATTTTCTACCGCTTATCCTCACGAGAGTCGCGGAGGGTGCTGGAGCCTATCCCAGCTGTCTTGTTTATGCAAAAGATTCCAAAATAGCAGCGTGCTCCTGATATATGAAGGAGCTTTGACTGGTGTTTTTGCAGTAAGTTTTGAAAAACAGCACAGGACTCCTGTTATATAGAGGATCTTTGACTCATGTTTATGCAGAAATTGCCAAAAAATAGTCGAGGGCTCCTGTAATATAAATGATCATTGTCTAGTGGTTTTCCAGTAGAGCCTTAAAAAGAGTAGAGACCTCCTGTTGTATAGGAGACTGTTTTTGCAAAATAATCCTAAAAACAACACCCTGTCATATAAAAGATCTTTGACTTGACATTTTTGCAGTTGATCCCTAAAAACAGCAGAGTGCTCTTGTCATATTGATGAACTTCTCATAGTGTTTCTGTCCAACAGACAATCTTTTACTTGTATTTTTGCACATCATTAAATCCAGCAGAGTGTTCTAGACATATAATGGATCTTGGGACTAGTGTTTTTGCAGTAGGTCCTCAAAAACAGTAGATCGCTCCCGTCATATTGAGGATCTTTGACCCTCAGAACATTGTGGCTGAATAGTTATGTTATGTTACAATGTCTTCAGTACCGTAGGTGAACACACGCGGGGCCGTGAGCTTCATGTCGGGCAAAGCTCCCAGATGGTTGAGTACGGCACATCTGTAGCCTTGCCGCTGGGAATGATCCACAAAGGTCCGTATGTAGTTCTTCTCGCTATGGTTGCCAATCCCAGGGCAGATTACCATGGTGATGTCACCTGACACACAAACAGCAGAGTCACACATACCGACTGCGTCTTTATGAATGTTGACACAACATTTGCAGTTTAATACCACGCCTCTGACCTCCCGTGCTGTGGTCCCCCAATGCCTCAAACAGGTCAAAGGTCGCTGTGGCCCCGTCCTGCATCGGGAGGAACTTGCGGACGCCGCTTGGCGACGGAGTGCTGACGCGTCCCATCTTGCCGTAGAGGGCCGTCTGGATGTGGCCGCTCTTCCCCCACAGCAGGGGAGGAATGTAACTGCAGAGTCACATGACATAAGCACAGCATGACTAAGCACTTTTAGCCCGTCCGACGCAAGGGAGGGGCCCACAAATAGAACAGCTCATTCAGTTTTAGTGCACCAGCCAGGATTTCACTTTCATTTTGGCATTGCTTCATTCTTAGCAGGATTACCAAAACAACCCTTAATTCCACTTTTGGAGAGGATTTTGAAAGGCATGGGCTAATTTTGGTGAAAATCTGGATAAATGTCGGAAATCTTTTTTTTTAGTACATTTTTGCCCATGAGCCAGATTACGCATGAATGCGGGTGGGTCCAGTCGTTAAAGATAGCTCATTCAGTTGTGGTGCAGATCTGGATAAAGGTGCACAAAAACTTTATCATAAAGAAATTACAGTTTGGTGCAAATGCAGTTTACTACCATTTTGGTTGTTTGGTAATCTATGGTAACGGTTTAATTTTATTTGAACATGCATCAGGTTACAATGAAATACATCACATAAATCAATTGACAGTTCCACATGTCCAAAAGGAGTAGGAAGAAGCAAAGCTTATTTTAAATATACATAAATAAATGTAAGGTAATGTAACCATATAGTGATATAATGAGGATTTTTTTACAACCATAATAGATAATAATCATAGATATGACCAGCAAAATAGTCATAAATAAAAACAAAATAAACACAACATGACCCGTTCAAGCAGGTTTAGATATCAGTGGAATGGAGGTTGAAATGTTAGCTCTTTATGCAAGTAATGCATTCATATTAATAAATTTGTCCAAACTGTTATTGAATAGCTTCTCCATAATTTTAGAGAAGTAATAAAATTGTTGTTTGTCTTTTTTTTTAAAAACAAAAAGGAACTACTATAGCTGTTTTCAGTCTGAAATTATAAATTACTGACATACGTCAGCAGTTCTACAGTTTCATTGATTACCCTTTTAATAGTTTCCATGTCGATTCCATGACAATCAGTCAATGTTTTTGCTGTGCAGTTATTGAAAACATCAATAATTTCCTTATTTGTGTGAGAAACAAAGGATTAGGATTCATTTTTATTGTTTCATTCCTTTCCTCCCTTTTCTATAAATTTCCTTCTTCCTGTTTTGGACCAATATTTACTAAGTAGTTGCTGAAGTTTTCAACAATCGTATTCATATCACCGTTATGAAATAATAACAGTAATCAGTCTTGTTGTTACTTTTAACCACTAAACTTTTTATGGACTAACAGGATTACATTTTGGTGCAGATCTGGATAAAGTCGTGCATTTGCTTCACTTCAGTCTTTTGTCTTATTGTTAATAGAAAGTCCTAAAATTGTACAAATACAGGTAACTGATGATTATACAGAATATCAGTTTTCACCCTGGCACAAATTGTTTACTCACTCTTTGGTCAGCAAAGGGCAGCACTCGAGCAGGTAGCGCATGAGTGGCGTGTCCTGGTTAGTCACCTCAGGCGGTGAGGGGTGGCTCTTGAGGTTGAGACAGCGTACGATGACGTAGAGGACAGTGGCCACCGCTGCTAGCTTCACGCCATCAAACATGGCCGGCAGCTCCGTGGTCAAGGTGTGGACCTCGCCGTCCATCAGTGTGGCCATCGCAGACACTTGAGACATAACAGTACAGATTAGAAATGTAACGGGATGCTATAATCGGAGGAAATATTTGAGGTGTACTTTGTTTGAAGTATTGGCACTGGTGTATCTGTCATGTGACCAAAGACTGAGCAGTAAAGAACATAATTTATGCATAAAGTAAGGACATGCTTGGGAAGCTTTCCTGTCAGTGGCCTCCAACGTGACTTTTTAGATGTTTGTCTGCACAACTTGTGGAACAAGTGACTCCTGGTACAAAATGGCTTCAATGTGGCCAAAAACTCATGACCTATGACATCATGGAGAACCCTAGCGTTTTCAGATCATGTTTGGCTGGATGACTAAAATGCACAGCAACAAGTGGTCAACCGGTGAACCATTAAAAAAGTGTCATGAATATTTAAAAATACCTGATGTGGCCTCCAGTTGGCTTGGTTCTTCAGTCGGCACTTCAGTTACATCAAGAGTCCTCAGGTCTCGGCTTCTTGTCCTCTTTCTTGTCCTTTTCTTTCTCAAACTTGCCAGGAGATACACGTGGCTTCAGCAACACTTGGCTTTTAGCAAAAAAAGTACAATTTAAAAGGTGGTTTCCGGTCCAGGTCGGTGGAGTTTCGTAACTGTCTGTACCGATTCCGCTCGGTTCCACCCAGACTTGTTTCTTGTGTTTACAGCCCCTGTCGGAGTGACCAGTTCCCGGTGCGTTCACGCCCACACAAAAGCTCAGATTTCAGGGCGTCACCGCGCGCGCTCATCGCTAAAGGGCAAAATATGTACACATTTACGTGACTTACCATCAACACTCCACCCCAATGACTCACAATCCATACAACCCGTAAAAAGTACATTTCTCTTGGCAGGTTTACAACTTTAATTTTACATTTCCATAATATCCTACTGTATTTCAACGCAACAGTTTCACTTCCTACTTAAGACACCACAGTGAACATGTACTTCTTACTTGGCTTTTTAAAAATGAATTAAAGTTCCACTTTGAACGGCAAAGGCACACATTTACACGGATGCCATAATTAGTAAAAAAAAAAAGTTATATTATGATATATGAACGTCTAAGAGGAGTTTTGCATTGCATTTGTACTGTACTGTATTGTGTATACTGTATATCTTTCAGTTGGCAGTGATGCATACAGACTTTCTCGGAAGCAATTCAACCACTAGGGGGAGCCATTCCCTAGCGTTAAAACATTCATTCATTCATTCAGCTTATGCTCCCTACATAATTGAGTGAGAATGGTTGTTTGTCTTTATGTGCCTGGTGATTGGCTGGCGACCAGTACAGCCTCTCGCCCGAAGACATCTGGGATAGGCTCCAGCATGCCGGCCATAGAATGTAGATAGATATAGTAAATATTAGTACTTTGTGGGAGAAAGACGTTAAATGTATACTCAAGTATAAGTGTTAGTATTACAATATAAGTGTCTATTAATGTATTTTTGTTTGTACTTTTTAATGTTATGTGTATCACCAGCGACCCAGGCTCTCATGTTGGTCAACTCATTCGTTAGCAAAAAAATTTTTTTTCAAACGTATTTCATCATCATTTATGGATGATTCTTATCGATCCAGGAAGCTGCTACTTATGCAAACCAGATATCCAGTTGCATCGTTTTATCATTCACAGCCCAACTAAATAGTCCTTTGTAATGTTCTAAAAAAAAAACGGACCATGAATGGACCCCTGGCCACACTTTGGACACCCCCGCTTTATGGAGTTGATAGGTGATGATGGGCAGTTACACTTCCTGTCCGTCACTCCATGTGTTCCACCTGGGAACTCAGTATGGCTCTGTACCGTCCAGAATGTTCTGTACTGAAAAATCTGAGCATGGATACACGTACTGTACCTTTACACCCCTTGTAAAGTCTCCTACTTGCCTCTCCTGTCATCATTTTTGATGAACACACACAGTTCTTGTGCTGAGAAACTTTTTGTCCATTTATGGTCCTTCAGGTAGCTGACGTTTACCAAAGATACTATTTCTTAAATGGCTTATAGTAGTACATTATTATTGTCCTCAATCATTTTATTTCACACATTGATATGCTAAATGTTTCTAGCATTGTGCTAGCATGCAGATGTTTTCAGATGAAGTCATTTTTCACCCTGTCACTGTTTTTTAAATATATAAGATATAAAAAATCTGATTCAAGTGGAATGCCGGTTTCTGTTTGTTCCAAAAGATCTAACAAAAACCCAAATGGGATCTACTCCCATAGGAAATGCAGTTCATCCATTGCAGGCACCCAAAAATAATTGAAAAATATAGTTTATAGATAATAATTTGGGATGTACAAGCAGAAAATGATGAAAATGAAATAAATTGAACTGATGAATGGATGAGAGTTATTGTTAATCCGGACTTTCTGTACATCCTGGCGAGATCGGATGTGTGCTGGCACCCTCAACTCTCTTCGGCCCCATGGTGTGTTATGTAGCAGTCGCACTGACAGAAAATCAGCAAAATATCGAGTGCTTTGTTTGGGCACTTGATTTTGCGGAACGATACAAAAACACTAGTTTGTTACACACAATATAGGTGTGTAACGTTTTGTTTCGATAACGATTTGATTTGTGGTTGCCGATACCATTCAAGAACAATGTTGGTAAAAAAAAAAAAAAAGATAAAAAGTGGTGCCTTCATAGGTGGTTGGAGAGATTTGTCATGTAGCTATGTTTATTTTTACTACAAACAACAAGCTTTTCCCTCTTTGCAAAAGCCAACGTGTTTCCACACACTGGACCGTGGTTGTGCCGTAATGTACAGAATGTCCAAAACTCCCCAAAATAAGATTATTATTATACATTATACACACAGTGCGTAGTACACACATAGTATATGTGGAGCATCCTCACACAGTCACACAGAGCCTGACACTGTTTTATAACTTCCATCTGACCTGAACACACACAGCAGTACAACTCCTCTACCATATACTGTATGTATCGGCAACCAAAACGTCTCTAGTTCCTTCATCCTGTCCTTCTCATTCTCAGTACCAGCACGCGAGATGCGTTCAGAAACACCCCGAACATAACAAAAATGGCTTACTAATGTGTGTGCATGTGCGTACGTGTAAATAAACAGGAAGATAAAGAAAAACATTTGATGTTCTTATCACTCACTTTCAAATGCCATTGTGCTATTAGTGGCTGCTATTGGAGCTTCAGTGTGTTCTGGGTCATCCGATTCATATGATTTTCCTAAAGGACAACGTTCAGTCCATGTAGCAAACTTTGGATCATACTGATCATTTTTTTTCTCATTTTCAGTATGCCTTTACTGCTAAGTATTTTCAAGATACAACCTTTTGAAATAGTGACATTCAGTTCCTTTGGAGCTCCTATAGAGCAGCTACACATAATAACCCGCATAGAAAACTTTCTAGATCTTCCAGAATTTGCATCTATTCCAATTGTATTTCCTTGGATTTGTGCTTCCCGACATAACTTATTAGGCTCTGGGCATACCAACTCTGTTGTGATTGGTCATACTCCCAAACTGCTTACTGACTACTGCGAACAACACTTTCTGATTTAGTGGGTATAGTAGTTGACCCGTAGTGGTTAGCGTTCTGGATATCGGAGCAAACGGAGCAAAGGGTTTGAATCTCCACTGGTAAGCATCATTGGTATTCGTCATCCTGAATATAAAGTGAAATCTGTATGCGGATCAAAAAAAGATCAGCTGTGGCGACTCCGTAATCATGGAAACCGTAGTACCCGGAAAAAACCCACGCACACACGGGGAGAACATGCAAATCGGACCCAGGTCTTCCCGATCTCCTGACTGTGTGGTCAACATGCTAACCACTCGACCACAGTGTGGTCAGACATATTTGTATATTTCAGACATAGTTGCAAATGGGGAACAATCATGATAATGATAAATATCATGATTAATTAGTTAAACATCTGATCAATCTAATTAAAAATTGCAATCATTTGACAGCCTTAGTTGTATCATAATATAATACTTCACAACTTCACTGAATCATGATGTTATGTTTTCAATTCCTTGATGGATTCACGCGTGCAAAAAAGTGAGATGAAAGGCTTGCACACATGAAAAAGCCAAGTCTTTGTCCCACACCCACTCGCTCTGTAGGGAGAAGTAATCAACTCTGACCCACTGCTGGTTCTGCCCTCACAGAAGACACACTCTGGCCTTCACGCCCTCCTCCGCAATTCAGGGGAGGATTTCACGCTTGGTCTGTGGCGGGACGTTCCCAGTACATTAGAAGACAAATTCTGATCCACATTCTGCATCATGAAGCACACATCGTCCTGGGTAATTTTGTAAATAACTGCATAATCTGCATATTTAAACCACACCACCTGTTTGCATAAGATACTGTAACATTTCTCTCTACTCCTGAATTTATACCCAAAGGGGTGAAAATGTGTCAAAACATGAACCCCACAAAAAACAAGGCAACCATGTGACCTCTATATTGCAGCTGCATTTATTAATTTAAATTGATCCATAAAAGCTGATATATTGCTATCAATCTTTAAAATAAACGTATATTACAGTATCCAGATAATATATCACATTAAAACCACCCAAAGCAGTTATAGAATACAATACAGTACATCTGTTGCTGCTTTGGGTAGTTTCCCCATCAACAGTGGAGAGGCGTCCGGGGGCGTGGCTAGAATGTAAAGACGGCCTGTCATTGGCTGGCTGCTGATACGCACGTGCCTTGCTGTATATGTATGCCTGCTACCCCTTGAGTTCACAGGCGCGAGCTTCAGTCTGGCGAAGAAGAACAGTGTAGTGTTGTTGTTACTTCAATTATTATCGATTACACTGTAGCAAAAGATGACGGAAAAGATACATTTTTTGTTCTTTTTGCTGCAACTTTGCACGGTTGGACTCTTGCTGGGGGTGAACGGTAAGTATCCACTCGAGCACTCACACACCTTTTTTTGTTTGTTGTGGTTCGATGGCTGTTTAAATGGTAGCTATTTAAATGTATCGTGAAGGTGGGTTGTTTTTGTTGCTACTGCTGCTATTTTCCTCAGTCGTTGTCCATTCCTTCTTGTTAACGGTGTTGTCCAAAGTCAAGTGATAAGTTTCATTTTGCCACTGCTGATTCAAAATTGTAAGCTTCCGGTCGCTTGTGGATGATAGGTTGGAGGGTCATTGCTTGGCTCGGAAAAAGCAATTTTTAAGAAGCAGTCGGAATATAAGTCTTTCGTAGTACATCGCTGGAGTGTAAAGCTAAGGGCAAAAGTCTTCGATAGTGGGCCCTTTTGGGTCACATGACCGGTCATTATGCTTGTCTAGTGTTAACGTCATGCCATTGGCGTTTTGGCTTTGTTGTGCCCTGAATGCATCAACACATGTAGGACGCTGGACCATAGAAGGGAAAAATGGCCTGATTTTTCTCTCTCTCGCTCTCCCGACTTCCTTTTCCTCTACTCACACAACCCAACACATGTAATCAAAAAACACTGTGCTGAATGAAACACTTTTCCAAATTGAAAGTCAGGTGACATTTTCCTGTTCCAGAATGTGCTCAGGAAGAGCACCTTTATTCATAAAGAAAACACTAACAAAATGCACAAATGAAAGTGTTGAACATTACAAAATCAAAGTGTGCCCTTAGATAATAATATGGTTGACAAGACACTATTGCCAGGAAAAACTGATTTTTTGGAGCATTTTTTGGAGTTTTTTGCTTGCTGGAGGAGCTAAAAATAAATTTAGTCATTGGCATAACTTGAATTAGCTTGGCAGGTTTGAAAAATGCTTTTCTTAATTTTTCTGCCTCACTCTAAAATAAAATTGTAAAAGAAATAAAATCAGTGGTGAAGCGATGGGCTTGCCGAATGTGTACACAAGCAGATTGGTTCCATTTTGGGAGCAGCAGCTTCCACTTGTACTATTGTACACTAGGTACTATTGTCGCCTCTTTTGTAGATTAGTTAGTGATTTTCTAAGCAGTGGACATAGAAAGTAAACGCACCCTGGCAAAATACCAGACTTTTATTATGCAAAACAATGGGAACACAATATAACACAATTATATGACTTATTGCTTGTAGAATTCCATTGAAATAAAAAACAAACTCTTAAATAGGTGCTGCACAACCAAAAAGTAATACCTCCTTGATGCACATTTTGCTTTAGGTAGTCGGACCCTTATTACCATGACATCTAGATGTACATAAGTGCTCCAAAACTTGATTATCTTCTCGTCAAATCCATTCTTTTGTGCAATTGAATGGGCTCGCTGTCATACAAGAAAGGTGGAAAATCTTGTTCTAAATGTTTTTAGAGCAAATTTGAGCGATATTTGGACCTTGATTTAAAGCTGAAGTTCCAACTGGAGAAAAACAAGCCCAAAGAATGATGATGCCACCACTATGAGTCACTGTGGGTATGGTGTTGATATGTTGATGCCTTGTAAGCGTATTCCTGCGAAGCAAAAACATCCCAGCCTGACTGAATTTAGCAAAAAAAAGTGTGAAGGAAAATGTGATTCAACCTTTTTGGCTTTTAACGACAAGCATGCTTACACAAGGATACTGTATTTGAGTATTGGTGTTGGACCATTTGTCTATTTTAATGAGTACACTAATCCCTACATGCATGCACCGGGACATGTAGACTAGGTGCACCCAAACCGACTGACCTCAGCGATGAGTCACTTTCAGGCTCTAGCCAACACAGACATGTCAGCGAACCTCCCACAGCTCATTGGAGTGTTTTCAACTCTATTAGAGAGAACCTCGGTGTGGCTATGTTGTGCTAAATGTTTACAAAGTGTAATTGCCGTGGACTGGGTGGAGAGGCAGTAGGTTATCTAACTCAGGTGGGAAATGGTGTTCTTGTTGGGTTGTTTTTTTCACCCAACAACACCACATAAGGCAGTTGAAGTGAACCCAGGCTAAATATAGCAAGACGCCTGGCTGGTGGTCATCCGTGACTTCTTGGACTAAAACGTGTACGCACCTCAGTTGGTATTAATGAGCGCTACAGTGGATGTGGTGTGTTTACATTCTACCATCCTGTTTGTCTGACTGATGTACAGCTTTCCTTTTGTTGGTGTGGTCATCTAGATCAGTGTTTTTCAACCTTTTTTGAGCCACGGCATGTTTTTACGTTGGAAAAAATTTTACGGCACACCAATAACCAACATTATTTGCTTCTTTCAGCTTTTTCCTGATTACGGACTCGCCACAGCAGATGTTACAAAATGTCACCACTACCGCTCACGTGCAATTCTAAGTCTATTAGAGGAACGAGGCAATCAGCTACGTGTTGCCACACGGACAAATATTACATTGCTCTGCCAGTCTTTACACCAATGACACGCGACAATGACATAATATTTGCAGAAAATTATTAATACATGTTAATTAAAAAAAGTGATGTTGAATAATTCCTCACGGCACACCTGACGATTTCTCACGGCACACTTGTGTGCCGCGGCACTGTTGTTGAAAATCACTGGTCTAGATCAGTGATTCTCATAATGGTGGGTCGTGGAGCCGTTTTCAGTGCGTTGCCAGTCTCGCTAAAAGGCAAATGTGTAATGAAGCGACATCTTTGAATGCACCACACATATGCGCTATTGGGAAGTTTTTGTTGAAAAATGTTGCCGCTTGTCTTTGAGGGTTGAGACAAAAAAGTTGAAAATCACTGGTCGAGGTTGGTGCTCTACATCGTTTTTGCTGCAGTAATGTTTAATTGTTGGGACTTATGAAATCTGTTTGATTGTTTACACAGACATATAATAATAATAGAAGGTAATAGAAGTGTATTCTTGTGTTACACGCGTGTACAGAATGTCTCTGTGCTGGGTGCAAAAGTAACCAGCACGTTGTCATCAAGCATTGTAAAACAATGCTTACATGAAGCAGTGAAAATATACTCATCCCCACTAGCTTCCATTCAGGCTTCATACGTTCCGATTTCAACCTGTTTAGGCTCACGTGAGATTCCGCATCAAACAGTTTTCCTATAATAGTAGAAATCATACATTATTTTTTAGATATTCACATTCGGCATTGAGAATGGTTGGATGGATTTATATGGATATGGCCTACATGAGTCCTTTCAAGTGTTCACCAGAATATCATCTAATTTAGGAATCTTAATGACTCCAACCTGAATAATTTACCCTCCTCACCAAGTGCAGTGTCAGAACGGATGAAACGGTAAAGATGTTGTGGCACCATTCCGGCCTCTGTTTGCATTCAGTGACGTCGCTTCACAGCAAAGCTTGTTTTGTTGATGATGCGTGACGCCCGTGTGTATTTTTAGCAGCTGGGTCTCATGTTGTGTTTTTTTTCGTGCTGCAGCAGATGGCTGTGCAGTAGCTCTTACAGATTACACAAAGCTCACCTGCAGCTGGAGCCCCGCTGAGCCTGCTAATGGCCAGGCTGAGGTTACTTGAGGCTCTCCTCGTATCCTCATTGACATGTGCTGTTCTGATAAAAGGCATGCCACCAGAGTGGATCGCCAAGCACCTCGCAGCTCTCGGGACTTGTTTGTGTTTGTGTGAGACACATTCTCACCTTTTTGGAAGAAGAGCAGCGTTCCCACAGTCCCTGCCAGGCTCTCCAGCATGCAAGTGTGTGCATGAAGGAGCAGAGGGCATAGCCTCCACTGTGTTCACGCCTCAGGACACATCACATAGAAGAAGTTGTGACGTAACCTCCTTTCTCTCGTGGAAGTTTGTTGATTTATTTGATCTTTTAGTGGTACATAACAGCACGCCATATTCATGGTCGGTTTTAAGGTCACAGTTCAGTCCGTTGTGTACAGCATGGGAACGATATGCAAAACCATAAAACATTTCATACAATAATTAACTTTACCTTTATTCCAGTGTGTCCTACTGTATGAAAATATTGTCCCATGCTAGTCTGCAAGGGTAACCTTCCCATGTCCTCCCAAATTTCATGACCCCTGTAGCCTTCACTGGTATTTACTTATCTTTATCCTTAATGGGGGTCGTGACAGCCGACTGGTTTGAGACCAAATAAATGGTCAATATGGTGGGTGGGCTCCTTTCCTCTCTCTGGGCTTTATATTATATTCAAGAAGTTAACTTTTCAAGAAATTAATTTATAGGAACTCCTTTGTAGCACGATACCTTGGTAACCCTTAGATGCACGAGTGAGTGGACCCCACACTCTTCCATAAGTGGGTCAAAAATGACCCATACTAGAATCAATGCGTTTTTATGCCAATTTTGCCATTTTGGTTAGGAATAATCACTTGTATGATATTTAGTATTATATTTAGGACCACACAAGAATGATTTCATCCAGCATCTGTAGGACAATTTCAGCTGTGTATCTAGCAGCCAAGGCTCATTTGTTAATAATACTAACAGTCATGAAAGACACATACACAATATTATATGACGATAATTCTTGTTGTATTAGCACTTCATGTGTAAAATAATCTTCCTGAGGGGTGACATTTCTGATATAGTCTGTGTGGTCTACAATTAATTTATTCCTGACAGCCAAAGTTGATAAGAATCAAAGGTTCCTATTGGATTCCATAGAAAATGCATGCGGGTCATTTTTGACCCACTTATGGAAGGTTGGGGTAGTAACATAAAAACTAAAATTTCTTAAAATGTATAAAAGGTAAGTTAAAAATGTGATATGATAGCAAAAACATGTTTTTTGAGGAATACCTGGAATATGAAATGATGAAAAAATTTCATTACAAAGATATTTGAAGAAAACAACCCGACCTGGTAATTTTTGACCCACTTATGCATCCAAGGCAGGGGTCTCAAACTCAATTTACTTGGGGGGCCACTGGAGCTCGGGTCTGGGTGAGACTGGGCTGCATCAGGTTTTCCAAAAATTCTTTTATTAAAAACAAAAAAAATTTAAAAACTTGCTTTGCTTCCAATTTTCTACAAGAAAAGCTCTGATAAAACATTCCACTGTTCTCAAATATCTTACTTTTTATTTTTCTCCACAAAATAAGATGAAAAATAAATAAACAAATCAAGAATAAAGAAAATCAATCAATCAGTAATAAATAAATGTAATAATAATAATAAAACGGCAAATAATAAAAACTTAAGAAACCACATATAGTAAACTAGAGAGCTAGCGACCTAAACGGTAGCCTTCAAGTTATTTCCTTTAAACTTAAATAGCCAAAAACTTACCACTTCCACACAGATAGGGAGGATAACTATTAACAGTTATTTAACCTTTAACATGAACATTAATCAAACGTAATAATTTTTTCTGGGTACATGATACCATACAGCATCCATATCAAACTTGTGCGGGCCGCACTAACATTAAACTTTCATATCAAGGCGGGGGCCTCAAACTAGTGTCCTGCGGGCCACATTTGGCCCGCGGGCAGTGTGTTTGAGACCCCTGATCCAAGGTTTAGGATCGTCTGTGCATTTTCACAGAAAAGCGCAGAGTATGCTTAACTGTGATGCTTCAGCCTTTCCGCATCTTTTTTGTTCCAACCTACTGATGACTCTTTAAGATTCTCTCTGAGAACATCCTGTTCGAAGCCTCGCAACAGCAAGGTACCCTCGATGAATTGTTGGGTGTTGAAGAGGACCGTTTAAATACCAAATTTAATTGACACTGAAGTTTGTTATATTCTTCCCCCTGACAGCACAAATGGACACAATGTCCCACCGGTACCTCCGCATCATATGATTTCCCGTTTCGCTTCTCATGCCTTCAGGATTAAGTTGTGCAGAATCTTGCATCGGGCCAAGACCTAGACCGTGACTCAGTGTGAGCGAGGAGAGCACAATGGCCCGTGGGAATGACTTGTTCTGCCAAACACAACCTCTCATAACTTCCCGATCTGTCACTGCGATTAGAATCAACCCAGGCGCTGGGTGAGGTTGTTGCTTTAACCACAATATTCAACGCTCCATGCATCGGGCATGACTTTTTTACTTTTTCATGTGGAACTCAGTAAAAAAAAAAAAAAGAATATAGTATGATAGTACATGAAATACTTTTCCTATCTGAGTTATCTTCTCTACTTCCTTTAAACCAACACTGGCATCCTAACTGGGATTTTCCAGCCGACTTCAGCAGTTCAACCGCCTTGACTGACTCATCATGAATCTTTCATGAAATCCATATGGGCTTTTATGACTGGCTTTGTTCATTTTTTTTCTTCAATATTGCCTCTTCAGCAGGAAGGGAGGGTTTGTTCCTTCCTGGAGATAAACAAGACATTGGGATAAAGGTGTCCTTGTGGTGCCAGCAACAGTTAGGAGAGAAACAGCTTGAAGGTTGCAGCACGAATAAGACAAAATATCTACTTGGAGGCGCAGTCTATTGCCTTAAATAGCCTTGTCTGGCTGTGTCTCTAAATGGATTACCATTTAGATTGGATTATTATTTGGATTATTCATTAAAGCTACCCCTGTTTGTAACTGTGCCTTATTTTACACGTCAGATTTAAATAGAACTGCTAAGTGACACCTGCTAATTACAGCATGTCCATTTGTAATTCGATTATCTCCTTCACTACTACCACAATGCTGTGCTGTGCACTGGCATGACACTACTCTCAAAAGGTTCTGGATTTTTGGCATTTTGAGTGAAATGACAGCATGAACCTAAAATGCACAATAACCTCTACCTTTATTCTGAACTTATATAACATTTCAACAGCAAAATTAACAGGGACATTTTTGTCTATTCATTCATTCATTTTTTTACCGCTTGTCCTCATGAGGGTCGTGGGGGTGCTGGAGCCTATCCTAGCTGTCTTCAAGCGAGAGGCGGGGTACACCCTGGACTGTTGGCCAGCCAATCACAAGGCACATATAGACAAACAACCATTCACACTCACATTCATACCTATGGACAATTTGGAGTCGCTAATTAACCTAGCATGTTTTTGGAATGTGGGATGAAACCGGAGAAAACGCACACATGCACGGGGAGAACATGCAAACTCCACACAGAGATGGCCGAGAGTGGAATTGAACTCGGGTCTCCTAGCTGTGAGGCCTGCGCGCTAACCACTCGACCGACGTGCCTGAATATTAAAATAAATATATATTAAAATAAATATTAAAATATTGTTTTATTTATTTAAAAAATATTTAAAATATTTAAAAAAATGGGGCTGCACAGCAACAGAGTGGTTAGCGCGCAGGGCGCCAGTGCAGGGCGACCAGTCATTAACATCACATCACCATGGTAGGTTGGATTGCAAGATTTATAGTGTGGGAAAAGCATTTAAAGTGTGGTTCCAAGGCTGCCTTCCTTTTTACTTGTATTAACATTCACAGTAGCGAGTTCTGCACGGTGTGGGAGTGGTTAGCGCGCAGGACTCACGGCTAGGAGACCCGAGTTCAATTCCACCCTCGGCTGTCTCTGTGTGGAATTTGCATGTTCTCACCGTGCATGCGTGGGTTTTCTCTGGGTACTCCGGTTTCCTCCCACATTCCAAAAACATGCTAGGTTAATTGGCCACTCCAAATTGTCCATAGGTATGAATGTGAGTGTGAATGGTTGTTTGTCTATATGTGCCCTGTGATTGGCTGGCCACCAGTCCAGGGTGTACCCCGCATCTCGTCCAAAGACAGCTAGGATAGGCTCCAGCACCCCCTGCCACCCTTGTGAGGAAAAGTGGTAGAAAATGAATGAATATTTTATTTTGTATTGCTGTTGCAAACTGGTAATGACACTTAAAGCTGAGTGGCTACTTCCCTCTGATCCATCCTGATTGAAGCCTCTGCCACCTGTAAAGTTTTCAAGCATTTTAGGTTCATTCCGAAATTTTATCCACACACAAGGTTGTGTGTGGTTTGGGAGAAAACACAACAATATTCAGGAGCTGGCTCGAGAACAACATGTCTGTGAAACCTTTTTAGCATAGTTTCTATAAATAAATGCGTACTTCTTCAGTGTTTTCTTTGAGGTGTGGAAGCTAAAGCTGTGAGAAAACGAGGCCGTGGCTGATTTTAGCATGTTTTGGAGACACTGCAGCTCAAACCATCAATTTGATGCTTGTGGTCCAAACCCCAATAACAATTATCTAAATTGTAATTGTTAACTTGGCATGAGCCTGCGTGGATGAAGCTCCCACTTCCTGTAGCTGTATATTTCCAGTCTCGCCAGATGAAATGAAAAGATGAGTATGACTGACTGTAGACTGAATTCTACCCGTTTCCAAATTCATTCATTTTGAAAGGCACCTCCTGGTTGCCAAGTCACACGCCGCCTGTTGAGTACCATTTGGGCAGCTTGCTGCCAAATGGTCACGTTTAGCAGCATTGAATACCCTGGAAGCATGCAGTCCTTTTGTTGTATGCATACTGACAGGGACTGCTGGATTTACTCGGCTCTTCTACCAGATGATCCAATAGTGGAGGAAAAATATTTTTTAAAACACCACAAGAGCTAAAAAGCATTTTAGTGAGCACAAATCCAGCTGCTAGAAACATCTGCCCCAAAGTGCCTCACATCATTCATATGCAGTATTGCAACAGTTCAGTAATAGAGGGGTACGGGTTCATGTATTTGTAATTGGATTTTGCGGTACTGTTCAGAGGTGTACAGTACAGGGTTTCCCGCAAAGTACACATTAAGTGAGGTACAAGTATAACTACTCTGTGAACAAATACAGTGCAGGCCAGCCTTTGCCTAGCGGGAGTCGGAGTCAGTGATTTGTGCTGAGGGGAAGCCAGAGCTTGAAAACCGTGTTCTATTTATAGTTTGCATTTCGTTCTCCGGTGGTACTGAAACTGAACAGAAAGTAACCTTAAAACAGGTATGACCGAACCCTGGTCATCGCTTACTGTTACACTCCTAGTTGCAATCAGGTTTTCATCTTTGTTCCTGCATCAACATTTTATATCTGTTCATTTAGTTTAGACCAGGGGTCTCAAACTCAATTTACTGGGGGGCCACTGGAGCGCGGGTCTGGGTGAGACTGGGCCGCATCAGGTTTTCAAAAAAAAAAAAAAAACCCAAAAACGCATTTATTAAAAAAAAAAAAAATTAAACTTCGCTTTGGTTCCAATTTTCTACAATAAAAGCTCTGATAAAACATTCCACTGTTCTCAAATATCTTACTTTTTATTTTTCTATACAAAATAAGATGAAAAATAAATAAACAAATCAAGAATAAAGGAAATCAATTAGTAATAAATAAATATAATAATAATTAATAAAACGGCAAATAATAAAAACTTAAAAAACCACATATAGTTGGTGGGTAGACAAATTATTTTTTTCAGATCAAAATTAACAAAGCATTATTAGAGCATTATTATACTCTTTTTATTTACAACATATTGCGCAACTGCAGGGTCTTGAGACACATGCTAACTCGCAAACTAGAGAACTAGCGACCTAAACGGTAGCCTTCAAGTTATTTCCTTTAAACCCAAATAGCCAAAAACTTACCACCTCCACACGGATAGGGAGGATAACTATTAACAGTTATTTAACCTTTAACATGAACATTAATCAAACGTAATAATTTTTTCTGGGTACATGATACCATACAGCATCCATATCAAACTTGCGCGGGCCGCACTAACATTAAACTTTCATATCAAGGCGGGGGCCTCAAACTAGTGTCCTGCGGGCCACATTTGGCCCGTGGGCCGCGTGTTTGAGACCCCTAGTTTAGACCAAGGGCTGCACGGCGGTTGAGTGGTTAGCACGCAGGCCTCACAGCTACGAGACCCAAGTTCAATCCCACTCTTGGGCATCTCTGTGTGGAGTTTGCATGTTTTCCACCTGCATGCGTGGGTTTTCAAAATTCCCAAAACATGCATGTTAGGTTAATTGGTGATTCCAAATTGTCCATAGGTATGAATGTGAGTGTGAATGGTTGTTTGTCTATATCAGGGCTCTACGTTAAAAACAAAAATGACTTGCCCATGGGGAATCCTTCAGGTGAGAACTACTTGCCCGAACTTGCCCCATGTAAAATGAAAAGACTGCCATAATGATATCATATATCAATATATGCTGATAATTCATCAGATAATAGTACTGATGCATTGTATTTGGAGGAATGTCTAAAAATTTGTGGAGATGTATGTTAACATGGCAAGCCATGCTACCTTACACATCGTAGTCATAGTAAGCAGTGATATTTATAAGTTGTGCACCACAATGAAACATTATTGAATAGACACATTTGTGTACTAGTAAAGTGTTTTTAATCCCGAAAAAAATGCTCAATGGTCAAACAATAATTTGTGAAGCAAAGGTGAGAAAAATCCACAGAGAAATGCAAGCGCTAGATTTTGTAGCTTGTGCAAAATCAGCACTTGGTATTGGATCTAATCGGTGGTGTTTCATTGTGACCACTTCAAATTGTCACAGCAATGTGATTCACTCACCTGTGCCATCATTTGATTTGCTGCCGCTAATAAAATACTTTGGCACTGGTTCATCATTTTTTGGTGTTTTCCTTCACAAGTTGTTGAAGAATTAGACCATGTTGGCAGGGACGCCATGATAGATGTTTTCCTAGTAAAACGATCGCTGATTGGTTGATCGCGAACAAGAACGGGTGTGGGTAAAACGCGGATTGTGGATTACGGACCGCGGTCTAAATAAACGATTCTGATTGGTCCATTTCAAGATTTGCAAGGATTGGTTTGCAAATTACCACCGGAATTACGCAGTCCGTGTTTTACCAACACCCAACAAGAACCGCTTTTAAAAAAACTCTTGGCAGTACGGCACGCTAAAGTGCACTTGCCCCACGGGAATATTAATGATTGGATTTCCTTGCCCGAATTTTGTTTTAACTTGCCCCGGGCCATCGGTACATCGTTATTGTCGAGCCCTGTATATGTGCCCTGTGATTGGCTGGCCCCACCAGTCCACGGTGTACCCCGCATCTCGCCCGAAGACAGCTGGGATAGGCTCCAAGCAGCCTTGCGACCCTCGTGAGAATAAGCGCTAGACAATGGATGGCTAGTTTTAGTTTTAGCGAGCTTGGGCCTTCATTAATGAGGTTCCTGCCAGACAGTAAAACAGGTTGACTGCAGTTTAATTATCAGGTTTATCAGGTTTAGTTTTTTTATAAAGAATGTGCATTTAACAGTGCAAGCTACAGCAGGCTGATTTAGTATTCTGACCAGCTGCCTACTAAAAGAATTTGTTTAAAAAAAAAAAAAAGAGAGAGAGGAAGAAAATGCATTTTTTAATATTATTTGAGCTAGGCAGTTCCCAATTCAAGAGTCACCTTGAATCACCACGCTTCACTCTTTCCCTGCAGGTGATATCTGTAAGGTGAATGTTTGCTCTAATGGTGGAACTTGTGTGACCAGAGAAGGAGATCCATTCATTTGCATCTGCCCTGACGGCTTCACTGGAGAGACATGCAATGAGACCGAGACAGGTGAGCCAAATAACGGATCCCAAATTCATTATCCGATAACATCAGGTTCACCTGCACAATCTAATGACATGTTGTTCAATCTGTGACCCATTTATTGACAAAACAAGTACAAATGTTTATATATTTGGTAATTACGTTGTTAAAACCAACTTTCTCCTCTCCCAAAAGGCCCCTGCAAACCCAACCCATGCAAGAATGGCGCCGTGTGCAGCGTGACGGGCCACTCGCGCCGCGGTGACGTCTTCAGCGAGTACGTCTGCAAGTGCCAGCCAGGATTTGAGGGAGTCCACTGCCAGAACGGTGAGTTTGTGCTTCCTAATCATCAGAGACTCCTCAGAACATTTTGTTAAAGTTTTGCCCCCCCCCCCCCCCCCCCCACACCCACCCAGGAGTTGGAAATCAGTACAACTTCTGACATCTCAGACACTTCATATAGAGCTTTTGCTTCTAATGCAGAATTTGTTAAATCAGGGGTCTCAAACTCAATTTACTTGGGGGCCACTGGAGCTAGGGTCTGGGTGAGAAAAAAAAAACTAAAAACGCATTTATTAAAAACAAAAAAATTAAAAAAAACTTTGCTTCGGTTCCAATTTTCTTTTCTACAAGAAAAGCTCTGATAAAACATTCCACTGTTCCCAAATATTTTACTTTTTATTTTGCTCCACAAAATAAGATGAAAAATAAACAAATCAAGAATAAAGAAAATCAATAAATAAATATAATAATAAAACGGCAAATGATAAAAACTTAAGAAACCACATATAGTTGGTGGGTAGACAAATTATTTTTTTCAGATTAAAATGAACAAAGCATTATTAGAGCCCTGTAGACTATACTCACATTTATACTCTTTTTATTTACAACATATTGCGCAACTGCAGGGTCTTGAGACACATGCTAACTCGCAAACTAGAGAGCTAGCGACCTAAACGGTAGCCTTCAAGTTATTTCCTTTAAACTTAAATAGCCAAAAACTTACCACTTCCACACGGATAGGGAGGATAACTATTAACAGTTATTTAACCTTTAACATGAACATTAATCAAACTTAATAATTTTTTCTGGGTACATGATACCATACAGCATCCATATCAAACTTGCGCGGGCTGCACTAACATTAAACTTTCATATCAAGGGGGGCTCAAACTAGTGCCGCGTGTTTGAGACCCCTGTGTTAAATGCTTACAAATGAACAATTTGGCCCCTGTTATTGGCTTCCAAAAACCAATGCAGTCTTCATCATGCATTGGCTTCCAACAAAAACAATGTGGCATTCGTTATCTATTCCCTTGCAAACTAACAATGCCGCCTTCATTACTGATTCCAAAAACCAACGCGGCCTTCATGCTTCATTATCTGTGTGAGTTTCTGTTGTACCGATTTCCCGCCCCATGGACCTTCCTGAAAATCGGAAGGGTTGCATGATTGTAGCATCATTGTTGGTTACAACTACACTGTAACGAACCAGTCAGCACAGCAAATAAAGGATGCAAGTGTCTTTATCCATTCTTATGCATAGCATTTCAAAATAAGAGTTCTGCTTATCTTGTTGTCCACATGCACAGCTTGTCATCCTTATGGGCGCTGCTTTCACACGTCACAAGGTTGGTTGATTCAGGGTCAGCCTGACACAGAGAGAGCATTCTATGCAACATGCGCTACACTCCCTCTGATTGTCTCTAAGTCATATACACAGACACACAGACACAGAGGCAGATGGCCACTGTTTTCTTGACAGGCTGCAGAATAACAGCAAAGGAATACAGGGAACCAAATGGGACTTGTCTTTGATCATCTTTTGCCCTTTTTCATCCTATAGGTGTCTATGGGGCAGATTTAAGCTCAAGAAAAGGTAACCGTAGCAATGAACCGGAAGAGCGTGAGTGTGTGTGTGTGTGTGTGTGTGTGTGTGTGTGTGTGTGTGTGTGTGTGTGTGTGTGTGACAGTGAGTGTGTCCAGTTGCATCTTCAGTCTTTGATATCTAGATCTGCTCTCTTGCTTTCACACATGCAGTGTGCTTTGCTTTAAGACAAAAAAAAGCAGTCGAAGACTGCTTCGCTATCTCCACTACCTTGTTTACGACTACAGAGGCACCTCCACTAAGGCCAAACCTTCCAAGCACCAAAATGTATACTTTCATAGGTGGCCACCTCCTGTGTATGCCTGGATTTTAATCATTTATGCATTAGTAACTCCAGGAATTTCATCAAATATTTAAGCACTGACATATTTTTATACCTATCTGTCTTGCTCTACAGTGCTACAAAGTCAGAGTATAATTGCCCAGTACAATTTTTTTGCTTTTTTGTGTGTACATCTCCTGCAGCATTGAGGAAAAACCTCCTCAAAAAAAAAAAATATAAAACATATTTCATCTTGTTGGTATCCTCAGGTTGTTGAATAGGGAGCCATTAATGTCATTAATTTGACTACATCCTTGTGTGCACAGCCCAGGGCACCCCTGGTGCCCCCCCCCCCCATCCATTCTTCTCATGTCCTCATTGTGTTGTGACAGTTTAAGTGCCGTCTCATTCGTGCTGGTGCGTGGGCTCCTGGCAGACAGCTCCTGCTTTGTCTCGCTCGCCGTCTCACATGCACGCACACACACAAGCTGGGGGTGGTGTGACTTGTTGACTTGTAGTTTTTTATTTAATATACACCACACGACAAGCGTATATGGACAATACAGATGAAATGTGATCAGCTAGTTTTTTTGGGGGGTGGGCAGAAAAACATTGGATAGACATGTCTGTCATGTATTGATGAGAACTGATAGCACACGTAGCCTCCTGTAGTATGTGTGTTCAGCATACACAGGAAGTGGTGGTCGCTGCTGAGCGCTCCTCCCCACGTCAGCGCCCGCTCCTATTGCCGAGTGGAAGTTGCCAGTTAAGTCCTGACAATGTCACACTTGCTTTCAAGGGCCTGGCTGCCAAATGTCCCTAAAAGCTCATTTTTATGGCAATCCCGGAATACAGATGTGTGCGTAAAAATGTCAGAAGCTTCCATTTCACTTTCTTGACCTCTCAATGCAAGATTTTGTGCTTCCCTCTTAGTTGTCTTGGGATGTTATATTATCACATACTACAGTATTAATTGCCCCTGTACCCTAGAAACCGCCCATGAATGATACGGGAAAAGGCCGAAATGATACTGTGTCAAAGCCCAGGGCAGTGATATTGATAAAATATAGAGTTTAACCATGTCCAGGATCAGCCCCCGTAGCTGTCCACTCAGCTTTTTTCTGAATGGCTCATCAACTGCAAGAATGAACGAAGACTGGTAGAAAGTATTCCCCTGCCTGCGTTAGACAAATACGTGTCTATGTTTATTTTATCAATAATAGTACGTGGTAATAAGCTCATGATTAAATACTATGTGATAATAAGATCATCACATGGTTTGTCTGGTATCAGGCCCAGTATCATGCCCCTGCGTGCCAGTATCAACCCTTGACCTATATATTTGATAACCTATAAGTACAGTAGAGCCGTAGACGTGGAGTGCAGGGAGGATAATAAACAACTTCATAAACTCTAAACACGTAACTTCAGTAAAGTATTACAAAGTGTTGCTAATCATGCTGGGAAGATGGGAGCACTCCCAGAATGCCTTGCGACACCTTTTTGTAATAATGAAAGTGCATTATTTCTTTTGACACAGGGGACTGACTTAAGTTGAGTAATGACATCCTGCCGTTTCTGATGAACAAACTCAATGCAAGTTGGGTTTTGGCTACTACTTTCTACGCTCAGGTTCATGACAGCTTCCAGTGGAATTTCGTTCACAAATTACTTAGTAGAAACATGAACAAATACTTAATGTGATACAACATCAAGCACACTGTACCTCCAGCGGCGGAGTTTGAGGCCCCTGCCATTAGGGTGCCTGATTTGGAACAGAGACATCACTCCCTACATTTTTTGTGCTCTGTTAAGCATATCCGAAGACTTACAAGTCAAGACGTAAAACCTCGCCAAATGGCCACACGGTGACCTTCCCTAAGCATGCGCCATAAAACCTGATGACATCACATCCTCAACTGGTCTATCATTCATTTGTGCTACTTAGTCCCAAAGTGCTAATCACTTTGATGGAAACGGTTTCTGCTTTCCGCACCATTCTTGTCCTTTGGCATTTACTATCATGCTTGTTAGTACTTTCACAACACACCACCATAATTCAGATTTTTAAAACAAGCTGTGAGCTGTCAATCACACTTGCAGGACTCCGTTTTTGACTCTTGAGTTGTTCTTATAGAAGCTATTTATGTCTTGGCAAGCTCTTTAACAGAGATATATGTAGGATGGATGCGTGGTGCAAACTACTATGCATTTCACGTCTGGAGCCAGCGTGGTCTAATCTTCTACCCATAAAGCCTGGAGTACACCCCCACTTTACCATAGCAACAGTGGGTGTGTTGATTAGAGATGTATAATTTTCTTATTTTTATGCTGTTTGCGGGAGGAAGAACCAGGAATAACTTTGCATCAGTTTGTTACATTACAACTGTACTGCTGAGCCAGACAGTTGCTCGACCCTCTAGCTATCAGAGTTTTGGTTGTTTTGCTGAAATCTGGTTGAATCCCCGCATCGCAGAGCAACGTTGCGCTAGTTTAACATGAGCACATCAGGCTTGGAAATATTGAACATATGATATTTACAACATTTTTCACAAGAAAAATCAAAGGCCTAATCCTTCATCAATGATGTTGGCCCATAGCATATTGTGGCGTCCATTCAGAAAGTATGTGCGCTTGCAGCTCGGTTTTACCAAGTGGAACCAAAGTGTCACTGCATGCACGTTCTTTTATTACCTACACTGGGGTGCCTTGTTTTGTGCTGACCCCTCCTCTGGTTGCCAGATAAATGGATTAGAGTGTGTGGGCCAATCCTCTTTAGTGTACAGATGGACCAGCTTCCTTTTTAATTACTGGTGAGGGGACTGGTCCCAAACTAGGATTGTCTAAAAATGGCCAATAGTTGTACTCAGCAGCTACGTGATGTCTACCGCAGGACACTAGTTTGAGGCCCCCGCCTTGATATGAAAGTTTAATGTTTGTGTGGCCCGCGCAAGTTTGATATGGATGCTGTATGGTATCATGTACCCAGAAAAAATTATTACGTTTGATTAATGTTCATGTTAAAGGTTAAATAACTGTTAATAGTTATCCTCCCTATCCGTGTGGAAGTGGTAAGTTTTTGGCTATTTAAGTTTAAAGGAAATAACTTGAAGGCTACCGTTTAGGTCGCTAGCTATCTAGTTTGCGAGTTAGCATGCGTCTCAAGACCCTGCAGTTGCGCAATATGTTGTAAATAAAAAGAGTATAAATGTGACTATAGTCGTGTTTTGTCATGTCTACAGGGCTCTAATAATGCTTTGTTCATTTTAATCTGAAAAAAATAATTTGTCTACCCACCAACTATATGTGGTTTCTTAAGTTTTTATTATTTGCCGTTTTATTGTTTATTTATTTTATTTATTTATTACTGATTGATTGATTTTCTTTATTCTTGATTTGTTTATTTATTTTCATCTTATTTTATGCAGAAACATAAACATTAAGATATTTGAGAACAGTGGAATGTTTTATCAGAGCTTTTATTGTAGAAAATCGGAACCAAAACACTGAAAAAGTTTGTATATTTTTCTGTTTTTAATAAATGCATTAAATGCCTTGCCCAGACCCTAGCTCCAGTGGCTCCCAGTTAAATTGAGTTTGAGCCCCCTGGTCTATAGCATCTTTAAAGGGCCCGTATCTTACATTTGCAGGCTGTTGACAGCCAAGAGGAGAAAAATGCAGATTTACCTTGTACACAAGATTTATGGAGTGTTTTTATTATAAAGAAACTTAGTGCCTGACTGGAATACAATGTCATTTTTAAAAGTCTCCTTTAAATGAGCAGGATAGGTTGGCAGGTCTGTATTATGGTCCATTACTGCAAAAACATACAGTGGAGTTGATTAAACAGCAATAGTAACAGCCAGTAACTTTTAATAACTTTTAGTGTGATGAAGTCTTTAGTACAAGTGACAAACTGTGGATTTGCTGTCCACATTTTATGGCTTCTCTTTCCCATAATGACTATTTTAACCAGTGTGGATAGTGTTTACGACGCTTTTTTGTGCACATGAAAAGAGTGTAGTCATCTTAAGTACTACTTTACTGTACTGACAAGGGTGGGGAATTGAGATGAGTGGCCATTGTTGTGCTCTGCTTGTGTCTGTTTTGGCAATGGCGCCACCTTGTGGTGGTAGGGGGTAGGTCTTCTCCCCCTGGTATTGAGTCTCAGACTTGACTCATTTACAGTGAATGTGCATGTGTCAAGGTTTTTGCCACATTTAGGGTGTGTGCTAATGACAAAACCATTCAGTCCCTCTACAATTTATTGACGTGTTCTCCTCTTAGAAGCCACATACTGTACTTTTGATTTGAGTCATATTATAAATATAAACCGCCACCCTGCTTATTATTTCCCTCAGCTGCAGCCTGGTTGGCATGGCATCAACTGACTAACATCTGTTTCATTCACTCCCACTTCTAACTTCTAATCTACTTTCATGGCCTGCAGACAACATCTAAGCAACGTTCTGTTATTGTTTATGTGGTGATGATGTATACACATGTCATATATTCCTAGATGTCAATGACTGTGCCGGCCAGCCGTGCCAGAACGGCGGCACCTGCAGGGACCTGGAGGGGGATTTTAAATGCCAATGCCCGTCGCCTTATGTGGGCAAACACTGCCAGCTGCGTAAGTGCGCCCACTCAACGGCTTCCAGAAATCACAGCTAGGAAATCAAACTATGCTTTTGTCATGCACCCTTTATAAGTTCTATGCAAAATATAGCAAAGCATTTTAAAATCGCCACCTTACTCTGATCACCCCACCCAAACAGGCTGCATTTCCTTGCTTGGTATGGAGGGAGGAGGTGTGGGTGAGTCCCAGATCTCTGCCTCGTCGGTCCGCTACACCTTCTTGGGCCTGCAACGCTGGGGCTCCGAGCTGGCCCGTCTCAACAACAAGGGGCTGGTGAACGCCTGGAGCCCCGCCACGCATGACAGGAACCCCTGGTTGGAGGTCAGACCCCTTTAAGTGCAGCAAGCCCGCTTGGTGCCCTGAACTGTCTTTCTTGAGGATGCTTGGAACGGACAAACTTGTGTGCACTTTTCAGGTCAACTTGCAGCGGAAGATGCGCCTCACGGGTATTGTGACGCAGGGCGCCAGTCGCGTGGGAACGTCTGAGTTCATCAAAGCCTTTAAAGTGGCCTCCAGCCTGGACGGCAAGACGTACACAGTGTACAGGACCGAAGGACAGAGGAAGGACCAAGTGAGAGCTCTTGTGTTGTGATGTGATACGCCCATACTGATGTATGAACATGAAAGAATGTCCAATGGTTGTTGGGGGGGGGGCTGTCCTCTTTGAAAAGGACTGTTCTCGTTCTAAGTTTGTTTGTTTGGTAATGGTAATGGTTGTATTTCATTTGGCCATGCATCAAATTACAATTGAGAGCATCCCATAATCAGTTCCCAGTTCCACATGTCCAAAAGGAGTAGGAAGAAGCAAAGCTTATTAAATCCTACCCCTCCATCTGGTACTTTTACAATCAGTAACTGTTACACTTGTTCACTTCCTGCTTTCCATAATACAGTTTTTTTTTTGTTTTGTTTTTTTGGTTTTTAATAATGCACGTCGTACCGAAGTAGGAGGTGATATGAGCATCCAATGGGTACTATAGTAAGTGTCAATATTGTGATATATATAGCACATCATGACTGGTTCAAGACTCTTCATCCTTGTATTTAGCAAACATCAACTGCTTGTATTGTTTCTTGAATTGGCTCATCGTTGTGCATTGTTTGAGGTCCTTACTCAATCCATTCCATAGTTTGATTCCACATACTGAAATGCTATGGCTAGCATAACGTAGTCCTAGCATAGAAGTGTTTCAAATGTACTTCTTCCCTGAGATCATATTTCTCCTCTCTTGTAGAGAAGTATTGGATGACATTTTTAGCTAATTGGTTGTTTTTAGCCTTATGCATTATTTTAGCTGTTTGAAGATGAACTATATCAGCAAGTTGAAGTATTTGTGATTTTAGAAATAATGAGTTCGTATGTTCTCTGTAGGCGGCATTATGAATTATCCTTACTGACCTTTTTTGCAGTACATTTAGCGAGTGAAGATTGCTTTTATAGTTATTAGCCCATATTTCCACACAATAAGTAAGATATGGTAGAACCAGAGAGCAATAAAGAGTGTGGAGTGATTTCTGATTGAGAACAAGTTTTGCTTTGTTCAATGCTGAAATATTTCTGGCTACCTTATGTTGTATATTTGGAATATGAGGTTTCCAGCTCATATTTTCATCTATTGTGATCCCCAGAAATTTATTTTTGTTCACCCTTTCAATGTCCACACCATCTTTGTATAATTTGTGTTTTCTGGTGCATGTCCTTTCTGCTGTTACCAATTTGGTAATAGACCCAAAAGATGCACATTACCCACCAGTGGATACAGTTTAACATCCTTCCCTGCTGTCCTCCTATAGATATTTGTTGGAAACATCGACAATGACGGCACAAAAACAAACGTGTTCGACCCGCCCATCATCGCTCAGTACATTCGCATCATCCCAGTGGTGTGTCGTAAGGCCTGCACCCTTCGCCTGGAGCTGGTGGGCTGTGAGCTCAATGGTAAACACACACACACACACACACAGTCAACTGATGCTTGTTTGCTATTCAACATCAAGTGGATCATTATTTAGTGCTTTTTGCTTGAAGATGACATCACTCCGTAATTAGGGAGTCTGTTTCAAAATGGTATGAATCAAACACACATGATCAGACGTTACAGCATAAATGACATAAAGATGGTGATGCTTCCCAGATCTTCCCAGCAGGAACAGCCTGTCTGAATATGCAATGTTCCTTTTTTGTGTGCGTTATATGTTCATCGTTTCACCGCCGCTTGTGTTGCCTGTGAACGTGTAGTCTTCACATTCCACATGTCACTGCTCAACTCGCATGTCCGTGTCTATGGGTGGAGTAGAAGCATCCCCTTAATCAGCACAACTTCAGTTCAGTTTTTTTTTAATTGTGTGACCAAGAAACTCTCCCACTAACACAGTCGGGCTTACTAAAAGCACTTTTAAACTGTTATTGATTCCAGCCTTTCTTCCAACACTCTTGGGGATCTTTGGACAGTTGATTAAAATGGTGAAAGAATGCGCCTGCTACAAAATGGGTGACCTAATGCTGTTGCTTTTTTCATGTCTTGCAATTCTCGCTGTCCATGCATCATCATCATCACCATCATCATCATGTTTGCTGCTGTTTTTAATCACTGGTTGGCTGGCTTGCGTCGCTTCCTGTCCTTCTCTTGTCTATGATCCTGTTTTTTTTTCCTCTCTCCATCTTTCCTCTTCTCCGTCTCTCCCTTTGCCTGCTCTCACATTCACAGTGTACTCAAACGCTTCAGGTTGCTCAGAGCCGATGGGCATGAAGTCCCGGCTGGTATCCGATGACCAGATCACAGCCTCCAGCACATTCCGTACGTGGAACATCGATGCTTTCAGCTGGTACCCCCACTACGCCCGACTGGACAAGCAGGGCAAGACCAATGCCTGGACCGCCGACACCAATAACAGATCAGAGTGGCTGCAGGTAGGTTCTTTGGACAGATTGTTGTTTTCCTGCTGGGCTACTGTGTTTTTAAAATGGAGGACTTTGTGTCCTCAGGTGGACCTGCTGTCCCCCAAGAAGATCACAGGAATCATCACGCAGGGAGCCAAAGACTTTGGCAATGTCCAGTTTGTCTCTGCATTCAAAGTGGCTCACAGCGATGACGGGCGGTCCTGGATCGTACTGAAGGACGAGACCACAAAGATGGACAAGGTCAGTCCAAAGTGTTTTTTGTACCTTCGGTCCAGCCCACTTCAGTTCATCATGATAGAAAGGTGCCCAGGGTTCCAGTGTGTAGGCAGGATAGCAACAGCTGCTGCTGTCTTACATCAGCTTGAAGTCAACAAAGTTAGAATCAGTCAGACAAACAACCATTCACACTCACATTCATACCTATGGACAATTTGGAGTGGCCAATTAACCTAGCATGTTTTTGGAATGTGGGAGGAAACCGGAGTACCAGGAGAAAACCCACGCATGCACGGGGAGAACATGCAAACTCCAAGCAAAGATGTCAGAGGGTGGAATTGAACTCGGATTTCCCAGCTGTGAGGCCTGCGCGCTAACCACTCGGTCACTGTGCAGCCCATATTTTATGACTTGTCTTTCAATATTTTTTGACTAACAGGAACAAAACAAAACAATGATCATCATTCATTCAGCTATCACCAATTTGCGGACCTCGGACTCAGTGATGGACCTTTCTGGACCGGTAGCCAATTAATGTGAATGGGAAATGAATAACATAATAATGCTCGGGGACCGTTCGCAATATAATTACTACAAATTCCCTAACCAAAATCTGCGCGTTTTAAGTTGCCATGCCTTCTGCCCCGTTTAGATCTTCCCTGGCAACAGCGACAACAACGTGCACATGAAGAACCTCTTTGAGCCAGCGTTCTATGCCCGATTTGTGCGCATCCTGCCGTGGGAATGGCACGAGCGCATCACCCTACGGATGGAGCTCCTGGGGTGTGACGAGTAGCCGACCCGCCTGCCTACCTTCCCATCCGCCGTCTTTTCTCTACCTCCATCACAATGCGCCAAGTCCTCCACTTCTTCTCCCTCCTCCTTCCGCACTGTCTCGCTCTTGGCCCTAGAGGGCAGCAAACACCGGCGTTCGGCGAGAGGGGCGATTTAGTGATTAACCACTTCAACATCAGGCCACCCAACAGTAGCTGCCTGGACTTAGAACCCCTAACAGGACCCCCAGCCGGTGATGTATACAAAGTTTCCACTCCTACTCTTCTTCTTTTTCTTCTTCTTCTACACTTGTGTTTGAGTAAATATTTGTTCAACCACAACATTTTCGGAGAGCTTGCAAATTGTTATCGTGCGGTTCATCACATTGCAGACACAATAAATTGTGTCAGCTGTCAAAGCGGTGGCCAAAATGAAAATTTTGCTGACTCCACCAAAAAAAAAAAAGTTATTTGGTCACATGCTTGAGCTGATTGGCGTCGCAGTTAGTTGAGCAGCTGACTGTTGTTGATGATTTGATGTTTAACTCCTGTTTGTTCATTTGTCTCGTCTTGGACGGGCTGTTTGAAGCACACGGACATTGTTACTCTCTGAAGACACCCCCCCCCCCAAAAAAAAAAACCCTGACACAGCTGTCACGTCAGCACTGACAAAGTATTCAAGCAGCAGCAAAGGCGCCGTGAATGCTACTGAAACATTTCACATTTCACCACTGTTATGGCACTTTTGATGTTTGCATATATGAGAACATTATGGAGGTAAACCAAGATGGCTTCTTTTTCCATTTAGAACTTAATTGCTTTTATTCACTCTGTCCTCCGCAAGCTAGCAAGCAAGACTCCCTGCTGAGAAGAGCCAGGATAGCAAATCAAAGCAGATTTTTTTTACGCTCGCACCTCCTGAACATCCACCTACCCCCCACCTTCCTCCATCACCTCGTCTTTTCCACCCCATGAATTATGAATTATGGGCTCGTGCAATATTATGCCGCGTTTGCTTTGGATAACGATGCGTATTAATGCGGCGTGCAGACGAGATGGCTTAAAAAATGCATGAAGGGGGAAGGTCGCCAATGTCAAACACTGAAAGACGCGGCAAGGTGCGTCCACTGAGACAATTCAGCAACACACATGTAAATATTGATATTCTGATATTTCCCTTCCTTTTTCTATCATTCTACTTGATATTGATGTCATTTGATGGTGTTTTTGTCCTCTTTCCTGCTATGCTGTCAATATGGACCGACTCTCATTGATCCGAGTCGCGTGTTTCTGAGGCAAAGCCCTTTGTATTGTTTCAACAAATATATGAAAATAAATGTTTCAAACTTGCAGTTGATTCAGTTGTTCTTTTTATTCTAATGCAAATCTGATGACTGCAGCGTTTTCTGTTTTAAAAAGGTGCAAGATCAAACATGCCGGAAAGCACCAAGGGCCGTTTTAGCTGTTTAGCATTTAACCAACACCCCCCCCCAACCCCACCGCCTCCCCCAGGGGCCAAAGGTCTAATCTGCCTTTCCACCATCACACACTCCTGAAGGAATCTTCTCTGCCTCATTACGATGTGAAGGTCACATACTGGTAAGTATGTAAATACATTCACATAACGCCAATCGCAGACCTCCGCCAAGGCATGTATTGTTCACAAAATGCTCTGCTCAAAATGTTTGTTTGTTAGCTACTTTTTGGAGATGGGGGATGATGAACACAACTTTGGGGAGAACATAACTTCTTTTATAAATGAACAAAGTCCTTTGTGCCATGCTAGTTGTGTTACAACCTCATATTTTAACCTCTAGGCCACCTTTTTATTGACTATTTATTACCCAGCAGCCCCCTGCAGGGCAGATGAACTGTTCGAGACCCGTGTGGCTGTAAAAGTCAATCCCATGCTCCCACAACTGTTGTCTTAACCTAGTTAAGTAGTTGCAAAAAAACTGTCAAATCAACATTTCATTTCAACACTGCAAGCATAATACTGCTCACATTTGATTGATGGTTAATGGAATATGTTCAATTGCACCTTACCAAAATGCATGTCAAATATTTTCACCCTTCCATGCGTTGTAGTGAAACTTTGTTTTTCAGACGTCTGAAATTTTTGCCAACTAATTGCCTCAGTTTTGTGATTGTTACATGCAAGTGTAAAATTGCATGTAAATAGCCCATTTACACTATACTATATTGATAGATTGAAATAGAGTACCCAAACAAAGCACCCTACATGTTGCTGACTCACTTTTGACTGCAAATAACCCACCATGGGGCCAAAGAAATTTGGAACTGCCAACAATTTTTATTTCTAAGTTAAGTTATTTCTCATTTTATGCTTCTGATACTATAATTAGTAACCCCAATAATATCCATTCATTCATTCATTTTCGCGAGGGTCGCGGGCATGCTGGAGCCTATCCCAGCTGTCTTCGGGCGAGAGGCAGGGTACACCCCTGGACTGGTGGCCAGCCAATCACAGGGCACATATAGACAAACAACCATTCACACTCACATTCATACCTATGGACAATTTGGAGTCACCAATTAACCTAGCATGTTTTTTGGAATGTGGGAGGAAACCGGAGTCCAATAATATCTATTTTTGTTAATATTTTTGAGTGTCTGGAATGGACTAATTGGATTTGGATTATTTCCTAGGGGGAAAAATTCCCTCGATTAATGAATAATGACAACAGAAGTCAAATTGTATAAAGAAATCAAAACAAGCTGTCATTGTACTATTGGAATAATACCATATTTAATTCATAAAAAACAATTTTCAATGCCAGAATGGTACCATGCTATCACTTTGATACAGTTTCTCTCATGTATTGCGTGATTGAAATGACCCATGGTATTCGTCGTCCCAAAATAACTCCCTCCAAACACAAAGAAATTCACATTCCGTGACAGCAAACGCTGAAATTGAAGTTGACGTGTGAGGTATGCAAAGTCCATGCGATCCAAAGTAAATCCTGATGTTTTAAATCAGGTGGCAGCAGCTACTCTTCCTGCAGCAGGAAGCTGGATGCTCCTTCTGATGAGAGAATCATCCTGGATAAGTCAGCTGCTATTTTACATGCTGGTTTCCCTGGAGAGGATGGGGGGGGGGCTGGACTATTTCGGCTCACATCAGCCCGGAGCTGCTTGTCATGTGACGGCTGATGAAGAGCGTTTAAATCCACAATGTCTGCTGTGCTATAATTGGATCACTGCTGCCTTTGTGACCAACAAAAATGATGAGAAATTGTAGTGATTGCTTCTTCTTAAAGCTCATTTTTACTGCTGGGCTCTTTAATCTGTGTACACACACACACACACACATCTTCAGAGGTGTGTGTTAATGACAGTGTGTTGTCGCATTGTTACACAATGGTTGTCCAGACTCCACACACACCTCATCTCTTCTTTCCTGTTGGGTTCCCAAGTGACTCGTCCCTCCTCTGGTCCTTACCTAAATTACAACCTTCACCGTGCCACACTCAGCCTGCAGCTGACTGGGGGGTGTTGGGGAGGGCACTGGTATTTGGGGCCCCAGGCAGAAAGCTTTCATGTGAGGCCCTGGGAAGATAAGGGCTTACACACACACACGGTGATGAGCCTGTGTCAAAGACCATTCATTTATTGCATGAATGGAGCACACAACAAAACACACACCTGCGTTGGACATGAGTGTCTCATTGTTGCCAAATCTTCATCCGTTCTCATGTCCACTCATGTCCATTCTAATGTATTCATCACTCATTTCCAATCCCATTTTCCTATCTATGTAATCGTTCACATATTCACGTTCTCATTTTCATTGGTATTCTCATCGTCATTTTCATTCCTACCCTTATTCACACTTTCCTTCTCATTCATTCTCATATGCTGTATGTTGTCAGTCCAGTGTATTCTTTTCTCTCAGTCTCATTCTACCACATGTATACTCATTCATTCTCATATTTATGCAGCTCTGTTCCCTTCATTGTTGTTGTTGTTCATTCTCATAATCATAGTCAACCCTATCATATCCTCATTCTGACATTCATCCTCATTGTCATATTCATAGCTCTCCCATAGCTCATTCTTGCTCTAAGTATCGTTCATTCCAACATCTGTTCTAATTTGCACCTTTATTCTCACATTCGTTCTCATTCTGCTGATTCAGACTTTTTCTGATACTCATTCTTTTACAAATTGGTCGTATTCATTCTCACATTGTTCTCATTCTGATTATTCAAGCCACCGTTTATGTCTATTCTCATAATTCTCATAGTTCTTGTTCTCAGAATTCCTTAGTCATTCTCAAAATTCATTCTAATTCTGGTATAATATTGATGTTCATTTGAATTCTCATTCTGAAGTCCATCCTCATTGTCATATCCATTGCCTTCATGGCGGTTCATTCCAATATCGATTCCTGCATTTATTCTCATATTCATTCTCATTTGAACTTGATTATTCAAGCCACCATTTATGTCTATTCTCATAATTATTCTTGTTCTTGTTCTCAGAATTCCTTAGTCATTCTCATAATTCATTCTAATTCTGGTATGATATTGATGTTCATTTGAATTCTCATTCTGATGTCCATCCTTATTGTCAAATCCATTGCCTTCATGGCGGTTCTGAGCATCGTTCATTCCAATGTTGATTCCTGCATTTATTCTCATATTCATTCTCATTTGAACTTGATTATTCAAGCCACCATTTATGTCTATTCTCATAATTCTTCTTGTTCTTCTTCTCAGAATTTCTTAGTCATTCTTATAATTCATTCTAATTCTGGTATAATATTGATGTTCATTTGAATTCTCATTCTGATGTCCATCCTCATTGTCATATCCATTGCCTTCATGGCGGTTCTGAGTATCGTTCATTCCAATATTGATTCCTACATTTATTCTCATATTCATTCTCATTTGAACTTATCCTGCTCCAATTCATCCTCCTGTCCTACGGTCATTCTCATGTTGCTGGTGCTTCATATGATCAAGACGAAGACTTGAGACTATCTTGTCTCAATGACAAGAGTGTGGATCAGACTGGTGCAAGAGACGTCCATCATACTTCCCCAGAGGATGAGAATGAGGAGGGAGGCGGCGATGATGATAATGATGTGACCTTTCCTTCTCCTGACCAAACATTCCTGTGGGATGCATCTGTCTCTCGTACCATGACATTTATCTCATCTACATAGAGTACTCGTTCACATGGACTCGTTAGAGGTGGAAGAGCAGCAAGACGTGTTGTCTCACTAGGCAGACTTCTGTCATAGAAAGGATCTTTGTCTAGTGCAGTGGTCTCAAACTCAATTTACCTGGGGGCCACTGGAGCTAGGGTCTGGGTGAGACTGGGCCACATCAGGTTTCCCCCCCCAAAAAACGCATTTATTAAAACAGAAAAATATACAAACTTTTTCAGTGCTTTAGTTCCGATTTTCTACAATAAAAGCTCTGATAAAACATTCCACTGTTCTCAAATATCTTAATTTTTATTTTTCTGCACAAAATAAGATGAAAAATAAATAAACAAATCAAGAATAAAGAAAATCAATCAATCAGTAATAAATAAATATAATAATAATAATAATAATAAAACGGCAAATAATAAAAACTTAAGAAACCACATATAGTTGGTGGGTAGACAAATTATTTTTTCAGATTAAAATTAACAAAGCATTATTAGAGCCCTGTAGACATGACAAAACACGACTATAGTCACATTTATACTCTTTTTATTTACAACATATTGCGCAACTGCAGGGTCTTGAGACACATGCTAACTCGCAAACTAGAGAGGTAGCGACCTCAACGGTAGCCTTCATGTTATTTCCTTTCAACTTAAATAGCCAATTTACCACTTCCACACGGATAGGGAGGATAACTATTAACAGTTATTTAACCTTTAACATGAACATTAATCAAACGTGATAATTTTTTCTGGGTACATGATACCATACAGCATCCATATCAAACTTGCGCGGGCCGCACTAACATTAAACTTTCATATCAAGGCGGGGGCCTCAAACTGGTGTCCTGCGGGCCACATTTGGCCCGCGGGCCGCGTGTTTGAGACCCCTGGTCTAGTATTTTTGGCAGTGGGTGTTTAAGACAGCAGCGTGTTCATGTCATATAGTGTGTTTTTGCAGTTGTTCCTTTGAAAACAGAATCTTTGACTCGTGCTCACCATAATATTAGCATTAAAAAAAGCACCTATAATAATTGAGTTAAAGTCCTGAGCTGTCCCTATGGTGTGTTTATGTTGGCACACATTAGTATTATCAGATGATGGTTCATATCAAAGTATCCAATTTTTGAGCGTGAGGGTGAAAAATATGCCGGCAAAGCATGCCGTTGAAAGATTTGGGGTGCTGGTTGTTGACAGTGGCGAGGGTTCGTGCGTCGGTGTCATGAGGGCTTCCAACATCTGCGCTGTGACAACGAGCCTTCACTCAGTTATGTCAGTGTTTGCTCAGCAGCAGCATTGTCCTCCTCGTCCTCTGAGGGACTGCTGCTCTTGTTTTTCACTTCGGACGGTTGAAATGCAAGTTGGTACGCAGTGTTTACATTTGTCATCCCATTGTCATTTCAAATGAATTTACTGGCATCAAACTAGTTACAAGTCCAACAATTGTACTTTCTTTTTGAGAGGTACAGGTGTCTTTTAATACCGTGTCCACTAGTTGACCCCCTTTGTTACCCTGTCGACACCCTCCATAAATGGCTCTTAGACTGACTGCATGTTGTAATATACACTCACTGGACACAACATTATGTACACCTGCACTGTCTAATCTGCTTTTAAAACAATTATAATATATTTCATTCATCCATAGATTTGATCACAAATGCATGAACACAAATACAAAAATGTAATGACATCCAGACAATGTAAAATGTAAGCCACAGCTCCCGTAAATGAGCATCAATTACAAAAAATCACATAAATAACTAAGAAAATACATATTTCTGTGATATTAATGCAAAAATGACATTGTTTTTCATGAGTGTACTGTTTTTAAAATAAGCAACAGAAACGCATGTTTTAATAAGATATGAAATTATTTATTACATTATTTAGTTTTAAGGAAAACATAAAATTTACTAAAAGTATTCAATTATTTACTGTCAAAATTACCAACAAAAGTCATTTTTTGTATTTATTATGTTTGGGAAACTACTTTATTTACCAAGTAATTTTTTTTATGGGTACAGTTTGTTTTCAAACCATTAAAATTCTTTTTTTTAAAAACTGGGGATGGTTGCAACAAAGGGATCGTTGAAACCCTCTCTGTTTGACCAATCAGGAACTAGCTGTGGTGACGTCATCAATATGCCCGTGTACAAATTGAGCTCACTGATGAAGCCTCACGCCTGTTGAAAACGGTCTGTTCTGGAGCCAAAAAAAACACAATTTCAGGTAAGAACTACAAAATTTACATAGTGTCCATTGTGTTGTGGATACAATTGTTTGACTTCCATATAAGCTCAAGGAGTAGTTTGTCTTGTTTAATTTGATGTGTTGCGTTAGCGCTAGCTTTGAAGCTAAATGCTAAAAACAGTTAGCTTTTTAAGGGGCGGCGTTGTCCGAAATTGGACCTAAGATTGGACCTTAGATGTTGTTCTTCATTCTTTGAATCTAAAGGCGTTCATTGAATCTAAACGCTTAAACAATACTACTATTCGTAAATTCCTAAATGAGTGACGTCACAATGAGGAGCCTGTCGTGGTGACGTCACCGCCAAGTGAAGGAGGAGGAGGAGGAGGAGGAGGAGGAAATGAATTCAACACACAAACACACACACACACACAGACTCACACACACACAAAGTGGCTGTCAGCGAGTCTTCCCACATTCTCCTCTTAAACTGGTGAGTCCATTACTGTAATTGCTTATATATGTATATTTTAAATTGGGAGTAGCTTGAATTGAAAAGTTGAAGTGAAGGAAAAAAAGACATTTTAATCTGAATAGCAGCAGATTTGTGCACAGATGCTTGTGTTAAAGTTGCCAATACGACATCGTTGAAGAGATGTTTTCTTTCGGGAACTTTTCAAGAAGAAAATAATATGACGTAACACCAGTGGACTAAGTAAAAGCATTACTTTGGTGTTCTTTATTTTACATTTTGATATATCAGACATTTCCTCACATTTTCTTCACAAGTTTGATGTTTGATAGTGTTTAATTTATGCTCGCGTGTGCGTGGACAATCATTTTAATTATTTAATTGATGTATAGTGCTATAAACAATGTGTATATTTTTGAAGAACACAAGAATACAAAATAAGCCTTTTAGTTCTTGAATGCTTTTCTTAAAGCGTCATGCCCGGTCTCTTGCGCCCCCTGTTGGCCGCCTGCCTGCTAGTACAACTACTACCTGCCTCGTGGTGCAGGATGCCTGAATACAACAATGGATTCTACTACCATGACGTCACCAATGGCAACGGCAATGGAGAGAGTGGGTCCTCTTCTTATATTCAATTTTTTTAAAGGTTCCATATTGTATTTTTCACCAAAATTGAATGAATAAGTGTCCCACAAACATGTATTGAAAGTGTGTTTTTTACAAAATTTAGCTTTGATGCCGGAAGCCCAGAGTGTGTAGCTTTAATGCTAATGGGCTATGTGGTCCACACCTGTCTCAGATAGTGTGGGTTTCCAAGAAGCACTATTATGTAGTATATCCACTTTTTACACACTTTTGGACTTGTCCAGTCTAACTTAATAGATGCCTTAAATCGCGTACAATAGAAGACGTTAGCAGCAGTAACATAGCTATGTGAGCTAATGCTAACACAACAGTCCCTTTTCATTGGCAACATCCTTCTAGAACAGCTTATTTACTGAAAACAAAATGATCACACAGCTAGTTGGCAGAGCTCCGGTCGTCTGCCAAGTGTTTTTTCACAGTAGTCTTGGATCTTGTACAGGTATTCATGACGAAGTAAATTTACAGTATATAAAAAAATCTGAGCGTCAAATGGGACAAAATTGGCAAAATGTGTAGGCATACATGCAGACCTTTTATACACTTCTTTAAAATGAACTTTTTATACACTTTGCAATAGAGGGGCTCATTAAAATAAACCATTCTCCGATGTGTTCAAGTCTACTTCAACGGGGTGCGTCTGCACGTGGAGTCCCCGCAGCCGTCAGTGTCAGCCACCAGAGGGAGCAGCGTCACGCTCCCGTGCCACTTCCACTACGTGCCTGAGCTCAGCGCCCCCCGCAGGACACGGGTCAAGTGGTCATGGTTGCCCGCCCATGGCGCCTCCATCGCTTCCCCGGCTATTGCCGCCGCCTTCGCCATGGAGACGGAGGTGATGGTTGCCATGGGCAACCGTCACCGCAGCTACGGCAGCTTCCGCGGCCGCGTGCGGCTGCGACGCTCGGCGCCAGGCGACATGTCACTTGTCATCAATGAGCTGCGCCTCAACGACACGGGACGGTACCGATGTGAGGTGATTGACGGATTGGAGGATGAGAGCGTCACCGTGGAGCTGGAGCTGCGAGGAAGGTTGACGATTGGTTCGATGACGTAACTATTTATTCTATTTCAGAGGGTTTCACAGATGAAAGCATAAAAGCCTGGGTCAAAGGTCAAAGTCACTGCAATATGAAATGCAGCAAACGCAAAAAAAATTATTTATTTAGCAGTTTTCATCCAATTGTCTCCAAACTAATTGGATATGAAGAAGATAGGTAGCTGCTCAGCTGATTCAAATTTGGCAGTGAGGAGATGATGTAGGTCAAAGTTCTAACAAGTAACGAGGTGAAACATTTAATTGCAACAAAGTACATTGAGTCATATGTCAAATGAATGGCTTTCCAGAACTGTGTTTAGTTTTGCGTTAGCTTTTAATATGCTGACCTAGTAACCAAAAACAGGTTACCTACTGTAACATCAAAGTGCTCACAACTGGGGTGGGTCTTACCCCACATTAACACAAGCCAATAATGCCAATTATCTGTTTTCCTGCATAGGAGTGGTGTTTCCCTACTTCTCAGACAAAGGACGCTACCAGTTCAACTTCCTGGAGGCACAGCAGGCATGCCAGGACCAGGACGCCACGTTGGCCACCTTTGAGCAGCTGTTCACAGCGTGGGACGAGGGCCTGGACTGGTGCAACGCCGGCTGGTTGGCCGACGGCACCGTGCAGTATCCCATCACTACGCCACGCGACGGTTGCGGGGGCTCGGACCTGGAGCCCGGTGTGCGCAGCTACGGTCCACGCCACCGCCTCCTGCACCGCTTTGATGCCTTCTGTTTCTCCGCCTCTGTCAAAGGTCTTTATTTATATTCTAAAACATGTATTGTTTTTTTTATATCCAAGTATTTTTAATGTCAAAATATTTATTTTTGCCTCATAAATATTTACAAATATATATTTTAGTTAATGACGACATGTATTTTTAAAATGTATTCAGAACAATACACAATTGTATATTACTGTATATGAACATTATTTTTTTATTTTATTGTGTATTGTGTACAATGAATGAATGATTACATTTGTTTTAAACAATGGATGGTAAAGTTGATGTTCTCCTGCTACAGGGACGGTCTACTTCCTGCAGAACCCATCCAAGCTCAACTTTACAGAGGCGGTCCAGGCTTGCACCAAAGCCTCCAGTCACATGGCCAAAGTGGGCCAACTGTACGCCGCCTGGAGGCTCACGGGAATGGACCGCTGCGACGCCGGGTGGTTGGCTGATGGCAGCGTGCGCTACCCCATCACCAAGCCGCGGGCTAACTGCGGACCACCTGAACCTGGGGTGCGGAGCTTTGGGTTCCCCCCACGGCACCAGAAGTTTGGTGTCTACTGTTATCGGTAGAGGCTCTGTTAGCGTTAGCTTTAGCCTGCTGTCAAATGGGCTTTATTGGCTCCATTGCTCTCCTCATCCACCTACAACTTTCTGTGACCATTCAGTAACCACCCTTTTCCAGTGCACGGTACCAGTTTGACATGATTCACCTCAGTTTGGGCTGAAATAGCCACTCGAAGCTGTGAAAAAAAGGAGGCATGCTAACAAATAACAACGGAAGAGGACATTTTATCCACGAGGAGACAGCACCAAAGTGGAGCGCTGCAGCTGAGTGGAGACTGTGGAGTAAGCTAATGTTAGCATGTGTTTCTGTCCTCAAATGTTTGCAAGTACAAGAAATAGTACTAGTAGTAGTACCAGTAGTGAGTAGAGCCGGGTGCCATGCGCTGGAAAAGGGTATTAGACCACCATAGGGCAAAATGAACTTTCACTTCCTGAAGTGAGAAGGGACATTACAGTAGTGCTGTACTACAAGCTAAGGATTTATGCCAGTATGACAGAAGTACATGAAAAGTACATATTGGAAGTGTACGTCTATAAAGGGCTCCTACCAACAATGTATGCCATTGTCCTTGTTTATGTGTCCAATGCGAGACCACGCATGTTTTTTTATACACTATACAGTAAATGTATGTCTGTGCATTTTTTAAAATCATTTTATACAAGTCAATAAAATTGCTGCTGTTCATGTACATTTGTTTTTTTTCCAATGAAAATTTAAAGCTCATAATGCCGCTGATGCCAGAGAACGAAAAGTGAGAGTCGGCAAGAAGTTGGTACAAAAAGAACACTCAGGCTTATATATATATATGTATATATACGTATATATATATATATTAGAAAATATTTTTTGAGATTTTTTTTTTCAAACAAATGATATATAAATATAAAATATGTAAGTGTATACTCTCCAGACAAAAAATAGGTTCTTTCAAACTTTTTGACTGTTTTTCTGATAAACATACCAGCCTTTCATGAACATATACAACTTGTTGGTACAAAAAGTCAGCTTCCTCTTTGTTGACTTGTAGCACAATTTGGACAATGACTGGACACAAACACATGGTTGATTCCAGGTTTTATTTGGTGCAGCACAGTACAGTACATTGTTGGCTCGAGTCAGGGTCATGAGAAACAGAAACAACAGTTTCTCCTCACATTTCATTTTTATCACCTGTATTTACTTGATGTATTACTTCTTCCTTTAAGTCTCATACAACTTCACATTCTGTTTCTTTCTCCATAAAACACTTTAAATAAATTTTTACTTTGTCTTTACAGTGTGACAACATAAACCAAGCAAAAGTTCATTTCATCTGTTTACATGTACAATATTTTGCCTGCTTTGTGGAGGGGTGCTTACGTCGGGTGTGATATTTTTGCTCTCTCATGCAAATGACACAAAAGGACACATTTTAAAACACCAAAAACCAACATTGTTGACCACTTCGTTTTCTCAAATTCACCCCCCCCCCCCCCCCCCCGCTCCCCCGTAACTGGCTTTGTCAACTAAAAACATCTTTTTTTTTTGTTCTACTCTGTTTAACTAAACTACACAGGATAGTTCAGGATTAAATAAACGGTATGCTTGATGAAAGTTACTGACAGATCCTGCTGTTCACACAATTTTGTAGTGTCAAATATTTACAGTGAGTCCCATGCGTGGAGCCAGCGACGGGTCTCAGCTAACAGTAACTATTTTAATGTATGTCTTCTTTTTATTCACAGACTAACGCGATTATTGCGGTGTGTGCCCTTCAGAGTTTGCTGAGGTGCAAATTGCAGTAACAAAACATGATCCTGAACTAAATGAGAGTGAAGTCAACATTGAAGTCGTCAACAAAGCAGAAATTTTGCATCAAAGAAGTATGTCTTTTCATAAACAATTTGTGTATGGACACCACTTTGAGTCTGAGACTAAACAAACGTATGTGTAACTTAAGGTACTTAAACAATAAAGTCAATTTAGAGTCGTCAGTTAAACTAGCGTACGTTTATTCAGAAATGTCCAAGGCAATTTGGAGTCTTTGATGCACATAACAATTGTTTCATGAACCAATGACCATAAACAGTAAAGACAATTTGAGTCCTTGGCTAAACTAGCGTACATTTATTCAGAAATGTCAAAGACAATTTACAGTATTTATTGAACCTAGTACCGTAATTTCTGGTGTATAAGCCACTGCTCTTTTCTTAAACTTTGAACCCTTTCAGCTTATACAGCGGTGCGGCGAATTTATCACTAAATTCAAATGTTGGGACATCTGCTTTACTACTACCACTACTACTACGACTACTAGTACTACTACTAGTTGTTTAAATACCGTGCTGCTCAATATAACAGTCTGATTCATGGTGTCATCTTACAAAGAACACATAACAACTTAAAGGGAATATATAATGTAATATACAAACATGTACCAATATGAGTTTTATGCAAAATGACTTATGGGAAAACTTAAAAAATATATTTTTCCCCATTTAAACTCATATTGGTACTTTTTTCTTAGTTATACCTTTTGACTGTTAAGTTGCTGTGTGATGAGTTTGGTGTTTTCTTGTAAGATGACACTGTGAACCTGATCCTTATATTGAGTAATGACCTCTTGCAATTTCCAATGGGTTGATAAGCTTGTGAGTTCTTACATAGCTCATGATCGGCTCCTGTAAAATAAAGAGCTGCCTGATCCTCATGGACTCATCGACCGACCCCGCAATATGACATTTTATGACTTAGACATGTGCAGCTTATATATGCACAGGTGTAAATGTAGCGGATGCGGCTTTTACACTGGAATTTACGGTAAACATTGAACACAATTTTGAGTTTCCGATAAACCTAAGGTATGTAAACAGTAAAGTCAATTGAGAGTCATCAGTTAAACTAGCATACATTTATTTAGTGAACCAATGTATGTAAACTCTGAAGACAATTTTGATTCTTCAGCTAAACTAGCGTACATTTATTCAGAAAAGTTTTTGAGTCAATTTTGAGTCTTTATGAACCTAACGTACATTTTTTGGGACCATCATACACAATCTCAAGTTTACTGTGACACTAACATACAAAAACAATTAAGCCAATTTAGTATTTAATTACCATATTTTCTGGACTATAAGTTACACTTTTTTTCATAGGTTGGCTGTTCCTGCGACTTATACTCCAGAGCGACTTATAAATGAAAAAACTGTTTACATTACATAAAAATTGGACACCTTTTCTGTTCATAGTTGTGCTCCATTTGTTTATTGTTAGAACTTGCCTTCCAAGATGATGTAATGTCTGTTTTGGTCAAGTAGTTTATAAAATAAAATTACCTGCAAAAAATGCGACTTATACTCCATATAACTCCACATAACTCCACATAACTTATGTATGTTTTTTTTGACCTAATTATGCATTTTTGGCCTTGCACGACATTTTTGCCCTTACTCCGGAGCGACTTATAGTCAGAAAATACAGTAATAACGCAAATTGTTTTCCTAAACATCAATGAAAATTTTGTGTTTTCGAAGGGTACTTTTTTTTGTAAACATTGACAACAATTTAGAGCTTTCAATCAGCCTAAAATACAATGCTCTAATGTCAATATTCGGTGTCTACCCTAGGGTTGTTTGTTCAAAATGAATCCTAATTTGTATTCGCAAAAGCAATGGAAAGAAAAACAACCGTCTTATTATTATGTAATAAAATCCTGTGCTAGAAGAGAGAATTGAACTTGAGAATCACAGTCGTCACTTGAGAGCAAACACAAACAAAGATCTGGAAATAAAGTAGGTTGACGCAATGAGAGGATTCACCTGCTATCAATAACACTTTCATATTGGCTTCTTGCTTTTTTAAAAATAAATCCTATTTCTCCTGTAGTAGTTGTGCATGGATCACAGCTATAAATTAGACTCTATAAATAACATCTAAATGTGCTTTCCTGTTTGTATTTACACTGGAGGAAAAGGGACAGGGAGATGCGATTATTTTTGGTTGGGCATTAGCATAGGTGTCCATTCAGGGATCCTTTTTGTGACTCTCACTTGTGCGCTTTACAGTCCTGCTCAGAGCGTCTTCCTGTGCTGCTGTCGGATCACTGCTTTACTTCTGCTGCTCCTCACGGACCTTTTGTGTAGCCTGTTGCTGTTGGCGCCACCTGTTGGAGGGAGGAGGGAAGAACACGCTGATGATGTCATACGCACAGTACCAATGTAACAAAAAAGATTATAATTCTAACAAATCGTTCATAAGTCAAAGGTAATTTGACCGTACACTTAAGTACACTTAAAAATATTACATTGTGATGTTTCACTCATAGAAATTTGCAAAACTCACTTTCTGTACATTTGACTTGCGGCTTCTCCCACTCCCCGTTCTCCATGCAGCGTATGACAGGCAGGTGGCGCTGCGTGTAGCCTGCCTGACACTGATAGCGCACTTTTGAGTTGACTGGGTAGCGCTCTCGTGTGACACCCAACGGTGCGCCGTGTTCCACCTCTGGGGGTGCCCCACAGCTCACTGGGAAGAAGGATAAAATAAGATGAGAACAAGACCTCTTCGTTCAGAAAGTAGTTTTGCTAAGTAGTTTTTGCTAGTTTTTACTAGTTTTGCAAGTTTTGCAACTGACAACGGAGTTGTGCTGATTGGGGTTGGTTCCTACCAGGCTGAGTCTTGCAGGAGAAGGGAAGGTAATAGTTGCAGGGCACGTCATTCCACTGGCCTCCCTCATGTCCGATCATGACGACGCAGTCCTCTCCGGAGTTGAAGTAGTTATCAGGTTGGTTGGGCCTCCAGTTCTCGTACGTCTAGGGAGGTTGCAAATTGTAAAATTGTACAATTGAATAACGTTAACATTCAGTAAAACTCATAAAACATGCATCAGTCTATCCGACTGACCAGGGGACTGCCGTCGGTCCAGCGGAACTCATTCTGAACATCTTTGTCATTGAGACCGATCCACTCGTAGTCCTGACCTTTGGCTGTGGACCACAGAGCGACAACGTTTGTTTAGTTTATGAGGCGTTTGTTCTGATAACACGTGTTGTTTGATCAAGCTTTGAATCTCATTCTCTAGGAGGCCCTTATGCCAACCATTCTGCCCCCCTGACCCCCAATCGTCCTACCAAATGGTATAACTCACAGTTGAGAAACTTCTGCTCCTCCTCAGATGTAACGCTGACCAGGTGGGCATTGATCTCCTGGCAACGCTGCTCAGCTTCTGACCAGGTGTGTCTGTCCGCAAAGTGGAGGTAACAGCTTCCCATGAAGTCCAACCAGCCCTCGGGACAACCATGTACAGCTGCACAAAAGAATCATTTTGGCCTTGAAAACATTGAAAATAAGAGGGGGGGGTATGCTTAAACTAGCCTCAATGCACATACCCTCTTCAACTTCTGGCTGCTCCACCACAGCAGGGGTTGCCAGTGAAACTGATGGCACTGTTGTTGGACTGATGTTAGTAGGCTCTGGGGTTACAATGATGATTGTTGGCTCCTCTGCCTCTGCAACTTGCCCTGATTGACCAGTATAGTCTGGGTAGGTCATGGTCGATCCAGGAGGGAGAGCTATGGAAAGCCCTGCAGTTGTCGGCATCTCATTGCCTGAGCTTTGAAGGTGGATTCCAGAACCACTTCCCTGGCCACTTATTTCTACTACGCCCCGTCCTTCTTCTGGATGGTGTGTTGGTGCAGAAATAGTAACCTCCTTTATCCCATCTTCTGTTAAAAAGATGATGTCACCATCCGTCTGAAAAGGTTGGCCAGAGGCAGAACCACTGCCGGAAGCGCTAGCTGGAAAACCACTTGGAAAGCCACTGGGGAAGCCTGATGCAAAGGGATGATATCCAGACAACTCCTGCTCTCCTGATGGCAGGACTGTTAGGTCAATGCCACTGCTGTCTATGAAGGAGATACTGGAGAATCCACTGATGTCCGACCCAGACATGCCTCCTGATCCGGACATCCCTCCCGATCCAGACATAACTCCTGATCCATACAGATCAGCAGATCCATAAATGTCTCCTGATCCAGACAAACTTCCTGATCCAGACATACTTCCTGATCCAGACATTCCCGAAGTCCACAAGACACCGCTACCCAGCTCTTGCTCAGTGAGAGTCGGGTTCAACAGCTCTTCCTCCTTTCCGTCCAGTGTGTTGATCAGTATGTCACCGCCACTGCCACTCATGTCTCCACTGCCACTGGCTGAACCTGATCCTGATGGGATGAAGCCAGATCCAGCTCCCGATGCAACAAAGCCAGATCCACCTCCTGATGCAATGAAACCAGATCCAGCTCCTGATGCAACAAAGCCAGAACCATCTCCTGATGTAATTAAGCCCGATCCAGATCCTGATGCAACAAAGCCGGATCCAGATCCAAATGTAACAAAGCGAGATCCAGATCCCGATGCACTGGACGGTTCCCCTGATGTGAAGATAATTGTACTTCCACCCTCTGCTTCATGTGGATCACCAGAAGCAGAATGATCTCCAGACAAGATGTCCGTGTGCCCACTGAAGGTGACATCCACTCCTGAACCGGAGGTTCCGCTCCCACTGGTGGTGCTAGACTCCCCTGAGATATCACCACTGGCTGAATGATCGCCTGATCCGAGGCCAGAACCAGAGCCAGAACCATCAACAGGAACTGCAGGTCAAGATGCAGACACAGATACATTCATGACTTTTAATTGGAAATTACGGTAAATACACATTCTAGACCCTGTTTATATCCACGCTGTCCATTCCATCTATCTTACCAGTAGGAACAGTTAGATGTGTCGTGGTGTTGGTCTTCTGAATCATCTCTTCTATGTCAGTAACATTTAGACTTGGTTCAGTGTCATTGTAGCCCATGGTAGGTTCAACTAGAGGACAAAAACCACAAAGGGCCACATCAACAACCTTAACTGACTAAAACAACAATAAGTTCAGACCCAAGGTCTACAAGTATCTTACTAGTCGGAGTGGAGTGATCAACTGCGACTGTTGTCTTGTTGATAACATCCGTCGTCAGTAACAGGTCGTAAATGGTTTCATTGTTGCTGTCAACTGCAGGTTTTTCAGCTGTACAACACAGAATCAAAGAACATGATAGTGAAGTTGGGGTAAGTCCTGTTAACCTGACCACACAACTAAGTACTTCCTACCTTTGAAACAGTAGGCATCATAGCGGGAATGCTCATCAGGAAAACCTGTCTGGTTGGGGAAAGCGTAGATGATGTGCACGCCCACCTGGCCGCCCCCGCAGTGAGATCTGGGACTTGTGATGGGATAGCGGACGCTGCGGTCCATCAGCCAGCCTGGGCGGCACTTATCAAGACCTTGGTTCCAGGCGGCAAACAACTGTCCAGTCGTGGCCAGTGTGGTGTTGAGGTTCTCACAGTGCTGCACGGCTTCCTCGTAGGAGAAGCTGTCATAGTCGCTGGTGAAGAAGACCTCACCTTGGTTGAGAGCATTGAAGAGTTCAAATGCAGGACTAAAATATACATTTGGTGTTGACAACACAGACGTGAATGGGTCTCACCTTGGAGACGTTCCACATAGCAAAACACATCATAGCGCTCCGAGTCTGGCCTCAGACCGTATGATCTGACTCCTGGAAGGTGCAGCAGGTTACCGGCACAGTTATCTCGAGGTGATACGATGGGATACCTAACAGAGGATTTGTAGGTTTTTAATAACACCCCTTCTGTTGAATTCCGAGTAGTAAACCTGTCCTGAAATTACCTGACAGTCTGGTCACCGAGCCATCCAGCGTCACATTGATGAAGGCCTTTCTCAAAGGCTGCCTGCAGCTGCTGGGGGCTGGCAATGACCGCTCCAATGCTCTTGCAGGCTTGCTGGGCCTCAAAAAAGGTCAAAGTATACCGACCAGTAATTGAGCGGTAGTGGAACACGACGCCTATGTGTGAAGAAAGGAAAAATTTTGGTTTAAGGACTCTCTGGAATATTATGGTTATGGTTGATGGTCCTCCGGGGTTTTACCAGTGGGTGCCATTGCAGCGTCTGTGAATGTAGGAGTGACGGACTTCGGGGTGAGAATATCCACACCTCCATGCTTGATCTCCTGACCATCAGGAATGGGTGTGAAGCCTGGATAAAGTCCAGGTGCTGGGGTTATGCTGATGATCTCAGGGAAAAGAGTGGTTCTACCAGGAACCGCACCTTCGTCATCGCTACCTGTTGATGTGACAATATCCCATTTGTTTCCATGTTCCTTTCCCACGGAGATTTCCACACTGTACCTGTCACACCCCCATCAAATGTTAAGCATGTACCTTGGAAGCAGATAGCATCGTAACGAGAATCCGGGAAGGGGTATCCTGTCTGGTTGGAGAACAGGTACACCGTTCTGACTCCCAGAAGTCCACCTCCACACTGAGGCCTAGCGATGTTGATGGGGTAGCGTACGCTTCTGTCACCCAGCCAACCGGCGTTGCACACATCCATGCCGCCCTTCCAGGCCAGGTAAAGCTCGCCGGTGGTGGCAAGCCTGGCGCCCAGTTTGGTGCACTGGTCGCTGGCTTCATCGAAGGTGAACTTCTCTACGGACATCGAGTAGAAGACTCTGCCTGGGAGGAGAAACACAGTCGGTGTTAAACCGGTGGAAACCATAGTATTCTGCAGGGTTAGGTGGTGCGCATCCTGTCAATAAATGTACCTGCCATCTTTTCTGCAAAACAGTAGACATCATAAGTCTCATTGATGTCTCTCACGCCATAGGTTCTCACGCCGGGGAAGTTTTCCTTGTCTCCGTAGCATTCCTCCCGAGGCTCATGGATGGGGTATCTCAAAAGGACAAGACACAGGGGAATCAGTACCTGGACTAAAGAAAATCATCCAATCCTATTGCTGTTTTTTCCTGGGTATTTAAGAAGCCGGCGGCACGGCGGTCGAGTGATTAGCGCGCAGACCTCACAGCTAGGAGGACCAGGGTTCGATTCCACCCTCGACCATCTCTGTGTAGAGTTTGCATGTTCTCCCCGTACATGCGTGGGTTTTCTCTGGGTACTCCGGTTTCCTCCCACATTCCAAAAACATGCTAGGTTAATTAGCGACTCCAAATTGTCAAAAGGTATGAATGAGTTTGAATGGTTGTTGAAATGGTTGTTCTATATGTGCCCTGTGGTTGGCTGGCCACCAGTCCAGGGTGTACCCCGCCTCTCGCCCAAGACAGCTGGGATAGGCTCCAGCACCCCCGCGACCCTCGTGAGGAAAAAGGAATTTAAGAAGCCACAATTCCTTGGTAGACTAGAAGAAGTCCATGAATACTACCGGACAGTCTGATCCGACAGCCATCCGGCATCACACTGGTGGTATCCATCATCGTAGGCTGCCTGCAGTTGGGCCGGGGTGGCGATGGTGGCGCTGTTTTGGATACAAGCAGCCTTGGCCTTCTCAAAAGTGAGAGTGTACCGAGTGGTGATGGCGCGGTAGTGGAACACAATACCTGGGAGTCAAACAGACAAAACTTGAGAAGGAATACGTTCTGTTTGGTACAGTTTGGACCTTGATTCCTAAATAAAACGGAAATCTACAAGCTTGGATGGCATACCCTGAACCTGTATGTCCACCGTGTCAGAGTTGTCATGGATCCCTTGCATCACCTCGCAGCGGTAGGTTCCTGAGTCTCTGGACCTCAGCTCCGTTACCTCCAAGCTGGCGTCAGTGGGCACAAGTGGGTAGTTGACCATTGTGACTCTGTCCAGATACTCCATCTCCACGTGAACTTTGCCCTCCGACGCCACCAGAATGGTGCTGACTTTCTCCTTGGTGACAAAGGTCCATTTGATGCGGTGGGAGAGTGGGGCGATCGTCGGGGCGCCGGGGTCGCTCACAGTGTTGTCCTGGAAGTAGCAGGGCACCACTGCTTTGCCGCCCAGTAGGGGGCGGAGTGGCATCTCCAGTGGGATGCTGACACGCAATGTGCCATCTTTTTCTGACGGAAAAAAAGATCACTTTCATTTGTTTGAGGATTCTGTGAGTTATATGGCATTAAACATCTTTTACTAGTTATTATTGAACGTGATATTATTTTTGTCAGTAAGTGTATATCTGTTGTACCATCCTGATGTTGAAATGATGTTGTTGCCAAGATGAAGGGCAAAGACGTACACAGCAGAAGCAGGGAGTTCATCTTTACCTAAAAGAAATGAAAAGCGCTTGATAAAACCCGTATTAAAACATTCATCAAGATCAGGGGTCTCAAACTCAATTTACTTGGGGGCCACTGGAGCTAGAGTCTGGGTGAGACTGGGCCGCATCAGGTTTTCCAAAAAAAAAACCCCAAAAACGCATTTATTAAAAACAGAAAAATGAATAAACTTTGCTTTGGTTCTGGTTTTCTACAAGAAAAGCTCTGATAAAACATTCCACTGTTCTCAAATATCTTACTTTTTATTTTTCTACACAAAATAAAATGAAAAAAAGAAAATCAATCAATCAGTAATAAATAAATAAATAAATATAATAATAAAACGGCAAATAATAAAAACTTAACAAACCACATATAGTTGGTGGGTAGACAAATTATTTTTTTCAGATTAAAATGAACAAAGCATTATTAGAGCCCTGTAGACATGACAAAACATGACTATAGTCACATTTATACTCTTTATTTACAACATATTGCGCAACTTCAGGGTCTTGAGACACATGCTAACTCGCAAACCAGAGAGCTAGCGACCTAAACGGTAGCCTTCAAGTTATTTCCTTTAAACTTAAATAGCCAAAAACTTACCACTTCCACAGGGATAGGGAGGATAACTATTAACAGTTATTTAACCTTTAACATGAACATTAATCAAACGTAATAATTTTTTCTGGGTACATGATACCATACAGCATCCATATCAGGATGGGGGCGGGGGCCTCAAACTAGTGTCCCCGCGGGCCGCATTTTTGAGACCCCTGATCAAGATAAAACCTTTCATAATTATTTACATTTACATAATACATTTACCTTCCTGTTATTCTGGATGGACTTCACATCCACTCAGTAAGTTTTATGACGTCTCTAATATCATTTCAGTCACTCTGTCGCCGAGCACAGGAATTTTTTTCAGTGTCCCAAATAAGAGGGCGACGAATGATTCAGTGAGCTTGAATAGATTTGCAGATTTTTGTCCCACTTTTAAAAGGGAAACTGGTCAAAAGGTCTTTGGATGTTTGGCTGAATTGTGTCTGCATTAAACTAAGTACAGAAACATGTGTTACTCAATGTCAGCAATAGTCATTTACACAGTAATGAGGAACACGTACTGTTGAATTTTGTTAAGGTTTCTTTTTCCCCCAAATGGGGTTTGGAGTTTTTTCTTGCCCATATGGGGGTTCACATCAGGGAGTGTCGTCGATTATTGCCAGCTTTAAGTCCTTTGAGACTCTTTTGTGATTTTGCTATATATCAACAAACTTGACTTGACTTATGTTCTCCCATGACTATATTATTTATCCAATGGCATTTAAAAAAAATTATTTTCTTCTGTGATTTTGTGTGTATTAGTACTGCATGTATGTAAGGTATATATATCAGGGGTCTCAAACTCAATTTACCTGCGGGCCACTGGAGCTAGGGTCTGGGCAAGGCTGGGCCGCATCAGGTTTTCCAAAAAAAAACCCTGGAACTAGCGTCCTAAACGGTAGCCTTCAAGTTATTTCCTTTAAACTTAAATAGGCAAAAACTTACCACTTCCACACGGATAGGGAGGATAACTATTAACAGTTATTTAACCTTTAACATGAACATTAATCAAACGTAATAATTTTTTCTGGGTACATGATACCATACAGCATCCATATCAAATTTGCATGGGCCGCACTAACATTAAACTTTCATATCAAGGCGGGGGCCTCAAACTAGTGTCCTGCGGGCCACATTTGGCCCGCGTGCCGCGTGTTTGAGACCCCCGATGTATATGTTCCTTCTCTGAATAACCATTTAGCCAAACGTATACAAACATCCGTAGTCATCATTCAATGCTGCATTCACTGACTCCAAACCACATCAGGGGAGTCGGTGATTACCGCATGGCTTATTTGATCTCATGGTTCCACAAGGCTGACGTGTACTCTGAATAGTTCACTACTGTAGTCTCCTTGTGCTGGAGGACACGCCTACTCGCAGAACACGCACTGACAGATTGTGACCACAGGAGGGCAGTCTGCTGGAAAAGGAGTGGAAGTGACACAGCAAAAAGAGGATGAAGTTGTGCGAGCGTGGAAGTGGGAACACAAGTAGGAGCAATATTTGCCATCAGGGAGGCAACGTTAGCTCGGGAACGCCACACAGACAGCCTTGTTGACCAATGACGTCGTGTGCAACAGCTGACTCCATGTTGTCCTCTTATTTTTAGGGACAACTTTCCACCAAATGTATTTTTCTTTCTTTGACTGCTTTTAAAAAAACCTTTTACAGCCTTTACTAAAAATACATTCCAACAAGGAACAGTGAAAGTTTTTCCGAGTTGGAGATGGAAACGGTGAGGAGTACACAAGAAAAGCAAAGGGCTCTCCAATAATAAACACAAAGTCAAGCCTCTTCTAGCTATTTGGTCTAAATGGCTCATTAGGTTAAAATGGAAATGGACGCCTTTTAAACATTATGGAATCCAAACTGGGTTCACTTAAACCAAGTAACAACATAACAATAATAATTACTCATATGAGCAATGTCAATGTTTGTCATTTGAACCTTTTGACAACTAAACTGTTGCTAAAACTGTTTTTATACAAATGTTACATTACAACGTATTTCTCATGGAATTCAGACTCTATTCTTTTTTTTCCCACAAAATTACAACTTAGAACTTCTAATAACGTGACTTTATTCTCATAACGTTGGGTCTTTATTCGTTCAAATTCAGACTTTATTCATGGAACGTTAACACTTGCCTGATTTTGCCACTTTTTTCCTTAGAAAATGTTCCCCACTTTCATTCATTCATTCATTCATTTTCTACCGCTTTTCCTCACGAGGGTCGCAGGGGTGCTGGAGCCTATCCCAGCTGTCTTCGAGCGAGAGGCGGGGTACACCCTGGACTGGTGGCCAGCCAATCACAGGGCACATATAGACAAACAACCATTCACACTCACATTCATACCTATGGACAATTTGGAGTGGCCAATGTTTTTGGAAATGTGGGAGGAAACCCACGCATGCACGGGGAGAACATGCAAAATCCACACAGAGATATCCGAGGGTGGAATTGAACCCTGGTCTCTTAGCTGTGAGGTCTGCGCGCTAACCACTAGACCGCCATGCCGACCTGTTCCCCACTTTATTATTGCAAAATTATGACTGCTTGTTCTTCAAATTTGCATTTGCATTCTTGTAACATTTTGACTTTATTCTTGAATTTTGTAACTGGACAATTATGACTCCATTTTTGTAATTACAACTTATTTCTGGTAACTTTGTGTTTTTTTTGCAACATTATTCTCATAACTTTACATTGCTGTTTCCCACAAAATGGAAACTTTATTGTTCTATGGTTTCTTTTTTGCTTGTGATTCCGACTTTAGTCTTGTAACGTTGCCTTAGTCTTGTAATTAACTCTTTTCCCGACAAAATGAAAAAAAATTATTTTTGTCACATTACAATTTTACTCTCATAAGATTTAGACCTTTTCCTCACGAAATTGTGTTTTTGCACTATTTCAACTTTATTCTGGTACCTTTGCGTCTGTTTTTTCCTCACAAAATTTCCACTATATTCTCCATTCTTTGGGACGGTGATTGCCAAAAGTAACATGAAACTAACGAGAATCCTCACACTCTCGTGTGGCAGAAACCCGTCTAACCAAAGACAAATCTTCCACAAAGGAGGCCAAAATACGTAGTTGAAACCATGTAAGCTCTTTATGAGGAATATTGCTTTAGAAGTATACTAACTATGAGCCTTCTCCCTACAGTGCGTTCATTCATTGAGGGGTGGGGCGGGGGGCGGGGGCGGCTCTCCTCTCCGGTCACTGTGGTATGTTCCGCTCTCGGCCGAGGTGATGGCCAATGAGGCCTTGGTTTGTTCCAGCTTACGGACAGGGGCAGGGCTTTTTGGGAGAGGTGCAAGCCTGCCAAGGTAAACACAGGGCGGGAATCCAGAGAGGGGATGCACCCCCACCGCCACAAACCCCCCCTTGCCCCCCCCCAAACAAACCCTCGAGGGCGACAGAACAGAGCGGACATTGATATGAACACACATAGAGCAACACTCACAGATCAGCCAGGTGATGTGTGGCAGCGCACGTATGATGCTATAGGAAATGCATGTGTGTGTGTGTGTGTGTGTATGTGACATACTGTAAGTCTTATACTTGAGAACACACACACTCTTGTACAGTGGAACAGGCGTGTAGGAGAAAAACACAGGTGGTTAAAGGTGGTCACATGGTCACATATACTGTACTGTAATGTAATGTACACAAAACACGGCACAGGTACTATGCAGTATTAGTTAGCAATATCGGTGTCCATTTAGTAGCCATTTGCCCCGGAAAGTCCTTTTCAGTCCTCAAATCCCCAAATTGTAATTCACAAAAGGAAGCCGAGGAGCCCGATGTCACCATAGCAACGGGACCTCGCCTCCATGGAGAAACATTGCAAGACTGCTAAGGTGCTTCACACAGAAAGTTTTTAGTTTTCAGTCAGATATGGAAAAAAAAAGTGGAACCATGATGAATATTTGTATGAAATATTCATGTCAAAGAAACCAGCTATTGATTCATGAAACAGTTTTAGCTATTATAAGAATTTGGCATCAAAACAATCAAACCATCATCACATGACGCAGCACCGTTTCACCACCTTTGCATGTCTTTAAATTATAATTAATAACATTTTCATGCAAAAAAAGAGCTCAAAAGTCCAAATCCTACAAGCCAGCACCATCAATGTACTCACATCTTAACACATATCTGCTCATTCGAATAAATGACAATCAACAAGTTAGTGATCCGTTACCATTCCCCCAAAAAAAACCTAATTCCCGGTATTGAGCGGCAAACGTACCGTTGATGCTCTGCAAGCTCCCGGTGCCAGTAACTGTGGGGGCCTCTGGCTCCTGCCTGTGTAGGAGAGCAGAAAGAAGCTTTATTCAAACGCTACCACACATTTAGATGCTGGAAAAGAGGAGGGAGGGAAGGGAAGGAGGGAGGGATGGAGGAAAGGACGAGGGTGAGGGAGATGCTCCTTCCTTGCCATGTTGCCATGTCTGAGGTCAAGCTGTGTACAAACTGATGCGGACATGCAATCATGATAAATGTTTTAATCAGTTGCAGTCTCACAATAGTGGTGTGGAAGTGGTTTCTCCAAAATCTAGCCTGGATGCTGGACTTGATGAAGTTTAAAAGTGCTACAGGTATAATGATTAACACAGGGGTCTCAAACTCAATTTACCTGGGGGCCACTGGAGCTAGGTAATGGACTTGAACCTCATGTGTCATGACATTAAAGATACCTAGTGACCACAATACTACATATTACTTCTCTTTCAATATTTTTGAACTAATAATAAGCCATAGTCAACCACAAAACTGTGATAAGTTATGATTTAATTATGATTCGAGTGGTTAGCGCGTAGGCTGGGAGACTAAGGTTCGATTCCCCGCTCCGGCATCTCTGTGTGGAGTGTATATGTTCTCCCCGTTTTCTCCAGGTACTCCGGTTTCCTCCCACATTCCAAAAACATGCTAGGTTAATTGGTGACTCCAAATTGTCCATAGGTATGAATGTGAGTGTGAATGGTTGTTTGTCTATATGTGCCCTGTGATTGGCTGGCCACCAGTCCAGGGTGTACCCCGCCTCTTGCCCGAAGACAGCTGGGATAGGCTCCAGCATACCCGTGGTACAGAAAATGGATGGATGTATGGAAACTGTGATATAGTTAGATAGTGATATTCGAATACTAATACTAATGCAAATGTTAATGCTACTGCTAATGCTAATGCTAATGCTAATGCTAATGCTAATGCTAATGCTAATGCTAATGCTAATGATAATGATAATGATAATACTAATATTAATGCTAATGCTAATGCTAATTCTAATACTAATACTAATACTAAAGACTGCTTGGGATAAATGCTTGTAAAGTTTTGGAACGTAACCAATAATTTCATAAAAGAAATTCAACTGTCGTTGCCTTTTCTTAAGAGTCTTCAACTGGGCAAGTGTCTGAGAATTAACTCTCTGCCTAGGTCTTGCTTTTTCTTTGGCTTTTTGCAGGTTATTGGCAACACTAATTCAAACACGGCAGCAGCCTCTCAGGGTTAGTTTAAGAACCCAATGAAAACCGGGACATTTTCATGGCTTCCTTAAAAAAAATACACCTAAAAAACATAAAAAAGTGCGGGAGATCATATATTTTTGTCATGCTAAACAGGCAGTGCTGATAAATATTCCTGTTCGAATCCAATGTGACCCGTTTTGGCTACGAGTGCAATGGTGGATGAGGTGTTTCATCATTGTCACGTTTTTGAAGTCTTCCTTACGTCCATATTTGGCTGCTGGAAACCAAACGTTGCTCTGCTTAAGTTTCCAGCATGACTGTAACGAAAACAGTTGTTGGTGTTTGTACGAGCATGTGTTCCACCTCTTGTGTACGCGAGCGTTAAAAGAGGCGTGTCTCCCACCAAAACGCCATTCAGATGTGTCAATGCGACCTCTGTGCTCGCCACACTCGTGACGCACACTTTGAGGCCAGAGGTTCAAACGAAAACATGGCGACAAGTGGCTTTTTTTTTTTGCTTTAATGTACTCTAAAATGTATGTAAAACTGTATGTACAGCTACAGTATGCTGACGCTGTCATGACATTTAAAATAAGACCATCATCGTGTCCATTAAACTGATCTTACTGTATGTACACGTTAATGTATGACTCACATTCCTTTTACGAGCTCCGAGGGCAAACATGACCAGAAGCTGGCATCATGACACACAACACAGGTTCTTCTCAGGGGTGACTGTGGAGGTACACACACACACACACACACACACACTTTTACCTATGGTTCAGTTGATGTGCTTTGTTCCCTTTATGAGAAACACCTGAATGCACTCCACCTGTCAGCTAATGCATTTTCTGTTTCTGTCAAGCAGTCCCTCCTGATTTTGTTGCACTTTTTTGCTGTTGTGACCACCCCCCTCTATCCCCCCCTCTGCCTGTGTCACTCAATCCTCAATATGATACACTCTGCCTGTTATCATTTAGCTTTCAGCCTGTTTCTCTCTTGTTATAATGTCATGTTATTATAAGGGATGTCAGAAATAGCAAATACGTAATTACGGTTATTCCATCAATTTTATATACCGCTTATCCTCACAAGGGTCGTGGGGTATGCTGGAGCCTATCCCAGCTGTCTTCGAGCGAGAGGCGGGGTGGCCAGCCAATCCCAGGGCACATATAGACAAACAACCATTCACACTCACATTCATACCTATGGATAATTTGGAGTCGCCAATTAACCTCGCTTGTTTTTGGAATGTGGGAGGAAACCGGAGTACCCGGAGAAAACCCACGCATGCACGGGGAGAACATGCAAACTCCACACAGAGATGACCGAGCGTAGAATCGAACTCCGGTCTCCATCATACCAACAGTAAAACATAGTGGTAGTAGTGTGATGGTCTGGGGCTGTTAGGATTTTTTTTTTTTTGCCTTTTCTTTTAAAAACGGAATTTTGTGTTCACATGTGTTGTCACTGGCTAATATTTACATTTGTTTGATGATCTGAAACATTTAAGTGTGTATGTTGGCCTATTTTGGGCTGATGCATTCCTCAACTTATGATTGGTGAATTTTGACTGATTCGGGTGATTTAGTCCACCTGTTTCAGGTGATGTGTTTTTTGTTTTAGCTGATGTCCTCCTGTTAATGTACAGTCGATGCGTTGTACGTGTATCTGTTAAGATAGTCTTCCTGTTTTTCCTGGAGTGGCCTGCTTCACTTCCATCTTTGTCTGTTCTAGTAGATGGCTTTTCCACACTGAAATATGTCAGCTCTGCTCTGGTGACCTTGTAAGGTTTTACATATAAAGCTTCTTTATGAACGTGTGTGTGGTTTTTTTCACCTAACCTAACCATCTGCCACACCTCATTTTTGCGACAAGACTGACTTGTGAGTACTCCAATAGGATTCCCTCTTATGAATGTGTGCAGAAACACCCTGACAACACTGACGGCTCAGGAAATAGAAAGTACACGCAAATATATATTTACACACACAGATATAGACCGATGAATGTACTACTGTCCTGTGTCTTACACGTGTGCTTCATATACAGGGACCACCTCGTTCTCTACAGCAAATATTCAAATGTCAGGTATCATATTTTTGTACAATTGGCTGTTTTTAATAGAACATTTCTGGAGGGGCCCTCCCATTTGTGGGTGGTTGCGTATCACATGACCACAAACATGTTCCTGTATGTTCTAATACATTGAATGGAGATTTTTACAACATGATTTATAATTATTAGATTCATTTTTATCATTTTAGTGTCATTACATGGATATAAAAGGACGGCTACGTACAGTGTTAGTGTGTTAGTGTGCCGACATAAGACCTTCTTTCACTCAGTCCTGGCCGAGCATCTCCTCCTGACCTGTGTGTGCGTCTGTGTTGACACAGTCTCTTGCAGTCCATCAAGTGGGAGGGACGTTTTTTTTTTCACAGCCTTCCCCGCGGACGTGAATGGCGGCTTTATGGCTGCTGTGCTCACTAAATTTAAATGTATACATGAGTATGTGTGAGACACGCTGACAGCTATGGTGACCATGTCTGTTCACAAATGGAGGAGGTCCTCCATTTACCCCCAAAAATGTCTGGATCAACCCACGAAATATTTCGCTGAAGGGTAGGAGGAGTCCTGAAAAAATGTCTCATTCCATGTTGACTTTAGATAAAATGCTTCATCATGCCACATTATATTTATAGTAAGAATAATACAGTAAAATCTTTTGTAAATAAAATTAAATGTTGGTGTTGAACCTACATTTTCTGGAAAAATATCCCTAAAAATAATGTGACTTTATTTGTTCTGTTTTTTTTTTGTTTTTTTTTAATTGAAGTCCATGATTTTGCAATAAAAAGGAGTCTGACTGAGTCCTGTTTTGGAGGGCCCATTCTCATTCGTTTCCGTACAACCACCCCTATAGAATCGTAATGGTTCCGCCCATTTGTTTACCATCCTCCAGGAACCAGGAAGTAGCCTACAAACACAATTGTTTTGTCACTTTTGGCAGAGGTATATTGTTAATTACTTTCTCTGCTTGGCATCTCTGTGTGGAGTTTGCATGTTCTCCCCGTGCATGCGTGGGTTTTCTCCGGGTACTCCGGTTTCCTCCCACATTCCAAAAACATGCTAGGTTAATTGGAGACGCCAAATTGTCCATGACTGTGAATGGTTGTTTGTCTATATGTGCCCTGTGATTGGCTGGCCACCAGTACAGGGTGTACTCCGCCTCAGGCCTGAAGTCAGCTGGGATAGGCTCCAGCATACCCTGCGACACTAGTGAGGATAAGCGGCATAGAAAAAGGATGGATGACTAGAAGTTGTGAGTGTGTCCAATAGACCTTTCCACCTCATTTTTCCTGTCCCGTAGAAGCCAAACGACAACAAAGACTTGTTTGTCCGGAGGCACGTGACAAGCCACTGCAATACGTTACAAGCAAAACACTGCGGCCTTCATTCAATGTACTCTTTTTTAAGACATATTACGTAATATCAAGTGAAATTTTGAATGCAGCATAGATCCTGATAGACTAAGATTTTGAAGGAGGGAGATTTTAAGTTGCTGGGCTTGTTTTTGCTGAGAACACTACTTCCTTATGTACGACACAAACCAGGCTTCTCATGCCCCCTGTTGCATTATGGGATAGATTTCTTGACGACACGCCAGGCTGCCATCAACCATACCAGGTAGTCTGGCTGCCATCCGGATATGTCACTCAAAGGGAAGCCAAGGAAAGAGATCAATGCAAGGCTTGTTGTGCCATTCCCACTGGTAACTGCTAGCTGTCTGGCTAACGGCTAAAATGAAGAGGTTCACCAATTAAAATGTGTATTTTACATGTAAAACACCTCACTCAACAGTACATCTCATATGAAAGCTGTTTGAAAATTGCCTTTGTAAAGATAACATTCAGTTTCAATTGACCAGCTAGCTAGCAATAGCGCTAGATAGCTACTAGCGATAGTGCTAGCTACTAGGTACTGATAATATAAAATTCCGATAAATATATAATGCTATGACATACAATGGTGCCCTGTGATTGGCTGGTGACCAGTCCAAGGTGTAACCCGCCTCTTGCCAGAAGACAGCTGGGGTAGGCTCCAGCACCCCCGTGACCCTTGTGATGAAAAAGCGATAGAAAATGAATGAATGAATGAATATATAATTCTATGACATACAATGGTGCCCTGTGATTGGCTGGCGACCAGTCCAAGGTGTACCCCACCTCTCGCCCAAAGACAGCTGGGGTAGGCTCCAGCACCCCCCGCGACCCTCGTGAGGAAAAAGCGGTAGAAAATGAATGAATATAATTCTATGACATACAATGGTGCCCTGTGATTGGCTGGCAACCAGTCCAGGGTGTACCCCGCCTCTCGCTCGAAGACAGCTGGGATAGGCTCCAGCACCCCCACGACCCTCGTGAGGATAAGCGGTAGAAAACGAATGAATGGACGACATACAATGTATAATGCATAATTGTTATTCATAACTTTTATTTACTATTATAACTATTTATAACTTTTAGGAAATCATAAAATCATACTACAAATATTTGCATATTTTACGTGATAAAAAAATCATTTAAAAATGTATTTTTTTGTTAATCCTTTTTTTTACGGTTATACTGGCAGTTTGTGTGCTTTACGATATACCGAGATTCACCGCTGGGTGGCAGCACCGTCGCGGGCAGACGACCGTGCAACCTCCGGCTGGAGGCAGCAGAAGAGTGCGGGAGGAGAAGCTGCGGTGGTATTCGCTCCACAGCGGTTGACCGGACGTGAACTCCGCGTGAGCTACCCTTCAGTCCACTTCTCTCTAGCTGTGTGTGGGGGAACAAGGAAGTGGACACCACGGCGGACACACTTTACGACCTTTTTGTACCCGGTAAGTGCCGCTGTTTTGATTAGCCATTGTAGCCGCCAAAGTCTTCCAAAGTTAGTACCCGCTTGAGGAAATTAGTTTTATTTTTGTTAATGTGTAGGTGGAAAGCTCCACGAAGCGAAGTGAATTCAGGAAGTTGTGTTGTTTTAGTTCTTACGTTCATTCATGATTAGAAGCTACTCTGCACAACTCTTGCATAGTTTAACTTTACTTATATCAGCGCAGTTTTATTCTACTTTTACTGAATCGTGTGCTAAACCGATTATTTGTATGGTCAAGCACCGCTAGCGAAGTTTATTTTATATAAGGCGGGCTTAAACAAGTGAATGAGGCATTAATACAAGATTTGCCACATGACTTAATATATATTCTTGTGGTTGTATTTGTATTGTACTTCAGCATTGCTTGTCAAATGGGAGTACGAGTACCACTAAGTGTTGCTGTACTTAGGATTTATTTAAAATACATATACAGTGGAGGGAAATAACGTTGGTTGGTTGCTGATTTTAAAAGTTTACTTCCTCTGTGTTATGTTTATTATAACTGAGAGAGATAGAATTAAAAGAAAAATAGAATAAAGTGCATACTGTAAATGAATTAGTATAGAGAATGCAGTTGATTGATATTTTATGTGCACAAAACATTTTCCATAATGAAGTGAATTACTTTGTTATTGTATTTATTCCCAAATGTTTCAAACAAAGCAGTACAGATGACCATAAACAATCACCATTGTCATCTAACGGTGATGGAAGATGCTGATTTTTTTATGCCGCTTCATAAATCAGATCTCATTAGATTGTCCCTTTTTTGCACCCAAAGCTGAGAATAAGATAATTGTAGAATAAGATATGAAGTCACCCCCTGCTGACAATTTTTCGAGATTAGATGTGTCAAAGACGTAACACACAAGGGTTTGACATAAATTCAACACCCATCACTCATTTTCGTTGCGTTGGAAGCAATTATAGTGCTCTATATATTGTACCGGACGCTGGTGCTGTCAGGTGTCTGATTATGTGACTGCACAATGCTTTGTTGCTAGCCTCTTTAACAGAGAGACTTATACACAGAACCAAATGTGTGCGCTTTCACCCAACATCCCATAATCAGATAATTAGATTCAGGATGACATTTGAGTGTTAGGTCAGGCCTGTCCTGGCAATGTGGAATACCCTTTTCCCATAGTTGTCATCCCACTTCTGTTTCTCCTGATGCTACCTTTTGTAAACTGAACATTTTGGGGTGTATTTTGTCATTTTTCTGTGATGGTGCCTTTCATACAGGAGAGGTACACTTTTTACAGATAGTATTGAAATGCTGCATTCTGTGTAAAAGAGGCTGGAATTAACAATGTTGTTAATACATAGATAACACGGCATTTTTTTTACACTGGCATGATGAGCACTTCTGCGTGAAAGTGAACATACGTAGGTGATATAGCAAATAGAAGCTAATCATTAGCATTTTTAGTGATATCATTTGGAATTTCAGTTCTGCCTCATCTAGTCAGCACAAGTGGCGATAGCGAGCCGGAACTTTCAACCCATAAATGCTTCCTGTGGCTAGACGGTCTCAAAGGTTAAGCACTTGTTTTATTGAAGCTTTGCCGTCGGATCACACCAACACGTGGGGTAATGCTAATTTCAGCTGTTTTGTACATCAGGCTGATGCCAGACAGGAAGTTCTATTTGAAGCTCGGGACACTGGGAAGATATAATCACGTGCAAAAGTATGTGTAAGATGTATGACACGGTGTTGTGTGGAGATGACGTCCGTGGTGTCTTCTGAATTACTGGTAGGTATTTATATCCACGTTTGCTCCTCTTAGTTGGATAGCCATTTGTCTGCACCCCAATGGTAAATCAGTATGGCTTATCTTTGGTTAGCATAGCTTCAGCTTACCACCAGGAATCCCACCCCTTCACCCCCCTTATCCTCGCCGGGCCTTGGCTCAGCCCCTCAGGTTCTGTCTCACCGTTATTTATAGGTGCCAAGGTCATGGGGAGATTATTTGAGATATGTCACTGCAGAAAATGTGCTTGTACGCAGCAGACAGCCCTTGACCAAGGATGAAGCGCTGGCACAAGTGGAGCAGTTTACGCAATTAACAGCATGCACTCTGACGAGAATGGGGCTGATGTTGGAAATGAAATGAACCTTTTTTATTAGGGGTGATATAGGCTGATGTCATACTGATAGATATATCTCACAACCAATTAAAAGAAGGAAAATGGGCAAGATTATTCATACTGTACTGTACATGGGTTAGGGTGAGCAAATCAAGCACTCCTTTTCTGTGATGTGCTGCAAATGGCCTGTCTTAACCTCCCCTTAGCTTACTTGTAAACAAACACGGTGTTGATCGTGTGGGACTTCTCACTGTATCAGAGGATGACATATGGGCGATCCAGACGGCAAATTATATCATTTCAGCCTTCGTTCTGGGTGACCTGAAACCGTATTTTTCGAAAAGCAGCATCAAGAGTGGGAAAATCTGAAAATGCCGGCTTGTCGTTGCAATAATTCTACACCTCACTAGCGGAAAATAACGGTACATCCTTTCTTTCACGTGGTTGCTTCAGGTGCTTCAAAAGCACTGCAAACATTCATCATTCATTCATTTTCTACTGCTTTTTCCTCACTGCTGGAGACTATCCCAGCTGTCCCAGTTTTAAAGTGTAAAATTGCATGTAAATAGTCCATTTACAATATACTGTATTGATGGATTGAAATAGAGTGCCCAACCAAAGCACCCTACATGTTGCTGACTCACTTTTGACTGCAAATAACCCACCATGGGGCCAAAGAAATTTGGAACTGCCAGCAATTTGATAGAAGGTGAGAAACTATTGAATTCAATCTCGCCAGGATGTGTAGGAAGTATTAATATGATTAGTCATTTATAGTTATTTCTCATTTTATGCTTGTGATACTATAATTTGTAACCCCAATAATATCCATTCATTCATTCATTTCTACCGCTTTTTCTTCACGAGGGTCGCGGTCATGCTGGAGCCTATCCCAGCTGTCTTCGGGCGAGAGGCCGGGTACACCCATTCATACTCACATTCATACCTATGGACAATTTGGAATCGCCAATTAACCTAGCATGTTTTTGGAATGTGGGAGGAAACCGGAGTACCCGGAGAAAACCCACGCATGCACGGGGAGAACATGCAAACTCCACACAGAGATGGCCGAGGGTGGAATAGAACCCTGGTCCTCCTAGCGGTGAGGTCTGCGCGCGAACATTCAGCAATGAGAGGAAAAAAAACATCAAACTCTAAGCCTTTCAAAAACAACGGGAATCTAGGAAACTTCACCTGCACTGTCCCGTATCCACATATTTATTTCACGGTAAGACTGGTAGAATTTTTGGCTACAGAGTTACTCAATCGATTTAAAGCAGGGGTCTCAAACTCAATTTACGTGGGGGCCACTGGAGCTAGGGTCTGGGCGAGACTGGGCCGCATCAGGTTTTCCAAAAAAAACAACAAAAAACGGAAAAATGAATAAACTTTGCTTTGGTTCCGATTTTCTACAAGAAAAGCTCTGATAAAACATTCCACTGTTGTCAAATATCTTATTTTTCTACACAAAATAAGATGAAAAATAAATAAACAAATCAAGAATAAAGAAAATCAATCAATCAGTAATAAGTAAATATAATAATAATAATAAAATTGCAAATAATAAAAACTTAAGAAACCATATATAGTTGGTGGGTAGACAAATTATTTTTTTCAGATTAAAATTAACAGTCTTTACAGTTCTTTAACCTTTAACATGAACATTAATCAAATGTAATAATTTTTTCTGGGTACATGATACCATACAGCATCCATATCAAACTTGCGCGGGCCGCACTAATATTAAACTTTCAAGGCGGGGACCTCAAACTAGTGTCCGATGGGCCACATTTGGCCCACGGGCCGCGTGTTTGAGACCCCTGATTTAAAGTTACTGAATCGTTTCGGATCACATCGTTTTAAATGAACCAATATCGCCCTTGAATCATTTTGGCAACCACGAATCATTATACGAACCGTTATTAAAACTAATTGTTACATTTTACATTATAATTGTATTATATACATATATTACATTGCCCTAACTGTAACTTTAGTGTGTGTTGCTGAATAAGCAGAAAATTTGCTACACACCTTTCTGATACTGATAAGCACACACGTATAAAATTTAAGCAAGATTTACTGAAAAACATGTCAGCCATCAAGCATCAAATCTTGGCAGGGGCACTTATGCTGAATCTAATCTGCCGTCATCACAGCCAGCAAGCGGTGAAGGGTGATGATGGAATGAGAATCAAGTGGCGTCCTGTTTCTTAGTGGCTTCTTCGTCCTGGCGCTTGGTTTTAAGGGGTATGTGTACATTTTGGAAGTCATTCACAACCTCGGGGCTCAAACCAAGACTGCGAGACCTGAGTTCAGCACAGGTGCTCTTTCCTGTGATAGCCAACGACTGTCATGCTTTGCACATGTGCCAAACAGCGCTAGATGTAGATGTCTTTCTTCTAATATGCAAGATGAGGCTGATCATATTAAACCTCTCAGGGCTCTACATTAAAAACAAAAATGACTTTGAATGGAGGTGAGAACTACTTGCCCGAACTTGCCCCATGTAAAATGAAAAGACTGCCATAATGATATCATCTAATTTTTGTGGCATCACATGAGATTCTCAAATAAAGATGAAATGATTATCATTTCTTGTGATTGTTTTCCTACATAGATCATGACGTTGCATGGAAATCTGGATTGTCAAGAGACTTCTAGGCACTTTGCTATAAGCCCAGGCTGATATTAAATTAATTATCATTTATCAGTGTTAAATATATTTAGCATCAATATATGCTGATAATTCATCAGATAATAGTCCTGACGCATTGTATTCGGAGGAATGTCTGAAAAATAGTGGAGATGTATGTTAACATGGCATGCCATACTACCTTACAGATGGTAGTCATAGTAAGCAGTGATATTTATAAGTTGTGCATCACAATGAAACATTATTGAATAGACACATTTGTGTACTAGTAAAGTGTTTTTATATCCAGAAAAAAATGCTCAATGGTCAAACAATAATTTGTGAAGCAAAGGTGAGAAAAATCCACAGAGAAATGGAAGCGCTAGATTTTGTAGCTTGTGCAAAATCAGCACTTGGTATTGGAACGAATCGGTGGTGTTTCATTGTGACCACTTCAAATTGTCACAGCAATGTGATTCACTCACCTGTGCCATCATTTGATTTGCTGCCGCTAATAAAATACTTGTTTAGGAGGCACTGGTTCATCACTTTTTGGTGTTTTCCTTCACAAGTTGTTGAAGAATTAGACCATGTTGGCAGGGACGCCATGATAGATGTTTTCCTAGTCAAACCATCGCTGATTGGTTGATCGCCAACAAGAACGGGTGTGGGTAAAACGCGGACTGCCGACCGTGGTCAAAATAAACGATTCTGATTGGTCCATTTCAAGATTTGCAAGGATTGGTTTGCAAATGACCACCGGAATTACACAGTCCGTTTTTTACCAACACAACAAGAACCGCTTTTAAAAAAACTCTTGGCAGTATGGCATGCCAAAGTGCATTTGTCCAACGGGAATATCACTGATTGGATTTACTTTCCCGAATTTTGCCCCGGGCCATCGGTACATCGTTATTGTCGAGCCCTGCCTCTGTGCCACAAAAGGAAATTTATGCAGGGCAAGTGTTGCACTCAGCTGTAATGTCCTTTTCAGACAAACAAAAGACACAGCCATACAGCTGACATCACTCCTATTCCTTGCTAAACACGTTAGCACATGCGGTCATGAGATATCAGACCGATATCTGTGGAATTAGGACACCCCTATAAAATACCCACTGTAACTTCATGGTGTTAAGTCAAATGGTTCACACATTCAGTGAGCAGGATTGGTTGCTTATGGTCAAGACTCGACAATTAATTGTTTCTAAGTCATAGACAATATGATGATATGGCTCATGATGATGCAACTTTGAGGATTTCTGTATTACATGTAGTATGGCTTCCAAACATTATTTTATCAACACCTATAGCGGGCACCAAAGGTCATTCACGGTTATGGGGTGTCCTCATTTTTTATTTGTCAGTATGTAGTCCTTCTCTTTGTGTATTCATCTGTCATCATCTGCAAATATTTGTCTTACAGAGCAAGACTTCCTCAGACAAAGCCTGAACTCTTTGGTTTCTCTTATCTTTAGTTATCTTTACAATGGCGAAGTGACCCAGGCTCCTTCAGGAGTCAGCAGAGCTTATTTTCTTCTCTTGTGTAACCTAGGTTGCTTTTCACAAATGATGGATGTGGAAATGCTACGCCGACCTGCGTTTTGCACAGTTGCTCAAGTGTTGCTCAACTTTCACAGTTTTTTTTTTTTTTTTTTTTTATCTTTGTGTCACCAGGGAATGCTTCAATGTGAAGTTTACCTCACCTCCAGACTTGGACATGTTAGCCTTCAGAGCAAGAACTTTGCTGTCCTGACACAGGCTGTGTCGTTTTAAAGCCAGTATCATTAGTTCTACCGCTCTGGATATTGGTCACATGGTTGAAACTCAGACCACTAAGTTCTTCCAAAAAGCAGGACACGTCTCTTTGGTACCCAAGCACTGGGGAACTTCTCGTAATCCGCCACTTAATCCCAACATGGCCATGTTACACATGTGATGTCCCAGCCCTGTGACGGCCTTGGACCAGGAGCCGGAGAAGGTCAGAGGCGGAGCAGCACAGACTCTGCCTCGGTGGAAGATGACCAGTCAGACGTGCGCCACATGGAGTCGGACATGAAGATTGATATGTTCCGAGAAGAAGACATGGAGGATGAGGACGACGACTCAGTAAGTTGTTGGTAGAAGTCTGCAACTTATTCAGTGTGAGCTCGGTTGGTACTAGTTAGCCTACTGTGTCATAGATTTTCAAACTGTGGTATGAGAAGCACTGGTGGTACGCAGGCACCATCTGTTGCTACTCAGAAACACCAGAAATTAAAAATACATATGAAATGATTGTACAACTATAAGTAAATTTGTTCAGTAGGTTGCATAATAAGTGCTTCGTCCTTCACCTTTACTAGCCGTCTGAGCGACAGATAGTAGTCGGCATCTGCTGCATGATGAAGAAGTCCAAGTCCAAGCCCATGACGCAGATCCTGGAGCGCCTCTGCAAGTTTGACTACATCGAAGTGGTCATTTTCCCCGAGGACGTCATCCTGGAGGAGCCTGTGGACAAATGGCCGCTGTGTGACTGCCTCATCTCCTTCCACTCCAAAGGTAACCATTTACCGTCTTATCCACATCAGAATTGTTACTGCTAAGTCTTTGATCCATCTCAAAAAACAGTACTACTAAGAGTACTACTCTGTGGATCTCAAGGCTTAGTATCAAGAGTTTATATGTGAATGATAAAAAGTATCCATTGTATTGATAATATCTTTTTTAAAGATTTAACAACTCAAAAACATTCAAATTCGCAGAATAGTAACATTTAATTAAAATGTAAAATGTATTTAATATTTTTAACAATAATAATTTTTAATTAGAATAATGTGTAGTATCTATTATAATAAAAAATGTAAGAACTGATTTTTTAAAAATATTACCCTATCAATTAAATGGAAATCATTATTTGTTAATGGTGGCAGGTTACCCTTTCTTTTATTTGAATTCAGTTAAAATTGAATGTTGTTTTTTCGGCTTTTTCCTTACAGAGTCGCCCCAGTGGATCTTTTTTCATCCGCATAAAACATCTGATAAAACTGTAAAAACATAGTAAATCGTTGTTTTGATTAATTTCTAAACTATAATGTCACCAGCTACAGTTACGAAGTCATCAATATGTGATTTATATTCATATGAGACCTTTTCTATTCTCATAATAGAATCATGGAAAAATGCATTCCGAACAGGTATTATGCTATTTATTCCATCAGATTGAAATATACTGTACCAATGTTGTCATGCTATGTACATACATGACTATAAGGCATGTTGGTCTTTCAAATGTAATGTGCCGTCTGTCCAGGTTTTCCTCTGGACAAAGCTGTGGAATATGCCAAGCTCAGGAATCCACTGCTCCTCAACGACCTCAACATGCAGTATTTCATACAGGACAGGTACACACACACACACACACACACACACGCATGCACCAAGTCAACCACACATTGTCTATAGAACCCTGACAAGCGGCATAGAAAATGGATGGGATGGAGTTTTTCAGGATCCAATGGATATTCATTGATTCATTCTCTACCGCGGCCGTGCTAGGGCCTATCCCAGCTGTCTTGGGGCGAGAGGCGGGGTACACCCTGGACTGGTCGCCAGCCAATCACAGGGCACATGTAGACAAACAACCATTCACACTCACATTCATACCTATGGACAATTTGGAGTCTCCAATTAACCTAGCATGTTTTTGGAATGTGGGAGGAAACCGGAGAAAACCCACGCATGCACAGGGAGAACATGCAAACTCCATACAGAGATGCCCGAGGGTGGAATCGAACGCGGCGCTCCGATGTGTGGCCTGCACGCTAACCACTCTGTACCGTGCAGCCCCATCAGATATTATGTATTTTTATTCCATCATCAAATTGTGAAAGTGGTGGTGTACCAAAAAGGTAAAGCTATACAAAAACAAGCATGTGAACTATACTGGGGGCATTGGAAGCATAGTGGTTCACATAGTAGCTGGTTATGATAAGATTGGGATACATTTCCACTCAATGCCCCATGTGACCAGAAAAGGGAAAGAAATATATGTTCATGTTTCACATAAGGATTGTGAATGATGTGAAAAACAAAGCAAACAAACCAGGTTGTACCCTTCCTCTCGCCCGAAGTCAGCTGGGATAGGCTCCAGCATAGCTTTTTTAAGGATGTCCACACTGAGCTAGACTATGCTACACTAATTTACATTGTCACTGTGATTGTTGCCTCAGGAGGGAAGTGTACCGCATCCTCCAAGAAGAGGGCATCGACCTACCTCGCTATGGTGTGCTGAACCGAGACCCTGACAATCCCGAGGGTAAGACTTGGGTTAGATCTTTCTTGACAAATTGGAACTACTTTGGAGCCTATCCCGCAGATATTACCATAGCATGGCCTTGTTTCAGAGTGTAGTCTGGTGGAAGGGGAGGACCACGTGGAGGTGAACGGTGAGGTGTTCCCCAAACCCTTTGTGGAGAAGCCTGTGTGTGCCGAGGACCACAATGTCTACATCTACTATCCGACGTCTGCAGGCGGCGGCAGCCAGAGGCTCTTTAGAAAGGTAATGAAACTCTCCATTTTTGGTTGTTCCCTGGTCACCTGGTTCTTTGGTTCAAGAAATCAGTAGCCCCTTTCATACAGCCCAGTGGTTCTCAATTGTTTTCTGTCTGCAGGACAGAATTTTTTCCCTAAATTTAGTTGCCATATTTGGAGATGTTCGAAATCGCCATGTCAATCACTAATGCTAGTCACTAGCGCATATATGGGATTTCCAATGTATATTAGCATTGTGCTAGTGCATTTGTTTAAATGCATTTTGTTTTATGCTGAATGTTGCGCACTCAACTGGAGTCTTTATTGAGAACCTCTAATCTGCCTGCTGAACTAGCAAGTAGAGACCAAACAGTACAACACTAATACAGACAGTCCCGCCTGCCCTTGCTCCCCCCTGACAGCGGACCCCACCCCTGAGGTGGCATGTGGCCCACTGGTTAAGAAGCACTGACAAAGCCTATTAAAGCCAGGAATTTTCCAACCTTTTTCGCAATGGAGGTCGATATCATATCCTGAATTTGACGTCTTTGGACATAGTCGCCGACGCAAGATGGTGGCAGTGTAGGGTCTTCCATTATGCCAGGACAGACTCAGGCTTCCTGTTGAAAGAATTTGTCGCTGTCTTGTTACAATCTATTGTTGCGTCTCTGATCTGTGTGATAGAGGCCACTGATACCAGACAGAACACCAAATCACTCCCATAATGACAGGAAGTACGCTGATGGAACGCAATGAAATTGTTTATCTTCTTTTTTGTTTGTTTCCTCGCTACTTGAAGATCGGGAGTCGAAGCAGCGTGTACTCTCCGGAGAGCAGCGTCCGGAAAACAGGGTCTTACATCTATGAGGAATTTATGCCCACAGATGGCACCGATGTGAAGGTACTGATAATTTGAAGTCAAATGTTGGTAAATTTCGAAGGATTTAGACGTCCGGAGATGAATCTTTGTTCCACAGGTGTACACAGTGGGTCCAGACTATGCTCATGCCGAAGCCCGGAAGTCACCTGCCCTGGATGGGAAGGTGGAGCGAGACAGCGAAGGGAAGGAAATCCGATACCCAGTCATGCTGACTGCAATGGAGAAGCTAGTGGCACGCAAGGTCTGCGTGGCCTTCAAGGTAAACACTAAACATCCATGTAATAGCCATGCTTCCACCAAGTAGCACTGAGAGATTGTAATCCATTTTACTGTGTACTTTTACTCTTTGCTGCTGTGGGACCCAAGCAAACAGTGTGCGGCTTTGACCTGCTCCGAGCTAATGGCCACTCATTTGTCTGTGACGTCAATGGCTTCAGCTTTGTCAAGAACTCCATGAAGTACTACGATGACTGTGCCAAGGTGCTGGGGTAAGCGTCTTTTAGCCGGCTGCTTTAAAACATACAGGAGGGGGAGCACTCAGTTGGTGTGCAACCTACCACAGCGTCCTCCCAAAACCTAAAAATTAGCAACTTCAATCACCCCCCCAGGCTTACAATACCTTACATCAAAGAGGCTTAGCTGGGTTTTTTTTCTGTCTTCAAGCAACCACGTGTAATTCATTCAGATGTCAGGACAGCTCGTTCGGATCCTGCTGACAGCTTTGCGGCTTTAGCTGGCTTTTGATTTATCACGCCGTCCTTCTAGGCACACTTGTAAATTTGACTGCCGGAACATGTGCTGTGCTGGAAATGGGAGCTGGCATGCGTGTTAAGAGAATTCCTTTGGTGCTTAACAATCCCATGAGTCTTTGGATGGATTTTCTTACAGGCAACAAATGGAATCAAATTGAATTAGCGTTTAAATAACCCACTGAAGACTCCATGAGTGACTTGTTGTGATCTTTTTTTTCTTTATCTGTCCAGGAACATGGTGATGAGAGAGTTGGCCCCCCAGTTCCACATCCCCTGGTCCATCCCAATGGAGGCTGAGGACATTCCCATCGTGCCGACAACCTCAGGAACTATGTATGTAGAAACACGCACAGATGATAGGAAAATATTCTCATGTGTTATTAATTCAAATGTTTTTATTTGGATGAGAAATATAGGATGTTAAATACAGAAGGAATGAAAGAGTTATGACTAATAATATTTTTTTCATTAAACTTTTTTGTTATATTTGTGTGTATATTTCAAAATAATGGATATGAAATACTGTGTATTTAGAATATATTTCCAATTATTTTATCCCCTGAGTTTATTTTGAACTATATACCTGTACCTAATTTAAATATTTCACTGTTGGATCTTAGGAAGGTTCTAAATAGAGCTTCAAAATGCAAAAAGAAGGAAAAGTTTAGGACTACAGCCTTTAAAAGACAAAATCATGGCAAAAATGTGGATTCAATGTGATTTAGTGTCATGTATTCACACTGTCATGATTGCTTAATTGTGTCCAGCATGCCATTGGTAGGTAGGTAGGTAGGTAGATACTTTATCCATCCCCATGGGGAAATTTTGATGTTCCAGCATACTTCATAGAAGTAGAATATCTTTAAAAAGGCACAACATGATTAAAAGACACAGTAAACCGACTTTAAGGTGCAGCAAGTACTTAGTAAGTACCCACAGAGGTGCAGTGTTCATATGTAAAGCACAATGTCCATGTTAGTGTTTGTTCTTTGTAAGGTTGTAGAGTCGCATGGCATGGGGGAGCAACGATTTCCTCAGTCTGTCGGTAGAGCAGGACAGCGACAGCAGCCTGTCGCTGAAACTGCTTTTCCGCCTGTCTATAGTGCTGTGCAGTGGATTGTCCATGATTGACAGGAGCCTGCTCAGCGCCCGTCGTGCTGCTAAGGTTGGATGCAGTAAGACAGTCATTTGAAACGTCTTGAAAGATCCTGAGGGTGATGGAACAAAGAAGTCCATGAAGACATAATACAATCACAAAGTGAAGGCTGTTAGTGGCGCCGAGTGCATCAGACTGCATTTGTGAAAAAAGGGTTTTAAAGGAAAATATTGCTCATCATCCACAATTGTTTTGTGAGACATGAACACATCTTTATCGTCTCTGTGTCTTCTAAAGATATAAAAACATTTAACAACAGGCAGCTAAGAATGCACACAGTGGGATGCAAGTATTCGGCCTATAAAGCCTTCGGCAAAAAACTCCAAAAACTGCTCCACCTGCATGTAACCACACGACAGCGATATTGTTATTAACATTAATTGTCACAATGCCAGCAAAGCAGTTTTAAAAGCAGAAAAGTTACCGGCAGCGTTAGTTAGTGTTAGTTTCTAAGTTGCTGTGTATAATAAAGATGCCCATGAAAGTTTAGGTTAGCCTTAAAATCGCCAAATTATGGCAACATAGTACTGAAAGTATTACATGTTATCATGAATGCGCCTGGTCACAGCATGTATATAAAAGCATCAAAAATTTGAGCTTTTTTAGGCAGCAATTAATTAGCAGTCCCCTTTTAGCTGTCTTTATATCTTTAGAATGCACAGTAAAGAGATACTTGTGTTGATGTCTCACATAAGTATTTAAGCAGAAGCAGTTCCAGTCAGTGGATGCCCTGCATGAAGCCATCTTAACCACCTGAAGCAACATTCCCACTTTCCCAAACCAATATTTGAGGTGGATGGCACAGCTACTCATTACAGAGTGCTTTTTTGTAAAAACATTTATCTATTTAAGGGGTTCTTCTTGGTTGGAGTTTTTTTTTAATGAACTGATTTTGATGAACAATTTCTTAGAACCTCCTTAAGGTCCAACAGTGCACAATGTCAAGTCTTGCAATTTTTCAACTGGTCTTACAATCTTGATCTGGTGTGTGCATACGTGTTCTGTAGAAATTATATATTATTGTTATTTTTAATGTTATTGTTATTATTGATCAGTAAATCCCATGTGAATTTTTCCACATCACACCCTTTATTGCCATGAAATTCTTGAGCTAAATTCAGACTGTGTGAATATACTGCATATAGTACCTAATAGGTTCTTTGTTCTTTGCTCAAAAACAACAACACAACACGAGTAAGCACACAAGCAGTGTGCACACACATGCCACGATGAGCTGTGTGTGCGTGTTGTCCGCTGTCAAATTGCAAAAGTAATTGAGTTATTCCACCTCATTTAATCTCATTTCCTGATAATGCAGGATGGAGCTGCGCTGCGTTATTGCCATCATTCGCCATGGAGACCGCACACCAAAGCAAAAAATGAAAATGGAGGTCCGACATCCTCTGTACGTATTTATAGTTCAAAGATTGTTTATGTCCACAGTAAAAAAGAATGATGTCCGTGTCCAATTTAGGTTGTTTTTCATGTGTTTGCCCAACCCTCTTAGATTCTTTGAGCTGTTTGAGAAGTGCGGCGGTTACAAGTCGGGGAAGCTCAAGCTGAAAAAACCAAAACAGCTGCAGGTGAGCTGCACATCGCACTCGTAACTTGACAGCTGTTTCTAATATTGTGGTTAACTCAAGTAAACATGTAAGAGAGACGAACATGCGGCCCGCGGGCCAAATGTGGCCCGCAAGACGCTAGTTTGAGGCCCCCGCCTTGATATGAAAGTTTAATGTTAGTGCGGCCCGCGCAAGTTTGATATGGATGCTGTATGGTATCATGTACCCAGAAAAAATTATTACGTTTGATTAATGTTCATGTTAAAGGTTAAATAACTGTTAATAGTTATCCTCCCAATCTGTGTGGAAGTGGTAAGTTTTTGGCTATTTAAGTTCAAAGGAAATAACTTGAAGGCTACCGTTTAGGTCGCTAGCTCTCTAGTTTGCGAGTTAGCATGTGTCTCAAGACCCTGCAGTTGCGCAATATGTTGTAAATAAAAAGAGTATAAATGTGACTATAGTCGTGTTTTGTCATGTCTACAGGGCTCTAATAATGCTTTGTTCATTTTAATCTGAAAAAAAATAATTTAATAATAATAATATTGTTTATTTATTTTATTTATTTATTACTGATTGATTGATTTTCTTTATTCTTGATTTGTTTATTTATTTTTCATCTTATTTTGTGTAGAAAAATAAAAATTAAGATATTTGAGAACAGTGGAATGTTTTATCAGAGCTTTTCTTGTAGAAAATCGAAACCACAGCAAAGTTTATTCATTTTTCTGGTTTTAATAAATGCTTTTTTTTTGTAAAACCTGTGGCCCCCAAGTAAATTGAGTTTGAGACCCCTGCTATAAACCTTGCAAACGTTTTTCAGGAGGTGCTGGACATCGCTCGCTTGCTGCTGCTCGAACTCGTCCAACACAACGACTGCGAGATTGAGGAGAAGAAGTCCAAATTGGAGCAACTCAAGACCGTTCTGGAGATGTGAGAAGCCCCGCCTCCCCGACAAAAATGCATGCGCCTTTTATCATACATGCCATCATCCATTCACTTGGGTCCGTCCAATGTTCTCCATCTTCCATCCTCATTTGTCGCTAATCATCTTCTCTTCCTCCCTGTGTCCGCCCTCCCATCCCTCCTTCTTTTTCTCCACAAGGGAATCCAGCTTGATTGACACTCAGTACGCACCATCTCCCTTTTCATTCTTTAGCCCACATTTAGCGTGCAAAATATTAGGAACACGTCTGCATGTTCCCTCTGATGTTCACCCAGTTCCTCCTTGAACATTGTTCTCTCCTAGAAGCACACTCTGGATTACTTCCATAATATTTTGCACCAGCTCCATTAACTCTTATTCATTGTGGTGTTAACACGGTACACACACAGTGTTGATGGTGCACAGTCACATGTTCATGTGTGTAAACTCAATGGCGTGTGTGCAGTGCTGCTGCATGTGGCCCTCATCACGTGTGATGCGGACTCTAAATCAGCTAATATGTCATATTTAGTGTAGTCATCCAGCAACCTTCACATTTATCCAGGTCATTATCAGTTGGGTAAAAAGTGCACAAGATAACAAGTTAATGATGCAGTACAAGAGTCTACTGTATGAACTGGGGTGTGGCGGGATACACGGCATCTGTGTGCACATCTAATGAAGCGTTTACACCAGGGGTCTCAAACTCAATTTACCTGGGGGCCACTGGAGCTAGGGTCTGGGCAAGGCTGGGCCGCATCAGGTTTTCAAAAAAAAAAAAACGCATTTATTAAAAACAGAAAAATATACAAACTTTTTCAGTGCTTTGGTTCCGATTTTCTACAAGAAAAGCTCTGATAAAACATTCCACTGTTCTCAAATATCTTAATTTTAATTTTTCTGCACAAAATAAGATGAAAAATAAATAAACAAATCAAGAATAAAGAAAATCAATCAGTAATAAATAAATATAATAATAATAATAATAAAACGGCAAATAATAAAAACTTAAGAAACCACATATAGTTGGTGGGTAGACAAATTATTTTTTTCAGATTAAAATGAACAAAGCATTATTAGAGCCCTGTAGACATGACAAAACACGACTATAGTCACATTTATACTTTCTTTATTTACAACATATTGCGCAACTGCAGGGTCTTGAGACACATGCTAACTCGCAAACTAGAGAGCTAGCAACCTAAACGGTAGCCTTCAAGTTATTTCCTTTAAACTTAAATAGGCAAAAACTTACCACTTCCACACGGATAGGGAGGATAACTATTAACAGTTATTTAACCTTTAACATGAACATTAATCAAACATAATAATTTTTTCTGCGTACATGATACCATACAGCATCCATATCAAACTTGCGTGGGCCGCACTGACATTAAACTTTCATATCAAGGCGGGGGCCTCAAACTAGTGTCCTGCGGGCCACATTTGGCCCGCGGGCCGCGTGTTTGAGAACTCCTGGTTTACACGTTTCAATTGCAGTTAATGAGAACAGTTTATTAAAGCTATTATGTGACCCAGACCTGCTCACAGGTATCATCATGTTTTTCGGACGCATATATTTTGACCCTTGGTATCACTTGCTCTCAGCCCAACCCTGACTAAGACCTATAAAAGTAGGGGTGTCCAAAGTAGAAATAAAATCCATCGTTCTGTTTATGGGTCACGGGGACAGCAGGCTGCATTACTGCACTGCTTCGGCTGCATTACTGCAGATGTTGCACCAATCCTCCTGTCGTTCTTGTGTTCCATCCTTGTGAACAAGATCCCGGGGTACTTAAACTCCTCCGCTTGGGGCAGGACCTCATCCCTGACCTGGAGATGGCACACTTTTCCAAGCAAGAACCATGTGTTCTCAATTGGAGGTGCTGATTCTCATCCCAGCCGCTTCACACTTGGCTGCGAACTGCTCAATGGGGGAACAAACAGCCTGAATGAGGTGAATCCCTGGTACTCTATAGTATTCCCGGAGTACTCTCCACAGAATTTCTCAAGGAACACGTTGGATCCTCCTCTCCAGAAGCACTGAATAGAGAGCTACAGGAAGGCTGAGGAGTGTGATCCCATGATAGCTGGAACCCTGTGGTCCCCCAATAAAGTTTTTTTGGGGAAAAATAGGGCAAAAAGGCACAATGTAAGGAGAAAAAGCTGAAATGTTAATACTAACGCTTTGTTGTTTTTAAATGTTTCAATTCCTACTATCTAACTTTTGAAGCATTTCTTGAAATGTTGATTTTTCAGCTGCATTTAAGAGCAGCATTTCTTTTGCCATTACTTTCTGTAAATGTACACCATTTTGCATTGTTTAGTTTGTATTTTTGCCAACGTCTCAGTGGGTGTTGACTCTCAGAACGAAGGCTCTGCATCTCGATGTGTAGTATTTTTCCCTAGATGAGAAAACCTGGTCGGGTGGATGTGTTTGATGTGGGCATGCCTTTTATTTTGCTAGCACTTTCAAATACATTCGGCATACTGGACCTTACTGGCCTCACCTTCCTTATCAATATTCCCACACAAGCATATTGCAAGCATATTTTTCCCTCCTGATTTCTACAATGTTACTTTGCATTGCTCCTCACGAGGAGCCACTCTTTACTGTGTGCGTATGCTAGTGGCACCGCCTCCTCTACAGAGAAAAAAAACGACTGTATGAGCGTTGTCACTTTGTTGGGTGTTATTACGTATATGAAGCGTGGAGGTGCTGAACTGATGCACCGAATTTTCATTTATGTGATAGATTTTTTTTTTTTGCGAGATTCATCGCATTTTAATCTCGCGAGATCTTGTAATACGACTGCACTGCACAGCCCAACACTTTACAATATTTTTCACTATGCTATACTTTACACTACATTACTGTGCACACTACACTGCTGGTGCATTATCGAGGGTGACTGGAATGCTTCTTCATTAGTTTTAACTACATTTATTGTGTATGTGTGTCTGCCTGTGTGTGTCATGTTGTCTGTTGCCTGCCTCTCTCTGCTTGTGTATGTGCGCATGTGTGTGTGTATGTGTGTGTACGTATGTATGTGCGTGCGGGTGTGTTCCCACCAGGTACGGTCACTTCTCAGGTATCAACAGGAAAGTCCAGTTGACGTACTTGCGTAACGGACAGCCTAAAGCCTCCAGCGAAGAGGAAGGTAACTCGTAACATATACTGGTTCAATGTTTCTCTAATTTGTTGGCCTTTGTTTTGGTAATGGTAATGGTTTGATTTGAACATGTATACTATGGTATACATCACGTACTATATACTCCTTGTGGCCAAATGTTCAAATTAAAAAATATACATAAAAAACTCTTTCCCCCTACATTTATCAGCATTTTTATTCATGTTATTTATTAGTGTTATTAAGGTATTTTATTGATGGAAAGGCCCTCCCCTCTTAATCCACTATTTACCGTAAATACACCTGTTACTCTCTGCAGTTGAAATGCAAAGGAAATGCTCCCAGTCATGGACTAAGAACATATGAAAAATGTATTACATTTAAAGAAATAAAATGAAATATTCTGGCGTCCAGTAAATAATAATAATGATAATGTGAAATAAATAATATGTGGTCATATGGAGAGCTGTATCTGGTATTATCACATCTGTCATGCACACTTCACAGCCTTTGAGTAAGGAACTGCAAGTACAACATAAAGGGAACTTTATGAGTCCACGCATAAATTGAGACTCTTTTATGAGGTTTTGTCAACTATTTTTGTCTCGTTCACTTTATTGTTAATTGCAAGTCGGTGGACATATGACACAATGCATCTTAGCAAATGTTGAAACAAGTGTAAATAAGAATCAGCCCAAAACTTAGTAATGCTTGTTTGTTGTTCAGACTCCAAGAGGGAGGGTCCATCCCTGCTGCTCGTCCTCAAGTGGGGCGGGGAGCTAACGCCTGCTGGCCGGGTTCAGGCTGAGGAGCTGGGTCGGGCCTTTCGCTGCATGTACCCTGGAGGTCAAGGTACATGAAAAGAACCGTAGTCATAGAATCTGCACATCGGAACACTCAATATTTTCTTGTACCAATCTGTACAGTATAACATGTATCACTCAATAATTGTAGGTAACACACAGAGCTGCTAAAGAAGTACTTTTTTTGAGATGATAAACCAGTTTTTCAGACCTCTCATGAATGAGTACAGTTGTCCCTTGTTTTGTCATGGTTAATTGGTTACAGGATTCAATATTAATAGAATGGGGGGAAAAAAATCTCCCATTTCATGTGGAAGTGGTAGGTTTTTGGTTTCTTAGTTTATCCTTCTTCCCCACTTCTTTTAAAAACGTTCTTAATTAACACTAAACCACAATTAAATTGTGGGCTAACTTGTTAGCTCGGTAGCTTTCTATGTGCTACGAGTGACGGACGTCTTGGGTAGTCTGCACATTAGGGTTGCAGGTGGTGTAAACAAACAATAACGGCAGTGTAAAGGTGACTTTAGGGGTGTTCTTTCATGTCTACATGGCTCTAATAATGGTAAAAAAAAATGTATTTAGAAACAGGTTTTCTATGCTCTATGAAAATATTCCCTTCATCATATTAGACGTGCCATGGCTGACTGTTAAGGTAATCTAATGTAAGGTAATATCTCATCAATTTAACATGACTGACGCTTAGGAAAGCAGAATACTACATGTAACTTGTCATTGAAAATGTTTTGATTAATAATAGGCCATAGTCAATCACAGCGATTATTAATGAATATGCTTTTGTACTACACTAGTACTACGGTATTTGGGTGATGTGAGTAGAATCAACAGAATCGGTATGAAAAGCAATGAGGGAGTCCAAATTTTGAGAGGTGTGTCCATCCCAGTCATGTCCCGTCATTGAGCTGAATGTCTGAAAATAATCAATAACATTGAGACATTAAATCAAAACAAGACATTAAATCGGGGGGTCATGTTGCAAAACCAACTGCAAATGACGATAAACCGAGAACAATTCAGACGCCCATAAAAATGTCTGTTTTTGACTGATGGTTCCCATCATTTTGTGTGATTTGTTGGAGTGGAGTATAATGTTTATAGGTAAGAACTACGTGATTTTCTTTGTTTTTATGACATTTGATTACATCTCAGTGCAGGTTTTGATAAAATGTGGATCAGACAATGTCATTAAATAGCTTTTTGCTGTTACAAAAGGGTGCAGTGCCCCACCCAACCCACTGCCAATGTGCAATACCACCACCCGCTACCACCGTATTGCACTCCAGCGCATGTCCAACATTTCCTTCAATCACCATCCAAATATTTCTTTTGGAAAAGGTCCTGCCTTTTTCCAAATAGTTTCTCTCCACCACCATCAAGCATGCTAGGTTATCATTTAGCTTATCCATGTTTTCTATTGTTATCTTCTCCATAGGCTCTCTCAAACCGTAAATCTTTGTGTATCAGTGCATGTCCAACTCAAACGCACAAAGTCCACACAATCTGTCCTCTTCTGTCCCCCTTTCATTCACCACAAGTGTTGCCTATTAACTTGCTGTTCTTTTTCTCACCGGTCTCTTTGCGCTGTGTAAACTACTAGCCGGTAGCCACCGGGCCCTTGGCTGCGAGTCCCCTATTGATTTTGGTAAGGGTGACCTCAGGTTGCACTGCTCCTCCTACTTGTCCTCCACGCTCATCATCTCTCCACTAACCGGGTCCCTGTCATGAGTTTGACTCCATTTCACTCTGCTGTGGATCGTTGGTGTTGCTGTGAGACGGGTTATTGTGTCACTGATGAGCTGACACTAATCACACCCCCATTGCACCACCTCTTTTAGCATACGGTACCTGTACTCCATTGCACCACCACTCACTGCACGGCATGCACCACTGAAACTGAAGTTACTTTGCACAAGTCATGTCAAAAAATGAGGGCATCTCATGGTTGTCTCATTTTTTATGCAAAAAATGTTTTGGAAGACACGCTAGCATGCATGTAATACAGATATCAGATATTTTTCTAACCATTTGACCAGAGGTGTTGACATTTTTACTCAAAAAATAGGGGACTATTTTTTTTTTTAACAGTAAAAAGGACTACAATCAAAATGTAGTTTTGACCGTGTACTTTGAACACCCCTGCCTTAGACCAATGGTCATTGACTTCAAGTATGAACAAATAGTCCCACCAGAGGGGGTCATCTCTCAATCTTGAGAGGTCATCTCCCAATCTTAAGGTGTCCGGTTCGATCCTCTATCCTCCCTCCCATGGCCATGTTGAAGGGCAAGTGAGTGGGGCAGTGAGCCCACAGTTGCTCCTGATACTATGCCATCAATGCCAAAGTGCTTTCAGCACTTTTAATGCAGTACTATATATCAGTCTTACTCAGATTTTATGTGCTTGCCAGTCCCTAAAAGGTGTGTGCCAGTTTTTGTGTAACATTGGAAAGCTACTTATGGAGGTCAAACTTGAGGGTTTTATTGCAGTTTGTCAGAAAACAAATGGCACGGGCGACGCATAAGGGGTGCACATTTTGACAAATGTTCACCCCTTTTGTGTGCAGCGGTTCAGGAATAAAAGAGTGGTGTGTGATTATGACTTGCAGAGCACCTACCGTGCAAACCGCACTGCATATTCATACTAAATTCAGCTATACTCGGGCTTCATCTGAATCGCATTGCGCTCTCACTGCACTTCAAATGTAATCTAATGCCTCACTCCCACTGCACCTCTACTCCACTTCCTCTGCAATCACTTTTAACCAAACAATGCCACCATGCCACATGCAGTGTATATCTATTTTGAGCCCATATCGGGTGTAAGCGAGTCGCTCGTGCTGTAGTCAAAGAAGCCTCAAGATAGTTCATGTTGTCATCCGTCTGAAAGCCAACGCATGAGGCAGAGTGATTTGATGTGTTTGCGGTACAGACGCTTTCATCGCTACCCTTAACATGCAAACGTTTAGCATCTTGTATCGCTTGGGCAGGCAATGAAGTTGTTTGTAATCTCCACGGGTACTTTCACTGTGAAATGTGCTTTTTAGCAAGCATTCTAACCCATCCATCATGAGGCATTTGAGCTGAAAGTGGTGCTGCACCTCATGTGTTCTTTGTTATGCTGCCTTCGGGTGCAATCAGAGCAGCTTAGTTGGTCCATTCATTGCATTGTGTGACTTTTCCCCTCAGGTGACTATGCTGGTTTTCCCGGCTGCGGCCTCCTCCGCCTGCACAGCACTTACCGCCACGATCTGAAGATCTACGCTTCTGATGAAGGCCGGGTGCAGATGACGGCGGCGGCTTTCGCTAAGGTCATTAAACATGGTGGGCGAATCGTGCCTCTTTGAACAGTGACACCTGAACGGCACGTGGTGCTTCTATCCATGCAGGGCCTCCTCGCTCTGGAGGGCGAGTTGACTCCCATTCTGGTGCAGATGGTCAAGAGCGCCAACATGAACGGTCTGCTGGACAGCGATAGTGACTCACTGACTGACTGCCAGCAGAAGGTGAAGGCCCGACTGCATGAGATCATGCAGAAGGACCAGGAGTTCTCACAGGACGACTATCACAAGGTGAATTGTGGCTTTTATTGGTCTCGCTATTCCTGGATGTGACAGTAACCCATTCATGTTTATCTTATGCTGGATTTCAGCTTGCCCCAACTGGAAGCCCATCATTGGTCAACTCCATGAAAGTCATACAGAACCCAGTCGTCACCTGTGACAAGGTGTACGCCCTCATCCAGAGCCTCAACTCACAAATTCGGAAACGACTGGAGGACCCCAAGTCTTCAGGCATGTTAGCGCTTGAAACTGAAGTACATTTGGCTCTACGCACACTGAACCCACGTCACACAGGAAGAGGCGTGTCAGGGCACATGCACATCTTCATTGTAATGCAATCGCTAGAGAATCGCTAGAGAATCCAAAAGTGAAAACATGCACGGCTACATTCGTGCACATGGGAAAAAAGATGCGTCCTTTACTAAGTGCTTCCAAATAATTAATGACAGCCGCCACTTCGTACAGTAGAAATAATTGAATAAGCCTGGAAATAATCCACAAAGTAAGGGAAATTCATTGATGGGGGCCACACTCTTAAAAATACTGGGTTAAAAACAACCCAATCTGGGTTGTTTTCCAACCCAACGCTGGTTAAATATTGGACCAACCTCGCGTTGGGTTATTTTAACCCAACAAGTTGGGTTGGTTCTCTTAACCCAACAATTGGGTTGTGCATATGACCCAACGTTGGGTTCATATTTACTACTACACGGCTGGGTTATGTCAACCCAGCAAGTTGGGTTGCCAATATACCATATATATATATATATATTTGTTATATTTGCTATATAACGACTCACAACATACAGTATATGTGTATACAGTGGACTATCGGTGGCTAACGGAAGCCCGCTAGCATGCAGCGGTCTTGCTTAAAAAAACCAGCACGCTCGTATTAATTCACAAGATTCTATAACTTGATATCACATAAAATGGCAAATTGACGAGATAACTGACGTTGTCCGCATAACTAATGGAAGTTTGCTAAGGTTACCGATCGATTCCTGAAGCTAGTACTCAACGGTGCTTTCACAAACTTACATTTTAACAACTTTATGAAGCTGTATATAATAATATAAAGTCAATTCTACGTTAAAACAATAGTGGGAATGTAACAAACTTTGCTCCGTGCTGAAATTGGTCTCCTCAGATGAAATGTGCGGTCCGAATGAAGTAAGTTTGTGGGCAGTGCTTTGTTGCGCATGTCCAAAATTCTACCCCAACGCTTTGGGTTGTCCAAAATAACCCAGCACAAAATAATGGAAATCACAACAACGGAGATAACCCAGCGAATTGGGTTCTCAGAATACCCAATTCAATAAAAATTACCCAATTAAATGACCCAACAGGCTCAACCCAGCGGTTGGGTCAAAAAAATAACCCAGCATTTTTAAGAGTGCAGGAGCGAGTGGAGGAAGTCCATGACGGTACCGCCCTAAAAGAGTATTCCCTTTTCACCCCTCTAGATCTGCAGCTGTACCACAGTGAGACCCTGGAGCTGATGCTGCAGCGTTGGTCCAAACTGGAAAGGGACTTTCGAATGAAGAGCGGGCGCTACGACATCAGCAAGATCCCGGACATCTACGACTGCATCAAGTATGACACGCAGCACAATGGCTTGCTGGGACTGGAGGACACGCTGGAGCTCTTTCGCCTCTCCCGCGCTCTGGCTGACATTGTCATACCGCAGGTGAAAGGGTCCGCTAAGAGACTGTGTGCAGGTTACACCTTATCCTGTCGTCATTTCATGTGTCTGTTGCTTTAATGCTAATGAGCTGTCTCTGGCAGCGTGTCGCTTATCCATCTTTTACGTACATTTAAGCTCTTTTCCTCTCATACGTGGAGGCAAGGAGTGAGGGAGATGATAGACTTTGGTTTTGAATATCATTAAAAGGTCACTTTTGCATATTAATCATTTATTAAATATAGGTTTCTTCAGGTAGTAGAGTAAAGTAAAAGTACAAGTAAACTAATATTGGTGTTTGACCTTCTCTCAGGAATACGGCATCAGCAAAGTGGAGAAGCTGGACATTGCTCAGGCGTACTGCGTCCCCCTCATGAAGAAGATCCAGTTGGACCTGCAGAGGACGCATGAGGATGAGGCCGTCAACAAGCTCCACCCCTTGTGAGAAAGCCCCAAATATAGCATTCATTCATTCATTCACAGCTCGAGTGGATGACTAACGATGTCTAATCATTCTTCAGGTATTCTCGAGGGGTGATGTCCCCGGGTCGCCATGTCCGAACTCGCCTCTACTTCACCAGCGAAAGTCATGTCCACTCGCTGCTCAGCATCTTCCGCTATGGAGGCCTGCTGGATGTACGCACTCTTTCTTTAGGTTTGCCATGTGGTCATAAGCTGATATTGGCCATCAACTACACTACTGCTGGAAGATACACATTTGGACAAAATGAAAGTACCTACCAACAGTTTTACCTATTGTTTTAATTCATGATGGTCCTACACTGTGTATGTGTGTGTCCAGGAAGACAAAGACCAGCAGTGGAACCAGGCCATGGACTACCTGAGTGCCGTGACTGAGCTGAACTACATGACCCAGATAGTCATCATGCTGTATGAAGACAACAACAAGGTCAGTATTAGCTAATAGTAATGCTAAGTACAGCGAGTAGATCCCTGCTATTTGCTGGATTGGCGTACCAAGACCAACGGCCAATGGCCAAAATTCCTAAAATAATCACTGTATGGGCGGCACGGCGGTCTAGTGGTTAGCGCGCTCTGTGTGGAGTTTGCATGTTCTCTCCGTGCATGCGTGGGTTTTCTCCGGGTACTCCGGTTTCCTCCCACATTCCAAAAACATGCTAGGTTAATTGGTGACTCCAAATTGTCCATAGGTATGAATGTGAGTGTGAATGGTTGTTTGTCTATATGTGTCCTGTGATTGGCTGGCCACCAGTCCAGGGTGTACCCTGCCTCTCGCCCGAAGACAGCTGGGATAGGCTCCAGCACCCCCGCGACCCTTGTGAGGAAAAGCGGTACAAAATGAATGAATGAATCTACTGTATATGACAACTTTTGCCTAAGTTTAGCGTGGATTTTCGTGTATGCAAGCAGGACCCATCCTCCGAGGAACGTTTCCACGTGGAACTGCACTTCAGTCCGGGGGTCAAAGGTTGCGAGGATGAGGAAAACATTCCTCTTGGATTTGGTTTCCGTCCGGCCTCTTCAGAGGTGCGTTCATGTGCAGTTACTGACACTTTAGGACTTCACATAAGACAATATTTCTATTGAAAAGTAGTGTCATCATCATTTGTTGTACTTATTGCAGAAGGTCAGGGTGAAGTAAAAATCGCAGTAATGACTTTATTGTCTTCTCAATCAGAATCAGGACAAAAAGCCCAACCAGGGCAGCCTGGAGGATCTCTCCCAGGACCAACCCGACCAGGCGCTTCCTGTATCTGATCCCATCAACATCCAGCGAAGGTCCCCCATGATTCGCAACCGCAAGACGGGCTCCATGGAGGTAACTCTTAGGATTCATATTTATTTGTCCCCCCCCCCCTTCTTCAAGTTGTACCTGCATGTCAAGTATGTCAAGTTGGGTTCTGGAGTCACGGTGCAACTGTGTGGGTCTTAACGCCGCTCAGGTCCTCTCTGAGACCTCCCCCACCCAGTTGTCCAAAGGCTGCACATCGCACCGACTCTTCCCTATGGGCTCGCGCCAGTCGCCTGAGATCAAACCAGCCAGCGGCCTAGGTGGGCGCCTCCTCTGCCTTGTGTGTGTGTGTGTGGTTGGGGGGGGTGATCCCAAAAACTTCCTCTTCTTCTATGACCTTCCCCCCTTTTCACCTTTCTTTCTGGTAACTGTCGCCGTCCGTCGCTCTCCACAGTCTAGTGTCCTTCCCATTGTGTCCAAGCAGCGGGTGGACGGGGTCTGGGCATCCCTACACATCGGGTCCAGCATGGTGCCGTAATTCCCAGGAGGCATCAAAGGCAACATGTTGTTCCTTTGCTCTCTCCAGGAGCTAATACTTGATACTTAATACTTGCTCATACTTGACTAATACCATATTTGGTTGTATTGTCAGGGTGTGATGTAATAGGTTGTGTAAACAAGGCTGCATGTAGCTTTATGCGTACATTAGGGGTGGGGGGGGGGGGCGTGTTTAAATGGTTCAGGTCATCAAACCAATGGAAATATTGCATGTATGACAATACAACTGAACACAAAATGCAGTTTTTTCATGACAAAAATCCATATCTCCATCCAGTAGCATACATAGCATGCATCTTCCCATGTGTGGGGGACTTTATGTATGGCTTGGGATGTAAGTCACAAGATGAGGTCTAGAATGTGTAGTCAGTAGTATATACAGTACAAGGTTCTAAGCTACATATAGGGTTACTGTACGTGGAGCCTAGGTTGCATGAACAGGGTTACATGAGGCTTAAATTGTATAGATGAGGGTTATGTATAGCTAGCAAGGCCGCCGAGGGATCTCGCCGCTTGCCGCAGAGGTCACATGAGCAGCAGGTGTCCGTCCGCACCACGACCTCGGCCAGCAGATCTCCGACTTTTTATAGCAGCCAGACGTTCAAAGTGACTGAAAGCTGGCGATGATTCAAGCGGAGCATGACAGGACCTCCTTATTCTTTCTTCTTCCTGTTTTATTTTGTTTTTGTGTTGCTTTTTTCTTCTTTCCTTCCTCCGTCTTCCTCTTGCTTGGTGTGTGTTTCCACGTGCACACGTATGTTTGCATGTTGTTTGCCTTACCAAACACCAACACATGTTCTCTTTCAGGGTTCTTCGTGAACTTGTTATTTATAGCAACATTTTGTTATGAATAACACCACCATGTGTGTGTTTGTTTGTGTGTGTGTGATGCACTAATGCTCACCCTTCAACACACACACACACACACACACACCCCCCCTCTCCTTCCCCTCCCACCCGGCTTATGTCACACAGGCTCGCTCTGCTCTGGCCTCTTCAGTGCCTCCATGCTGGGGGTGTCCTCTAGCGCCCCCAACCTGCGGGACTACGTACGCACGCACCACCATCACCACCACCGAAAACCGCCCCTGTCCCCAGGCAGCCTGCCCTGCCAGATTGGCATGTTCGGTATGTTCACGCTGCTTTCACATGCCTGGGAAAGACCACACTTGATCGTCTCCATCCATACTATCCATACAATCCATACCATCCACGCTATTTGCACACAATCAAAACCACCGCCTGGTTTTGGCCGTTGTCATGGTGATGGTGCTGACCCGGTGCCAGATCAGCTCAGGGTGTTCTGATTCCGCATGAGTCTTTGTTTGTGTGCACGTTGTTGAGTGAACAACCAGCAACTAATCCTCATCCAAGTGGATTTCTGGATCAGGAAAGCCTTGATTGCACAATTTTGCTTCTTTGGGGACTATATAATTATATATTTTAATTAATATAATTATATATATTATATTATATATATAATTATATAATTGTTACTTAAGGAAATCACATTCTTGCTTCTATTTGGGAGTACAATCCTGCAGCTTTCACCTGCCACCACCAGCAGGGGGCGTTATACACTAGCAGGGCAAGGTGTGTGTATTGTGTATTGTCTGGGCCAACACACTAATGTCATGGATCAACTTCATTCCTACTGGATGGAGGAAGGAGCTGTTCCCTCTGTAGGACTTTATGTCCCTTGGGATTACATCTCCAACCTGTGATGCTGCCCTCAGCAGGTGACGTTTGGAATTTTCTGGGCCCACAACTAGTTGTTTGGAAAGAGGGGAGTTTGTTATAGAATCAATATACTCATATATTCATACACTATAATTAATACAATACAAGTTAATTAAATGTAATTCTATTTGTAAAAATGTATTTCAAATAAAATATTAATATGTAGTTAAGTTTATTAAGTTTTTTTCCGATGTGTTCCAGATTCAAGCTGTGGCCACCAGCTAACCTTTAACCTTTTAAAACAGGGGTCTCAAACTCGCGGCCGGCGGGCCAAATGCGGCCCTTGAGATGCTAATTTGAGGCCCACCACCTTGATACCCAAGTTTAATGTTGAAATGACAGCTTAAAGCTGTGTGCACACCGGACACAATTAACATGATTATGCCCCGCTCATACTGTTACCCTACCCTGTTACCCCGCCCTGTTTGGCTTTGGATTAGCAATGAAGCTAAAGGCTTATGACGCTGGGTACAAATAAAAGCAGGAAATGATTTGGAATAAAAGGGAAAATACACGTCAAGATAAAGCATCTCATCAAACATGTTGTTAAAGTTACCACGCTGCTCCCAGATGGAACTGAGTACGATGCTAACTTGCTAATTGGGTCAAATGATTAAGTTTCATTAATGTTCATGTTAAAGGTTAAATAACTGTTAATACTGTACATTTCAATCTGAAAAAAATAATTTCTCTACCAACTGTATGTGGTTTCTTACGTTTTTCTTATTTGCTGTTTTATTATTATTTGACTTATTTATTACTGATTGATTGATTTATTGTCTTTATTCTTAATTTGTTTATTTTTTTTAATCTTATTTTGTGTATAGAAAAATAAAAAATAAGATATTTGACAACAGTGGAATGTTTTATCAGATATTTTGGAGTGGAAAACTGGAACCAAAGTACTGAAAAAGTGTAGGGTATAGCAGAAGCAAAAGCATGGAAGATAGTTTTTTTTTTTTTTTTTTTTTTCAGTTTTTAATAAATGCGTTTTTTGTTTTTTAAACCTGATGTGGCCCGGCTTCACCCAGAACCTAGCTCCGGTGGCCCCCAGTTAAATTGAGTTTGAGACCCCTGTTTTAAAACAATTCAAGTGTTAGGATGCTAAGAAGCTAACCCGTCTATGATGGTGCTAAAGTCGAATACGGAGGAGGAGCTTTTCTTTCACTTTGACACGTTCTCAACTGTCAGCTGTGTCCCCCCGCCCCCGACAGTTGTTCTTCTACTGCCAGTGTTGACGTATGGTCGCTGTAGCCATATTGTACTGAGCAGCCATGACATGACGTGCGTACAAGTTGCAGTTGTGTTTCTGTGCTTGCATTCAAAGACGCTAAAATGAATCTCAGAACTAAAACTAAAAGCATACGGGTGTAATATTTGTATTTAGTATCTAAAGTCTGCGCTAACGTAGCTAAGCTAAGGTGACCCGCCGTATGTGAGAGCGCCCTCTGTTGCCTCCTGTTGGTAACACCAGCGCATCCAAGCAAGAAGTCCTACTGCATGCTCATCAATCTCCTCCTGATCTTTTTTTTTTCCTGGTTCTTCTTCTTCCTGTGCGTCTCCTCTCTCTCCTGTCATGTCCAAAAGGGGCGGAGCCTGCAGTAACTCCACGTTACCTGTCTTATCTCCTCAGAGCTGTTGTCTATGCCACCAGTAAAGAGATTTTCTGTGTCGTTTGCCAGGCATCCGACTAATGGTATGTCTGCTTTTTTTGGGTAGGGTGGGGGTGGGGGGCGGTCCTGACACTTTTTGGTCTTGCATGATTTTTTTTTTTTTTTTTGGGACGTGGGACAAGCTGTGTTTTGGTTTGCTCCTTTCAAGTCTAACATCACCTCTTTTTTATTGGTATTCTTTTTGTTTGGCTTCACTTCTCTCACCAAGCACATGATCGGGTGTCTGACTGATCTTAACTCATCCAACTTTTTTTTTTTTTGGTGATATCTCTTATAAATGGTGAAACACCTCGGCTTTCAATGGGTTCCTCTAGAACCTTCTGTCAGGTTCTTTGTAGCAACAGCAGACCAAGATGAAGATGTGGTGAGTGTGATGATCTCACCGTGTTCTTGATTATATTATTTTGATGCAGTTGTTCAATTAAACTTTTTCATTATTAAGGGAGAAAAAATCCAAATCGACATGGCTGACCCCCGGGGCCACTGCCCCCACCCGCCCTTTCCCTCCTGCTCCTCATTCTCCTCTCTCGCTCCGTCCCCTCAGATGCCACAGACGAGCGTCACGTAGCCCAACTAGAGCCGGGGCGGCCCGCCGAGGTGCCTCGCCCAGCCTGGGAGGAGGGGGCGGTGGCTGCAGCCCACCACCTGCAACACTGCCCCTACCACCTTCGCCTCCTCGGGGCGTCGCTGGTGTGCGACGACGAGCTGCCTCGGTGGTGCCACGGTCAGCCCTGCTTGGCCGGCCTGTTAGCTCTCTGGCGCTGGACGCAGGGAGAGCGCGCTGATACTGTAGTTTGCGTCCCAGTGTGTGTGTGTGTGTGTGCGGTTTGGCGTGAGGGTGTTGGTTCAATGGAGGTTTGGTGGAAATGCTCTAGTTTTCATATTAACTGATTTTTGTTTTGCACACTATCATCATCTACGATGTTAAAAGGCAAAAATCCACCATTCTTGAATAAAAACCCACCCTGGCGGTGTCAATCAAATGTTGTAATCAAATTGTATAGGAGGCGTACCTAATCAATTTCAGTCTCTCATGTGGGCCTTGGCGTTATAACATTAGCCATGCTAGCAATGAAACCGCCAAAGTCCAACTCTATATACAATAGTCCTTCATGTGACCTTGACTTGGCTGCGGATGGCACCTGTGGAACCTCTAAATGCCAACATATGAACAGTCTGTTGTTGTGATGGCCACAGCTTTACCCTGGAACAGATCATTTTTAATTGGGTTTCAAAACGATTCACACCATCAAATGTGCATTCTCGTCTTTAGAGGTTCCATGTGTTCCACATGCCTGCTTCATGTCCTTGTAGACAAGTCTGAAGGCCTCATGGTGTTCCTGTCCTCTTCCTTTTGCCTGTAGGCTTTGAAGGCTGCTCAATGGTGCCCTCTATCTACCCGCTGGAGACACTGCACAATTCTCTCTCGCTGAAGCAGGTGGACGGGTTCCTCAACACCGTGTGCGAGAGCAGCAGCGAGGCCCACGCCAAGACCATGAAGGGTAGGTCCAAAAATGCCACCGCTGTTAAGGACCCGCTGTTTAAAAAATGCTTTATCTTTATCTGTCCCACACAGCGCTGTCCGGCCTGTTCGACTCTCAGAGCCAGACATCGCTCTACAGTCCTCAACAGCCGCTCTCCTCCTCGGGGTCAGAGGCGTCTCTGCGGCCGCCCAGCCAGCCCCTTTGGCGTGAGTGTTTCATGTGTTTGTGGTTGCCATCACATGCTAGTGTACATGAACGCACCTTCCAAGGTAAGTAATTCTGTCCCTTTTGTGTGTTTGCGGGGACAAGATGGCAGCATCCCGTCCAGTGCCGTGTCCAGCGCCGGGCCGTCTTCCCCCATGACGGAGAGCTCATCTCTCAACTTCAGCTTCATTGAGTAGACGTTTGACATGTCGACACCTTCTATGTCTGCATCGTCACTTCCGGTTTGTTTGAAGTTGACTCCCAGCCTTTAGACTGCACCCGGGCCTGGACTAAACACTGGACTTTTTACACAAACACCAGCTGTGCCTTTTTGCTTTTACTGCTGTTTTATTTGGAAATGTTCTCACCCAAACGTTGTTCTAATAGTTCCTAGTTTACGTCCAACAAGACCACATTAATGCTATTCGATATAATTGTCTCAGAAAGTGTTATTAGTTAGGACGTGTAACTTTTTAGGGCGGCACCACTCCACCGAATGTGTGCACTCTGCACTGAGCTCCAGTTTAAAAACAAACAAAAGACTACTAATGGTAAATATCTGTGTTAAAAGGTAGATTTGTGCCAAGCGTTGATTGAACTTCTCATCATAAAACAATGACTTGGAGGCTGGAGCACATCAGCAAACTCCTGTACAACTATGACTGGCCTTGTATTTGTATATGACTCATTACTGTAGGCAGTTTTAGTGTAATATTTATGACTGGTTTGTGTTTAATTTAATAGACATCCAAATGTAAGTAAGCCAAAGTGTTTCTTTTGGTTGATGAAGACCTCCATCTGTTTGATAGACCTCCAGTTGAACTGCAACAGCCAAATGTGGAGATTAAAAACTGTCAACAGAGTGCAGGTTGTCTTTTGAGCGAACAACCTTACCATTTTAGTTTTTGCTGTTTTTTAACTTCTTTTTAATGACTGTTCCTGAATAGCAATTAATTTAATGTGATGGGTGTGCATTGCTTGAGTATGTAGTTATATACTTGATATAAATGCATACACAGCGATACAGACAGATCAATCTCTAATTTCTAGTTCACCACCAGACTCATGTTTCCCCCAAGATCAGCTATAAGGGTATGCCTAATCTAAACCTAAACCCACTAACAGATGCTCACCTTTAACAGATCGTGTGGTCACAGAGCGTATTGTGAAATTCAGGAACTAAAGCTGTACACGTGGGAGGAAAACCACAGATGCTCACAAGCAATAATGTACCAAAGTGGGAGCCTAAAAGGTGCAAGCGCACCCTCCTGGAGGAAGGTTTTGGCTAATGACACTTAAAACCATTGTCGTCAATGTGGAGAAACCGGGGACCAGGGCCCTAAACCAGAAACAAAGTTATCACTGACCAGGGCACTGTAAGGAATTCTATGCTTCATGGAAAAAAAAACATTTGGGTCCATGAGCAGCTGTGGTCTCCACATCTCTTTTCCTTAACCGACCCATTTTATACTAGTTGGCTTGAACCTGAATTTTGTTTTGGATTCATATGAATACATGGGAAATTGCTTTTTGTGGAAATTAAGAGTAAAAAAAAAAAGTTGTCATTTCCGCAGCAGCAGCTGTACCATTACACCACCAGGGACCGCTCTATGACTCACATCAGCAATATAACTCCTTTTGCATTTGCTCCCACCCCCCTACCCTCTTAAAATACAATGAAAAGCCTAACCTTACCCCTCCCAATGATATCCGAGTGTGCTTCATGTGTACTCTTCGATCATTTCCGTCCTTTCTGGTCCCAAAAAACTAAAAATGAAGAGAGCGGTGCTTTTGAGGATTTATTAGCAAACTGATAAAATAAATAAATAGAAATTGATCAAATGCTCCTAGTGGCGGCTGGTGCCATCCTTTACCGAGCAACAGTATTTAGTGAAACACTGCATCATCGTCATCATCACGAGGAGGAGGAGGAGGAGGGGGAGGCTCAATACAGAGGTATAAGAATCCCACCAACATGGCCAACAGAAGACACATGTGGAACACAAGTCCAAAAAAATAAACACATTCCTTTCCAAAAATTATTATGAAAAAATACAAACAATTATACAAAGATTACCCAATGTACACTTTGTTCTTTATCCGGAGCGCTACAATGCTTCTGAGCACATGGAAGAGTTAAAAAAAAAAAACAAGTAAATGGGATGGGGGGGCATCGGGGGACGGGACTTTGATGTAAGGACAACACTAGAAGGCCACAATCATGACTGGATGCTTGCAAACGGACACACAACAATTCCCTCCAATGATCCTTCCACATGTTCTTTGGATAAAATGTACCCTTTTTCACTCCGCCCACTAAGATGTCAATCAAATACACTGGCTCCGCCCACTTGAAACCAAAAATGACTTTAGAAAAAAAAGTGAATGCATAACTAACTTGTGTATAAAATTTGCATAAGAAGGCATGCCATGACTTGTTGCAATGTGACCTGTTAACGAGTGGACCCCCCCGGCGGTGATGTTTGTTTCCTTATAATACTGCTTAAATTAAAAAAAGTGCATCGTAAAACCAGAGGCCGCCTCATCGTTGTCATGGACGACCTCACACAAGATGATCAGGTAAAAAAAACACAACAAAAAAAAACCATTTAAGGCAGCTGCTAAACACTGACTGGCAAATGAGATGGAAGAGGAGGACAAATATGGAGGGGCGGGGCCTATTAGTCACAGTGCAAGTCAACAGATAGGTAGAAGGCACTCGAGGTACCTACTGGGGGAAAGGTGTGACCACATGGCAAGCGAAAGGCAGGATATGCTAATTGGCTGACACGAGTCATGTGATATGAACGCCGACATTGACCTCAAGAGCGCCACCCAGTCCTCATTAACGGAAACAGACGCTCCCGCCTCCAGCTGCTGACGGCTCCGTTTTGAACCCCCCACCCCAAGACTAAAAAAAAATAAAATTAAAAAAAAAATAGGCACCATGAATGAAGGAGCAGAAAGTGAGCGTCGCCACCTACTGGGCTGGAGGCTAGTGGTTCCTCCAAATGTGGGAGGAGTCATGTCACATCAAAGAACATACAAAAAAAAAATCTCCTCCACTAACTTGTGCTTTTTTTGTTTGTTTTGTTACCACTTGTGGAATTTTGGCTCCGCCCCCTAGCGTGTTTGGATGCTTTTGGCAGTTGACGATGGCGGTGGACAGGAACACAAAGCACTTACTCCCAACACCAGGAAGACCTGAATATGTTGTCCTAGAAAAAACAAAGCACGTCACATTTAGTGCTCACACGGACACACAAAATGAAGACTCACAACAACAACGGCGCTCTGGCTCCGTCTCCTCCACGCCTGCCTTGGTGGGCGGGGCTACAGTCTGGACTCGGTTAACCCGAGCGGGCGAGGGAGGGGCCGCCCTCTCCCCAGTGGTTAAGATGCTTCAAACAGAGAAGTTGATCAATAGCGGACACGCGTTGGCATCTACTGTCCACGGCAGGGTGGAAGGGGCATGGCTGTAGCAGGGGGCGGAGCTCTGACAAGATGTAAAGAAGTTCCATGTTGAATTCACATGATTATTTTGATGATGGCACTGAGGACACGCCCCCTGCTGTGTGGTCAACTTGTCCCACAACTGTGACTCGTTGAATTCTTTGTTTGAAGAACTTTAACCGTGGGGTTTAAAGGTCACGGGGGCTTTTTGCTGGACAGACGGGTGGGGGTTGCCTACTGCTATTGGTTGCTAGGCAACAGTACAGTCTTCAGTGTAGGCGCAAGCCAAATATTCGGTGGGTTGGGAGGAGCAATGCGTGGCCCCGCCCTACCCACCGGGACCACTGGGACAGGCACACACTGGTGAGATGGATTCGGTCTCCCTCGAGCGTTCCCATGACGACGTCTATCGCTAACTGGCCACCACGGCGGTCGTCATGTGACCAGGCCGCTATCTACCATTGACACAGTCTGACAATACGACGCAAACAAACGACATTAACACAGATTGGCAACTTTTTTTTTTCTTTGTTTTTTCAAATCGTACTCCAAGTTGTAAATGGCGGCGAGCGGGGGTTACTCGCCGCCAAGCGCTGGCACAGAATGCTGGGAGGGTTCTGAGGTTTTGATGTTGTTGCTGTCGCTGATGTCCTGTTTGTCCTGCGCTGCTGCCGCCTCCGGAGAGCTGACGGCGGTCATCTTGTTCTCAGAGTTGGCTTTTGCGTCTGCAGTGGGGGCGGGGCACGGCAGCACGGTCATACCATTGGTGGTGTTGGTGGCGGTGGTGGTAGCAGTGGCGGCGGGCGGCGGCGCCTCGGAAGAAGGGGCGAAGTCAGGCTGTGGAGACACTTTGGTCTCAGCCTTGGTCCCGCCTTCAGCCTGGACGCCCGTCTCTGTATCAGCCCCTCCCCCTGCACCTTCAGCAGGAATGTTATCTGCAGGGCGCGCAACGGAGCCCTGATGGTCGGCGTCTCCTGTGGTCATCTTGTTCCCTGCCGCCGCTGCCTGCTCTTCAGCCGTGTTGCTCTCGCTCTTGTCGACGCCCTCAACCTTCGCCTCCAAGTTGGCTTTGGGCGGCGCTGCGGCGTCCTGGACTCTGAAGTCCCTGCCTTCGGCCACAGTCTGGTTGAAGTCGAAGGCCTGGATGAGGCGGACCAGATGTTTGACCTTGTCCAGAGACAGCTGCATCTCCTTCTGGCGAGCCAGGATGCTGTTCTTGGTGTCCATGCATTTCTGACGGAGGAAGGAGACAAGCATTAGACACCATCGCAACAACTAACTCGTGTTTACGGTCAAAGCGAGCAAGGACGGCTCCAACATGTGTGACAGACTAGCATGTGATCTTCATAGTCGCCATGGTGATGAGACCATTTTTGACATCGCTAACATGTTAGCTTATTACCGTGATGGAGTTGCTGAGCTGCTTGACTCGCTGCTCTAACTGCTCGCGCTCCAGCCTCAGCTCGGCGCTCCACTTGATGAGCTTCTGCTTCTCTTCTTCTTTCGCTGCACACACACGACAAGCGCCTTAGCTTCAAGCCCCGCCTCCCCCGATGACAAAGCGTACAGACTCACCTTCTTTGTAGGCAATGTAAGAGTGGACAATGGCCAGCGTTCCAGGCCAGGGAATGGCTTCTTCTTTCTTGAGGATCTATAGAGAGAAGCTGGCACTCGTCAGGCATGGAAGACGCAACGAGAACGGAGGATGCCAGGAGCGGCGTGCACGAGCATGGAGCGAATGGATGCGTGACACAATGAATGGGACACAAGTGTGCAGTGTGGATGCTTACAAAGGATTGAACAGTCCTAAAGCGGGCCGTTACCTGGTCTTGGCATTTTGGACAGATCCACATGCCTTTAGGAATGCTTTTCAGGGGTGGGTCCAGGCAGTCCAGGTGATAGACACGAGAACACGTGTCGCACATGAGCAACTGGCCACTGCGTCTGCACACAGTGCAGAAGTCCTCATGGATGTCTCCCTGCGAGGAAGAATTGGACCAATCAGTCGCCCCGCCCACCGAGGCAGCAGACCGGCTTTAGTCAGGTGGGAAGGCGGGGGCGGAGTCTCATGGTGATGCGTGTTAATTGGGCCGTGAGGCTGTTCACTTTGTAAGACTGATGACATATGGGTGGATGATTGACAGAGTACAGAGCCAATGGCCTTTCCACGCCCCCACCCCCCCGTCGTTACTTACATCCCCAGAGCTGGGGCTGGGCAGAGGGAGGGGGTGTACGGGGCTGATGGGGGAGGTCGGGGTGAGGCAGCCCAGCTCCGGGACGCCGCCGTATTTGGGTGGGCGACCTGGGTGAAATGAGACAGACGACAAAAGACGGAAAACAAAGAAAAAAAAAAGAAAAAGATGGAGAGGGGGGAAGAACAACAACAGTCTGCGTGACATACCTTGGAAAGGGAGTCATCGTTGGCTAGCGTGAGGCGGGGGAGCGGGAAGGGGGGGAACAGGGAAAGGGAGTCAGAAGCACAGACAGTGTTAGTGCGCACGCCGCCATCATGCTAGCTGAGGCGCGCCACACAGGAAGCTTGCGTCGCACTTGAAGTTACTCTTTGTTAATGTCAGTGGCGGGAATCAAACCTGTGACTTGTTTCTCCACATAAAATGTAAAAGTATCACTGTCCATCAAGAATAAAGCCCAGTTTACACTTGCACGTATTTTGGTCCCCGCGGTGGAATGCAAATTTGCATACTTCTTAGCAAATTGGTCATAAAGAGGAGTGATGTACGTATGTGTAGGCCCAAATGTTTGTTTTTTTTAATGTTCAAAACCCGTGACGCACAGCAACCGATGCACAACCCATGCGGGCAGCCTTCTTTTTCCTAGTTGACGCCTTCTTCCTGTTCTTTCCGCATCTTTTCTGCAGATGCGAGATTATATAGACTTACCTTTCTTGTCTGCAATGAGAGCTTCTTCTGTGGAGTTAAACATCTTGTAGGTAGGTCCCTTACAGAGGAAGCTCAGGGTGATGCCTGCTGTTGCACGCAGGATAGAGCGGACTTGATAATGCCACGACTGCTTCACAGACGTGGAAGTGGTGATGACGATGAATACCCACGCAGGAACAATGCATGTCACGCGTTCTATGTCGTACACTATACAGAAAAAGTTTGTTTTCTTTCGGCTTTTTCCTGATTACGCAATCGCCACTGCGGATTTTGAGCCGCATACTGATTTTTGGCTGAGCCCTTTAAATTAAAATACAATTAAAAAGTACAATTAAATATCCTGACGAATACCGATAATGATTACTAGAGGAGATTCGAACCACATATTTCTTTCCCTTTTCTGTGCATTCTAGAGAGAGAAAACAAGTTAGTTTGAACTAGCTAACAAAGCCCAAGTGTTCCATTTACATAACTGACTTGTATATTGACCAAGCTACAGTGATATTGTTATTGTAGCAGCTAACATGAAAAACTATATTTATCTGGCATGATAACACGATGCCTCGCTCGCTGCTTGTCTCAGTGTTAGGAAGAGTGGACACCGCTAGCTCTCAATGTCGCTATGAAGACTTAAATGCTCATATCCTATTAGCATTATTTACCGGAGGACTGGAGCACAAGTCTTGTGCTGGAAGACACAGACATCCCAATGAGAGCGGACATAGTAAGCGTCGTCGATGTTTTCCTTTAACACAATGCCACGGACAATTGCAGGACAATGTGGAGGCAAAATGCGTGCAAGTGTAAACACGGCTTAAAACTATAATGCATGGACAGAAGTACTGGGACACGCCTCTTAGGGCATACCAAGCTTGGACCAACATCACATCTAAACTATGACATATTTGGCTTGGGTGAACGCTCTTAATTTCTGCTCAAGTTCAGCACACTTCCTGTCCCCTAGAACAATTGGAAGAGGCGGGAAAAGGCACAATATGATTGCATTCACACGTAGCGCATGTAACAGTTGCTGGCTAGCTTAGCCGTGGCCTCATTTCCAAACGGTACCGACTCGTGTGCTCGACTCTCTGCCACAGGGGTTGTGTGGTTGCGAGTACAAGCCTGGGCATGTGCAGGGCTGCAGATACAGCTACAAACGCATGTAGGGGAGATATCAAAATGACTGTAATATCAGGGGTCCCCCAACTTTTTCCAGTGAGGTCCACATGACTTTTCCCTCCTCAGAAGGGGGGCCAGGGTAGTTTGTTTGTTTGTTTATGTTCTATGACTGGGGCAAAGTGTGTTTGTAGTAACGTTGCTCACAATAGGTTACCATTTCCAGTTCTATGACAGAAAAATGTACATGCTTTATTGTTCAGGGGGCCGGGTCAAATGTGGAAGTGGGCTGTGACCGGCCCGCGGGCCTTAGTTTGGTGACCACTGGTAATATGATCTCCCCTTGAATGTTCTTAGTGATAACCGACACATTTCATAATAGAAATACAACAAAGGCTTGAAATAATCCAAAAGTCCAACACACGGCCCACTCGCTGCTACATTAATTCATTCATGTGATCGGTTAGAAATATGACTCGAAATACGACTAGTCCATCAAAGTACAACAGCCTAGTGTGAGTATGCAATTGATTCATGAATCAGTGTATGAACTTCCCCACAAACAATCTTGTGGAAAGTCCTTCTAGAAAACTAGAAGCTGTTAAAGCTGCAAAGGACGAAACTACTCCTTCTTGCATGTGTCCCAAAACTTTTCCCCAAAAATATATACTCTGTTAACATGTACAGCACCGAATAGTTCATTTGGTCAGGGTTGAGTGGAGCATTACACAAGAACACAAAAGTGAGATGACCCGCAGCACTGATGGAGGTGCCATTAAGAGCAAACTATGAGTCGTTCAAGCAGTAGTAAGCACCAATCTCACATCAAAGTGGTTTAGTGGTGGAAGGGAGTCAGCGGTAACGGCAACAAGGACAGGGAGCGTGTTAATACCAACATGGAGAGACACGTGGATTGGACGCATAAGTCACTAGTTAATCGGGACTCAAGTCAATGTGGACACAAGCCCCGACTCATATTCAGTCTGGGCTCACAGTTAGTCTTGAGCTCATAGTTAGTCAGTCTTGAGTCTCGTTAGTCAGGACTTGTAGTTAAGGCTAGATAGTTTTGCTGCTATGGCCAGCTGGAAGGTCGCAATGTTCATCAAAACAGTTTGTTGCTGTGGAGCTTGTCCGCGATCATTACTACGGTATACAGACCTCTCTTTCGTGTCCCCTGGTGCAGAGGGCTGTTCAGGTAACTCACAGCGCTCTTTTTCCTCTGGAAAATAAATCGGGGATAAAGAGGAGAAATGTAAACAAGTTGAACAAGTTGTCTTATTTACAATAGGGTCGCTAAATCAAGTCACAACACTGTTATACTCGTGTCTAATTACCTCCGGCTCAAACACGGCGCCACTGTAGACCGGGTTAGCAGTCGTTCTCCTCTTCCTCTCCTGCCTTTTGCTCTGAATTTCTGCCAACAGTTTGATTGTGTTGTAGCTCACAAATATTAACCAACAAAACTAATAAATGTGGGCTAGTGTTTGCCTAGCCTACACCCCCACCATTGTGGTAGATGATGGAAACTTACCTTCCAAGTGGTCGTATGTTACAAGGCCCAAGGAGACCATGAAGGCCAGTTTCTGGAGGAAAGACATACAAATCAATGATGCCACCACTGTTGCACACAGTGACAACCATGCTGAGGCCACCGCCTACCTCTGGACTCTCCTCCTTCCTGGGTCTGGGAGGCGGAGGAGACAAGGGAGGAGTAGAAAATGAGGGGAGGGTGACTGGCATCTTGTGCTCGGCACCGCCCCCTGATTTAACAGTCTGCAGGAAAAAGATGACGAGGTCATCAGTGATCAGTAGTGAGATGCGTTGCCATCAACCCACTGTTTTTTCTACCTTGAGATCAGAGGCCACACTGCTGATCTGGATGGGCTGGCTTGGGGTCAGGGTTGGGACCGAAGCAGGGTCCGGTGCCTGGGCCGGGCTGGCGAGGCAGGCAGCCGTCGTGGACACTGGCGTGGTGATGACGATGCCCGTCAGAGGGGTGGTGCCCGTCTTGACGCACGGCTGCCCATTCACGATGCGGACCTGGTGAATGGGAGCCACGGACGACAAGGAAGGCGACAGCTTGGTGGCTAACATGACTGGTCTCTGGAGCAGCTGGGGGGCCGCCATCATGGGCGGCGGAGGAGCTGGAGCAATGGGGACGTTGGCAGGCAAGGCGGACTTTGGCCTGACCTGCTGAGGGACGACGGCCAATCAAAACACAGCAGCAAAGCAACACAACAAATGGGGTAATGCCACTGTGTGACCTCTAAAATCTGAAAACCTGTGTTCATTTTTAACCATGTATTGTACAACACGGCAGCAACAGAACCAATGTTGTCGTAGCAGTACTAGCAACCTGCTCTGCTAGCGTTAATAGCACAGATGAGTTAAATGTAAACAGTATGAAAAGAGTAACACACACAACTTTCAGACGAACAGCTCAGTAGCACAAACACCACTTTAAAGCACATGTAGAGGTAGATAAATGTTATGATTACTTCAAAATGCAGCCACCGCCATCTTGTGGACTTAATAAAAACTATACCAAAAGGTTGCCTACAGGCACAGCTGTTAATGGCAATGTTTGTCAACCCGGCACTTGCTTTTGTAGGCCACACACCCGGCACCTTTAGGAAACTGATGAACTCATTCACTGCCAAAGAAGATCATGAAGGATAGGGGAAGACGTAGGGGAAGACGCTGTAGTTGTTTGTCTGTAAACGTCTATTGTTTACACACACACACACACACACACACACACACCTGTAAATAGTTCAAATACATGTGATGATTATTTTGTTACCGTTCTGCTTGAATTTGCAGAAAAAGCAAATTTTCTCGGCTCTGCAGCAGGACACTGCACTGCGGACTCCAGCTTCCTCCCACATTCCAAAAACATGCATGCTAAGTTAATTGGTGACTCCCTATAGGTATGAATGTGAGTGTGAATGGTTGTTTGTCTATATGTGCCTTGTGATTAGCTGGCAACCAGTCCAGGGTGTACCCCACCTCTCGAACACAGCTGGGATAGGCTCCAGCACCCCCGCGACTGTAGAAAATGAATGCATGAAAGCTAATTTTCTCTGTTTTTTTTATCAAAATCAGGTGTTTCGCTGAAACCACCCCATGTTCTACAGCCAATTTATAGAGATCCAAAAAGACAAGAAACAAAACTTTTTTTCATGAAAGAACAGAGTCTAAAGTTTCTTTTAGGGATGCTAAGATCAAGATTGTATGCTGCCGATACCAATAATTCATGAGTGAAATCGTCCGATACCGATACATGTAGTGTAAATGTTTACATGTACTACTGGCCATATTAGGGGTCACCAAGGTTTTTTCTTGTGACAGCTACTTTTACAAAATGAAAATGGCCAAGAGCTACTCATTTTGGTAACATACTTTCATAGCTTATTTCAAGCCAAACAAAGCCAATATGTTTGTTTTACCAAAACATTGAACAAAATGCTGGTATTCACAACTAGCATTTTGTGTTTCAAATTTCACATTCACTTCTAGTCTTCTCACATTATTGACTGAAAACCTGAATGAAAAGCAGGTTTATCCATCTCTGCTGGGCTTCCCAGCCACATCCGCTGCCTTATGAAGTGCAGATGCAGCCGACTCCAGTCTTCTGTGCCCGGAGAGAAGATGAAATATCAGTGTGCACATTGCGAGCGAGACATTTTTGGAGGCAAGTTTTGCCTGTGCAAAGCTTATATCACTCTCACAAAGGCAGGAAGTCCCACACACGGCAGACATGCTTGTTCTGAATGCTGCAGCAGGGGCGGAGCTGATCGGCGTTTTAAAGCAAGTATCAGCCGATATGAATACCATCATTTTCACTGATATTGGCCGATACAGATGGGTGGCTGATTGATCGGAGTACCGTGAGTGCCTTTACTAAGGATAGATATATCGGGCCGATATTTGCGTTCTTTACTTGAATCGGTATCGGCCGATAAGCGCGCGGGTTCACCGATGTATTTTTCCTCCGCATGATTTACAGACAGGCATCCGCCGGGCAGCTTTGTTTTGCCGGAGTACCCTGCAACACACGCAGTCGCGGTACCCCTCCCACACTGCAACAGTGGTGAATCACAACAAGGGTACGTTTCCAACTTTTAATTAGCCTCTAATAGTTAAACTTAGTTGAAATATTGCCACCTACTTGGAAATAGGAAACATGAACGCCAAGTGCATGCAATATACGTGCTTGAAAATATAGTTTAGTTTGCGGGTCTGAAAACCAGGAATGCTGCTGAATGCTTCATCTTTAAAAGTGCCTACCGTTGGAATTAGGGAGCTGTTGATGTAGTTGGAGGCTAATAAGTACAGCTGTTACCAACACCGCTTTAATGTCAACTTTGGCAATTCAGTCCCGTGGTGTTTGTAGGAGTTTCATTCAGCGAACACCAGGCTGAGGTTAAATGCATGTCATATTATGTGTGTGCGCTCTCTCCAAGCACGCACGGATACGCACGCACACACACACACACAGAATGAATTGGAGCAGCCGTGTCTGCTAATCAGAGGTCTTTAGCGAGCACAACACAAACTTTAATGATGAGAAAAATGTTGTATATATCGTGCTAAATTGTGTCAGTGTGATGTGTTTGTGGAGGCGGGGGTGTGCGTCACTGCGAAGGAGCAGTAATCACATCAATGCTAGATAAAACTTAAACTACCACAAATTCTTTTGCACATAGTTGAATATTGTTCCTTTTAAAGTTGATAATGCCGTTTAAATGTGTGTTTAAGAAAGCTGAATCCTATTGTGTTCAGTGTTTACATTTCAATAAATATTTGTTTAAACTTGAGACCTGGAATATTTGTCATTGTTATTTTTTCATGTAAATTGAGGGAGCAAAAGCAGTATCGGCCACAAATACCAGCTACCATTGGCTAAGAGTGATGGAAAAACAAAATCGGTATTGGTATTGGTCCGAGAAAAAAAACATATTGGTCGATCCCTAGTCTTTACATAGTTTTAATGATTATGTAGTCAGAAAAGTCAATATTCTGTGGGTCTTGAAAGTTACGTAAGGAGCTCTCCTCTCTGAAAATGGCTGGCAGTCAATGAGTTAATTGAGTAGAAGTGTTAATTGAAGCATTTCTGGTAATACTCATTGACTGCATTACTCAGCAGGGTTACGTGACGTTCAATTCAAGTGGTTAGAACACACCAACAGCCACAAACACACAACACCATGAATCCGCAGGAAAACAATTACACAAAATATTAAAAAGGAGGCGACATTACAAAGCACCACATCCCCAACCCGACTCATGTGTGAGTGGGTAATTTATTTTTTCTTTTTAAAAAAAGCCATGATTAGTGCCATGAAGCCAGGCTTGTGTGTTTTCTGTCCTCTCCTGGAACGACCGAGTCACCTTGAGTGGCACAAGGGCACGCACAAACACACACAAGTCTCAGGTTGTGCAAGTATGAAGGTGGGTCTTTAGGCGACGCACCTGCAGCTGAAAGGCGGGTGGCGTCATCAGTCTAGGAGTGACAAACTGGGGGACTTTGATTGTCTGGGCGTTGGCGGCCTGCAGCTGAGACAAAACCACAGCAGGCTGTTTGTCTGCAGCATCCAACCGGGCACCGCCTAACTTCTGGCTTCAAATTTCCAGGTCCCGTACTATCCCAATATGAAGTCAGAAGAGGGTTCTGAGCAATATTCAAGAGCTACAGGAGAAATCTTATCAATGATCTTAAAGGTTGTTGCTGCATGTCTAAGCCTTCGATCCCACAAAAGGAAACAAATCTAGATGGTCCATAACCTCAAACACACACAACAGACGCCGTGGTCATGATATAGTCTGAACAAAAGATTGTTTCGCTTTAGAAACGCCCACTCTAGCTTTGTTTACACAGCAATGCCCACATGACCTCTTCACACAGACCTAAGCGGTTTCGGGAGATGACCCAAGCCTCAACACAAGCATAAACACAAACACACGCGTGTACGTACCAGCATGGCATTCTTGGACACGAGCCTCACAGGTTCTGAGGTGTGAGCGCTTAGCTTGCCCGCCACCTGTAGATTGATGGGGGCGTTGTGGGAGTCCGGTTTGGAGATGGCGGTGGTTACCATGACGGTGGCCGGGCGTTGCGGCAAGACTGAGCCAGGCAGGGTTGGCGTGGCCGCTGCTTTTAGCACGAGAGGTAGCGTCTTGGCGGTGAGGACCGGGGTGACTGTCAGTGTCTGAGGAGGAGGTGAAACCAGATTCATTCAGTAGGCTTCACTACACATAAAAAAACCCATCTTATCCGTCAGTCATAACCATGGCAGCTGTATGTTTTATCATTTTGTTGTTCTTCAGTGAATAGGCTAACCTAGCATGATCTTGCTGTTAAAATGTGAGTGTAACAAGCTCACATTGCTATTCTAGCTAACATTTGTGTCCTCCTGTCCCACTCCTTAATGTTACATTGTATCTGATGTGCATCCATTACATGGGACAAGTGCAATCACAGTGTATGTATTAGGGGTGTCATAAGACAACTAATGAGACGAGACAATACATGAGATTGGGCCTGCGCGAACGAGACGAGAGTTTTTAAACAAGTAAATTTCAAACAAGTACAATGAGAAAATTGACAATATATTGCAATTTACCAATTTAATTTGTACTACATTATCTTGGATTGCTATTGCTCTTCACGAGGCTACACGTTTATGCACTGTGTGTGCATGCTGCCGGCCCCTCCTCTACCCACCAAGACAAAAGAATGTATGACTGACAAAAGGGTTCAGTATGTTCATGCCGTACTTCGGAACAAACACACAAAGGTGCTGTAACCAATGCAGAGAGTAAACAGAATAGTTAGATGGTAAACAGAGCTTTTATTTTGAAGACCGGTAGTATAACACACTCCCAATAAACTACTGTAGGATCTTTTGACACCTAAATAAAAATTTCAAACACAATAATTTGGGGCCACTATTGCTCGCTGGCCTATGACATTCTCCAGATTACCGTATCTGTGTCTTGGTACATGTATGTGCGAATACAGGTGCTTCCTACCTGCTGTATTCCTCCAGGAATCTGCTGGGTCTGTAGCAGGTTGGTGGGCTTCACATCACCCCCTACAGGAGGTGTGTGAACCTGCAGCTGCACTTTGGCTTCTGGTTCCTGCTTGACCAGCAGCTCCTTCCTCAACTGCTCGACCACCTTTTTCTGTCAATGCAAAAAAAAAATTCTTAACATTCTTGACTAAGAATGTTACATAGAAATTTTAAAGAGCATTTTGATTGTGGCATTGTTGTGGTTTAATGGCACGCACAAACCATAGTAAAAATAGCATGTGGATAAAAATAAAAACACACCAAAAAAATCAAAAGAATTGAATTGTGTGTGTGTGTGTGTGTGTGTGTGTGTGTGTGTGTGTGTGTGTGTGTGTGTGTACCTGCTTCTCACTCAGTGCAGTGATCTTTGCTTGAAGCTCGTGAAGTTGCTTCTTCAGATCTGCGTTCTGGGAAGAAGAAAGGAGAAGTGGGGGGGGGGGAAGTCAGTCACCACCGTGAGTCATGTGACTACTCGATCACGTGAGTAAAGCTGTGAAGCTGCAGGTGAGTTTACCTGAGGGTCCTGCTTCATCTGGGCCACCAGTTTCTGTGGACAATAAGTCATGGTGAGAAGAAGAACTACTGACAGCATACCTGGTTCTGAGGGACTCAATCCACAATACCACTAGCCCAGGTAACTAACCCCCTTGATACACCAGGTTCAAGTGGACTTATCCAACACCAGACCTGGTTCTGGCTGACATGTCCAACAAGGCACTCGGTCTATAAAACTAACCCCAATACATGTTCTGGGTGACTAATCCACTATTAAACCTGATTCTGGCAGAATCATCCAACTTCACAACTGGGTCTATAGAAATACGAACCAGTACGAGGGTACGGACCTGTGGTTGGGGACCCCTATTCTAGAGAACCAAGACCCAATTTACAGTACTTGGTGTGGTTGACTAAACCCACAATGACACGACAATACACAATACACCACAGTACAATACTGTTCCTAGAGAACCAAGTACCCCTGATGTAGTAGAATGTCCCAGTAGGATCATACCTGATGGATCTGGATCTCCACCTTCAGCGCCTCCTGTAATGTCTGTAATTCCATCATGGATGCAGTCAGTCTTTCAGCTGATCGATCAGCCTGGAGACACACAAACATACACACACACACACAAACACAGCAGAAATTAGCAGTTTTAGAGAGCCGCCATTATGTGTGTTGGTTGCTGTAGCAACGTGACAAAGTGCATATGATGTTTTCCTTATCATAAAGCTAACAAAGGTCAAATGAGGGCACGGGCTGATTGGGTCAACGGTACCTGAACGCCGTCTCCGGTGGGAAAACCATCCAACTGAAGCATGAACGTGCCGCTGTGAGGAAGACAATGACATTTGCACACATGAATTAATGTGGCACTGTATTTAAAAATTAAACACTTTCCGTTGACCCTTCCCCATTTTATATAAGTACATTATACTGTGCTATGCTAAGATGTATTATACACGCTGTACACTACTACTACATACTAAGTAGGGGTGCACATTTGACAATTTTCTGGCCGATTGCCAGAAAATCGCTGATCAAGTCTGACCTGCCAACTCCAATTTTGGCTGATACAAGATTTTTTTATTGTGTTGAAAAACATTGAAAGAACAATACCCATTAAACAATAACATTTTGTTATAAATACACAAATGCTGTCCAAACTATTAAATTAGATCATTTCCGTCTTTTATTTATTCACATTTTAGAAACTTTAGAAACAAAACTTGCCTAACAGGATACACTGCGGACTCGGGGTGTGTTATCATTCAACTATTACATTGATGTATCGATATATGATTTATGATCCAACTTTATTGATTTGTGTTTGGCAACCATTCCAGACAACATATTGATCTAACATTGTTGAACACAAGAAGTACCACGTTTTCTTACTCCTGGTTCCCATGCCCAGAGGACAGCTGAAAGGCTTTGTGGTTTAAAATTGATAACTCAATGGCCTACAATTACCCACCTTTGTTTTGTAAACGCAGCCATTACCTGCCAGATTAGCGGTTCACAAATGATGACTGATTCTCTGAATATATTCGAATGTTAATTCAGCTAATTAAAAAAAAGCCAAATGGCTGGGGTGCGGGACTTTAAACAGTAATAATTGATAGGAAATAAAACGTTTAAAGGATTAAAGCAAGGCAGCTTCATAAGGATGCACTTTTTTTAAGCACTTTTAATGATAAAGATGTTAAATGTCCCTCAATTCAGTCTGACTCTCTGTGACATTATCGCCGTCCAATAGCTGATAACAAAATGTAGCATGGCGAATGGCAGAGGACAAGCCGGCTCACAAGAAATAATTAAGTGGAAACACTTTTTGCAAAGACGGACATGTTCTAAATAAGTCACTGGCTGTTTGTAGGATATATAAAAGGTCAACTAAAATACCATGGCAACACGAGAAATCTCTCCAAACACCTTAAGGCGCCATGGGATTTCACACAATGCTGACTGTCCAAACAGCTCTTCCAGTAGCAAGTAAACCTCCTGTTAACTCAACCTGAAAAGATGTTGGCTACACTTTATTTTTGATTTTCGATTGTATTTGTATTATTTCTATGTTGGAAAAACAAAGGCAGAAGTAGAAGGTAAACCTACTGAAATGTTGGGTTGCATTTACTGTAATTTATTGAAAATATATTGAATATTGAAAATGAGAGCAAAAAAGTTTGACCTCCTATTAAAATTCTACCTAAAGTGTTGGTTGTACTTTATTCAAATAGAATGTGAATGCATTTGCCATCAATTGTTGTTTACTTTTTTCCTTATACCCATAATGTATTTATACCAGATTCCAAAAAAACTCTTGAATCTAGGAAACTTCACCTGCACTGTCCAGTATCCAGGTATTTCACAATCACATTGGTTGAATTTTTGGATCAAAAAGTTACTGCATTGTTTCAGATCATTCTAAATGAACCAATATCGTCTTTGAATCGTATCGGCAACCACAAATCAAATGGTTAAAATGAATTGTACATTTGAAGAAAAATGGATGGTCTTCCAATGCAATGAACTCCAGGGTGTATGCTACATGTATTGGATTGTGTCAGGGCGCTATGGCTCAATAAAAGCTGCCACACCTCGGAAATAAGGGTTCTGTTTTTTTTTTTTTTTCGTGAAAACAATGTTAAGTAATATAGTGTACCTGCCTGCCCATTGTGGCGATTGATAGTGTTGAACGTGTGTCACCTACATCATGACTGTCACGGTATAGATGTCATACGACATTAGCAAGCTCTTGTTGTACCGCAGCGACAGCATAAAAAAGTGGATGATGTCGATGTCGGCAGCTGGGATAGCCTCCAGCACCCTTGCGACCCTTGTGAGGATAAGCGGTAGAAAATTAAGGAATGAATATTCACATTAGGGAAAAACTAACTCAACTGTAAGGTTTGTATAACAAAAGTTATCCGTTCACTTGTAGCGGCTAATTGTGTAGAAAACAGTCAATTGTTTCATGGCTGCGCATTGCATCATGAACTCCATCCATACATCTTCTATACTGCTTATTCTCACTAGGGTTGAGGGCATGCTGGAGCATATCCCAGCTGTATTCGGGCAAGAGGCGAGGTACGCCCTGGACTGGTCGCCAGCCAATCACAGGCCACTCGCATCATGAACTCTATTAAAGAAATGTGTTTTCTCCAAGTTCATTTGTTCAACTACCATTTTGAATTGGAAAATGTCCCCATTGAGGAAAGCTTTTTCAATAAATTGAATAAATAAATTAAAAAAAGCTTTTCACTACATTTATTTTGAAAAATATGTACCGGAATCACCTGTATGCCCTGTTGGCATTTGACAAATAAGGACTGGAAGAAAAGGCAGAGAGCAAGGGATTTAGAGTTAATTAATGTATTGATTGTTCAAGCCTATGGAAACAACCGGAATGTTGACATTATTACCTACAGTAAATTTAAATAAAAAACAAATTGCTAGCTATCAACCTGGCAGCGCAAAATGGAACGGTGGCTAACTTTCAGAGCTATGCAGAGGTACATAAGATTGGTTTCATATGTAAGGATCAGCTGATCACCAGAAATTTAGGAAATAATACTAACAGTGTGATCCTATTTATTTGATGACAGTGTTACATGTGTGTAACAACAAATAACCTCTGTGATGCAAAATAAATGTGACCTAATTAACTGTCTTTATATTCATTCTGAGAGACTAAAATGAGAACCTACCACCCGGCTGTGGGACTGGACTCCACCCCTCTGTGCTGCCCTGCCCTGCACAACAAACACACACATAGCACAGACAACATTACAACGATTCTCATCAATGTATCATAGCAAGTCATCAATGCAGTAGACAAACCTTTTCCAGAAATCCATTAATGAGGTTCTAATATTTATCACCCGTTTGATCAGTCAACCAATGAGTGAATGACCAATATTTATCAATTAATAAGTGAGCCAGTTAATGGGTCACTCAACTCATTGTGAAGGAAAAAAACAAGCACTCACTACAAGCAGCCATGATTTTATGTTTACTTCTAACTCACTCTTTGACATCAGACTTAGGAAGCTCTTATTCCCAACTTTCTAGAATGCGGCATTAAGACATGAATTTACAATATAACTGGCAAACATAAAGATGTCATCAGACACGTTACAGTGATGTCTTATCAATGTATGATCAATAAACCATTGATGCAGATGACTTTCTAGGAAACCATCATCATTGAGTCCAAATATTATAACAGTCAGTTGATTTGTCAGCCAATCAGTAACTGACCCGGTGTTTCCCATACATTTATTTGCAGTAGCCCACCACAAACAGATTTGGCCCTACCTGTCTGCCCTTGCTCAAAAACATTAGAAATGGACAGTTTGTGTAATTTGCTCGTTCAATCAGTATGCAGATGAAAGATCCACTGTGGTGACTCCGTAATCAGGAAAAAAGCCAAAAGAAAGAAAAACTAAAACACACATCATACGCTTCTGGTCTTCAAGGAAATAAGAAGGTGTAGCAGGAGGGTTCAGTGTTTCCACCTTAGAAAGTAATCAGTTTCCTAAAGATAGAGGGTTTTTTTTGTTTTGTTTTTTAAGCAACAAATCTAGTGAAGAGACTTAACTGGGACTAAAACTGAGTCCCTCAAAAGGGTGGGATGTCAAGGGTGAGTGCCAAAGGTTCACGTTAAAGAACACAGCAGTTTGTCTTCGATTTGGTGGATTTATTAGGCTGTGTCAGCTTCAGAGAAAGTTACGATGTATAAGTTTCCCTTTTGCATCTCATTGCACATAACTGCGGTATCGACCTAAGAACCACCGAACAAAGTGCAAAATCTTAAAAAATACAGACAAAAACCAATGTAACTAGGGCATAAAAATGACATGCAGGCATGTATTGCTCAGCAGGTCTTGCTGTGGGCCCTCCCCCCATCTTAGAGCACTTACAGGGAGCTCCGTCCTTTGTGACATTAAAAAAATGACAAAAAGAAGCAAGAGAAGTAAGATTTTTGTAGTAATGTATTTGTTCTACGTTTCATGTTTTTACTCACTTTGTCTCCCACAATGCTATTCATCTCTCTTCAGCATCAATTTCAATGACGTGCAAATACTTCAAAGTAAATTATGCAAATTAGACAATTATAACATTGCCACAAATAATTAGCGGTCCTGCGGGAAACACTGCTGACCAATAAGTCTGGATCAATATTAGTCGAATAATACGTGAGCTTTTCCTTACTTCCAACTAAAACTCTTTGGGGTATGACCTTGGAAGCTCTTTTTTCCTACGTTACAGAACACAGCAGTAACACAGCCAATCAAAGAAAGCACCAGGCAAAATATTTCTAAGAATCCAACAAGGAGTCCTAATATCAATGAGTCATCAATCAGTCACTGACCATTATTATAGTCACTACATAAGTGAGGTGGACAAGCAAAATATGAATCATTTTATTCCTTCTTGTTCATGCGGTCCAGAAAGTAAGGAAGGTACTTTACACAACAACAACAAACAAATCATTCACGCTCGCATATATTGACAAGCAGCATTTTTGACTGGCATCTTTGAGGTCTCCTATAGCCTACGTTACAGAATGCAGGATAATCAGAGTAAGACGAGTACTGTTAAGTAACCAACAACCAATTTAGCAGTCAGTCACTGACCAATAAAACTGTATCAATAGTCAACGAATAAAGTGAGGTGATCAATCAAATATGAGTTACTATTTAATTCATCATTTGTAAAAAGGAAAGTCATTACACAAGCATTCACGTCTATGGGCAAGCAGCAAAGTATTTGTTTACTTCCAAATGGAAGGGTCTGATCTATGAAGCACTTATTTCCTACGTTCACGACGTACACTACAAAGTAACAAACATACGAAGCAGAAAGCCTTCTGGTCCCTTTGTAAAGTTTAAAAGTTTAAAACACGTTTTTACAGGTCTCTTTAGAGACCAGCAAGAAAAGCCCGTTGTTTTTACTTACTCAAATACACTCATTAGCACAAAGCACAGCACTGAAAAGTTCCACGCGCACGCAGGTGAGTGCAGGTAGGCGGCGGTCGCGCGCGCTTCCCTACGGCTAATTGGAAGTAATTGCAGCCGAGCTGGAACGTCAAGTTCTGGGCTGTGAAGTGTTCAAGAAGCCGCTGCGGGCCGCCAGTAACCAACGACACTAAAATGGAGGTTTCACTTTGTGTGCACCAACACTCGAGTCAAGTGCTCCAATAAATGTTTGATAAGCGTCTTATTTCATGGCCGCCCGCTAGATTGTTCCAGCTTTCCCTTACGAAGCAACCAAAGCAGCCCCGGGTCGGTGTCAGTTCCGGGGTACTCTCCGGCTCGGTGAAAAAAATCCATAGCGACAGAGGTGTGTTTGGGCGACACGAGAGGTTGCTAATGTTGGAGAACAAGTGGATACCGTAAGCTAGCCGCTAACGCTAGTTTCCCCCCGCTCCGCTCCCCTCCCCTCCTGCTAGCCTATCGAGCTAACACGGCTAAGTTCCCCACAAAGATGCTTCCAAGCGGCGGCGGCAGGACAGGAGAGAAGGAGGCCGGCCAACACGGCAGAGGGGCGGTCAGATGAGACGCCATGTTCCACAACAACGACAGCTAATAAAGCTAATGTAGCTAAAAAAGAGGGGACTAGGAGGGCTAAGAGCCGCCTTTGGCTGTCCAACTTGTGTCGGCCCCTTCCTCGTCCTCACGGCACCAACTCCCGACAAGAAGAAGAATCAAAGAGGCAGCAAAGAGCTCACCGGAGGCCCCCAAAAAGGAGCCGAGAGGCCGCACACAATCACCCACGGAGCGGCGGGACACTCGTCAAGTTGGAGCGAGGACGACATTAAAGTTAGCAAATTAAAAAAAAGCCCAATGTACACTTACTCAGCAGCAGTCCTCCTCCAGATTAATTAAATATATATCTCCAAGAAGACGATCCACGATGGAAGAAGAGCTCATAAAGACTCCCACACGCTCCTTCCCAAGTACCTTCACTTAGTTGTGCAATTTTGTGCGTAGTTTAAGCAAATTAGTGTAAAAAGACACAAACTGAAGCTACAAAACAAGAACTCTTGTTCAATCTCATTCAGCTCGGCCTGAGCACAACACAGATCCCTCCGCCGCGGAGCTGCACGAAGCCCCCCAAAAAACTACTTCCCCGTCGTACTAAAGCTGCTTTGACTGCAGCCGATGCTTCGATGTTGGTGACACTCCTTCGAAAAGTTCATCAGGCATGGTCTTTAGGCATCGGAGCCCCGCAAAAACATGTCTTCCAAAAGCGGACTAGTTTTTGTGTCGGTGCGGCGAATTTATTTCACTTTGCCTAAGGAACGGCGGTGTTGCGACTCCCATTGCCTAAGGAAAGGACCCGGATGTAAACTCAGTGAAACTCTACCGAGAGAAAGTACACACACATGCACACACGTTGGAACCGAACGGGGTCTGGTTAAGTCAGTTTGGTTCCTCTCCTTTTCCTCATATATATTTTTCAGATAGGCCGCACGGAGGACTAGTGCATTTTAATCTCTGTGTGGGTTTTGCACCCCGCCTTCTTTGTGTTTTATTTGTGTACTACCCAAAAACATGTATGTTGGGTTAATTGAACGTGAATGGTTGTCTATACAGCAGGGGTCTCAAACTCAATTTACCTGGGGGCCACCGGAGCTAGGTTCTGGGTGAAGCCGGGCCGCATCAGGTTTTAAAAAAAAACCAAAACGCATTTATTAAAAACTGGAAAAAAAAAAAACTATCTTCAATGCTTTTGCTTCTGCTATACCCTACACTTTTTCAGTACTTTGGTTCCGGTTTTTTTTCACACCAAAATATCTGATAAAACATTCCACTGTTCTCAAATATCTTCATTTTTATTTTTCTATACACAAAATAAGATAAAAATAAATAAATAAACAAATTAAGAATAAAGACAATAAATCAATCAATCAGTAATAAATAAGATATAAAATAATAATAAAACAGCAAATAATGTAATAAACATAAGAAACCACATACAGTTGGTAGAGAAATTATTTTTTTCAGATTCAAATGTACAGTATTAACAGTTATTTAACCTTTAACATGAACATTAATGAAACTTAATAATTTTACCCAATTAGCATGTTAGCATCGTACTCAGTTCCATCTGGGAGCAGCATCGTAACTTTAACAACATGTTTGATGAGATGCTTTATCTTGACGTGTATTTTCCGTTTTATTCTAAATCATTTCCTGCATTTATTTGTACCCAGCGTCATAAGCCTTTAGCTTCATTGCTAATCCAAAGCAAAACAGGGCGGGGTAACAGGGTAGGGTAACAGTATGGGCGGGGCAAAATCATGTTAATTGTGTCCGGTGTGCACACAGCTTTAAGCTGTCATTTCAACATTAAACTTTGGTATCAAGGTGAGGGCCTCAAACTTGCGTCTTGCGGGCCAAATGCGGCCCGCGGGCCACGAGTTTGAGACCGCTGCTATAGAGTATCTGTCGTGGGATTGACAGGTGACCAGTCCAGGCCTAAAGTCAGTTGGCATAGGCTCCAGCTCACCTGTAACTCTAATGAAGACAAATGCTATTTAGAATGGATGGGTGGCTTTTTATTATTTACTAAAAGATGAAATATGATTGATATTTCCTCCACAAATGTTAGTAGTTATCAACCCTGCATTTATTACAGCATCAAGAGCCTTTTATGCACGCATGCGTACATGCACTTTGACTTCTACAACTATGATTGGTGAGTAGTGGGCGGAGCTTAGTTCATACGTGTGTATGTTAAATGTGTGTGTGTGCCACTGCTGTCGTGTGTAACTTCAAATATATTTTAACATATTTTAGTGACGTCGAATGTCTTTGCAAGCCACACAACCTGTGCCTATATGTAAATTAGGGCTAAATAAATAAATACATAAATAAATAAATATGTGGGAGAGCCACATTGGGGCCTAGTGGTTAGCATGTTGGCTGGGACTGAGGTTTTGAATCTTTATGTGGAGTTTGCATGTTCTCCCTGTGCATGCGTGGGTTTTCTCGAAGTATTCCTGCTTCCTCCCACATTCAGAAAACATGCATGTTAGGCTAATTGAAAATTCAAATTTGTGAATGGTCGTTTACATGTGCCCTGCGATTGGCTGTCATCCAAGCTGTGGAGAAGAACCCTAAAGAGAACAAGTTTGTTTGTTTCTTTCGTCTTTTTCCTGCGGCAAAAACACAAGCCAAAGATCTTATACACGGCAAGAGTGCTGTTTTTAAGGATGACTGCAAAAATGCTAGTCATGCTGTAGCTCCTCTAAAGTACGGGTCCCAGACCAAGTTTTCCACGGCATTAAATGAGCATTGATTTTTTTTAAAGGCATGTTTTTAACTACATAAAATTTGATGTAAAATAAAAGCTATTATTTTATTGGAAAAATAATATTGGCCACTCTTCGAACGCTCATTATTTAATGTTCTTCAGCATTTATTCCCAAAGGTACTTGAATGCACCATAGTGAAATGCTCAAAAACACAACAAAAGTTTTTCTGTTGTTGATCCTCCTATCCGGTTTGATGGAACACAATCCAGGAGCAGATTGCTCTTTTTAAGGACGTACCGCAAACAAAATAGCAGGGTAATCTAATGTGTCTTATTTAAGTATTGTGTAAAAGTGAGACAGTAACAACATCAAATTAAAAGCTCAAAATAAATCCAGATCCACCATCCACCAGTACGAGTCTGGAGTTTTTCATAGATTATTATGTCACAGTATGATGTGGCTGGTAAAAGGCTAGCATGAATTAACTTGAGGTTGTGCACCAACAAATAAGCACATTATTATTATTATTATTATTTATTCAAAATTATTTGTACAAATGACTGTTTACGCTGTACATTGTTGTTCATATTTGATGTCATCTATTTATTCTCCACATTATTTCACTGCTGTTATTGTGCAATGACAATAAAGGAAGTCTATCTATCTCTATATATCTCTCTATATCTATCTCTCTCTCTCTCGCTCTATCTATCTATCTCTATCTCTATCTATCTCTCTCTCTCTTTCTATCTCTATATATATCTCTATCGCTCTCTCTTTTTATCTCTATCTTTATATATCTCTATCTCTCTCTCTCTCTCTCTCGCTGTCTATCTATCTATCTATCTATCTATCTATCTATCTATCTATCTATCTATCTATCTATCTATCTATCTATCTATCTATCTATCCCTCTCTTTCTATCTATCCCTCTCTTTCTATCTATCTATCTATCTATCTCTCGCTCTCTCTATCTCTCTCTCTCTCTATATGTCTATTTCTCTCTCTCTCTCTCTCTCTCTCTCTCTATCTATCTATCTATCTATCTCTCGCTCTCTCTATCTCTCTCTCTCTCTATATGTCTATTTCTCTCTCTCTCTTTCTATCTCTATCTATCTATCTATCTATCTATCTATCTCCCTCTCTCTTTCTATCTCTATCTATATCTATCTCTGTATCTCTCTATCTATGTCTCTCTATCAATCTCTCTCGCTCTCTATCTATCTAAGCACGCAATAATGTCATCAAAACTTATCTCATGCGTTCACATAGTATCAACATTTGAGAACAAATACAAGGTGAGAGAAAAACAGTAAAAATACACCACAGTAGTCTATCTGTGGAGTGGGGGACACAGTTGAACATAGTGGGTGGGGTCGCTTACTCGCAACAAACGACATGCAAAAATTATGGCCCATGTTTACAAATTGATATGCATTTACATAAAGTTCAATACAGTTCCAGTATTTACATGTGTACTTTTTTATCATTGCACCTGAAAGCTTCCGGGCCGCAGCCCGTTAGCAGTTAGCAATAACAGTTAGCAACAACAGCAGCTGTGTTTACAAACACATTGATTGCTCCAATGTTTCGAACGGGGGCGCCATGGAAGTAACCCCGCGACGTATATGATCACGTCCTCCGGTCACATGACCTGCTTAGCTGCGAGTGACTTGTCCTTCCAGATCCACTCCGAGCTTCAACACAATTAACCAATCAGAGAGCTTCAAAGCTGAGCACTCGCTTTGATGCTCAGAAGCCAGACTTGGGGATGGCGTTCTTAAAGGTTTATATCTTCAAAGACATCAGGGTCATCACATGACTGAGGTCACCTCCCAGGCAGCATTAAACGCAATAAGATAAGCTATAATAAGATGTGTGTGTGTGTGTGTGTGTGTGTGTGTGTGTGTGTGTGTGTGCAGCAAAGGCCTACATTGTGGAAGTGACTCACATCAGCTTTGGTAACATTGTTGATGTAACACCGCTTTGGCCTGACTACATCCTCCTACTAACACTCCTTCATCAGCATCATCATCATCATCATCTTGGATATCCTGCATCACTTCCTGCACACCAACACACACACACACACACACACACACAACCTTTGACCAGCATCAAGCATGTCAGGAACAATCACAGTGATCATATTGCAGTAGTTTGAAGTTTGTCATGATGTCACATGGTTGCCACGGTAACCCAGCAAGCATAGCAGCGTGTACATGGAAAAGCGACCGAGTTCGAAGTAGTGTCTGAGGTCAACCAGGCATGGCGTCCCGGTGAAGCCGCCATGTGAATGTGGCGATGGTGATATGCGCTCATAATCTCACATCTCATTTTTAGATTCCACTCAATGTCCCAATGCGGACCAATGAAAGCGCAGAGATCTGTGATGGGTGGGGTCCAGCACAAAGAGGAGGAGCTTCATCTGAGTTGGAAATAAAAGTGAGCGCACGCTGAAGCGAGTGGTTAGTGCGGCACCTGAGAACGTGGACTCCCCCTCCTACATCCACGAACACACACCACAGCGCCACCTGAGGCTGCTTCCTGTCCAGCGATGACCGCCGGCTGACCTCGGGGGCAGCATATCATGCAGGAGCAGCAAGAGGAGCAGCGACTAAGTCCCGCCCCCACCGCCGATGCCAGACGAAGTCTGAGCGGCCTGAGGATGCTGACAAGGTGAGCGAAAGGTTGCTTGGCGGTTAGAGAGAAGCACAAGGTGGTCCAAAGACCACGTTACCCTCTTTTAAAAGGGAGTCACACATGGTCCTGATGCTGCACCGTTTCCATGGCAATATCATCACTGTGAGAGTGTGTGTGTGTGTGCAGAATAACAGGTGTGACATCACAAGAGAAATATTGAAAATGACCACATAAATCTCACAATAGTACGCTGATATGTGACAAGCGTCCCTCCCACGGCAGGAATAAAAAAAAGGTGCACATTGAAGTCTGTTGAGGTGGCAGTGATCCCAGCCTTGTCTAATTATAGCTTCCATTAATGGATTGGCACCATGCGGAATTTTAATCGGTCATTTTTAGGTCCAGCCTGGAAAAGATTAACTTTCGAGGATTTGCGGTCTGCAGGTTGGCATTTTTTCCTTCATCTTTGTGTCTTTTTTGCAAGGAAGAACGTGAGTAGAGCAGAAAGTTCTTTCATTATTATGGTCATTTAATAGCAGTCAACTTTCTTTTACACTTGAATGATCCTTAACTAGTTAGTTGCATCTACAGTCATGAAAAAAATGATTAGACCACCATTGTTTCTTCAGTTAATTGATCCATTCAAATGCCTGGTACAACTAAAGGTATGTATAATACAAATATAATGACAATAACAAAAATAGCTCATGAGAATTTAAAGGGATAGTTTGGATTTTTTGACATGAACTTGCATGACACCCCCATAAGCGGTGAAGTCCGTCAACTCAATCCTCATTTCGTATCCTGAGCCCAGTTCTGGTCAGATTACGGTGCGGAGAAAAGTAGTTCCAGCTAGTTGCTGGGAACAGGACAAAACAATATGCTTTCACAGAAAATGCCTCCTCGAAAAAAATCTTACCTCACAAATTGCTTGGCGTTATTTTCTCTACCGTCGTATCACTTTGTGCTCTCGCATGTCCATTGTTAAGCACATTTGCTTCATCGGTTTCACATTGTTTACTGCTGGGATAGTGAAAGTAAACATGTCTGACTATGAAACAAGTGTAGACAACATTCCTTCATTTATGAACCGGAAAATACGCAGATGCCGAACTTTGTCAGATGGAGTTCAGTGACAACAAAAGTGGAAATGGGCAGCACAAATTAGCTAGTTTTTACATCTGACTTTTCAAAACACGTCTCATCCTCTGTCTTGGGCGTGTAGGAACGTAATCCTCCTCAAAAGTGTGCATTGCACACACAAAGCTGCTTCATCCGAGCCACTCTGGTTGCCACATTGTTGCCAAAGTTGTCTAATTGCAAATTAAGTGACAGGAAAACGATGAAATTTATGGGTCTTAACTTGTTGTCACTTTTTAATCCAAGATAGCTCTTGTGTTGCAGTGATCGCGATCTGCGCATGTAAACACTGTGAAAAACAACAATGGACAGGTGGGCGCGCAAAGTGATACGACGACAGAGAAAATAACACCGAGCGATTAGTGAGGTCTGATTTTTCTATTTTTGTGATGCAACTGTATAATGCTTTTGAACGCATATTGTTTTCAGAAGCCAAACTCTTTACTTAACTGTCCCCAGCAACTAGCTGGAACTACTTTCCCCAGCACCGTAATCCACCCAGAACAGTGTTGCTGTTGACGGACTTCATTGCATATGGGGGGGGGGGGGGGGGGGGGGGGGGTGTCATACATCTCAATGGCAACTCAAAATGCACATAAGAGTTGCCATTAATCACTCCCAGAATGCTTTGCAAGCATCTTGTGTGGACACCAAAATATTGACAAGAAAATAACAGTTATCTGTTTGACTACATTCCTTCGCTGCTTGTTACTCAAGCACATGTATTTACTAGTTACTTTCTCATGTGTGTGTGATGCATACACAGACCCATTTTCTGGACTATATTTGTCACTCATTGGCCCTCTTTCTATAAATGTTCTCTCAAGGGGAGGAGCTAGAGGAGGAGGTCAAGGAAGAGGGAGAAAAAAAAGAAAAGGCGTGAAGAAAGGATAGAACAGAGAAAAAAATGACTGGTTCAACCACCAGAGGGCAGCATCGTTATGCTGGATAGATAGATGGCTAAAACTGAAACAAACACACGCACACGTTGTAGATGACTTTCTGGACTAGTGTCATAATTGACTCTAAAGGCTCACATATCTCTCATGTAATGGTTGACTCTCAAGCTTCTCATGTCATTGATCATTCTCAAGGTTCTCGTGTTGTAATTAGTTGGGGTTGGGCGATATTTGTACATACTGGTATAGACTCTAAAATCGTTATAAACATCAAACCCTTCCCGACCTAAACAGGTTGACACGACGATAAAACACTGGCGAAAGTTGGGTCGATTAGCATTTTTTTTACTAGGATGTGTTTATCTTTTTAATGTAGCTCGTTTTAGCCGTTATCATATTCTTCACACACACGGAAGACACTTCCGTGACTGTACTTCAAAATAAGAGCGCCATATGCAGTTGGAATCGCACGGGTGACTACGTCGTCATCACAAGCTCAGACATTACAGTTTGTTGAATATTTAGCCGTAGCAATATGTGATGAGGCTGACATCCCATTAGAAAGCTAGCGACTGTATTACTGTAGCGGCAGCTGAATAACGGTAGTCAAGGATGGCTGTATTCAGTTGGCCGTTTATTTTGAAAAGCAACGTAAGGCACTTACTTACTGTCCTGTCCTGCCGGCAGACCTAGCTACACATGTCAACAAGCAGCAGTAGTTCCTTAGAACTCTTCTTCTACTCCCTTTTCTTCCAACCGCCCGCCCCAAACCCGCAAGCTGAACTCGACTGCCCTCTAGTGTCCACACACAAAACAGCAGCTTGGAACGACACTCCCAACGTAACATTACCAATAAAAACATACATATGCTTTACAATTCGGAACAAGTGTATTTCGTTATATGGCTTAAGGTTTGTAGCTTTTTATACAAGACTAACGGAATTTAAATTAGATTTTGGCTTTTGTGATACACCCCCCAAATATTGTGATATATACTAAGGTCTATGTCGCCCGACCCGTAGTTCTCATGTTGTATTTGACTCTTGTGCTCAATTTGTAGTGGACTCTCTAAGGCAGGGGTCTCAAATGTGGCCCGCAGGACACTAGTTTGAGGCCCCCCGCCTTGATATGAAAGTTTAACGTTAGTGCAGCCCACGCAAGTTTGATATGGATGCTGTATGGTATCATGTACCCAGTAAATGCGTTTTTTTTTTTTGAAAACCTGATGCGGCCCAGCCTTGTCCAGACCCTAGCTCCAGTGGCCCCCAGGTAAATTGAGTTTGAGACCCCTGCTCTAAGGTCTCTAAGGACTCTTTAGGGTCTAAGGACGCTCATGGTTCTACAGGTTCTCATGTTGTAGTTGACTCTGAAGGATCTGATGTCAAGTTCTCATGGTTGACTCAACATTCTCGTGCTGTAGATGTCTTTCTGAACTCTCATGCCATAGCTGACTCTCAAGGGTCATATGTCACTCATGCTGTAGTTGACCTTCTGAGATTCATGTCCACTTCAATTGGATTGAATTTTGAGTCTCTAATTTGGTTGTTGACTCTCAAGGTTCTCATAATGTAGCTGCCTTTCTGAGCTCTCAAGGGTCTCATGTCATAATTGACTCTCGAGACTCTCGTGTCATTATTGACTCTCAAGTTTCTCATGTTATAACTGAGTCTTATAGGCTCAATTGGTAGTTGACTTTCCAGGCTCTCATTTTGGAGTCAACTCTCACGGTTTTCATTTTGGAGGTGACTCAAGGCTCTCATGTCTATTACGCAATGGCTGACTCTCAAGGCTCTCTTGTTTTAGTCGATTCGCGAGGTTGATCCTCAAGGTTCTCATGCTGTAGTTGACTTTCTGAGCTCTCATGCCCTCGTTGACTGCCAAGGCCCTCATGTCATTCTATGCTCTCTCATGGCCTGCTCAACTCTCATAGTCTAATTGACTCTTAAGGTTCTCATGTTGTACTTGATTTTCTGAGTTCTCATGACATAACCTACTCTGAAGCTGCAGTTGACTTTTTTGTAGTTGTCTTTCAAAGCTCTCATTCAGTACTTGACTCTCAAGGATTCTCATGCCCAAGTTGACTCTCAAGCTTCTCGTGTCATTCAGTAATAAGTCGGAATGATTGGGACCCAGTGAGAAGGTTGCTATGACTGCGGCTGCTTCGTCACCGTGGCAACCAACACAACGAATGTCTACTTAACGAGCATGTGGATCCGCCTCAGTTTGGGTGATTAATTGGATCCATAATGCAGCAGCACGGGCCTTGAAGTGTTAATGAGGAGTATTCTGGGATGTTGGAGTGCACGGCGGCCCCCTTCATGTGCACACCGGCTGCAATGAAGTGAGACCCCTGACAAAGGCGTTGGGGCGGGGCGGGGAGGGGCGGGCAAGGGTGATTTCAGGTCCGGATGATCCCAGACCAGAGCGGTGGAGTCTGCGGGTCGGAACACTTCCTCTCAGGTTGTATGACGCCGCATGTGGACGTGTTTATTAGTTGGATTGATTGGTGTATTGATTGGAGTCAACTAGCGAGCAAATGATGATGTTGACGTGTGGTCATGTGATCATGTGATCATGTGAGCGTGTCCTTTGTGCACAGCGAGACTGATTGTATTTTACCTCAGCAGCTGGTGAGGAACATCTCTTTGCAGCATCCGTCCATCATGGACACTTTTTTCCGCCGTCACTTTAAGAAAAAGCCAGGAGTCCCGCATGGGGACACGGCGCCCGAAGCCGCCCGCCAGCGAAGACCCAGCGTGGTCGTTCAGACCGGCAAAGCCCGTCGGAGGTCCAGTGTCGGTTTTCCCTCCTCCACTTTGACGCAGCGGCGTCGCTCCAGTGTCCACCAGCAAGGGTTGCTGCTGGGTGGCAAGAGCGCCGCGAAGACCCCGGGCACAGTGAAGGGGCGCAGGCGCTCTAGCACCACCACCCCCAACCACAACCCCCGTTTTGTCGTGAGCCGCAAGCTGCGTACCATTGACACGCCCCTGCTTGGCCCCTCCATACTGCTGGCTGGTCTCATCCAGATGGCCGAGGAGGATGAAGACGATACGGCGGCGGGGGCGGCGTTGGTGGAACAGAAGAGCGGGACCGACGACAGCAGTCAACCGGAGTTGAACATCACCTCCTTGTCTTCTTCACCCCCCGACTTGGAGACACCACGGGCGCAGATTTGGGCCCCTCGTTGCCTACGCAGGAACTCGTCTCAGATTCTTGCTGGAGACTCCGCCCCCTATTCACGCCACTTTGCTGCAAGAAGGAAAAGGAAGGTTTCCACCGTTTCTAAGCCCGGTCGCAAGACTTCCATATATTACATCAACCACTTGGCCATGTGCGGGGGCCCCCACATCAATGATGAGTGCCTGGAGGATTGGAGCACCCTTCTGTCGTATGTAGTCCGCAAACTCTTAGCTTAAAAATTAGCTTGCTCACTTAACACATTAGTTTCAGTGTCAACATTCTCGGACCTGAGAGGAAACTGGCGTCCCCGTTTCGATCTGTTAAGGACACATTGAGGCGACAAATCTTGTTTTTCAGACCACAACCAAAACCACACCGCATGTGTCCTCCTGTCCTTCCAGGAGAGTCATCACCAAGTCGGTCGTGCAGAAGCAGGCGTTGGAGTCCAGCGGCGGAGCTGACTGGAGCGTGAGTCACATCACTGCAGTTGGCGTGCGAGTTGTTAGCATGTTAGCATGTCATGTGACGTGTGACTTGTTACAGGAGAGCGCCCAGTGTGGAGATCACGTGTGGTTCGAAGCGAGCGCTTCAGGAGACGTTTGCTACGTGGGCGAGCAACGCTGTTTGGTCAAGTCTTTGGTGAGTTCGAGCGCCCCTCTGTGGTTATGATCTTGATGAGGATTTGAAGATTCTCTTACTGGTTTTTAAATGTCTTAACGGCCTTGCACCTTCTTATTTATCTGATCTGCTTTTACCATATCAACCCCCCGCGGACCCTGCGGTCCTCCGGCACTGGCCTTTTAACAATACCAAAACCCAGGACAAAAACCCACGGTGAGGCAGCATTTAGCCACTATGGCCCCCACCTGTGGAACAGCCTGCCGGAGAGCTTCAGGACTGCGGAGACTGTTGATATTTTCTAAAAAAGATTAAAGACACACCTTTTTAATCAGGCTTTTAACTCATATTTTTAAACTTTTCTTATGTTTTTATCTTTTTAGTCCTATTTTATGCTTTTAGTCTTTAGCTTTTAACTCCAGTATTTCCTCAGAGGGGGGGTCCTCCACACTTGGGGCTGTGTCAGGTCTGCTGAGGGGGTGCCATCCTTGGGTCCCTTCGACCCGGCCGGCTGGGGGTTCCTCCCTTTAATGTGGGGGTCCGCCCGTCTGTCAGGTGCTGGTCCCCTGATGGCACGGCCTGCGGCTCCTCCCAGTGTGGACGGCCCCAAAGGTGGCGTTTCCTTGATCCTCAGTGCCATGCCATGTCTCCCTTCTGTGTGTGATTGTGTGTGTGTATGTGTGTGATTGTGTGTGTGTGTCTAGTATGTAGGGTGGGAGGGAGGGGCTTTCTTTTGTTTCTTTGTTTTTCCTTTTAATTGTGGTAATTGTTTTAATTCTGTAAAGCACTTTGTGTTGCATGTCTTTGCAGGAAAAGTGCTATACAAATAAAGTTGATTTGATTTGATTTATGATCAAATTTATTTTCAACGTCCCACAGCAAAAGTCAGCAGCCAGGAAGAAATGTGCGGCTTGTAAGATCTCGGTGCACGTGACGTGCATGGAGGAGCTGGACAAGGTGAGATGGGTCTCGGTATCAGTGGAGTACCTCAGGGTCATGTTGTCGCCGGTGTCTTTGTCATCAGATCAACTTCAAGTGCAAGCCGTCATTCAGGGAGGCGGGGTCACGCATGGCTCGAGAGGTCAGCTGACCACAGGAACATGTGACATAACGTAGTTATATTTGACACTCGACCTTCACGTTGACATTGTATTGCAGGGCAATGCCATGCGCCACCACTGGGTTCATCGACGGCGCCAGACAGGAAAATGCCGCCAGTGCGGGAAGGTTGACCTCCGCCCATTGACACAGCATGCTAGCATGATAGCTTTATTCACAACTCACTAGCCTCGTTTTTGTCCGGCAGGGATTCCAAGCCAAGTTTTCTTTTCACAGCAAAGAGATCATCGCCATCAGCTGCTCGTGGTGCAAACAGGCGGTACGTCTCATCGCGCTCATCTGGCACATCGAGCTAGCGCTACTCATGTGTGCGTTTAAATGCAGGACACAAGTTGCTTTACTGTCATGGTCATATCACTTAGTCAACATCCATTTTCTTCTATTTACCCTCCGTAGTTCTTAAGGGATCCTTTAAATAAGCTTTGCAAAAACTGCTGTAAAATAAATATGAATATTTTTCCCCACTTTAACAAGTCAATCCTACTTCAGCCTGAAATATACATACTATCCTGTGTATTGATTGCATAATAATTATTTTTATTTTTATTTTTATTTTTATTTTTATTTTTATTTTTATTTTTATTTTTATTTTTATTTTTATTTTTATTTTTATTTTTATTTTTATTTTTATTTTTATTTTTATTTTTATTTTTATTTTTATTTTTATTTTTATTTTTATTTTTATTTTTATTTTTATTTTTATTTTTATTTTTATTTTTAATCATTATTAATACATATCTCCACTGTTTATGTATTGAAAAAAGTAAATACTAAAATAACATCCATATATATATATATATATATATATATATATATATATATATATATATATATATATATATATATATATATATATATATATATATATATATATATATATATAGCAGGGGCGAGCATAAGGGCCCAATGCAATGTGCTTTTTTAGGGGGTTTGGGGGCGGGTCAAATCTGGTTCTAAACCCTGGTGAGGTATTCAGTCTGGGCTTCCCCACTGAGACTGTTTCCCCTGCGACCCAGACCCGGATAAGCGGAACAAAATGACTGGATGGGTGGATGGACAGATGGATGTCATTCATTCATTCATTCATTTTCTGCCGCTTTTCCTCATGAGGGTCGCGGGGGGTGCTGGAGCCTATCCCAGCTGTCTTGGGGAGAGAGGCGGGGTACACCCTGGACTGGTGGCCAGCCAATCACAGGGCACATATAGACAAACAACCATTCACACTCACATTCATACCCATGGACAATTTGGAGTCGCCAATTAACCTAGCATGTTTTCAGATGGATGTCATTACGTCAAAAAATGAAAAAATATTATGAATTCATTTTTTTTTACCTCAAATGTCAGCTTCTGACATATACATATCAAATATTAATTATACTTCAGCAGTATGGTTAGTATGCTTACATTACTCAACTGTTTTATTTAATTAAAAAAACAAAAACGTAAAAAAAAGACCATTATTAATCATCAAAAATGACACGTACTTATCATTTCAATTGCAAGCAATGCACCCTTACAGAAAAACTGTTGTATTCTCGTGTTAAACGATGCCAAAATTTCAGATAATGAGGTTTACGTATTTGGAAATGAGCCAAAAATATTAGTATAATAGGTCCTTTTTTAATAAACTGGGGGATTAAAAACTGCATGTTTTCAATTGTTTCCAATGGGACATTTTTTGGTCACAAGGAACAAATGTGTTAATTTAGGTTAAATATTCAAGATAATTTAAGGAATGCATTTCTTTTACTTTTTAAAAAGTGAAATACTAATACCAAATACAAGTGTTGCCACAGCTCGGATAATGGCGTAGAGCTACATTTAGTTCGCTAGCATTAGCAGCCTAGTGATGTTGATTCAGCGTTTTGTGTGCGTGTGTGTGTTTATGTGTATGTGTGTGTTTCAGTACCACAACAAGGTGACGTGTTTCATGCTGCAGCACATCCAAGAGTTCTGCTCGCTTGGCGCCCACGCCGCCGTCATCATCCCACCCACGTGGATCCTGCGAGTGAGGCGACCTCAGGTGGGTGGAGACACCCTCACACACACGAGTGTAGAAACAGGAAGAATGACGTGTTGCGTGTTTCGCAGACGTCGCTGAAGTCGAGCAAGAAGAAAAAGACGTCGTTAAAAGTAAACAAGACTAACAAGAAGGCAGCAGAGGTCAGGATGTGGCGTCGGCTGGTCTTATTGGTGTTTAGCTTCGCTGTGTCAGCATTTCGCATACCTGATGCTGTATTTGTACCTCAGCTCCAAGATGGCTACTGGAAACCCTTCCTGGTCAAGCCCCGCCCCTCTCACCTCATGAAGCCCTTGCTGGTGTTTGTCAACCCCAAGAGCGGCGGAAATCAGGTTGAACGTGACGTGTGCATCACATGATGTGTCACATGACTCGTGCCCCCCATCCTAAAGCAGTGTCTGTGGCCACCAGGGCACCAAAATCATCAAGTCGTTCATGTGGTACTTGAACCCTCGACAGGTGTTTGACCTGACCAGAGGAGGACCTGAGGAGGGGTGAGACACATGATGACCTACATGATGAAAGGTCACATGATGACCTTTTCCCTGAAGCAGCATTTTTCTTTCCCCTGCAGATTAGAACTTTTTGCCAAAGTTCCCAACTTGAGGATCCTGGTGTGCGGCGGCGACGGGACGGTGGGCAGTGTTACAAGTGTAATCTAACAGTGTAGTAAAGCGGTGTAACATAATAGTGTAATCGTGTAGTGTAACATAGCGATGTAGTGTAGCAGTGTAGAAGGCAAGTATGTCATGGCAGTGAATTTCTCTTGCAGATGAGTAAAGTATCATAACATAGCATAACAAAGTATTTAACAGCATTGTAGGATGGTATTATAACATCGAAATATTACATAGCGGTGTAACATGCACTGTAGTATATACTGTAAGTGTATCAGTGTAATATATCTGTCGCACAGGAGTGTACCATATGACTAAAGTGTACTAGTATATCAGCATGGAAGTGTAACACAATACTGCAGTATAGCAGTGTTACAGACTAGTACAGGGGTCGGCAACCTTTACTATGAAAAGAGCCATTTCACCCACTTGCCCACTAAAGAAAAATAGCCTGGAGCCGCAAAACGTTGTATGTTTAAAACAACATTGGAGGGGGAAAAAAAGACGAGTTGGAGTACTCTTACTAGTACTGGAGATAAACTTTTGTTTTTAAATGAGCTCTAATTTATTTTTTAGAATCGTCAAATAACTCATTAATAATAATTAATAACTCAAAGTATTACTCATTTCCCTTCTCATTTCGCTTCATGCTCATTCAGTCACCAGTCAGAACTCAGTCAGGATGCATTCATGGTCTCACACAAAGTTGGATTTTTGTAAACTCATAACAAAGACGTGCATTTTCACCACACGGGTGCTAAAAAATATTCAAGCATTGCAAAGGGAGCCGCAACAAAGAGGCTGGAGAGCCACATGCGGCTCTGGAGCCGCGGGTTGCTGACCCCTGGACTAGTATATCAGTGCAATATGTCACAAAAGTCTAGTACTGTAACCTAGTACTGCAGTATAGTAGTGTAAACAGAAATATAGTAGCATAGCACTGCAGTAAAGCAATGTACAGATTACAGTTGTACAGCAGTATATCTGTGTAATATACGTAGCCCTGTAGAGTAGTGCTGTAACATAGTATTGCAGTACACTGTAGTACACTGTAGTACATATTTATATAAGAGTGCCAGCTGGTAAACCCCACTCCCTGATGCCTAAAGAGTAGCGCTGGACACGTTGACTGGGATGTTAGCGCCATGGCTCAGACATTGCATCACCATGGTAGGTTGTATTGCAAGATTGATGTCATAAGGAAGATGCTGCCTTATTACTTGTAATAACATTCACAGTAGCGAGTCCTGCACGGTGACCGAGTGGTTGGACTCACAGCTAGGAGACCCAAGTTCAATTCCATCCTGGGATATCTCTGTGTGGAGTTTGCATGTTCTCCCCGTGCATGCGTGGGTTTTCTCCAGGTACTCCGGTTTCCTCCCACATTCCAAAAACATGCTAGGTTAATTGGCGACTCCAAATTGTCCATAGGTATGAATGTGAGTGTGAATGGTTGTTTGTCTATATGTGCTGGGATAGGCTCCAGCACCACCCCGCGAGGATATGCAGTAGAAAATGAATGAATGAAGTACACCCCTAGTGGAGAGTACTGCAAAGATAGATTCCATATGTGTGTGTGTGTGTGTGCAGGTGGGATGGATTTTGTCCGTGTTAGATCAGCTGAAGCTCCACCCCCAGCCACCTGTGGCTGTCCTTCCTCTGGGAACAGGAAATGACTTGGCGAGGACGCTCAATTGGGGAGGGGTAAGTTGTCTTGACCTCCCGGCGCGGTCGTCACGGCGATGATGTTGAAGCACGTGCTCGCCCTCGCAGGGTTACACAGATGAGCCTCTCACCAAAATCCTGTCGCACGTGGAGGACGGTAACGTCGTGCAGCTGGACCGCTGGAACGTACGTGTGGAGGTCAACAAACTTTGTGAGGAAAGCGAGGAGCATCAGGCCAACAAGGTCAGTCAAGGTCACATATCCAATAACGACCGTGATGTTAACACCGGTGACATATTGTCCTTGGAGCTCCCCATGGATGTGTTCAACAACTACTTCAGTCTGGGCTTCGACGCTCACGTCACACTCGGCTTTCACGAGTCCCGAGGTGATGGCAATTTTTCACCACAGGACCCTGACTGAGTTCCTCCATGTGACGCGTTGTTTCCCATTTCCTGTTTCTTTCAGAGGCCAACCCAGAGCGGTTCAACAGTCGCTTCAGAAACAAAATATTCTACGCTGGGGTGCGAGTGCTCATGTTTTCCATCATCTATCTATCTATACATCCATCTATATCAGGGGTCTCAAACACGCGGCCCAGACACTAGTTTGAGGCCCCCGCCTTGATACGAAAGTTTAATGTTAGTGCGGCCCGCGCAAGTTTGATATGGATGCTGTATGGTATCATGTACCCAGAAAAAATTATTACGTTTGATTAATGTTCATGTTAAAGGTTAAATAACTGTTAATAGTTATCCTCCCTATCCGTGTGGAAGTGGTAAGTTTTTGGCTATTTAAGGAAATAACTTGAAGGCTACCGTTTAGGTCGCTAGGTCTCTAGTTTGCGAGTTAGCATGTGTCTCCAGACCCTGCAGTTGCGCAATATGTTGTAAATAAAAAAAGTATAAATGTGACTATAGTCGTGTTTTGTCATGTCTACAGGGCTCTAATAATGCTTTGTTCATTTTAATCAGAAAAAATAATTTGTCTACCCACCAACTATATGTGGTTTCTTAAGTTTTTATTATTTGCCGTTTTATTATTATTATTATTATTATATTTATTTATTACTGATTGATTGATTTTCTTCATTCTTGATTTGTTTATTTATTTTTCATCTTATTTTGTACAGAAAAATAACAATTAAGATATTTGAGAACAGTGGAATGTTTTATCAGAGCTTTTCTTGTAGAAAATCGGAACCAAAGCACTGAAAAAGTTTGTATATTTTTCTGTTTTTAATAAATGCGTTTTTTGGGGGCGGGGGGACCTCACCCAGACCCTAGCTCCAGTGGCCCCCAAGTAAATTGAGTTTGAGACCCCTGATCTATATAAACATCTATGTATGTTTCAGACAGCGTTTTCAGACTTCCTCAGTGGGAATTCCAAAGATTTGTCCAAGCACATCACAGTTGTGGTGAGTAGAACGAAGCAGGCCGCCATCTTTGTTTACAACTGACTGCTCTTACGCGTCCCCAGTGTGATGGCGTGGACCTGACAACCAAAGTCCAGGAGCTGAAGCTCCAGTGTCTCCTCTTCCTTAACATCCCAAGGTACCTCACCTGTCTATCAATCACGTGACTCTTTGCTAGCATGTTGCTAATGTGTCGTAAACCGGTATGCAGGTACTGCGCTGGGACAACACCCTGGGGTCACCCTGGCGAACAGTACGACTTTGAGCCGCAGCGCCTTGACGATGGCTGCATCGAGGTCATCGGTTTCACTATGACCTCTTTGGTGAGTGTTGATGTCGTTGTAGGGGTGGAGGCAGGGGGAAACTACCCCCTTAGTGGAGCTACGTGACCAGGCTAGATGCCTGTGTGGCATTGTGGGAAAAGTAATTTAGTTACTACAGGGGTATATAAGCTAGGTGTGTTGTATAGCAATGTAACTTAGCGGTGTAGCATAGCAATGTATCAAAACAGTGTAACTTAGTGTTACATGGTAATGTATCAAAACAGTGTAACTTAGTGTTACATGGTAATGTATCAAAACAGTGTAACTTGGTGTTACATGGTAATGTATCAAAACAGTGTAACTTAGTGTTACATGGTAATGTATCAAAACAGTGTAACTTAGTGTTACATGGTAATGTATCAAAACAGTGTAACTTAGTGTTACATGGTAATGTATCAAAACAGTGTAACTTGGTGTTACATGGTAATGTATCAAAACAGTGTAACTTAGTGTTACATGGCAATGTATCAAAACAGTGTAACTTGGTGTTACATGGCAATGTATCAAAACAGTGTAACTTAGTGTTACATAGCAATGTATCAACAGTGTAACTAAGTATTACATAGCAATGTATCAAAACAGTGTAACTTAGTGTTACATAGCAATGTCTCAAAACAGTGTAACTTAGTGTTACATAGCAATGGCGATCCTGTGGACACATAAAATAGCAGTGTCACAGAGTATTGTAGCATAGAAGTGGAACGTAGTGGAAATTAGCCATGTAGCATAGCAGTGTAGCATAGCAGTGTAGCATAGCTGTATAGCATTTGACTCTTCAGTCCAATCATGTGTGTGCGTTTAGGCTACGCTGCAGGTCGGAGGTCACGGTGAGAGGCTCCAGCAGTGCAAGGAGGTGACCCTGACCACCAACAAGGTCATCCCCGTGCAGGTGGATGGTGAGCCGTGCAAGCTGGCGCCCTCCATCATCAACATCAGCCTGAAAAATCGGGCCAACATGGTCCAGAAGTCGAAGAGAAGGTTCTCCATGGCACACCTCAACAAGTAGGCATTGAACATTAGCCTTGATCTTTACGTCATCATGGAAGTCAATGTGTGCATGTGTGTGTTTGTGTGTGTGAGGTGTAGTCAGCAACTGGTCCCTGAGAGGCTCGACGTCCAAGTGAACAAGATTAACATGGCCGCCTATCAAGCTCTTCATTACGACAAAGACCTCCTGAAGGACTCATGTGAGTCTGCTAATTCATCAATTGCCATTGACAATGGCAAAGATCTTCAAAAAGAATGAGGTGTCACTCTGTTTGTACAGCTGTGCCTCTGGGCGTGGTGAGCGTACCCGGGGACAGCGACCTGGAAATGTGTCGCCTCCTCATCCAGCGTCTTCACAACAACTTGGACCAGGTGTGACTTTGACACGTTTGCTTTGCACGCCAATGTAAAGCGTCAATGTTGTCCTTCTGTCTCCTCAGGACGGTGCGGCCGCAGCAGCCGACATGCTGTCCATCAACTGGTGCTTCCTGGACTGTACGCCAGTTGTAGCTTCGCCTTTGTGTTGCTCACCAGCGACTGACGGCCATGTTTGTTTTTCAGGTACCACTGCCGACCGCTTCTACCGCATCGACAGAGCTCAGGTATGACATTGCTGGTGGCGTGGACGGCCCCGCCCCCCCTGTGCGAACGCTAACAGGAAGTGTCTTCCAGGAGCACCTCAACTTGGTGAGCGACATTTGCCAGGATGAGCTCTACATCCTGGACCCGGAAATCGTTGCCAAGGAGACATTGGCCCCACCGGCTATGCCTGACCTGGTGCACCCCGACGAGCGTCAGGACCAGCTGGGCCTCGTCTGCAGCTCTTCCAGCGGCGCCGCCTCACATCACACTGATCATGAAGGTAACAGCTCTAAGCCCTAACTCCTCATTCTCTTTCCCGATGGTGTCTGATCTTGTTGTTTCTGGTTTCAAGAAGTAGACGTGATGGCGTGCGTCCACCCCCGAGACCGGGACAATGTAAGTGACGGTCAGTGGACAACCTTTTGGATGTTGTAGTCTTGAATGTCCCTTCTCTTCTCTCTCTTCTTTGTGCTTCCCACCTGTCCCGCATGAAAAACAAACAAGATGGCTGCCAGCAGGAAGTGAGGAAGCCACGCACGTGAACTCAAGCTCACATTGTTGAACGTGATTTTAATTGCGATATTTAATACTAAACAAGAGTTTAAACATGTAATATTAAACATTATATTTAATAAGAAATACTGATGATTTTAAACATATCTTAACATTGAATATGATTTCTAAACATACTGTATTTAAGATTAAGTTATTAAGCGCTATTAAACATTAGGTTATTAAGGACAATTTTAAAGTGTGTTTTCTTCTTCTTGTAAATGATTTAACCATTGAATGATCAAATCAAGTCAATAAAGATGAAATGTAATCAAACACAAATGATGATTCAGTCATTCATCAAATCAAACACACACACACACACACAAATTGATAAAACCTAATTCACAAAGTAGGCATTCATTTTACTAAACTATATTAAGACATGATTCACTTGTTCACACACATGAATTACCACAGTTCCCCAGAGTTCCACCAGGGGTCACTACTGGGGCCAAAACTGTTCAACTTGTACATCAATGATATCTCCACAGTAACGAAAGACTTAAAGCTGGTATTATTTGCGGATGATACCACTGCTTTTTGTTCTGGAGGGAGTACAGACGAAATAATTAGAAAGGTCAGAGAAGAAATGGTCACACTAAAAAGATGGTTTGGTGATAATAGATTGTCCTTGAACCTAAGTAAAACTAAAATCATGCTGTTTTGTAACAGCAGAAAGGACACGCACCAGCAAATACAAATAGATGGTGTGGACATTGAAAGGGTGAACGAAAATACATTTCTGGGGATCACAATAGATGAAAATATGAGCTGGAAACCTCATATTACAAATATACAACATAAGGTGGCCAGAAATATTTCAGTATTGAACAAAGCAAAACTTGTTCTCAATCAGAAATCACTCCACACTCTTTATTGCTCTCTGGTTCTACCATATCTTACTTATTGTGTGGAAATATGGGCTAATAACTATAAAAGCAATTGTCACTCGCTAAATGTACTGCAAAAAAGGTCAGTAAGGATAATTCATAATGCCGCCTACAGAGAACATACTAACTCCTTATTTCTAAAATCACAAATACTTCAACTTGCTGATATAGTTCATCTTCAAACAGCTAAAATAATGCATAAGGCTAAAAACAACCAATTAGCTAAAAATGTCATCCAATACTTCTCTACAAGAGAGGAGAAATATGATCTCAGGGAAGAAGTACATTTGAAACACTTCTATGCTAGGACTACGTTAAAAAGCCATAGCATTTCAGTATGTGGAATCAAACTATGGAATGGATTGAGTAAGGACCTCAAACAATGCACAATGATGAGCCAATTCAAGAAACAATACAAGCAGTTGATGTTTGCTAAATACAAGGATGAAGAGTCTTGAACCAGTCATGATGTGCTATATATATCACTATATTGACACTTACTATGGTACCCATTATGGCATTGGATGCTCATATCACCTTGTACTTCGGTACGAGGTGCATTATTTAAAAAAAAAACAACCTTAAACTATATTAGGAAAGCAGGAAGTGAACCAATGTAACAGTTACTAATTGGAAAAGTACCAGATGGAGGGGTAGGATTTAATAAGCTTTGCTTCTTCCTACTCCTTTTGGACATGTGGAACTGTGAACTGATTATGGGATGCACTCAATTGTAATCTGATGCATGTTCAAATGAAATAAAACCATTACCATTACCATTACAGTTCACTTGTTCACAAACACGAATTAATACTCAATTCATTTGTAACACAACATACCTTAAAGGGGACCTATTATGCTTTTTTCCATTTTTCCCGTGTTAAACGATGTCAGATAATGAGGTTTACACATTTGGAAGTGAGCCTTGAAAGAAGTCTGGGATGGCTCAAAACGCTCGGTTTCAAAAGATGCGGTAAAACTGCCCCCTTTGTGATGTCACTTCCTAATATGGCCGTGTCTGTAAGCCAGATACATTCTCTGCCCTCCCCCCAAGTTCTGTTCCTCTGTTTAGATTGCGAGCAATGGCTCACAATAAGTGTTTCTTTGGATGTAAGGCAAAGTAACATTTGTTTACAATTCCTAAAGACGCCACCATCAGGCACAAATGGTTGGAGTTCCTGATTGGTTGATTACAGCTTTAAAATGCATTTCTTTTGCTGGTAGGGGATCAGGAACTCCAACCACTCATGTCTGATGGTGGCGTCTTTAGGAATTGTAAACAAATGTGGCTTTGCCTTACGGGCCATTGCTAGCAGCGTAAACAAAGTTTATCTGGCTTACAGCCACACCTATATAAGGAAGTCTCCTCTGTGACATCACAAAGGGGCAGTTTTACCCCGCCTTCTGAAACCGAGCATTTTGAACCATGTCAAACTTCTGCCAGGGCTCACTTATGTGTAACTTGGGCAGCGTTAAAAGGAGATCTATTATGCTTTTTCCACTTTTTTAACCTATAAATGTAGTCAGAATGTTGTAAATGTGCATATTCTGGCTTTCTGTGCTGTTAGCTGCTCTATAGGAGTCCACAGCGCAATACAAAGGGATGACAATACAACATTCTAACTACATTTATAGATCAGAAAAGTGGAAAAAGCATAATAGGTCCCCTTTAATAGATCATTTATTCATTCACATGACATATTGATTGACAAGTAATGAACACACAATGAACTAATTGACCTTTAGATGGCGATGCACTCATCACGGTGCTCGGTGGCGGCGGCACCGCAGCAGGTTACCGAAAGTGGTCCTAAAGGTGGCGCTGCAGAGGGCATAGCAGGCTGGGTCAAGGGCACTGTTGAGGTAGGCCATCCAGCGTCCTGCCTGCCACAGGAAGTGTGGGATGCGCACATGGCAGAAGGCGGCCACTAACGCCATGGCGTTATGCGGCGCTCGGGTGATGATGAAGGTCAGCAGGATGGTCAGGATGGTCCACGTGACTCTTCTCTCCCGGACCACGATCCTGCGACGCGTCGAGGAGGAGATTGCCCTGCGCTGTTGGGAACAAGTGGAGTCGCCGTCTTTGCTGGATGGTCGCGGAGAGACGCCGGTCCTCTCTGACATGTCACTTCCTGTGGACGCCGCTTTGTGTGTCCTGAGTTTGAAATCGTTGGACCACCACTGGTGCTGAGATTCTGACAAGAGGTCACCGGTGGGCTTGCCTCGACATTTTGAGAGAAAGTGCTGCGGGGACGTGGTGGACATACTGACATCACCCTCTTGTGGGCGGCGGAGTGCACTGAGGCGACGACAGCTGGCGGCAGACAGGTGCCCATAGAGGCCCACCATGGCGAGGGCGGGCAGAAAGAAGGCAGGTAGGGTGGTGCCAAGGGTGATGACTGGGCTGGCAAGCAGACGAGGGTAACATTCATCTTCAGGGACAAGGCGTTCGCCTCCGGACGTCTGCCAGCACAAGATGGCGGGCGTCCACAGGGCAAAGGACAGCAGCCAAGCGGCTGCAATCATCAGGACAGCCATCTTACCTGTCCGCCGAGCTGGGTAGCTGAGCGGATGGGTCAGACATAAAAAGCGGTCCAAACTGATGATGAGCAGGTTCAAGACAGCTGCTGCACTCACGCCGTGGTCGACCACCAGCCACAGGTCGCAGAGTGTGACCCCAAGGGGCCAGTAGCCGCATGCTGCGTACAGCACATACACGTTCATGGAGACCACGCCCACCAGTAGGTCAGCCACCGCCAGGCTCAGCAGGAAGTAATTGTTGACGGTCCGCAGGCGGTGGTTGACTTTGACGGACAAGAGCACCAGCGAGTTCCCCAGCAAGGTGACGATGCTCAGCGAGGTGGTTATCATGATGACCAGAACCAGGTGAAGGAGGCGGTGCTGCCACGCCCCAACCTGGGCTGGCTCACAAGAGGCATTGACGGTGGGGTGGGGCCAAGCAGAAGTGTTGAACTCTAGGTCTGGTTCCATGTTTCCTTGAAAGTAAAGTGAATTATGTTAATGCGGGAATACATGCCACCTGGTGGCTGTTAGTAGTACAGTTAGTAGTTAGTAGTAGTAAGCATTAATTTCTGCCCGCGCTTCTTGCATTTTTATCCACAAATTTAAAATGTATAGAAAAAGTGTGTTTAATGGTTTTAAGTACATGGTGTATCTGAGGTGTTGAATGACAGCACCTGGACTTGGACCCAGATGAGAGGTCAGACACATCAGTACATCATTAACGCAGCAGGTTTAATAATAAAAGGTTTATTTGTTCTGTAGACCACCCCTCTGCCTGGGACAAAAGATCTAACTGGCCTTGAAGAGATCAAATTGGGCACAAAACTGTACCTGCGAGTCCACATTGTGGGCGGTATTCCCCTTGGGACACAACGTGAGCTGGAGGGTCTCAAACACGCGGCCCGCGGGCCAAATGTGGCCAGCAGGACACTAGTTTGAGGCCCCCGCCTTGATATGAAAGTTTAATGTTTGATATGGATGCTGTATGGTATCATGTACCCAGAAAAAATTATTACGTTTGATTAATGTTCGGGGCGGCACGGCGGTCTGGTGGTTAGTGCGCAGACCTCACAGCTAGGAGACCAGGGTTCGGTCCCCGCCCTCGGGCCATCTCTGTGTGGAGTTTGCATGTTCTCCCCGTGCATGCGTGGGTTTTCTCCGGGTACTCCGGTTTCCTCCCACATTCCAAATACATGCTAGGTTAATTGGCCACTCCAAATTGTCCATAGGTATGAATGCGAGTGTGAATGGTTGTTTGTCTATATGTGCCCTGTGATTGGCTGGCGACCAGTCCAGGGTGTACCCCGACTCTCGCCCGAAGACAGCTGGGATAGGCTCCAGCACCCCCCGCGACCCTCGTGAGGAAAAAGCGGTAGAAAATGAATGAATGAATGAATGATTAATGTTCATGTTAAAGGTTAAATAACTGTTAATAGTTATCCTCCCTATCCGTGTGGAAGTGGTAAGTTCTTGGCTATTTAAGTTTAAAGGAAATAACTTGAAGGCTACCGTTTAGGTCGCTAGCTCTCTAGTTTGCGAGTTAGCATGTGTCTCAAGACCCTGCAGTTGCGCAATATGTTGTAAATAAAAAGAGTATAAATGTGACTATAGTCGTGTTTTGTCATGTCTACAGGGCTCTAATAATGCTTTTTTCATTTTAATCTGAAAAAATAATTTGTCTACCCACCAACTATATGTGGTTTCTTAAGTTTTTATTATTTGCCGTTTTATTATTATTATTATATTTATTTATTTATTTATTTCTGATTGATTGATTTTCTTTATTCTTGATTTGTTTGTTTATTTTTCATCTTATTTTGTGTAGAAAAATAAAAAGTAAGATATTTGAGAACAGTGGAAAGTTTTATCAGAGATTTCTTGTAGTAAAATGGAACCAAATTTTTTTTTGTTTTTAATAAATGCGTTTTTTTTTTTTGTTTTTTGGGGGGGAAACCTGATGCGGCCCAGCCTCTCCCAGACCCAAGCTCCCGTGGCCCCCCAAGTAAATTGAGTTTGAGACCCCTGCGCTAGACACTCTCTTTACAGAGCGGTCTTCTCCGGCAGATATAAAGGTCACCTAGCTAAGTTAAGTTATAAAGGCTACCTAGCTAAGTTAAGTTAAGTTTGCACTCGATGTCCTTCCCCTCCTTTTTAACTTGGCCAGGTCCCCCATAAATATGTCCCGCATATCGCGGTGGCTTAGCAAACAACGACCATGTAGAGAAATCGGATTATTTAATATCTTTTTTTTTTTGGCAAGACACCGGTGACTCACCAAGAGTTCAGAATCTCTGTTATAGAAGATCTCTGGGTGGGGTTTTTGCAGCAGGTCCTTAAAAACAGCAGAGTTTCTATCATGTAGAAGATCTTTAGCGTTTTGGCAGGGTCTTTAAAATAACAGAAGGTCCCAGTCTTATGTAAAGAGGATCTCTGACGAGAGTTTTTGCAGTATATAAAACAGCATAGTGGCCCCCGTCATCTCGCACAGGGCTTCTCAAATGGTCTCAACCAGGGCACCACAGTTTCCAACAGTCATTTAGTCACCCACTTTTAAGTCAACCCAAACGAATGTTAAAAAAATTGCTATTGCTAATATCAAAATTGCAGTAAATAAGATCACAAAATCAGATTTTTCATTCATATACAGTATGTGCAATGAGTATATAGCAAGGAGAATGATGACTAAAATGTTAATTTTATTTCAAACAAAAGAAAAGTGAAACATTGATTGAACCTGACGTATTTTTATTTTGTGTTACTTTTTACATTTGAATTTATATAATTAAGTCATTTTATGTATTCCTTATTTTTATGATAAATGTATTTGCAAAACTTGAATGCAATCTGATTTACCACTTGCGAATCTCCAGTTTTAGAGGATCTTTGACAGTGGTCCCATCACATAGATCTTTGACTTGTGTTTTTGCAGTATGTTCTTAAAAACAGCAGCATGCTCGTTTTTATTGTATGATTAATTACTTTTTGACTAAATTATAACTCTACTAATTTTTCATTTCATTTCATTTAAAAATTTCATGAGTGAAAAGGAGCTGGAAAGAAAGTCTTAACTTACGTGCAGAAGTAGAAAGACTGCTCTCAATGTGGACTCGTCCTCATAAAACTCGATTCATGTAGTGCTAGTCCTTCCTTCTCCTCCTCCTCCTCATGTTGTGACATCAATGTTCATGAAGGAGGAAACATGTTCTTCTTAAATAAAAAAAAACATGCATGTCAACAACTTATCTGTCAACTTGTGTATAAATAAGAATAAGCAAAAAACAAACCAAAACATAGGCACAGACTAACTCTGAATGTTCTTTAATGACATCACATCTAAAAGTCAAAGCAAAGAATGATGGCGGGCGCCGGTGCCGTGAGGAGAGCGTTCAGTGTTGACGAATCAAGTAAAGCCAGGAGGAGCTTGGCCAAGTCGCCATGAAAATGACACTTGTGACCTGCACAATCACAAGTCACTGCACTTCTAGAGGTCCATTACACACACACACACACACACACACACAATCAGTGTACGCGTGCAAGCACGGCAACACGCACTCACTTAAAAAGAGGAAACGTAAAAGCGGTGCCTGTGCAGTCAACAGGAAACAGTTCAAGTTTTATTTTGAAGGAGTCCAGTCGTGGGGAAGAAAGGGGCAAGGTCTTACACTCACGTCACTCTAATTGGTGCTGAACTGTTTAAATGGTGACCATGTAACCTATCACAACATTCCCAGTACCAGCAATGTTTCCACGTGACTGGTGGCAACCACGGAGCGAGTACTACAAATAAAAATTAGTAATAAAGCGATCGCGTGGTCGGCTTCTATTTTTGTCTTCATTTGCTCGAATAAATTAAGTCAACAAGCAGCTGCCACAAGCATGCGCACGCGCGCACTCACACACACACACACGCACCCACGCATACATATACATACATACAGGATGCAGGGGGGGTGTTCAGTTTGATGAACTGCAGCATTAGGAGGAGCTTCAGTCGTCGCGATTGACAGCGGTGGAATCCCGTCTTCTCCCGCAGGTATCAAAGATCACATGGTACAAAAACTCACCCACACACACACACACACACAAGTGCTGATTCACGTCACACGGCAGCGAGGTCACATGACACCAAACAGCTGGCGACATGGCACTTTAATATAGGAGTCCGGGTCCGAGTCGGCACTCGTTCGAGCGGGAGCCCTTTTGTGGCGAGGAATGTTGGCGCTTCAGTGCAACGCCGACGCCACTGAAGTCCGAGCAGCACCGTTCACTCACATCTCTTCTCGTCCAACGGGACGACTACCTGCTGTAGGGGCCGCCGTGGTAACTGTTGGGGCCAGCACCACTGCTGTGAGGGGAGGGGGAAGACATGAGTGGGGAGGATGAGGAGGGGCCTGGTCGAGAGTCATCATCCGCTCTCGCTCCTTCAAAAACGTCATCCGCGTCATCGGGGAGGACAAGGCCAGAGGGCGGTTGGGGGCCCCACAGGAGGGCCGCGGTAGGGGGCTCGGTCTGCAGGTGGTTGACAAGGACTGACCCTAAGGAGGAGGAAGTGGGGTTAGAAGCGGGCCTGGAGGTCCTTGTGCTGGTCTGTGATCCACGGTGGATTCGATGGCTGACGATGATGTTGTTCCCGAAACCGCCCATGGATGCCATGGTGGTGCTCTGCTCACGCTGCACCACCGCCGTCATGCCACCTTCTGCCATCAGCCTGCGGATTCGAGCCATGGCATCTTCACCTGAACTTCCCCCCTCTGGAAGCTCACCTAGACACACGACAACACGTAACAGAGAACGTCCAGTCACTAAAGTACAAACGCCACTTCCCTCCTGAGGGTGTACCTGTGCTTGTTGGAACTTCTGTTCCATCCGCACTTCGGATGGTCTGAGACTCAATTTGACAATCTGCCGCTTGACCACTAAGCGGAGGCGGTGCTGTTCAAAAGGACAAAACGAAGAGGAGGTCAGTGAAAAAGTCAAAGGAGGTGCCAACACTCAACACAAGACATTCTGGTACCAGGTTGTAGCTGCGAGGGTCCAGGCTCCGCAACGTCTGTTTGAGTCTCAGCATTCTGAAGCTGGACCACAGGCGTCTGTGTCCCTTGTGATGTCACAGAAGGGGCGGGGTTTCTGGGCTGAAGACCTATGGCATTCATCAATCCCATGTCCCGGTCCAATCGCCATCCTGTTCGACTGGGCCTAAACAAGAATGAGGAACACAGTTAACTCGCTACTGCAAAAACACTGATCTTGTATATGATGGGAGGGTACTGCTGTTTTTGGAGAATCTATTGAAGTCAAAGTCTAACGCCAGTCAAAGATGACATAACAGGAGCATACGTATTACTGCTTCTAAAGGAGACCTATTATGTTTTTCCACTTTTCTGACCTGTAAATGTAGTTAGAATGTTGTATTCTCATGTTAAACAATGCCAAAGTTTCAGATAATGAGGTTTGGGTATTTGGAAGTGACCCCTCAAAGACATTTGGGATGGCTCAAAATGCTCGGTCTCAGATGCCATAGAAAACACTAATCATTGAGAGACCAGGGCTCGACAATAACGATGTACCGATGGCCCGGGCTAAGTTAAAACAAAATTGGGTAAAAAGTAAATCCAATCAGTGATATTCCCATCGGGCAAGTGTACTTTGGCATGCCATACTGCCAAGAGTTTTTTTTAAAGCGGTTCTTGTTGGGTGTTGGTAAAACACGGACTGCGTAATTCCGGTGGTAATTTGCAAACCAATCCTTGCAAATCTTGAAATGGACCAATCAGAATCGTTTATTTAGACCGGGGTCCGCAGTCCACGTTTTACCCACACCCGTTCTGGTTAGCGATCAACCCGATCGTTCCGCGATGGTTTGACTAGGAAAACATCTATCATGGCGTCCCTGCCAACATGGTCTAATTCTTCAACAACTTGTGAAGGAAAACAGCAAAAAGTGATGAACCAGTGCCTCCTAAACAAGTATTTTATTAGCGGCAGCAAATCAAATGATGGCACAGGTGAGTGAATCACATTGCTGTGACAATTTGAAGTGGTCACAATGAAACACCACCGATTAGATCCAATACCAAGTGCTGATTTTGCACAAGCTACAAAATCTAGCGCTTCCATTTCTCCGGAATAGGATGCAGATTCTGGATGAACTAGAAAGCTTTATGTGCTTGTTATTGTGTGTAGCTGCTCTAGAGGAGCCCACAACTCAATACAAAGTGGCAAAAATGAGCATAATACGTCCCCCTTTAAGAAGCGATTGCAAGCCGTGGGTCGAAGATCTTTCATGTCAGAAACAAGCTGGTGTTTTTCAGTACTACTCACCCGGGTCGTTCAGAACCGCGGGTCCGGCTACTGCCACCATTGTTGACAGAGAATAAAGGTTCTGCGCTTGACTCAGCAGGACTCTCGCCATCACTGCGGTAAAATCTGAACACACATACACAGTGAACAAGTATGTTAAAAGCCATTCACACAGGAAGGAGGTTTATTTGAACCCTGTTAATTGAATATCTTTTCAACCACCACCAGACTTCCTGTTGACCATTAAGATAATTACATCAATCACTTGTGATGTGGAAACATCTCCACTAGGTGGCCACTTTATTAGGCAAAAACCAACCCAACAAAAAAAAACTTACAACTAAGTTGTCCACTTTCAAAACATATCATGGTTAAAATGAAGTTATCTGTTCTAGGGTCAAACTGTGGCCATAATCAAACCTTTAACTGTACAACCAATGTCATTGACAACGGCGATAAACATGTGGCCCTGTGAACAGGAAGTCCTTCATGACTTCTAAAGTTAGTGAGACTCACACAGGACGGCAAATGACCAGGTCTCCTTTGTTGGTTCCGTACGCCAGACCCATCCCGGGGTCAGGAAGCCAGCGAGCAGAATTGATGCTGACATGGCGCCGCTGGTCTGGAGCCATAGGGTAAACAACGTTGAAGACCATCTGAATGACAGCAGCAGTAGCCGCATTAACGGTGGCGCCAGCGCATCCAAACAGGAAGCGTTTGCGTTGCAAACGTCATGACTGCCTTTTGGTGAAATCATGATCGTTGTCCGCACTCACCCTGATGGATGTCTCTCCTCCATGCGGCTGCTGCAGACGGAAGACTTGCGCCACCATGTGGTCGGTGGTGGGATGCAGCAGGATCCTGCGAGAGGCTAGGCCCACCATCACATAGCAGCCCAGCGGTGACAAGCTAACAGAAATAGCATTAGGACCTACGGGAGAAGAGCAAACATGGAGTAAGCGCTGACGTTGAAGATAAAGAGGATGCAAAGTGTGATGGCTACCAAATCGTTTGGTGTAGAGCATCTCCCCCAGGTTGTGTGGGGCCAGAGAGTAGATGGCCAGGATGCCCTCGTCGGGAAAACCCCGCTGACTGCTAGGGATGAAAACAGCCAGCAGCTGGCCATCGGCGGAGATGTCGCAGCTAGCATCGTTGTAGATCTTACAGTTTGGCACCAGAACATTCACAGAGGCTGCAAATAAACAAATCCACTCATATATAACATGGGTTTGCCAATATGGCGAAACAATTATGCACGGTGGCCGGGTGCTAGGTTCATTGGCGACTCCAAATTGTCCATAGGTATGAATCTGAGTGTGAATGGTTGTTTGTCTATATGTGCCCTGTGATTGGCTGGCGACCAGTCCAGGGTGTACCCCGCCTCTCGCCCGAAGACAGCTTGGATAGGTTCCTGCACCCCCCGCGACCCTCGTGAGGATAAGTGGTAGAAAATGAATGAATGAATGAATGCTGGAGTCAAACAAACTAAGATGGAAGACATCCAGTCCACTTAACAAATGCTGTACGTTTGTTGCCATTGGTAATAAGGCTCATGAATGAATGTCAGGTTCAATACCGTTGCTGATCTCCGGCAGGTCAAACTTGGTGAAGTCCCACCACTGCAGGCGGTAGGTGGTGCTGGCGATGTTGCTGGCCACCGCAGACTGCCCATCACCGATGGACGCGCCTGTGACCAAATGAAATCATGACTTCCAATAGGTCATGTGATCAGCAATTTAAATTGAACGGCAGAGTGCTTATTTACTGGCAAACACCCTGTTGACAGACGTGTGTGTGGCCAGGCCCGACTGGCCTCTCTCATTGAATATTCCGGCATAGGGCAGGTACTCGGGAAGATGGAAACGCCTGGAGGAGGACAAGAATCACTGATGAAAGCTTGGGACTGTGTTTCAAGGACTTCCACGCTTATGCTTAGCATTTTAAGCACATAAATGCGTTTGACCCTCAATCATCATTAAAAAGGAGGAGAAGAAGAAGTGGATAACTGCAATTGTGATTTCCAGTAAATGAGCAATGACAGTAATGGATTTAGGACCTTGAGAAATTATGTGTACATATTAAATTGACGTGTACTGTTGGTACAGAACTGTGAGAACTGAAACACACCTTAGCAAGCACAATGAGCACAAACTCACCTTGGAACAAAGCGACCCAATGACGGCGCTGACATTCTGGCATTTCGGGGAGTACTGTGTCGTGCTCGCACGCCGTTATCACTGAAACACAAGAGCAGTCAAATTAAAACAAGTCTCTCCCACACACACAAATACACAAACCACAGCCAACAACAAGACTGGACTCACTCCAGCTCATCAAAGTCAACGTCAGTGTTGTCCATGGAGTTGGAGGCATTACTGGCCGGTCCATCAGAAGATGAAGACATGGCTCGCAGACGGTTCTGTTGGTACCGAGGAGAGCGCTGACGAATGCTATCCCGCCTGGACAAATACTGGATCATTCTCTGGGCATAGTACGCTGCAGGGGAGAGCCTGTATAGCACAGAGGACAAGTGTGCTTCAAACAAGAAAATATCTATTAGCATGTGTGTTAGCATACCTGGCTGGGTCAGGGTAGATTGGGTGGTCTCTAGATCCGGTCATGTCATAGCGAGACATAAGGGAAGATTCTAAAAGTCTCCTGAATGACAGACAGAAAAGGGGTTGTGTTCATATGCGGCTAAAAACACGAGAATTACTTTGAAAAGAAAGGGTACCTCCGGAGGGAGTCTTCGTCTGGGGGGTCCACAGGCATTTCTTGGTTTAAGGCCTCTGGGGGATCAGGGGGTCTGGCCTGAGATGCCTGTCGATACACCCTTTCCCACTGGGCCGTGTCTTGGTTGTACATCAGACCCACGGTCTGCTCTGCGGGCTGGCTGGAGGACGAGACCAGAGGGAAGGCCACTGCTGGTACTGCTCCACCAGCAGGTAGAGGACGCTGTCCACTCTCCAGAGGTCCCCTTATGGCTTGCATTTGCCCGTCCAAAGGGCCCCTGCCAGCATCTTCTTGCCAGGCTGGAGAGGACGAAGAGGGAGAGGATGAGGAGGGCTGCTGGACATTGGAGGAGGAAATGGAGGACGTCTGGTTCGTGCGCTCCCAGCGCTGAGAGTCGTGGTTAAAGGTCAGCAGGTTGTGACACGCCCGGCAACGGTTCAGGTGGCCGTGGGAGCTGGAGGTGGCGTTGTTCTCCATGGGTTGGGGTGTAGAGGGAGGAGGAGGGAGAGGAGGCTGGTAATGGATGATAGTGGGGGATGACGAGGATGCCGAGGGTCCGGCACGGTCTGCGTCTACATTGTTATTCAACAACTCCTGGCTCTGCTCCTGGGTTCCCTCCCCCATGCTGACCACGCCCCCTAGTGGTGGCTCCAGGTCCTGCATGCGGTCAAACTCCAGAAAGTAGCGGCTCAGGTTGCACCGCAGCACGTTGCGAAAGGAGGCGGGGTTGCTCCGGGTGCCATCCCAAAAGGGGTGGTGACCGCTGCTGGTGTTGGCTCCGTCTCGAGACCCTGCATCTCCCTGTTGGGGGAAGCCCCGCCCATCGCTAGCGGAGGTGTACACTGGGGAGTGGGAGGAGCCATCCTGCCGACGCAGAACCGATAAGAGGCTGACCGAGGAAGAGGAGGAGGTTCTGGGGGGCAGCATCCCTGGGCCGACTCCTCCGTCCCTCATGCTTAGCAAATCGTGAGTCCAGTCTGGTCCTTGTCTGGTGGCGGAGTTCGGCTCCATGCCACTAGGAGGCGGAGCATTGAGAGAAGTGGCGGCACTGTAGTAGACCGAGGTAAAGGCCGAGGGGCGTTCTGAGGGCTGCCTGGGCTCTGTGCGCGCTGATGAGAAGGATGATGAAGTGGGGGGCTGGGGAGGGTCGGACGAAGTCGCCCCGGTAGTAGCGGTACCAGTCAGCAAAGGGCCGGGATTGATCGAGCACTGACTGCACATGCACACCATGCCCAGGAAGCGGGTGCAACCGAGGAAGGAAGGCCCGCGCTCCGTGTTGGGGAACGGGGCAAGTGGGGTGCCAGGAGACTCCCCTGAATGAGCCACATTGTCGCCGAGTGGGCGGGGCGACTCCCCCGGGCCCTGCGTTCCAGAGGAGCGGGAAGAGAGTATGTGCAGGAAGTTGTGGAGGATGGGAGTGCGGCGAACGGGTTGAGGTAAGAAGGAACGCTGGCGGAAGTGGGGCATCTCCACACTATCCATGGGAACGTCAGCTTCGTCCTCATTCTGGAAGACACCACAAGTTGGAGCACGCTGCATGCTACCAGTCAAATACCACCACCAAGAGGGGCTCACCTGTTGATTGGACGGATTGACGATGGCCGTCAACAGATTGTGACCTAGCGGGTCAAACCTCACCAACCTGATGTGGCAAACACATTTACAAAACTTTGTCATAAAACAACAATCATTTACATGTCATCTGTAAAACCAGCGTGTTTGTTTCCATGCACATGCTGTGAATAAGCATGATGTCCTCGCCCTCTCCTGTGTGTGTGTTAAACAATCAGGTCCACAAGGGGGCACTAGTCACGTCACACCCACCTCACTCGCTCAGCGTCACTGCCTGTTTTGACGACGGCAAACGGTTCCGGTCGGCTCCAATCCCAAAAGTGCAGCTCGTTGTTGGTGGCGATGAGAAGGAGCTGAGCGGTCGGGTGGAAGGCCAGCGAGGCAATAGCTATGTTGCCATCAGTGTACCAGCTCTCACTACCGCCCTACACACACACAATCTTGATGTTCACATCTATAGCACACTAGGCAACGTTACACCGTAAAACTACAAAAAAAACTACATTTTTTTGTAAATGACAGGCGACATACACGGATGGAGTTTCCGCCTCGGCTACTCACATGCAAGTCCCAGATGCGAACTTCACCATCAAGGCACCCGGAGGCCACCAGTCCAGGAATGGTGGGATGAAAGGTCACACACCAGGGGGTTCTACGGTGGCCCACCAGAGAATGGAGGCACTTTCCAGTCTTGACTTCCGTGATGTAGATGTTGTGGTTAACATGCGTGGAGGCCATGAGGGTCCTTCAGGAGCAACAAATTACATAGCATCAACATATCCCATTTTCTACGTTTGTAACTGTCTTAAGGCTGTGTTATACTTTCCGCACAAACAATTGGCATAGAGATCTGCTCGAGAGACCATGTGTGATTTTATACTCGTATTTCTCCCAAAATGCACGAGGCAGTGTATCAAAAACACGTATCTATCACGATACCAAACTAGAGCGGAAGAGGTTTGCCATTGTTTACTCAACTTCCAACATAGTGACACTTGCCGTCTACTTCTTGAAGAAGAGGAATTGTGTTGTATTATTTGCTGCGACACAAAAGGAAGAAAAGGTGGTACACTCTTCCTTTGAATAGGAGGAGGGCTACAATCGTACTTCCTTATTCTTCCCACCACATGGCAAAAAAAAGACATTTGACCTGAAGCCATGAACCACGTACTCCTGCACACTTATAAAACATATACCATTTATCTTAATTAACTTAGAATATTCCAACCTCGGCCATCTCTGTGTGGAGTTTGCATGTTCTCCCCGTGCATGCGTGGGTTTTCTCCGGGTACTCCGGTTTCCTCCCATATTCCAAAAACATGCTAGGTTAATTGGCCACAGGTATGAATGTGAGTGTGAATGGTTGTTTGTCAATATGTGCCCTGTGACTGGCTGGTGACCAGTCCAGAATGAATGAATGAACTTGAAATATTGAACATAATGAATTGGTTAATTATGTTTATAGTAATTCCAGGTCAAACATGTATATTTTGCATGGATACATTTTGATATTTTCCCATTTTCCCCTGATAAATAGATAAGTAATCATCCTACATATCATATATATTATTTCAGTTTGATGTTGGCATTTTTCCATTTGTATGGGAGCTTTGCACGATGGCTATGGTTTAATGGTTTTCTGCATATTTCATTTAATTTCACCACTGCACCATGCTGTGATTGGAACACCAGTATAAACAAAACAACTGCTTTCTGCTCTGTTCCCATTGTGCCTGAGGCATTCAGGCACACTCGTAATTTTGAGTGTTTGGCACTAATTGTTTTTATTTTTATTACAATTGGCATACCCCACTTTGGGAAGCTAGGCTGCAAGTATTACATGTTATCATTAATGTAGCTGTTATTACATGGTCAAAGGATGTATATAAAACATGTTACAGGTATTTGTGGGTGTTTTAATAGCGGTCTCAGCAGACAACATGGGTGTAGCTGAGCTGTCGCTTTCTATCTGTTTTTATATCTTTAAAACACCCAGAAAAGCGAAAGACATGTGTGTTCATGCCTCGCATAAAGATTGTTTTCCTTGTGTGTTGTCCTCACCGGTCAGGGCTGAAGGCCAACAGGAAGGTGGATCTCGGGCTGTCGGGTAGCTCCACTTTCTGTGCCCAAATAGGAAGCTGATTAGCACAGCAGGAGGCCAAAAGATATAGACGACGGCATCCTCACCTGACTCTGCCACTTCCTCCCGCGCACCTTCTCCTCCACCAGCAGCTGGAGGAGGCGCTGTGAGCCGCAGGTCTGCCAGCCACGCTCCCGCCTGGACAGGATGCGCACTGAGTTCCTGGGACAAGAGGCCATGATCGGGATAGGAGTTGTCGACCGTGTCTAGGCTGGACAAGTCGGGGGGCGGGGGGAGTACAGGGTGCCGTTACACGACTGGAAGCTCTGCGGCGATCTGATCGGACCCAGTTTCTACTGGACACACAAACACACAATGAGGCGCTTTTAAAAGGTACCATACACTTCCATTACACTATTGTGGGGCATCTTATTTAAAATTAAAAGATGACCTTTAATGACATTTGCTACTTGCCAGAACCAAAAGTCATCAAGCTGGCGCCTTTTAAATTTGGAACTATCCTGAAGCGCTCCTCAGGCCGCCATATTGTCTAAACAGGAAGGAGTGGGACGGGATCACTGTTATTGCTTTTGTGCTGCAGGGGCACTTCTAGGCTTGGAGGGATATTTACTCGGCTCCGTCACAAAAAAGTTCTTGCTCATGCGGTCTTCACTAGCTTTTCTGTCTTGTGACAACCTGCTCCACACACCATGACGACAGAACTTGTGTCTTCAATTGGCGCTAGAGAAATAAAATGTTCAGTGATGGACACAAAGTGACAAAAAAAGCTGGATTTCACCCAATGAATCAAGTTAGGCAGTCATGGACATATGTTGCGTGGTCTTTGACTGTCAGAGGACAGTCCTTATTGGAGTCCATGAAATGTGGGACACAGGACAGACAAACGAGAACGCCTCCTCTTCAACAAAATCAATGACTAGAAATATATAAGCAAGAAAAGGTATGCAGTCAAGTCAACGTCAATGTTTTGGAAAAGAGCATAATGTAAAAATTCCTAGTTATTAATAGTATTACCTTTTGATTGACTAAAAAGACTGTAGTGTACTTTCATGGCTAATTGAGACTGATTGTTGATTCATATGTTACATACGTTTAATCCAGACTAATTTTATGCGATTCTTCTTTCCATCCAATAGTGATGCACTTCATCACAGATCAAGCCAAAAAAACACAGGTGTCACATTTTCACATTGATGCGATAAGCAAACATATAATTTCAATGTAAACATCACATTATTCGCCATAAAAAACAACAATAAATATTCGTCGATTGAAACCCGCTCGAAAGAAAAAAAACCCACTGGCTTTCAAGCAGCTACATTACTTGACTTCTTAACGTTAAACTCAACAGTTTTCTCTTTAAAACACGAGTTTCGGCATTGAAAGTTTGAGAAGCATCGCTAAAAGTGTACGATGTGATGAGAGCAGTCTTGATGAAGATGATGTTTAAAGCAGAGGCCTACCTTTCTTCATATTTGGGGGCTGCGGTCGTTAGCCACTTAGCTGGCTTCGACCGAAACGGACATAAAAAATGGAAATTTGAGGTCGGCGATTTAGTTGTTTGGTGAAGAACGATGTCCACTTGTGCTAACGGACAGCATTCGTATTTTGGAGAGGCCAATTAGAATCTGTTGTTAAGGCATTGGTCTACTGTTTAAACTAGCTGCTCGAAGCCGAATTGCTACTGCGTAGCTAGCTAGCTGCTAGCCGCACGCAGGCCGACCAACAGAGCACCGATTACTACTCATCGAACGCAACGTAAACCCGAGTTTCATTCAAAAAAAATGCCTATTTCAAACACTAATGAAAAACAAAGTAATTTTTTTATGTGTTTAAATAACTATTCAAATATTAAAGGAAACGGACTTACAGACAAAACGGCAGAAGGAGAGAGGAATTACACAACTCTTCATTTGACTACTTGGACTAGAAATCTACAAAGTCAAAAACTACCCGAATAATTGATTTATTGGATTTTAAGAAAATATTTTAAATTTTCAAGGAAATTAGGAGAGGAGGCTCCAAACATTTACCACTATATCCATGTATATAACCTGTGTTATTGTTATTTATCATCATCACAATTTCCCTATTTTTTATTCATTCATTCATTCATTTTCTACCGCTTTTTCCTCACGAGGGTCGCGGGGGGTGCTGGAGCCTATCCCAGCTGTCTTCGGGCGAGAGGCGGGGTACACCCTGGACTGGTCGCCAGCCAATCACAGGGCACATATAGACAAACAACCATTCACACTCACATTCATACCTACGGACAATTTGGAGTCGCCAATTAACCTTTTGGAATGTGGGAGGAAACCGGAGTACCCGGAGAAAACCCACGCATGCACAGGGAGAACATGCAAACTCCACACAGAGATGGCCGAGGGTGGGGATTGAACCCTGGTCTCCTAGCTGTGAGGTCTGCGCGCTAACGTAAAGACCAGTTGAAAAATAGAAAACATTTCCATTTTGCATTGTTGGATCTTAAGTTTCTAAACAAAATGCAAAAAGAAGGCATGGGCCATTTTTGAGTGAGCAATTTATTGCCAACAACCATCAGCTGCTCAAAATATAAATCAAATGTTCAAAAAAGGACTCAGTAAAAAGTAACTGCACCATTATTTTTGAATCACCTCGAAAATTGGTTTGAGCATCCTCGATGCCAGTGTTTCCAGGTGCTGAAGATGCTTCACAGAGAGTATCCACTGTCTGGAACGGATGTGTGTTTTTGTAAACGTCCCTTCCCATCCATCCCCAAATGTTGCCAATTGGATTCAGATCCGGGGAACATGCAGAATGGGTCAAAAGAGTGATGATATTCCTCTGGTAGAAGACCTTTGTCAGGCAGCCATTGTGACCTGCAGCATTGTTGAACAAGGCAGTCATTACCACACAGACAAGGGCCTTCAGTCACGAGCGATGCCCCCTGCAACATCTCCACATAGCCAGTTTGACACCACCCCTGCACAAACCTGAAGCTCTATTGTTCTGTTGGAGAAAAAGCACCCCAGATCATGATGGCGCTCCCTCCACTGGATAACATCTCAGATGGGATCTCCCTGCCAGTAACATTGGAAGTCATGAGGACCTCATGTCCCATGTTTATTGTTCTCGTACAAAAAATAAAATTCAGACGTTCTTGTTCTTGTTCTTGAAGTGACCAGCTTGATCAGCAGCAATGGCGCGCTGTGAGAGGCTTTGCTCTGAGCTAAACAATCCAACGTTTTTGCCTTTGCCATCAAGATATCATGACAGCGTGAATACCTGACAAAAAAATCACACTGAATCCACTTTTTGCCAAAACTTTGGCTTTTTAAAAAGGCTGTGGTCTTCAACGTTTGATCAGGTGAACAGTCTGTTTCACTTTAATGCTTGTTTACAATAAATTGCTTACTCATATGTTTTATGTCTCACTCCCGTTTCTTCTTTTTGTATTTTTAAGCTCTACTAACAACCTCCTTAAGATCCAACAGTGCAAAATGTCAATTCTTAACATTTTGATCAAAAGTACAAACAATATAAACATACAAAGAATATTATACATCGTTTTGCTATCTTTAAATGTACAATTTCATAATTAATCAGTTTTGGATTAATTTCAATAATGTATTATTGCAGCAAAGTTGCAAAGAAAGCAGAAGGAAACCTTTATTACACTAAACTTCTCTGTATAGTGTCAGGTTCAAACTCCTGTGACACTTTTAAAAACACTTAAATACAGAAATACAGAAGAGACAGACAACAATATTCAAAGTTACTCGCAGCGAGGAGAGTGAAACCACATACCCAGTGACATGCCGCTCCAGTTCACACTCCTCTCTTTTTATTCTCTTTCGGGGGTCCCTACTACATGGTCGTGCAACTCTGGGGGGGTCAGTTGCACGAGCTGTATTTATTTGTCTATGTGTGTGTGTATATGTGAGAGTAATTACTTTTATTGTTTTACGAGTTCTTATCTTGACATATTCGTGCAGGATTAACATGAACATTTGCAGGCTCGTTGCTGGCACTTCCAGGCACCTCCAGGACCCGGGGGTCGCTGGGGGTCTCTGATCAGGGTCACGGGAACATTCTCTCTTCAGCACATTCAAACACTCTATTATCTAAGCAAATGGATATAAGGGTGATAACTAACAAAATAATACTTGTATCTACATTTTATTCTAACATATAGTGCCTACTTGAAAAAAAAGTACTTTAGTTCGTATAGATTGTACGTTAAAGATATTTTACAATTATGCTTATGTACATTGATGTTGAATGTGACAGAGGAAAATGGGGTAGAAAACATCTCCATTGCTCATTTTTGACAAAAAAATGTTTTCTTCTTTCTCTTTCGGCTTTTTCCCCTTCAATCTGTCATGTATTCAAAGTTAATTGTATGTAATGTAAACTTGCTAATGTTGCTAACTGTGATGTCGCTAATTGTTAATTGTTGAAATGGACTATATGAGTAAATAAAGCAGACTAATTTAGGCTAACTATTAGTGGTAGTGCTGTCAAAAAGCAGCCAGTCCAGGGAAGCGAGTCAAGTTGGCAGTAGTTCATTCATTCAATGTGAAAAGACCCATGTAATTGGCATCCTCTGAGCAAGGCACTGAAATGTTGGACGTCCACATTGCTTAGACCAGTCAAGTGGTGCCCCCTACTGTTTGTTGCCCCATGAACGAGTCTTTCCTCAGAAATTTTCCTTGTAGAAATTGAAGCTAAAGTTTTCACACTGAGCTTTGATGACTTTGGCCAGCGCAGGAGAACCACAGTAGAACACATGAACTTTGCCTTTGTTCTCCTCCGACACCTTTTGGAATACCTGTGTACAACATGAGAAAGAAGAGGTCATGGGTCTAGCTCCGCCCCTTAAATTGCTATCCTCACAACTAGCAAGAGCTGTGTGTGTTCCCACCTTCCCCCACTCAGGACGTCCAGGTTGAGTTCTGGTCCTCAGGCCGGTAATGGAGTCACGCTTCTCCTTCTTGGCCAGCAGGTCCAGCGCCATTTGCAGGCCGATGGCCTTCATGTCGTTCTTACATAAGGCGGACGTCATGTACATGTGCATCTCCAGGAAGCGACCTGCCGCACAATAGAAAAAGGGTTGCGGTCATGTGATCCGCATCACGGCACGGCATCATCACTTGTCACCTTCGGGTTCCTCATCAGCCTGGTCCAGCTCCAGTTTGGTCAGGAGGCTGACAAACCATTCAAAGGACTTCTGGTCACGGTTGATCCAGATGAAGTCCACCTGAGGGACAAGCAAATATACAGAGTCATACTTGGTGGGTGCTGAGGCGACGGCGGCGGCGTGACTTACTTTGCGGAGCTTCATTTCGCTGTCCTTGATGTTCTCGCACCACGAGTAGTTACAGTTGGGACAGTTCTGCTTCCTGCGGCGGTACCTGCACCCACAGGCACAGTGTGTCCTGATGGTGAGCTGATGGTGAGCTGATGGTGGGCGGGAGAAGTCCTCACCTGTACATGATGCTTTGCAGGATGGAGGCAAAGGGTGTGATGCCAATGCCTGCCCCAATCAGGACGGCGTGCTCCGATGCAAAGATCTGTCTGGTCGGGGTTCCGTAGGGTCCATCCACATAACACTGATGCGTGACATGAAGGAAGTCACATGTTCAGGGTCAAAGTGGTCAAATGAAATATTTTGCTCACCTTGATGTTGCAGAAGCGGTGATTCTCGCCAAACTTTGCAGAAACCTTCAGAAGCACACAAAGCAGCATCAGCAGGTCCAGCAGGTTGACTGGCTCTGATCGGTCACGTGATCTACCTCTCTAATGGGCGGGGCCTCGCCTCTTTCTGCAGGCCCCAGTTCATCTGAAGAAAGAGGATCTTGCACCAAGGTCACAGGGGAGGCGCTGGTCCGGGAACCGTTCTGACGATACATGGTCAGCTCGACAGTGTCGTCGTCATTGGACGCCACGACGTCGTTAAATTGCGGTGAGTTGAACAAGTCATCCTGGAGGGGGACAGGAAGACCGTCATGAAGAAGAAGTGGTGGAGTGTTTTTCCCTGAGTGTTTTTGTACCGGAGTCTTTGTCAGCTGTCTGCTACGCAGGCTCGCTGCCAGCCTCCTCTGACTTGGCGCTGGACTCTGAGGCTGCCTGAAGTACTCGTACAGGCGGTTGGTCCACTGACCCATCGAGCGGATGTGCAGCCACAGACTATCTGCAGTTCAAAGGTCATCATGTAAACAAGCTCAAAAAACAAAAAAACTCATAGACTGCAAGAAACACATGAGGTTGTCCCGAAAGACATACCCGATTGTTCCGGAGCGCTGCTGATGGTGAACGGGTGCCACTCGTACTTGGCGATGACCGGAATGTTGATGTAGACATAATCTCCTGGCTTGAAGTGGAAAAACTGAGGGCGCTTGATGACCAGATGAGTAACCTGCATGGCGGCGACACGACACGTTAGCGTTGACTTTTTAGCACAAAGCTGCTAATGCAATGATGTCACAGAGGTCATCACCTTGGATGGCAGCAGGTTGACCTCAACTATGTACAGACCTCCGATGCGGGACACAGCAATTCCAATGATCTTCTCCAGCAGGAAGAGCAGTCCCGGAACCACAAACCACTTCCAGAAGTTGGCACAGTGGACCATGAGCAGTGACCACACCCACACGTAGGACAGATGAGACCAGTAGAACACCTGACAGGTTAAGATAGAAACACTTGATGGCGTAGACGACAGCAAGGCGATCACTGCTACAGCATCGCGATGGCATCTTACTTCAAAATGGCCACTGCGTCGTACGAAGGTGCTGGAGCACAGCACCATGAGGCAGATCACCACTTGAAGAACCACTCCTGTCAGCGAAGCCGTTCCCTTGACCCAGCCGATCCCGGGCCGTGTGGTGAGCAAGTATTCCCAAAGACTGAAGCCGCTGTGATTCGACAGCTGGGCTGAAGCACGCAAACACACGCAGTTTCTGTTTCTGCGTTTGTTCTTATGTAGTGTAGTTAGCCTGTACTTACCAAAGTTGAGGACGTGTGCGGTGGTGTGTACGAGAGTGTAGCCCAGGATGGCATAGCCCACAATCTGATGTAACAAGATGTTTTGGTCCAGAGGAAAGACCCTCACCACCCATGTGGCCCGCAACCATGTCAGACAGCGACGCAGCATCAGCACCTGCAAAAGAAAGGCTATTATGATAGAAAAAACACCACTTCCTGTATGGCCGAGCACACTTCCCATCGTGCGTTACCATGACAAAGGTGCAGTTGAAGTTGAGACACTGTCCGCAGCCTTTAGCCAGCATGTAGCAGGCGCTGCCGTGACGATGCTGCAGGACAGCGCCGATGAAGAGCACGAGGCTGAGGCAGGCGTAGCCGCACAGGAAGAGGAGCTTGCGACTGTTATTGTGCCAGTAGGCTCGGGTCAAGTAGCGAGGAGTCTGGCGCTTCTTCTGGTCAACTTCTGGAGGCTTGAGCCAGTTGGCAGCACTGACGAGGTCGATGGCAATGGTTATTGACCTGCCGTCCCCTTGGCAACCATTCCATCATTGAGAGAACTTTCCCACCTGATGGTTAGGTTCTCCATCACCTCTGGAAAGTTCTCCAGCTCGGCCTTGAGCTCCTCAAAGGTGATGGCGCCGCTGTTGTCTTTGTCAGCCGACTCAAAGAGCGCCAGGGTCAGGTCATCCAGTTTCTCCTCCGGGAGCGAGATGGCACTCTCACGCAGACACGACTTCAGAACTGTGCGCAACTCGTCGGGATCAATTGAACCACTTCCTAGGTGACACCCCCTCCTTCTTAGTATTGTTAGTAGGCCATGTACTTGCAGGTTCTTGCAGTTCTCACCATCCACGTCGTAGACCTGGAAGAGGAACTTGAGCTTGTCAGTCTCGCTGCCATGGATGAGCAGGTCTAGAGCCTCCAGAAGCTCGTCCAGGCTGATGGAGCTGCTCCCGTCCGAGTCAAAGAGCGCAAAGAAACGCTCAGCGAAGAAAGACTACGACACGCATGTCACATGGAGTGTCACACCACAGTTCAATGACAAGACAGCCACATACCACAGGACTGACCTCTTTGACCTTGAGAGCGGTCTTAAACTCGTCCAGGTCAATCTCTTTGTCATCTCCTGCGATGCTCTCAAACTGTTTGGTAACCCACTCCAACCAGCGCGCGTCCTCGTCCGAACTCATGACAATAAGCCCACTCAACCGCAGTGTCCTGCTGGCACACGCTGCTGGCTGCAGGTGGATTGAAAGATTACAACGATATTATGGACAGGAGTCTACATCACGAGGCTGTGACCATGAGAATAAAACACACCAAGAACTTGTTAGCAGACACAAAGTCTAGATCATGTTCGTCTAGTAGACATGAGTGTGGATGAAGTTAATCTAGAGGACATGCACCTGACAAGACAAGTCTGGACCAAGTTTGTCTAAACTACATGACGAACATCTCGCTCATCAGAAAAACATGTCAACCTAGAAGACTGCTCAGTTTTGCCTCGATGCAGAAACCAAGTCTGGTCCATGTTAGTCTAGATGACATAGATCTGGAGCATGTCAATCTAGAATAATTAAGTCTAGACCACAGGAGGATGAAATACGATTGCAGAAATGTTGCAGATATGTTTGCAGAAAGTCATATCAGTCATGAGCCTGTTCCAGGTCAGTCTGGAAGATTCTTGACAATGAAGATATGCCCAGAAGTCTGAACCATGTTAGCCTGGAAGACATCAATTTGACTTGGATCATGTCCATTAAGAAAACACAAGTCTGGATCCTGTCAGTCTAGAAGAGATGAATGTGAACTGTGTCAGTCTACAAGGTGCCAATCATGTCATTCTAGAATACATGACTCTTGACCATGTCAATCTAGAACAAGTAAGCCTGTACCGTACCTAAAACAGACAGAAAATGATGTAAAACACGTTTTTTTACCTGCTGCTGTTGTGAGTCTCCGTCCTCAGCTGCCACGGAATCGTCTTTGTCAGCTGGAGGTGACAAGCACCCCCTCCTGCCCCCCCCGCCACCCTCCACCCTAGCCACTCCCAACATGGATTTCATTTTCACATAGAAAACATTTATTTGTTTAAAAGCAACTTCACTCAAACTTGAAGGGTCCTCTTTACCTTGGTCATGGGACCAAGACCAGGCCCAGGACTGGACTGGAGCAGCTGGTTAGCAGCTGATTTTGTAATATTTATATTTTAACCTACTAAAAACGTGTGTGGTCCATCATGTGACCACTTGACAGTAAAGAGAGTTTGATGAGTTACAGTACTCCTTCACTCCACTAACCGTCTTCAGTCACACGGATTACATTCTGACAGTCGACTACAGCCTCATCTTGGGTCAAATGTCACTTCAAATCTTGTTGTGTCATCTCACAACTAGCTGATTTTGTGTCATATGATCACTGTCAGTCTTGACGTTCAACTGACTGACAACGATGATGTCACCGCAACAGCGAGCAGAGGAAACTTTGCTCGGCATTCGGCTCATCGATGATGGCGCGCAGAGTCTCCAATCCCTCAAAAGACACGCTCAGAGTTCCCACCAGCTCTCCTCCGTCCATAACTGCAACACACAAAATATAGATTTATGTAGTATTTTTTAAATTATATATACAGTATACAAGTATAAATGGGATGAATAGTAATACTAGTAGGCAAAGCATAGAGCCTTGTGGGATACCATATTGATCACACATAAAAAATACAAGTACAATAAAGTAATATTGCTTGGCGATGAGAAAGTTGGTGATTATCAGACCATTGAGGTTTGTCTCCATCACGTTGCCTTGTTTGTGCAGCAGGTCTGGAATGTTCAGGAAGGCCACGCCCACATCTTCACATTCCCTCTCCTGCTCCTCCTCCTCCGGAGGCTCGCTCACCACTGTGAACCGAATTCTGTCCGACGACAACAAACTTTAGGAAGGGAGGGCGGCGAGAAGAACCAGGAGGAAGACATGGGGTGGTCTCACCTCTCCATGTGTGGGTTCTTTCCTTGCAGGACATCCCTCAGCAGCCGGCGTCTTGGCTTGTTGGTGTCAGCGTCCACGGGAATGACTGTGGAAGGAACTTAGCTTTTAGAAGAAAGATGTAAGTAAGGAAACATCATATTAAAAGCTCACACCTTTGCTATAGTTGAAGCTGACACTTTTTCCTGGGGGGGGTTTGGGCAACGACAGGGGGGTCTCTTCTGTGGGCATGTCCAGAAAGGAGTACTCCACAAAGAAACGCACTATGCTGCTGTCCTTTGACACCCGAGACTCTGCCGGCAGGCTGAGAGACATGACCTCCACCCGCACTCGCTCCGACACCTGAGAAGGATCACCACTAACATGTTGTCTCCACCTGACATAATGAGCCATCACGGTGAGATGTTCACTGACCTTCGTGCTGCTGGCCAGGCAGTGGACAATGCAGTCATCGCTGTCAGACTGAGTCGAGTCTCTCCGATTTCGTCTGCACCCCGGCGCCATCTCACCATCTGTGGAGAAGATGTGTGAGTCAGCAGTGTGAGACGGTGTAAAACCAGAACCAGGAGCTTGGCTGAGGACTTATAGTTGGGCGCGGTGAAGAAGATTCACCTTGAAGAACGTCTTGGTTGATATCGCACAGTTCCGAGGTGCCTTGGGAGCTTGAAGGCACCAGCTGCCCTTCAGAGAGCACAGAAGATTCATCCTCCTCTTCTTCTTCTTCTTCTTCCTCTTCTTCTTCGTCTTCGTCTTCCTCTTCGTCTTCCTCTTCTTCTTCGTCTGCTGGGCTGGGAACCGTCCTGGACGACGCCTAAAAGAGGAAGATCAATTCATGATTTTCATGATTAATTGTGGCATCAATAGACATGCTACATATAATCTTTGTGTGCCGTTTTTAAGAGACCGCCACCTGCTGGACAAGAGGCATGTCTTCCAGGAAGGTGACTCTTCTGGCAGCCTGTGGCTCTTTACCCAGATTTTTCTTTGTGGACTTTAGTAGCGCTTCCTAGGCAGGGCGGACAGAAGACATTAGGACATTTACAAACAAATAAGTGCCCATAGTTGACCTTGTGTCCTGACCTTTGAGGCAATGGTGTCAGAATGAGACGGAGAGGAATCAAAGTGGCCTCGGCTTTCCTTGGTCTCCTTCTTGCTGCCTCGCACTTCCTCCACTGGCTTTTCCACTGGGAAGACTGCAGACTTTATAGTGGTCTGGAGCAGGCCCGGTGGAGTGACGTAGGGAAACTTCCACTTGAGTGCAACATCAATGTGGCCCACGTGGCGTCCAGAAAAGTCGTAGAGGTCAAACTCACCTAAAAACGAAACCGGGAATACCATCAGGAGGTGCTCCAAAGGAAAAAAAGAACAGCAGACACGTGAAGACTCACCTGAGATCTCCTTGTCCTGGACCAGCAACTCCAAAGGAATACCGGCTTTGCCCAGATAGACGTCCTTCTGCTCCTCCTTGTAGTCAAACACGTAAAGGTTAAGTGCCTCGGACCGCAGGTACTTATCCAGACAGGCATCCATCGCAACAGAGTAGGACTTGATGTCACTGAAGTGAGGGTCATAGCAGTCGTGCACGGTGGAGGTGGGGTAGTCTGGGAAGTGGAAGAACTTGTAGACCACATAGGGGCTGGGCTGAATGAAGGATCTGGACTGGAGCTTTTTGCAGCTGCGCACACTGATGTCCAGTTCATTCCGGCTGCTGGTTCCTGATGGAACCGGAGATGTCTCTTGTGTCTTCAATCTGGACTGAATATGGAACATGCTTATGATGTAAACTAAATGAAACAGATCATGATTGAAAAAGGACCTCATGTTGTCTAGGCGGATACAGGTACCTGCCCATCATGGCTTCCAGCCGCCATCAGTCTGTCTTTGTACAGACGTCCACTTTCTGTGATGGGAACACGCAGCTTGATCCAGTAGTCCAGAGACCCGAACAAGCCCTCCTCACCAGAACTTCCTGAATGTGACCAATGATTATGACGTCGCACTTCATGGAAAGGACATCACATCAGGGCAAAGGAAGTACTCACCAACCAGCGGAAGGCTCCCGGCCACCATCCCGTCCTTCTGGAGGAGTCGGTGCAGGTGAAGCTGCGCGCTGGCCACCGTCCTCCACTTGAGTCCAAGAGCCTGGTGCAGCTCCACCCTCACAGAGTGCCTATGGAGGTATTCCAGGAAGTTGTCATCCGGGCTCACCACGTATTTTGACGTGAAGCCGTATTTGGGAGCCGGGCCCGTCACCACCGGAGTGGCATGCAGGTCAAAGAGGTAGAAGGCATAAGTGCAAAAGGTGGCGGGGGCAGGGTCGCCCAGAGTCTCCAGGGCATCTGGCGTCAGAGTGGCACCAACTATCTGAAGCTCCACAAGGTTCTCTTCCTCTTCTAGATGGAGCATTGCGTCTTCATCTGGAATATTGGCTTTGAAGACGGAGCCGTAGGCAACATCTCGCAGCTGAGCTGTCACAGGAAGTCACATGAACTTAAGAACCTTGCAACGCCACCTGGTGTTGCCATAGTAACCACAGGGAATGTTGTTGAAGATGAGTACCCTGCAGTTTGTGGAGCTTGGCATCCTTGGCGGCTGCCATCTGCGTGTGATGTTCCAGCTGCTGCGTATAAGTGCTTTTGTCACGCTCCACCTTCTTCTGGACGATGTCTAGCTCCGCCTGCAAATATGGCACAGTTAGCTTTAGCATTTGGGTCTCAGCTTGCCAGTGGAACCCAAAGTGGTGAGGATCTTTTGAAAGATCTGTTGGTACCTTGAGGTCACTACTGATTTTGCTTTCCATGGTCAGCAGCTGTCTGACCTTCTCCAACTCCTGGATGGTTTCAGCATGAGCATCTTGTTCGCTGATGCTGCCACCACTTGGACCGTTCTGGCCTTCCTGGAGGAAGCTCAACTCCCCGCCACGTTGAGATTTACGTTCCTGTAGGGCGACATGATGAGAATGATAGTGGTACCCTTCTTTTATGGTTAGAAGGTCGGCACGGCTACACCTCACCTTGATGAGCAGCAGAGCTTCCGTTAGTTCAGCCACATCGTACTCCTTGGTCTACAAAAAAAGTAGACAAGCGTGTAACACAAGATAGGACCGTAATATGGCAACCCTTCTCACCCTGCTGTAGACGTCCACGCGGCATTGGAGCTCCTTCAGCTGCTGCTTCTGCTCTGCAAGCTCAACAAGAAGTTTCTGGTTTTCTTCTGTCAGCTTCTCACTAGCGTCTAATCCGAATTAAACCCAATGTTATCCATCAAGTCATATGGGGGCGCAGCAAAGTCATGTCAAATATGGAAGTCACGCACCCCTCTCAGCCTTGACCTTGTCCAGAATTTGGTTCTTGTCATGAAGGTCAGCCTGCAATGCTGTCTCCAGCTGCACGATGTGCTGCTTGAGTTGTTGCTCTTGAACGCTCCACTTCTGCTGCTGAGACACGTCAAACATGCTGCAACAAGATACATATTGTCATAGCATGCTCTGTCAGCGTGGGAGGAGCCTTCAGCACAGCGCCTCACCTGTTGACCAGTTTCTCGTTTTGCTCCTTTAGCAGCTCCTTTTCCTGCTCCGCCTCGCTGAGTTGCTCCTGTAACTGATGGTGGATAAAGTGATCAGCGGCGGTGGCAGGGGCGGGTTCAAAGGAAAGCGAAGAAGCACAAGTACCTGCTGTAACTTGGCTTGTGACACCTGCGAGCTCTGTAGCTGCGTCCTCAGCTCCACGCTCTTCAGATGTTCATCCTTCAGCTGAGATGACAGCTCGGCCACCTTGGAAGTGGCTGCGTCATAGCACGCTTTCTGTGTGCGCTGACTCTGCAAAACATGGTCCATACGCTACTCCATCTTGTCAGCCTCCAAAATACACATAGCCACTTTAAAGCAGAGCTCATTCATTTTCTACTGCTTTTCCTCACAAGGGTCGCGGGGGTGCTGGAGCCTATCCCAGCTGTCTTCGGGCGAGAGGCGGGGTACACCCTGGACTGGTCGCCAGCCAATCACAGGGCACATACAGACAAACAACCATTCACACTCACATTCATATCTATGGATAATTTGGAGTCGCCAATTAACCTAGCATGTTTTTGGAATGTGGGAGGAAACCGGAGTACCCGGAGAAAACCCACGCATGGGGAGAACATGCAAACTCCACACAGAGATGGCCGAGGGTGGAATTGAACCCTGGTTGAAGCAGAGCTATTCAAGTAAATTAAATAAAATTGACACATTTTCAGAATTAAGAATCGGTGAGGCCCGACTACTACCTTCACTATTATTCTTACTAAATTTATAATACAACAAAGATACCCTAAAAAAAATCTAATGACATCACAGGCTGCATGGCGTCCAAGCGGTTAGCGCGTAGGCCACACAGCTAGGAGATTTGAATTCCACCATCTCTGTGTGGAATTTGCATGTTCTCCCGGGTTTTCTCCGGGTACTCCGGTTTCCTCCAACATTCCAAAAACATGCTAGGTTAATTGGTGACTCCAAATTGTCCATAGGTATGAATGTGAGTGTGAATGGTTGTTTATCTATGTGTGCCCTGTGATTGGCTGGCAATCAGTCCAGGGTGTACCCCGCCTTTCGCCCGAAGACAGCGGGGATAGGCTCCAGCACCCCCGTGGTAGAAAATGAATGAATCAATGAAATGACGTCACAATCAATGTGTTTACACTGGTTCAATATCTCTATAATAGTGCTTCTCTGCGGCTCTATTGCAAGACCACTATTCAAAGATCTTCTATTTAACAGGAGCACCTTTTTAAAAGGACATATTGCAAAACAAGTTGTTTTTGTCAACTCTATATGACAGTGCTCTGCTTTAAAGAGTCACCTCTTGCAGGTGCAGGAAACGGCCCTGTAGCTCCACGATGGCATTGGATCTTTCTGATAGCTGCTTCTGCAATTTGATCATGGTGACGTTGCTGTTGATCTGCGACCTGCCAGCCAACAGCCAAGTATCACGTAATCATTGGCAACACCATCATCATCGCCACCACCACCACCACAGGTGTAGAAAGCGGGTTTCACCTGAGTTCTGACTTGTTTTGTTGCTGAAGAGCCACCTGCTTCTCCTCCTCCAGCTGCGCAATGCGCCTCAGTTGCGACTCAATCACGTTCTCTCTGCCGCACGAAAGAAACAACCATCATCATATCATTTTACCAATGTAGTGCCAATTCACAGCAGAAGTTATACAAAGGTACTGTACACATGGAGCAGGTCTCCAACCATGCTCCTCAGTCATTAACCTTCCTCTTGTGTTAGCTTTTTGGTATCATCTCTTATGTTAGCGGGTCGGTTTTGACCCATGTATTAAATCAGCTATAAAATACACTAAAAACAATAAGTTACCATCAAATTTGCTTCTCATGTCTTGGTTACCTTCTTAGACTTCCTCATCCATGAAAATGTTGGTTTTAATACTTTTGGTGTGGGCATGTAGGCCTTTTTTTGTCACTATACCCGTCGATTTCAATTTCCAAAAATGTTAAAATGAACCTCAAAAGAATCATATTAATACATTGAAGGTTCTTTTGCTACCTGGCTATTACTGAGAGCTATGGAACATAGTATGTCTTAAATCAATTAGTTTTATTTATTTTCTCATTTTAGTATTAATCACTAAAGAAACATCTATGGTGTTCGGGTCAATTTTGACCCATATATATTAATGTTAAGAAAAGGTAGAAAAAGTTAGGTCCAGATCTTGGTTCACTGTACTTCTTGCCATTCTTTCCATGATCCAAATTGTAAATGTGAAATCAGCCAATCAAATGAGTGAATTCACCTCACATGTCTGGACTTTGTTTTTCTGCTGGTATATTGGAAAACCAGTAAAAATGAGAATCCCCTGAAGCTTACATGATGAGAAGAGGATCTGGTTGTCATTGTGTTGGCTAATTGTACACTTATGATTTCAGTTGTGGCTCAAAATATTGCTTTATAGTCATATTATTATAGCCGTACAGTGGTCATAATTTCAACCAGACCATTTTAAAATGTTGTAAAAATTCTATTTTTGGTTTTATTTTGTTGAAATAGAGTTTCCTGACAAAGTCAAAAAGCCTTGATGCAATAAACAAATGTTATGTGATTCTTTTTATGCATTAAAAAGTAAAACGGGTCGGTGTCGACCCTGACACAAGAGGAGGGTTAAGCACCTGAACAAGCACTTGGTGACGGAAGCAAGCAAAAACTCCCTCTATGATAAAAACCTCAGGTTCTGTGGGAAGATGGTCTGGGTTCAAACCGCTGGGTTTGAGATAGAGTGGTCAAAAGAGACAACAAATACAGCATAGACGGGTTGAGGGTGGAGAAAACAATGGGTGCAACGACAGTTTTATCAACAACAGTCATGGTCCCATAATGACAGCAACAGCGGTAATGGTCCGTTCAAGAAGGCCTAGAGTCCTCCCTCCCAGAAAAAAGTTGCAACAATCAGTAATTTGAGTTGGACTAGAATTGGAACTGTTTGCTGAAATAACATAGAGCAGGGGTCTCAAACATGCGGCCCGCGGGCCAAATGCGGCCCGCAGGACACTCGTTTGAGGCCCCCGCCTTGATATGAAAGTTTAATGTTAGTGCGGCCCGCGCAAGTTTGATATGGATGCTGTATGGTATCATGTACACAGAAAAAATTATTACGTTTGATTAATGATCATGTTAAAGGTTAAATAACTGTTAAGTTATCCTCCCTATCCGTGTGGAAGTGGTAAATCTTTGGCTATTTAAGTTTAAAGGAAATAACTTGAAGGCTACCGTTTAGGTCGCTAGCTCTCTAGTTTGCGAGTTAGCATGTGTCTCAAGACCCTACAGTTGTGCAATATGTTGTAAATAAATAAAGTATAAATGTGACTATAGTTGTGTTTTGTCATGTCTACAGGGCTCTAATAATGCTTTGTTCATTTTAATCTGAAAAAATAATTTGTCTACCCACCAACTATATGTGGTTTCTTAAGTTTTTATTATTTGCAGTTTTATTATTATTATTATTATATTTATTTATTACTGATTGATTGATTTTCTTTATTCTTGATTTGTTTATTTATTTTTCATTTTGTGCAGAAAAATAAAAATTAAGATATTTGAGAACAGTGGAATGTTTTATCAGAGCTTTTATTGTAGAAAATCGGAACCAAAGCACTAAAAAAGTTTGTATATTTTTCTGTTTTTAATAAATGCGTTGTTTTTTTTTTGGAAAACCTGATGCGGCCCAGCCTTGCCCAGACCCTAGCTCCAGTGGCCCCCAGGTAAATTGAGTATGAGACCCCTGACATAGAGCATAGAGTTGAGGATGGGGGGCGATAGCCTCCTAAAATTATTTCCACACTGTCTTCTAATTGTGGCGATGATTTTGTCTACCAGTGTTCTTAACATGTGTAAGGTGACAAATGCCTGTTAAGTTAAATGGACATGGTGCTCACAGATTTCGGGTCTTTTCGCGGGCCTCTTCCAGCAGGCTCTGTATGTATGGTGAAGCCTGGCCGGTTGGAGGTCTGTCATCACCTGCCAAACTTCTGGCACCTTTATGGAGAAAATGAACGAAGACCATGATTACTGACTTATTCTAAAATTGTCAACACAAGAAAAAAACATTTGTCAACAAGCAATGAAGCTGTGTTGTCACCACAGCAACACAAATATTGTTGAACTGTCTGCCATCATCATCATCAGCATCCCACCACAACAGAGAACAAAATAAGCATGTGACCTACGCCTGGGAGGAGTCAGCAAAGGAGACGAGACATCATCCTGTTTTCTGGGGCCAGGGGTGATGCGGGACTGGACACGTTGGTAAGGCGAGCGAGCTCCATTGGGGGATCCTAGCAGCTGCTGCTTGGCTACAAACAAACGCTGCTTCAGCCTCTCATTCTCTGCTTCAAGTGCTCGGACCTTCTCCTGGAACTCATCCATCATATCCTCCTTCTCAGCATCCAGCCTCCCCGATACTGGTGGACCAACCCCACTGGCAAGCTGCTCCATCCGACGACGGTCCTTGACAAGCCTCAAAAGCTTGGTGCCCAATCTATGTGTTGAGGTGATGGAGACAACATTGAAAGTTAAAAAGAGGCCCAAAATAGACAGACCCGTTGATGTCAGCCGGCCAATCACTTCTTGATCTTGTCCTCCTGTTGGTGGATGTGTTGCTTGAGAACCAGCGAGTCATCGTGCAGCTGCAGGAAGTTGTCCTCCAGCTCCTTCCTGGACACCCGCGACAGGTCCAGACGCACTCTCATATGTTCTGATTGGGGGGAGAGCAAAGGCCAATAGCTATTTCACACACTACAGAGTTACACAGACACACACACCTTGTGTAGTTCTCAAGGGGTTCGTGATGTATTTGACAGGCTCATCTGCTGCGGCGTCATCCATTAGAAAAGACATCTTTTACACTAAAAAAACAAGAAATAGTTTCAATGAAAAGACTGTTGTGCACATTTTGAGTAAACAAATGCTTAAACGTTGCTGCTAAATAGTGTACCAAAATTTGTTGCAATGAAAGAAATACAAGAAAAAGGGGGTGTTGACTCTCAACCAAACCTACACTGTTAGCATTGAAAAGCTAGCAGCTAGCTCCTGCGTTTAAACGTTAAACTTTACAACGAACACACTAATTGAGTGTTTCTTGTATTTCTCAGCAATCGAAAATGTAAAAATAATGTACCTGATTTCTTTTGATTTGGTTAGTCCGTCTTCGGACAATTATTTCATTCAGCTGTAAGTTTGTTGCTAATGAAAACAATTTTCTTCTTCGTCCCGCTGATCCTTGTACGCTCGTGTGGTAGACTCGAGACGCTCATTACTGCCACCCTTCGGTGATTGTGTCCATTACGCCATCAGTGTTACAGGTGATATGCATTTTCCTGTATCTCAGGACAACATAATCTCTATTTAAAAACATATTTCGAATTTGATCCTAATTTCACAGCAGCTTTTATGTAGAAAAATTGCTCGAATATGCATTTAGCAAATTTGGACCTTAATGAGGTTTTAAGTAGAGCTACAATATGTAAAAGCAAGGGGGAGAGGGGACAAAAAAGCATTTGGAACTTTTAATTGGAAAAAAATGAAATAGGTTGTTTTTCATCTGATCAAAAGTTTAAGTTCGGAACAAAAAAGTCAAGTAGTAGACCCAAAAAATTTACAACTGTACCGAGGATCTGATTGGCTGTCTGTCCTTGACCCAAATGAAGGTGCTTACTGGTGCTGACTACAGTGCAATAACTCCTTCAATGACACATTGAAAGATGGAAAAAAGTTTTATTCTCTTATGAGAAAAAACGTCACACTCCCGTCTTGCTTTGGCATATTGGAGCTCTATTCAAAACTTCACTAAGATCCAAATCTCCAAAAGGTCAATTCTAGTTATTTTCCAAGTGGTCTTAAGATTTTGACTTGAACTAAATTGCCCAGTTGATACACACATTAGTTTAAGCTTATCATTTTAACAGTCCACCTGGTTTAATTACAATCATTTGGAATCAACTGGTGGTCCGGATTCAAACACTTGGCGGGCTCGATGTGGAGTGTTCTCGAATGTGGCGGGTGTCAAGAAAACACTGTTGCTTAAAGACTGACACATTTAATGGATGTTCATGAACATGTATGTACGTCGCTGTTGTCAAGGCTTTGGACATGACCATTATCATGTAAGGGATGACGTCAAGAAGCAGTGGCATCAATTCAGATGCCCATGTAGGTGTTCATCTTGCCCAGAGCGTCACACACGGTGGTGAGGTCGCTGCGAAGGTCCTGCACCACGTTCTCGATGCTCCTGGTGTCTTTGAGGAGGTCCACGCTCTGAGTGTACGGGTTGTAGTACACCGAGAATGGACGCTTGATGGTCTTTGCAAACTCCCTGCGCAAAAAAAAGCAGTGCAACCATAGGGCATGGCCATTTTTGGTGAGTATGTGGTACTACTAGTAATAAGTACTTAACAGGACTAGTACTTACTAGTAGTAGTACTAGTGTAGGTAGGTAAGTGGTTCTAAGCATGTGTTGTGATACTAGCAGGTAAATAAGTAGCAATCGGTTGTAGTAAGAGTAAAAGTAGTAGTAAGCCTGTGTTGTATAGTAGTAGTACTAGTAGCTAAATTAGTAGTAAATAAATTGTAGTAATACGCATGTGGAGTAGTTTGAGGTAGGAAGTAATAAGCATGTGTTAAATAAGTAGTAATAGTCGTGTTTTAGCAGTACTATTGGTATGTAAATGAGTAGTAAATAGTAGTAAAGTAGTAATATGAATGGGCAGTTAGTAGTACCAGGTAAATAAGTATAAACAAGCATGTGTTGTCATAGTATTAGTCGGTAAGTAAGTAGTAGTAAGCATGGGTAGCAGTAGAAGCAGCACCGTAGTAGTATTAGTAGTAGAAGATAAGTAAGTATACTAATCAGCATGAGTAGTGGTAATACTGACTTGAGGTATCATAATACATGCATCTCACGAGACGATATACAATATTAAGTTGACGAGAATGGGACAAGACAATATTTTAATATTACTTTTAATTTTAAGAAAACAACTCAACTGGACAAATACACTTTTTTTTATTTTAACTGAGTCACAAAACAATGCATAATGAAATATTTTATACCTTTGCATGCATGGACTAAGCATGATGCATTATTGTTTGATATTTTTCCACAAATTGAAACAAAAACTAAAATTTATGAAAGTTTAAATAATGATGGCAGTTGTCGCTGCTACTATGAATTATTTATGGTGATGTGTGGTTACATAAAGAAAACAAATAGATTGTGGACCAGGGGTCTCAAACACGCAGGACACTAATTTGAGGCCCCCGCCTTGATATGAAAGTTTAATGTTAGTGCGGCCCGCGCAAATTTGATATGGATGCTGTATGGTATCATGTACCCAGAAAAAATGATTACGTTTGATTAATGTTCATGTTAAAGGTTAAATAACTGTTAATAGTTATCCTCCCTATCCGTGTGGAAGTGGTAAGTTTTTGGCTATTTAAGTTTAAAGGAAATAACTTGAAGGCTACCGTTTAGGTCGCTAGCTCTCTAGTTTGCGAGTTAGCATGTGTCTCAAGACCCTGCAGTTGCGCAATATGTTGTAAATAAAAAAAAAGTATAAATGTGACTATAGTCGTGTTTTGTCATGTCTACAGGGCTCTAATAATGCTTTGTTCATTTTAATCTGAAAAAAATAATTTGTCTATCCACCATCTATATGTGGTTTCTTAAGTTTTTATTATTTGCCGTTTTATTATTATTATTATTATATTTATTTATTACTGATTGATTGATTTTCTTTATTCTTGATTTGTTTATTTATTTTTCATCTTATTTTGTGCAGAAAAATAAAAATTAAGATATTTGAGAACAGTGGAATGTTTGATCAGAAAATCGGAACCAAAGCACTGAATAAGTTTGTATATTTTTCTGTTTTTAATAAATGCGTTTTTTTTTTTTTGAAAACCTGATGCAGCCCAGCCTTGCCCAGACCCTAGCGGCCCCCAGGTAAATTGAGTTTGAGACCCCTGTTGTAGACGTTGCAGTAGCTGTATGTTTACTCTAAAATAACTACCATTCCCATGATGCTGAGCATGCCAAATCAGGACGCAGCGCATTTCTAAAACAGAAGCTAATATCACACGTTTTTAAGTCTTACGCAGCAATTATTAAGTGTGCAATTACTACAGCTTCTGCTTGGACCACTCAGATTGAAAAAAAAGCATCTCACAAAAAAAGCCAAGTGCAGCTTGGATTGATTGCAAGGTTTATATTGTGTGCAACACACTTATTGTGTGGTATTATCATTCGCCTTGTTCCTGCGAGACAGCTTTCAATATTTAACGATTAATATTGTCACCTTTTAATCTCACCCCTCAATATGTGTGTATGTGCAAAAGTAAGTAATGAGCAAGTTTAGCTAGAAGTTTACCGCATCTTCTGTTTTGCCTCCTCAAAGCTTTCGGAGACAAAGTAAACTTCCTGGAAGGTTGTGATGAGACATTCCTGGCTGCATGTGGTCTTGGGGTCAAAGGTCTTCACACAGGCCTGCTCTGACAAAGCATGCTGGGGGAGAAAAAACAACACATGAAGAAGAACCAGAACATATGTCGAACAAAGGTACCCAACTACCAGGGGGAAAACTTTCAACAATTATTAAAATAAGATTTGAATAGGGCACTATTATGCTCATTTTTGGTTCTTTGTATTGAGTTGAGGACTCAAGCTTTCTTGATCTTCCAAAATCTGCACCTATTCATCAGCTTTATTTCATTGAATTTCCAAAATGGTCTGTTTTAATTTATTCCACCCACAGCCCACTTCCAGGCAGGTCCAACCTGCTGTGATTGCTCCACTTAGCTTGTACAGCTAACAGCTTGTACTCGGGCATGCCCATATAATGCTCCATCCAGCAGGTGACTTCACAAGGCACACTGTGAAGTCAGTGATCTGGTGTGAGAAAAAAAAACTCTCAGAGCCATCCCAAAGTTTTTTCAGAACTCACTTTCAAATGCGCAAACCTCATTATCTGAAACTTTGGTATTTTTTAACACGATATTATAACATTCTAACTACATTTAAAGGTAAAAAAAAGTGGAAAAAGCATAATAGGTACAGTTTTTAAAAAATTAAAAAATGGTAAATATGGTGAATGGTAATTAATAATAATAATGTAAATAATGTAAATAATTGAATTTATTGATTTATATAGTAAATGCTAACAAATTCGGTCGGTCTGTGGGCTGAAAAAAAAGTCAGGCACTGACTTTTTGTGTTAATACAGGTTCCTCATTAAGAGGATAACATAAGAAAGAGGAGAATAATTCATTTTGGTTAAAAATGTTTCACATACTTGTTAGACCCATTTGTGTTCATACCTTTTATTTGTATATAATGTACATGCAGCATTTCTTTCTCCAGGAGAAGTCCTGACATTGTTGTAAACGTCTGATCAACACCTGGTGAGTTTAGGTATATAATCCTCCATCTTAGCAGTCAATTTCACTCATTCATTCAGCCGAGCATAAAATATATTTAATGCATTTGATGTTTTTCCTCTGTGGAAGCACCACCTTAAAGCTCTCACACGCCACCACCGCTACAGGATGCAACGGAACTACAAGTGACTCCCGTATGACATTTCTATGTATTGTCCAATTTGCAAGAATAATGGCTCTAGAAAGTCATGGTGTATAATATTCTCTGCAACATTATATTATTGGCACCATGCAGACACACTAGCAGGTGCCATGAACCCACTCAGTCAATGTTTAAAAAATGATTGGAATTATGCTAAACATTCATCCATCCAGTCTCAGTAGGGAAGCACAGACTTCCCAGTCCCCGGCCACCTCCTCCAGCTCCACCGGGAGGACTCCAGGGCGTTCCCAGGCCAGCTGTGAGACATAATCCATCCAGCGTGTCCTAGGTCTGCCCCGGGGCCTTTTCCTGGCTGGGAATGCCCGGAACACCTCATCAGGGAGGTGTATGGGAGATATCCGGACTAGATGCTGGAGCCACTTCAACTGGCTCCTCTCGATGTGAAGGAGAACTGGACCAACTACTACTGGCAATGCGAACCAATCTCCTGCCCCAGTTGTACAAGGACCGGGTGGCACGTAGTAGCGCGCCCCCCAATTCCATACTCCCGGAGCACCCCCCAAAGGACACCGCAAGGGACACAGTTGAATGCCTTTCCCAAGTCCACAAAGTACAAGTAGACCGGTTGGGAAAACTCCCATACACCCTCCAGCACCCTCGTAAGGGTGTAGAGCTGGTCCAGTGTTCCGCGACCTGGACGAAAACCGCATTGGACCTCTTGTAGCAAAGGTTTGACCAACCGTCGTACCCTTCTCTACAGCACCATGGAATAGACTTTCCCAGGGAGGCTGAGGAGTGTGATCCCCCCTATAGTTGGAACACATCCTCCGGTCACCCTTCTTAAAGAGGAGGACCACCACCCAGTCTGCCAATCCAAAGGTACTGTTCCCGATTTCCATGCAAGAGATGTGTCAGCGAAAACAGTCCCTTAACATCCAGAGCCTTGAGGAATTCTGGGCGGAACTCGTCCGCAGAGCTTTGCCACCCCAGATACCTCAGCCACGATGAGGGCACTGTCCACATATGTGTCCTCAGACTCTGCTTCCTCTAAGGAAGGTATGTCAGTGGGATTGAGAAGAGCCTCAAAGTATTCCTTCCACCGTCCGACTACATCCCCAGTTGAGGTCAGCAGGACCCCGTTCTCACTGCGGACGCAGGTCTGATAATACGACTACAAAGTCGATCATAGACCTGCGGTCTTGGGTGTCCTGGTGCAGAGTGCACTTATGGACATCGGACACGGTGTTAGTTATGGACAAACCGTAGCTCGCATTCAGTAACATCACACCGCACGGGTTCAGATCAGGGAGGCCCCTCCAGGTCACACTGTCATTGCCCACCTGGCAGTTGAAGTCTCCCAGTAGAACGACGGAGTTACCAGCTGAGGTGCTCTCCAGCACCCCCCTGATGGACTCCAAGAAGGCCGGGTACTCTGAGCTGCCGTTTGGCGTGTACGCACAAATGACAGTCAGGACCCTTTCCCCAGCCCGGGGATGAGCTCGCCGCCTGACATTTTCCCCTGCAGCAACTCCAGAGTAGAACAAGGTCCAGCCCATCTTGAGGAGTTTGGTTCCAGAACCCAGACAGTGGGTCGAGGTGAGTCCAACTATATCTAGTCGGAATGTCTCAACCTCTCACACAATTTCAAGCTCTTTCCCCACCAGAGAAGTGACATTCCATGTCCCTAGATCCAGATTTGGCCGCCAAAGACCAGGTCTACCAGGCACCCGCCCTTGACCGCCAACACACAATGCACAAAATTCTTGCCCCCGTAGGTGGGGATGAATAAACAAATATTTCTAATAGAGTTAATTCATTCATTCATTTTCTACCGCTTTTCCTCACGAGGGTCGCGGGGGGTGCTGGAACCTATCCCAGCTGTTCAGTTGACAAATATAATATTTATATTAATAATTTTTGTATTTTTCATCATGACATGTGCCTGGCTGCACGTCACCAGTAGAATACAGCTTTTATACTCTGTGCCTGTGTATATGTGTGTGTGTATTACCCTTAGTTCTCCAATAGATGATAGCAATCCGGCACCGTACGCTCTCAGTCGACCTTCTTGTTTGCAGAGGCCAAACTCGATGGTGAAGAAGTAACACTAACAAGGCACACACACCCATGTCACCACAAAGACACACTCTGGACTCTTGTTGAGCATCCACACTCACCGTGGCCAGCTTCTGCACGTCCTCATCAGTAGCTCCGAGAGATGCCAAACCGATCTCCTGGGAGAACTGAGCAAACTTGGGATCAGCCAGAAGAGGAACATGACCCAGGAGCTCGTGACACGTGTCCCTGAAAGACGAAAGCATCAAGAAAAAAAAACTCTGCTGGATCCTGGATCATTTGCAAAGTGGTTCAGGATCATAAAGACGTTTGCGTATCAGGCTCACGGTTCAGGGGTGTATAGCGGGTCGGTGCTGTGACGGACATACTGGGTACAGTTGAAGACTCGATAGGCCAAACCCGCAAGGAAGTCCCGAGGTGACAGGTAGCCGGCAACGGGTCGCACAGTGAAGCCGGACCTCTCTGGAACACAACAAATATGGTGGACCTTTTTACTCAAGGTGACACTGGAGGTCATGGGACCGGGGTGACATAACTGGAGGTTAAATGAATTGGGGATGTAGCTGGGGGGTTGTGAATGAGGGACACCATGGAGGGGTGACGAGGTGAAATAACTCAGACACATGATATGATTTGGGGTGACAACTGCAAGGTCATGTGACCGGGGATGATGTGAGTCGTGGTCTCACATCTAGGAGTCGTGTGCCTGGATAGAACATGATGTAACTGGGAGAAGTCATGTGACTGGGGGTGAAACAGGAAGTGACATGATTGTGACCTCTGAGGAAGAGTGAGACGTCTTCCAGCTGAGGAATGTTGTCCTCACGGTAGCCGCAGTGCTGACTGAGTAAGGGGAGGTTCTTCAGGTACTCTTGGCAGGCGTGAGTCGGGTACAGCTTGTTGAGCTCCCTGAAGACCACACCCCACGTGCGCACCTCCTCTGCAGTGTACTCGATGCGAGGGATGGGCTGACCGCTACAAATAATTAGCCCACTTTAGAAGAAGAGAGCTTTTCCATGCTGGATGGATGTGGAAAAGGAGAGCTTACAACTTGTACTTCATGGCCACCTCCACAAAATACTTCCTTCGCTGGCGGTAAAGTTCATCTCTAAAGCCCTAAGAGCACAAAGCAGAAGAACGTTAAACACACACAGTGGGCATTGTCGGTCCACCATTTTCCTCACATAGAAACACAACACACAACCTACCGGGTGGTCAGCATCCAACTCAGATCCATACATCAAAACTCTGTGGGAACACTGATCCAGCTCAGAGATCTTCATGGGGAACCATGGAACTTCTTCATCATCTAGCATGAACACAAACACGCCACCTTTGTCTCTCTGACTGCATGAGGATGACATGGTACACAAGGACAATAATATGATAATGAGGACATGATAATGTGAGAATGGGATGACACAACATGGAGATGACACACTAACATGGGATGATCATATAATAACATGAGGAAGAGACGATTGCATTAGGATGAGAACATCACAATGATGCTGATAACATGAGAATCGGATAACAGGAATGAGATGATGATGAGGGCAAGATGACATACGGAGAGCAAGATGAGAAGATACAAAATGACGACATCATCAACAACATGCTGATGACAACACGAGTATGAGATGATAACAGGGATGACACCAGGACGGCAAATGAGAATGATGACGCACTAAGAACAAAGGGTGACATGATGATAACATAAGGATAGGATGATTAACTTAATGTGGTGAAAACATGAAGATAACAAGATGAGATGACACGATCAATGACATGCTCATAACATGAGAATCGGATAACAGGAATGAGACGAGGATGAGGGCAAGATGACATACGGAGAGCAAGATGAGAAGATACAAAATGACGACATCATCAACAACATGCTGATGACAACACGAGTATGAGATGATAACAGGGATGACACCAGGATGGCAAATAAGAATGGCATGATGATAACATAAGGATAGGATGATTAACTTAATGTGGTGAAAACATGAAGATAACAAGATGAGATGACACACAACGATGGCATGATAACATGAAGATGATATTATAACTTGATGAAATTACACTAGGGGAACATGATGATAACATGACATGACAACATGCAGCTGACAACATAACCTGAGGATGATAACCTAAATGAGGATGGAGATGTTGTCTAATTGGGGACGCCTGATGTCGGGAGGTGAGCTCACCTGCCTGTGCGGCCCATACATGAGCAGGTGTGTTGAAGGACAGGATGTTGACATGATCTTTGAGAAGCTCCAGCAGCTCGTTGAAGTCCTTCTTGCTGCAGCTGCAATCAGCAAAGATCTCCACTTCGTTGGTCACACGTTTGGACGCACGTGACTCGATATGGTTCAGGTTGACCCGCTTCTCCTACAAAGGAGGGGAAAAAAACTTAGGAGTAGGAGAGTCATGTGACACACACCAGCTGACCTCAACAATGACGGCGAGGTTTCACCTGGAAGAGTCGCAGAGCTCGGACCAGACAACCGACCTCATTCTTCAAAGAGAATACCACTGCCTGACTCGGCCCTGCACAAGTCTCACTGATGGGACTGAAGGATGGGCGCCGCGACTGCACACACGTGAAGAAATACTCATGTCACATGAACTTCAATGAGTCACAAGACAAAAAAGATGACAGTGATGGATGAAGATGGAGGTCACCATCTGTCCGCCTGTGTGGCGCAGAGGTGGCCGTTGGTCCAGCATGGCCGAATCAAAGGAGAGGCCGCGGCGGCTCCAGTACTTGCTGGAGAACATCATCATGGCGGGCTGCATCCTGGGAAGTGGCTCCTGGTCGTCCTTCATCACGTGAGAGGACGCCATGGGGAACCAGTGGGTGTACGAGTACCAGGACTGGTCCAGTATGACAACTCTGGTGACACCTTGCTTGCCAAATACACGGCTCCGATGTCTCGCTGCTATCGGCTTGCCAGTACTGCCTGCATGAGCTTAAATAGGAGGGGACACAGGAGGGGGAGGGCCTAAGGGAGGAGGTGGAAAAAAATCAATTGGATAACAAAACTTCAGTTGGATAACATCTTCCTTTATAACAGGGGTCTCAAACACGCGACACTAATTTGAGGCCCCTGCCTTGATATGAAAGTTTAATGTTAGTGCGGCCCGCGCAAGTTTGATATGGATGCTGTATGGTATCATGTACCCAGAAAAAAATATTATGTTTGATTAATGTTCATGTTAAAGGTTAAATAACTGTTAATAGTTATCCTCCCTATCCGTGTGGAAGTGGTAAGTTTTTGGCTTTTTAAGTTTAAAGGAAATAACTTGGAGGCAACCGTTTAGGTCGCTAGCTCTCTAGTTTGCGAGTTAGCATGTGTCTCAAGACCCTGCAGTTGCGCAATATGTTGTAAATAAAAAGAGTATAAATGTGACTATAGTCGTGTTTTGTCATGTCTACAGGGCTCTAATAATGCTTTGTTCATTTTAATCTGAAAAAAAAATAATTTGTCTACCCACCAACTATATGTGGTTTCTTAAGTTTTTATTTGCCGTTTTATTATTATTATTATATTTAGTTATTACTGATTGATTTTCTTTATTCTTCATTTGTTTATTTATTTCTTATTTTGTACAGAAAAATAAAAATTAAGATATTTGAGAACAGTGGAATGTTTTATCAGAGCTTTTCTTGTAGAAAATCGGAACCAAAGCAAAGTTTATTCATTTTTCTGTTTTTAATAAAAAAAATTTTTTGGAAAACCTGATGCGGCCCCGCCACGCCCAGACCCTAGCTCCAGTGGCCCCCAGGTAAATTGAGTTTGAGACCCCTGCTTTATAACCAGATGTGGTTATGACATAATAGTAAATTGTTGATTACATTTTGCTATGTTATGACATAACGTTGTGAAAGTTTGAATGTTGTCTCGGTTTTTCCACCTTTTGTGTGCTTGTGCGTGCCACAAACTCTGGTGATAACGCTGGCGAATGCTCGCTTGCTGCAATTTCCTGTCAGTCAGGAAATGAAAGAGAGTCTTCTCTGATCTGCTCCTGCGGACTCCTTATGAAGCGATGTACTGATTACCAGCTGCATCCAGCATCCTCTGGATGGCCATGCTGACATAAATAATAGAAGCATTAAATCAGAGTCCCCCGCCTCTCGCCCGAAGACAGCTAGGATAGGCTCCAGCACCCCCCGCGACCCTTGTGAGGAAAAGCGGTAGAAAATGAATGAATGAATAAATCAGTTTTACTTCAAACAGCTTTTTGATTGTCCTCACAGCCAATGTGGCATGAATAAGAAAATGGAACACGTTAGCAACATGCTAACCATTGTTCTTCAAACTTACATTCATCACATGTATCTGGATACACATGTATAGGATAGGAATAAAAATGATACATCACGCTAATAGCAAGAAGAAAACAAGAGGAGCAGAGGACTGTAGAGCAAAATGCTTTAATGCTGTTGAAGATAGATGTTTACATCTGATACGTTTTAGCCATGACGACCGGCGTGCTTACAAAAAAAGTTCCTCTTCTGATGTCACAACCAACGTATCCATGATGTCAACACGTGTGTGTGTGAGTGTGTATGGTATTGGTGGTGCTGCAGTCCGCCTACTTCCTAGCCCCGCCTACTTCTTCCCATCCGGCGGCACGCAGAGGATAAAAGTTTACGTGGTAGAAAAATAATTTTCAAGGATACGCTCGCTACGACATGAAGGCAACTTTGCGATGCTGAGAGTCCATCGATCTCAAATGTCCGTTGGTGGCGCAGGTGTGGTCGTCTCGATGCGGTGTTCTGACGATGGCTGCCGCCGCCGACTCAAAGTCATTTGAATCAGAGATGCCGCGGGTTTCCGTGTCCAATGACAAAATGGTGACCACAGATTGAGGAAGGCCCTGAGGACACACACAGATACAGTCACATGAAAAAATGTTCTCTGGTCCTGAAGCGCTGTCAAGCGCCTTTGTCAAGAGACGTATCCCTACTGGGTTTTAATATGCCACTACATCACGGTGCTGCTTCCTTTTACAGCCACGCAGACCACATAGCTGAGTCAAGGTCAAGGTCAAATGTATTTATATAGCACCTGTATTATCAAACCAAGTTTTAAGTTTAGCTCTTGGATGGGTTAAAAGCAACTTTGAGCTGGACCTCATTGTTGTAGCAAGAACATAAACAAGTCAGATAAATATAAAGGAGCAAGACCATTCAGTGATTTAAAAACCAAAAGAGGCATAATAAACTGGACTGGCGTTATATGTTCCTGTCTTTAAGTACCAGTTAACAGACAGCCAGAGATATATCAACGACTGGTCCATACCACAATACAAGGAATTGCAGTAGTCCAACAGGCAAGTCACAAACAATTGAGTAACATGCACTCATTTGCTTACAAAGAACCATAAAGTAGCACGCCAAAGATTTTGACATATACTTTTTGACCACAACCCGCAGGGGGCGCCACAAGTGTCAGGGACAAAGACATCCTACTACCTGACACTTGTTGATCTGCAGACAGATGCTTTCTGCCTTCTGGAGGATTTCTTCTACATCCAGCTTCATAGAGAGTTCGTTGATGTGCTGCCATGATGACATCAAACAAACAGTCAGCTATCTGCAGTGTGGGGGACGGGCGGCAGAACAAAGAAAAAAAAAAAAAGGAGTTCACTTTGAGGATCTCATTGAAGCCGTAGTTCTCTTCCATTATTTTCGCCTTCTCCGAGTCCAAGATGGCACAGCAGAGCAGAAGGTGGAAGTTCTGACAAGGCAATCCAGTCCACATCACCTGCAGACCACATAAATATGCATCACGTGGGTCCACCTAGTTCTCGTAAACCAGTTTCAGGCCTGGACTAACCTCCCACAGTCGGAGAATATCCTGGAAGCTGAACTCTCTCTTGAAGCGGATCAACAGCCAGCGGAAGCAGAAGTAAAGATAACCAGAATCCTGAGACTCTGTAAGGCAGAGCGCACGCAAATGTCAAAGTCCAGGACCACAAGATGGCTGCCAGAACATCATGAGAAGTCGCTGGTACCAAGGTAGCTCCAGAAGGATGGGTCCAGCAGTCTGAGTAGAGTACTGAGCTGGATCAGCTGAGTCTTCATTCCCTGCATCTGCTCCTCAAAGTTCTGGTGCTTCATGGGATGAAGAACACAGATCAGAACCGGACCTGAGACCAAAGTCACTAATAACGAGACCCAGCTCACCATTTGGTCCATGAAAGAGACAAAACACCAGAAGGCATCCACCTCGTTCTCCATGACAAAAACGATTGGCGACAGCAGATCGCTCATGCCCTGCACATAACCTACATGCGTGTACACATGAACAACACATGTCACGCAGCATGCTCATGAGGAAAGAGCCGTGAAGGACAATAAGATGGAGTCTCACCCAAGTCGAAGTCATACATGCAGTACGTCATCAGGATGTCGTGCAAGAGAACCAAGCCAGGGGTATCCATACCCTCGAAGAATCGATTGGTTCGGTCGGTTCGGTTGACGTCTTTCTCTGCAAGCAGCACAGACCATGAAGCTAATGCTAGCAGTAATACATATATTTTTTTACATACATACTAGCTGCTGATAAGGCAGCTAGCTAGCGAGAGTAGCATGCTCCTAACCGATCAGACTCTTGTAGTCTCGAAGTCGTGAATTCCTCTTTTCTTGTTCCTCGCTGACGGACTTCCACTGCAGCTTCATACGGAAATATTCATCCCTGTGAGGACAGAGCTCACACTTTTAGGACAAATGCTGCAATATGACTATTTGCTATAATGGTTCTTAGGATTCATTAGTGTTTTACGTTTTGCTTCTCTGCAGACTTTTCCTTTGCTCCAATGTGCTGTTCCAGGGAAAGTATCCCAAGAGAAACTTCCAGGCTTCTTTCCTGGTGGCATGACACAGTCCCTGCAAAGAGGCAACACACTTGAGAAGAGGAATCACAGCTGAACAAAGAACAAAGAAATCCAACTTGCCCCCCTGAAGATGGACTCTTTCAGCCTGCTGATGTGGATCATGCGACCCTCCTGGTCCTGATGTTGACTCCAAGAGTCTGGCGATAGCGGATCACTCCTTGTTACCTGTGGCCTCGTCCCCAAGTCCACCTACAAGTCCACACATACGGTGATTGACCCAGTTCAGAGGGAGTGTAGTGGTTCTGCCGTGTGCTTACCCTGGTGATGACCTCGAAACCTGGCTCCTCCTGCTGGTTGATCTCCAGTCCCGGGATGACTTCTCCCAGGAGGTGGGCCACTTCCTCTGGGGGCCGCTGATGCTGCTCCTCTGTCCCTCGGAAGGCATCAAAAATGTAGTTGGTGACCTTGGAGAAGCGGTCCAGCGTGGTCACATACGGGTCCTTGCGGAACTTCTGTTACATACAGGGCAACCAAGGTCAGTTTAGTGCACGTGACCTCTGCTCCCCGCATGCCTCCCATCACGTGACCGTGCAAACTCTTACATGGACCAGGCCATAGTTGTTGTCATCCAGGAGGTTTTCGAAGGACTGCGACAGAATCTTGTTTGGAGTGCTGATGAGCAGACGCGACTCATCCTCTGGAGACCTGGATGAGCAGCAGGAGTGGTATTAATAATAATAATAATAATAATAATAATACATTTTATTTGTATAGCGCTTTTCAAAATACTCTGACACTTTACAGAAAAATGGAGTTGAATAAAAACAAGTAAACAGAGTAAAAGATACGTTAAAATACAACATTCATTCGTTTATACAAAGTTAAAACATGAGTAAAAGCGGGGCGGGGCACAGCCGTGGTTGTAGGCAACCTCCTGATGTCCTTTTTATTAACTCCACAAGATAGCAGTACCTGCATTTGCTATGATTTAAAAGGGGACATATTGTGCTTTTTTCCACTTTTATGACCTATAAACGTTGTGTCCCTGTGTTAAAACGATTTCAGATCAAACCCTCAATTTCAGAAGGCGTGGTAAAACTTCCCTTTGTGATGTCACAGAGAGCGGATTTCCTTATATGGGCCTTATATGAAGATCTGGACTGTTTTGGGAACATGGGTCAGTATGCAGCTGGACTAGCCGACAAACTTGCTGAAGCCCGATGCCTTTCCAACGTTACTTGGTCGTGTGGAAGAGTAAGAAGAGAAGAACAGTTTATCAGTGTCCTAACTTGTGTTTATTTTGTGTCAGTCATGGAGCAAAAGTTGTGTAGTATTGTAGAGTTTTCATACAGATAGCGGGGTTGCTATTAGCAGTTTCCCACACCAATTTGTGCCTCTATCAAAGTTTTTTAAACACTGGTAGTCCCGCAAAAAACATTACACATTACTGATGCTGTAGAAAATGCGAAAGCTACTTAACATTGAGAGACGTCTTGGAAGAAACCTCTTTTCTTGAGAAACTAAAAGCAGACATTTAAAAAAGATAAATCACGATTATTATTAACTCCTACAAAGTTGGGTTCGCAGGTAGCTGCAAAAAACTGAAGTCCTTATAAACACTCGGGAGTGCGACCAACCACAGTGGGGTGGGCTCGCCTAGTGCGGGCAGTGGGTGGAATACATTAAAACAGACCGTTTTCGAGGGAAGCGGGGAATCCAAAGAAATACAGTTGAATAGGTTCAGATTCTGGAAGAACTAGAAAGCTTTCTGTGCTGGTTATCGTGGGTAGCTGCTTTATAGGAGTCCACAACTCAATACAAAGGGACGAAAAAATTAGCATAATAGGTCCCCTTTAATTGATGGCCAGCAGCTTATATTCTGTATATCTACTATTTTACTGTACTTGAAAAACTGACTGAGCAGTTTGCTTTCAATGGCAGTTACACCACTGGTTATGTTGCTGTTGTGTTGTGCAAGGAACTTGTTGTTAGTAAATGGCCATGCTGTCAAAGATTATGTTTGCCCCGCCAGTAAGTTTGACAAGCATGCTAACTGTATCCATGCTGACTTTCAAAACAAAAAAATTAATCCAGCAGAAGATGTTTTCCACATCTGTGCACGCGATAGTCGTCACAGCAGTGACTTTTTCTGAGATGCTGAAGGTCACCTGATGGCAGAAAGGGTTAATCAATCTTGGTTTGGAGCTCAGACATAAGGCCGGTGACAATTTCCTGTTGTGGCGGAAGATAAGAAGTTTAATAAGACCTGGCTCGGCTGATATTTGCTTCAAAAGGAACACAATTAGCATATAAATGATGCGTTTCAATGTGGCTGAGGAGGTTTCGGTGGGCCATCCGGATCACTGAGGGTGGATGTTGCCTGGTTACCACTGCTAGCATCTTCTTGTTCAAATCACAGAGGTGGTTCCGGTTTGTACTCACTCGCTGAGGGTGGCGATTCTCCTCAGGCTGTCCAGAAGCTCTCTACTTCCGCCCTGATGGAAGTGCAAAGGCGGCAGCGAGGAAGACTCCTTTCGTGTGAAGATCAGAGCAGGACCGGCGTGATCCTCCTGGATCGTGACGGTACCCAACTGACTCAGGCTGACTGAGAAGAACCACCTGCTCCGCTCATTTCCGCCCATCACAGAGCCTGGAGGAAAAACAATTCAGCTGTGGTGCATTGACAACAAACACACATCCTTACCATTGGTGCAGGACTTCTTCTTGAAGGACGCAGAGTTGACCAAGTCCCAATCGGTCTCATAGCTCAGCTGACTCTCCAACAGCTGCTGTCCTCGCTCTCCTTGATGCTGGCCGCCACACTGAACCCATTCCATGACTGAACTGGAGTCCTGCCAGGATGAAGATACACGTCCTGATTGGCTCACTTTGACACCCCCTGGCATCCTTTGTGTTGACTCACATGTTACAGGAAGTCATTTAAAGTCTATGGCAGGTAGAGACTGTTCAATGAGTCCCTACCGTCACGGTCGAACCTTTACACAGAGTCAAAACAACAAGTCTTTGTATTGAGTCTGTTGAATTACTCTTCATGGTGAATCCCTTCAACAGCTACTCTGAGTCAGCTGGAACGGGAGGATCCCGAGGAACGGGTCTTCATGAAAAATCAAGAGTCGGCTGAATGAGTGTTTGTATTCAGTCTGCTGAACAAATCTTTAGGGGGACTCTGTTCGACCATTGTACAGAATCAGATGAGGCAGTTTTTTTAGCGAGTCAACACAGTTAGTCTTTGAAGAGAGTCAGCTACAAAACATAACATATACAGTATATTATATGATAGTCTGGTGAAACCATGTATCCATATAAGCAAACAAATAAAAAATAGTCCGCTGAGTATGACAAAATGGAAATCTTTCTTTTCCGCTGTCATATTGTATGTCAATGTTTAATTTTTTATGTGCTTTTTCTAAGTTTTAAACTATTATTTAAACTAATATGAAAGTAAAGGACACTTTGTTCCCCAAAAAGATCACAAAAGTGTCAATGATGTCAGTGTACTGATATTGTGAACGATAAAATACATTGTGTTATTTTGACGGCGCACACACACACCTTAGCAGCACACAACATATGTGAGGGGTCCACCGAATCTTCCAGAGGTGTGAACTCCATCATGACATCCCCATCCTGACAAGGAGGACACAGGTACTGTCAGTGACCTTACAAAGTTTCAAGAAAGCACCTAATCGGCTAACTCTAAAGCCTTAATCTTTGTCTGAAACATGAAAGACAAATCGCAGTACACCAACCAGCAATCATTTGACTTTGTGTTTTACCTTTTCGACAAGTTGAAGTGAGCCACAAACGAGAACATCATGCTCCACGCCGATTTCATCACCGCTTGGATGGATGAAAACCCCTTCGTGCTCAAAGAGAACCTGACACAACATCTTGATGTTAACAAATATCACTTAAATAAAAGATGATGATGATAGTTGCTGGGGGATGGGGTGCTACGGCGAAGATGGAACAACAAACCCATGCTTTGTACTGCAGCTCAACAAAACCTGAATTCCCCAAAGTTCAACGGTCATTATCAACTTACCTTGTTAAGTCTGGTTTTTGGCTTTGGGCTTCATATAAGAGGGGGTGTGTTGGATGTCATATTATTCTACTTCAACTTAAAAATGTAACCATCCCAACTGGTGTAGTTTACAAAAAATGAGCCACGTAATTATTATGTTGCATTATGAGGAGTTCCCAAAATACTTATCACTGCCAAAAGCAACAATATTATCATTTGATGTTGCATATTATTCCAGATACTCAGCTCAAAAAGTGAGCAAATATAGCACTTATGACTTTAGCCTAAGTTAGAATGGTGATGCTGGCACTTTTAAAGAGGGCTACCTTCGTTGTACAGGCAAGCCCAGCTTTAGACTCAACACACCTTGCTAACTCAATAAACTCGCTTGCTTCCCAATATACTCCCAGGGTCCTCCAAACACATCCCATAAGGTGTTATTGTCGTGCAGCTGAAGGTACACTACAATAGGACATGTCAAGGTCCTACATCCGTCAATGTACTGTAGATGGCATCAATAATAAAAGCAATTGGAACAGGTAATTCCACCCCCCATCCCACAGTGACATTAAATCTATAGACCCCGACAAATTATTCCTGTTCAATAAAAGAACGAAATTCAAAGCACTTTCCTTGAACTCTGCTACACAAACATCTAGCAGCTGCATGCAATATTTAACACAGCAACTTTGATATAAACAAACTTCTGTGTGGCGTCACAGAACACAACAGGCGTCTCTAGCATGCATTTTGTGACTCAAATAATGGTTTTTTTACATTATCATAATATAAAAATTAATTGTCATGTCATATTTTCAGCCATATTTGATTTGACCGTTTTAATGAAGATTCACTTGGTCATCGCTAGGAGTTTAGCTTTTTTAACATAACATGAATCTTCCAAGCTTCAAGTTAGCCAGCTAGCAAACTGCTAACAGCACACTCCTGTACCCCGCGGAAGATGCTGTGAGGCGGCCCTCAGAGCTATAACGACGGCCCCTTTCCAGCGAATAAACGCCCAACGAAAACATCTACCTGGGAAAAAGTTACTACGATATGAACCTGGGTTTGTTTTTACCTTTGGAGCAAAATTCGCCGCCATGTTGCCAGCTCTTCAGCTATGACGACAGGATCACGTGGCTGTCAAACGCCAAAACAACACTGACGTCAGCTTCCGGCCAGCAAGGTTGCTGACACATGCGCAGTGTTCGACAGCTGTCCGAGTGTAGGGTTGATGTTGCAGTGCTGCCACCTTTCGAATTAACTCAGATTAACTCCTTGATGCTGTTGTTAGTGTGTGCGCACGTGTGTGTAAAAACATGTATATTAATTGAAAGAAAGATGTAGACAGTTTATTCCTATCTTTACTGACATTTTATTTATTTTACTTAAACGTTTCATGTTTAAAATGTACATAGAGTAACGATTCCGTTTAAGGAGAGAATAGGATACGGTGGTTGAAAAATATAAACAAAAACCGGGACAGATTTTGAAAACAAATTCAAAGTATAAATAGTGTAATGACACTCCACGCCTGAGAGAGGCGACTGCGCTATAATTTACTGGTTGTGTATTACCGGAAGAAGTAAACAAGGCAAGGGAAATGGTTGGTAGGATAGCGGGCAGTATCGTTATTTGCTTCATTTCTACGTTTGTATTTCTGTCTGTCTTGTAACAGACTGCACATTATTCGTTGTGTATGTTAGGATAAATTCGTCTCAGTTAACTTTGAAGCTTCTCTGGCTATCTTAGCTTGCTCGCTGCTCAAAAGAGACGCGGAAGCAGAGCGAAGCGCGCCGACTCAAGTGTGAGTGTTGAGATTGTGTGAACATGTGTAAAGTACAGATGCTGAGAGCGTTGGTGAACCAGCGGCTAACTGCGGCGGTTGAAGAAATATTTGTAGTGTTCGAAAAGACGATAGCGGAGTACGAGGAGGAACTTTCTCGAACAAAAGGCGAGAACGAGCGACAGCGTCAACTACTGGACGCCTTTTTCAAGAAACAAGGCGTTCTGTTTCACAGACCAGGTTTGTTTCATTCTTTCTCACGCACTTGATGAACTCTCGTTCGCTTTTCTTTGTATGTGCTGCTTGTAGAACATCCATTATTTTCTATGCCGCTAATTCTCACTAGGGTCGCGGGTATACTGGAGCCTATCCCATGTGTCTTCGGGTGCGAGGCGGTGTACACCCTTTACTGGTTGCCAGCCAATCACAGGACCCATATAGACGACTATTCATACTCACATTCATACCAATGGACAATTTGGAGTGGCCAATTAACCTTGCATGTTTTTGGAATGTGGGAGCAAACCGGCGTTCCCTGGAGAAAACCCACACATGCACGGGGAGAACATGCAAACTCCACACAGGTCTTCCGGATCTCCTGACTGTGTGGCCAACATGCTAACCACTCGGCCAAAACACCATCGAATGAAGGTGTTTACATGCCTTCAAAAGGCTGCATTCGGACCAAACCATTTTTTAACTTTTATTTAGCTGTTTATTACAAAGCAGGATTTAACTCTGCCTATGCATTACTATGAAAATGGCTAATCATTGATTTGTGGCGTTCAGGCAAAACACTTTTCATTTTCTGTGTTATTTTTGTGAGAACAACTATAGAACAGGTCTGTCAAACTCGTGCCAAGGAGGGCCGAGACACTAAAACTGGTGATTTTTATGATCAACACCTCTTAATTTGAGGGAAGGATCTCATCCTTTAAATCACCTGCTGGAGAAACTGGTTGGACAGAAAACCTGCAGCATCTCAGCGCTTTATTGCATGAGTTTGACACCCCTGCTCTAGAACGTCGTTAGACGGACTGGGTTATCGCTGCCAGCTTCCGGGGTTGTATATTTACAAAGCGAAACAATGTGGTTATAGTGTCCATAAAGGACAGTCTATAGCAGGGGTCTCAAACTCAATTTACCTGGGGGCCACTAGGCAAGGTTTCCCCCCCAAAAAAACGCATTTATTAAAAACAGAAAAATATACAAACTTTTTCAGTGCTTTAGTTCCGATTTTCTACACTCTGATAAAACATTCCACTGTTCTCAAATGTCTTAATTTTTATTTTTCTGCACCAAATAAGATGAAAAATAAATAAACAAATCAAGAATAAAGAAAATCAATCAGTCAGTAATAAATAAATGTAATAATAATAAAACGGCAAATAATAAAAACTTAAGAAACCACATATAGTTGGTGGGTAGACAAATTATTTTTTTCAGATTAAAATGAACAAAGCATTATTAGAGCCCTGTAGACATGACAAAACACGACTATAGTCACATTTATACTTTTTTTTTATTTACAACATATTGCGCAACTGCAGGGTCTTGAGACTAGAGAGCTAGCGACCTAAACAGTAGCCTTCAAGTTATTTCCTTTAAACTTAAATAGCCAAAAACTTACCACTTCCACACGGATAGGTAGGATAACTATTAACAGTTATTTAACCTTTAACATGAACATTAATCAAACGTAATAATTTTTTCTGGGTACATGATACCATACAGCATCCATATCAAACTTGCGTCGGCCGCACTAACATTAAACTTTCATATCAAGGCGGGGGCCTCAAACTAGTGTCCTGTGGGCCACATTTGGCCCGCAGACCGCGTGTTTGAGACCCCTGGTCTATAGTTTCCATTTTCGGGTATTTCTCATTTACAAACATGACCTGGCCAAGAGTAAATGTCACCATAGTGACTGATGGGATCCTTAGAATATGTTTCTAAAGCGGGTTTTTGTCTTCTTATATCTTGCAGACATCAGTGAAGAAGCTCTTTCCTCCGAGAAGCAGGAGTGGAGTTCCTGGATGGCACAGAAGGAGGCTTGGCCCCCACACATTAAAGAGGAAGAGGAGGCTCACAGCATCAGTCAGGAAGGAGAACATTTTGAAGAACTGGAAGAGTTTCTAGTGATTCGTGTCCCTGTAAAGAGTGAAGACGAAGAAGACAAAGTTGGTAGTGAGGAGAATAGAGGGGTGGCGCCTCCGAGCAACACCTCAACTCAACACATAACAGAAGCTGATGGAGACCACTGTGGAAGACCACAAGCGGACATCGTAGCTCCATTATCCGATAGTGACAACACAATGTCACACTTTCCTGACACTGATGAAGACTCTAAAGCTGATAGGACATGTCACACTGACAACACACATTGGAAATGCCCTCAATGTAGCAAAACCTTTAATTACCATAGTAATCTGAAAATACACATGAGGACCCATACAGGAGAGAAACCATACATCTGCTCAATTTGTGGTAAAAGTTACTCTCAGAAAGTACATTTGACAATACACACAAGAACACACACCGGAGAGAAACCCTTTTCCTGTTCAGTTTGTGGCATAGGCTTTGTACGTAGGGATGAGTTGAAAATACACACCAGAATACACACCGGAGAGAAACCTTTTTCCTGCTCAGTGTGTGGTATAAATTTTGTACGAAATCAAGATTTAAAAAGACACATGAGAATACACACTGGAGAAAAACCTTTTTCTTGTTCAATGTGTAACAAAAGCTTTTGTGATCGAACACCGCTTGTAAGACACATGAGAATACACACCGGCGAAAAAGTGTTCAGCTGCAGCGTGTGTGGCGAAAGATTCTCTTATAAGTACCAGGTTAACAATCACCAGTGTGCTGGTGAGAGCAGTAGCAGGAAATGACGCTGCGGTGTGATTGCGTTGTCGTGTGTCTAAGACACATACACGTTTATGTGCTTCTGCAATTATTTCATTGCAGTAAAAATACAAAAACTGTCAGTTTTATTTCATTGAATTTGAACTTGAGGTGAGGGAACAGCTGCTCTTAGACCTTAGCCTTCCTAGTTAGTATATTCATGTAGCAAGAGTGTTCAAATACTGTATTAAATTATTTTTATTGAAATGTATTCAAGTACAAGTACATTTTTGAATATATAATTAAGTTAAAGATATGTTTAATTGTGCCTGCACGGCGGTGGTTCGTGCGCAGGCCTCACAGCTAGGAGAACCACGTTCGATTCACCCCTCGGTCATCTCTGTGGAGTTTGCATGTTCTCCCCGTGCATGTGTGGGTTTTCTCCAGGGATTCCGGTTTCCTCCCACATTCCAAAAACATGCTAGGTTAATTGGCGACTCCAAATTGTCCATAGGTATGAATGTGAGTGTGAATGGTTGTTTGTCTATATGTGCCCTGTGATTGGCTGGCCACCAGTCCGCGGTGTACCCCACCTCTCGCTTGAAGACAGCTGGGATAGGCTCCAGCATCCCCAGCGACCCTCGTGAGGAAAAAGCGATGAATGAAAATGAAAATGTTTGAAAGTGAATGAATGTTTAATGGTGCTTGCACAGCAGTGGTTTGTGCGCAGTCCTCACAGCTAGGAGACCCAAGTTTGAGTCACCCCTCGGTCATCTCTGGAGTTTGCATGTTCTCCCCATGCATGCGTGGGTTTTCTCCAGGGATTCCGGTTTCCTCCCACATTCCCAAAACGTGACCTTGTGAGGATAAGCGGTTGAAAATGAATGAACGTTTAATTGTTAAATGCATTTGAGGATAATGGTGGCTGTTTTTGAATACACTGGACAAAATTACAGGAAGAGACTTAAAAAAAATGTAAAAAGAATAAAAAATAGGCTTTAATTACAACTCCACACCTGAGGGAGGCAGAACTGCACCAGAATGTGCTGGCTATGCATACCGGAAGTCGTAAACAAGGAAAGGAAAAAGGATAGCAGGTTAGCTGACACTGTCTGTAAATCCGCCTTAATTATTTCACAATAAACTCGTTTTCGTGAACTTTGAAGCTCCTCGGGGAGCTTAGCATGCTAGCTGCTCAAAAGAGACGCAGACGTTCACACGTCGCCAAACAGAGATCAAATGTGAGTGTTGTGATTGTGTGAACATGTTTAAAGTACAAATGCTGAAATCGTTGGTGAATCAGCGTCTGACCGCTGCTGTTGAAGAAATATTTGTAGTGTTTGAAAAAACCATAGCGGAGTACGAGGAGGAACTTTCTCGAACAAAAGTCGAGAACGAGCGACAACGTCAACTACTGGATGCCTTTTACAAGACGCAAGTTGTGGTGCACAGAGCAGGTTTGTTTCAGTCTTATTCTCATGTTTACGAGCGTTATATTTGATCGCTATGAATAAATAAATGACGTAAAAAAGTGATAATGCTGCTTGCATGGAACAGAATGTAAAGTATGTGTACAACTGGCTGGCTCCTCTTCATGTTTTCTGAATATCCCGAAAGGAGTTCCTCAAAGTTCAGTATTGGGACCAATTTTATTTCCTATGTATATCAATAGTGTGTGGGACAATTTAGCTAATGCCATTATTTTCATTTTTGTCATTTATTGTTGCTCTTCTTAAGTTTTACAGATAGCTTTCAATACAATTCAGACTTGTTTAGAATCATAGAATTTTGGTTTTAAATGCAGAGAAAACAAAAGTAATGTTATTCTCATAAAGTTGAAATTACAGAGCCTGTCAAGACTGTTACCAATAAAAATGGCAAACAGATAGAGATGGCTATAGTTATTAGTATCTCGGCTTTCTGCTCGATCAAGAACTCTCCTCCCAGGCTTATGTTGCGAAACGTTATGTTAATTATAGGAATAAATCCTGTTTCTCCCTCAGAGCTTGGAAATATCTCTAACAACTTTTTTGTCGCTGATTGATTATGGTGATGTTCTGTATAAGAGTGCCTCATTAAAAATGTAACGGTAATGGTAATGGTTTAATTTCATTTGAACATGCATCAGATTACAATTGAATGCATCACATAATCAGTTCACAGTTCCACATGTCCAAAAGGAGTAGGAAGAAGCAAAGCTTATTAAATCCTACCCCTCCATCTGGTACTTTTACAATCAGTAACTGTTACATTTCTTCACTTCCTGCTTTCCATAATACAGTTTAAGTTTTTTTTGTTTTTTTTTAATAATGTGAGGTGATATGAGCATCCAATGACATAATGGGTACCATAGTAAGTGTCAATATAGTGATATATATAGCACATCATGACTGGTTCAAGACTCTTCATCCTTGTATTTAGCAAACATCGTTGTGCATTGTTTGATTTCCTTACTCAATCCATTCCATAGTTTGATTCCACATACTGAAATGCTATGGCTTTTTAACGTAGTCCTAGCATAGAAGTGTTTCAAATGTACTTCTTCAATGAGATCATATTTCTCCTCTCTTGTAGAGAAGTATCAGATGACATTTTTAGCTAATTGGTTGTTTTTAGCCTTATGCATTATTTTAGCTGTTTGAAGATGAACTATATCAGCAAGTTGAAGTATTTGTGATTTTAGAAATAAGGAGTTAGTATGTTCTCTGTAGGCGGCATTATGAATTATCCTTACTGACCTTTTTTGCAGTACATGTCTTCACATGCAGTAAATGTCTTCGGGCTTTGGATACTGTGCGCTCCGCTTTGCTACTTTGTCACCTGCTATCACCACCCCTTGTATGTGAATGCACTCATAACAAGGCTAGAAAATATCGATTTGACTCATCAAGTTGTTACTCGTCGTTCCACTTCCCGTATCTTCAATGTTTGCTTGGTTAAGTCAGAAAACAAAAATCCTGGATAAATTTAACAGCCTTCATCAGGTCATATGTTTGACAACCGGTTCTTATTTCCAAACATGAGCTGGCTAACAGTGAATGTCCACCTATTGACTGATGGATCCTTTCAGATGTTGTCAGAACCTTTACTTTTCCAAAGCACGTGTTTGTTTTCTTGTGTCCTGCAGACGTCATTGAAGGAGATCCTCCCGCTGAGAAGCAGGATTGGAGCACCTGGATGGCACAGAAGGAGCACCAGTCCCCCCACATTAAAGAGGAAGAGGAGGATCACAGCATCAGTCAGGAGGGAGAACATTTAGAAGAGCTGGAGGAGTTTCTAGTGATTCGTGTCCCTGTAAAGAGTGAAGATGATGAAGATGAAGGTCATAGTCAGGAGATGAGAGAAGCGGAGCCTCCATGCAGCAGTTCAGCACATCACATGACAGCGGAAGTTGATGGAGACCACTGTTCAAGACCACAAGCGGACAATACTTTAGGTCCACTATCAGATAGTGACGACACAACGTCACACTCTCCTAACACTGATGATGACGATGACGACGACGACGACGCTAAAGTTGATAGGACATGTCACACTGACAACACACACAGGAAGTGCTCTCAATGTAACAAAACCTTTAAATGCCGTAGTAATCTGAAAATACACATGAGAACCCACACAGGAGAGAAACCATACATTTGTTCAGTTTGTGGTAAAAGTTACTCTCAGAAGATACATTTAACGATACACACAAGAACACACACCGGAGAGAAACCTTTTTCCTGTTCAGTTTGTGGTATCGGCTTTGAACGAAGAGATAAGTTGAAAACACACTCAAGAATACACACCGGAGAGAAACCTTTTTCCTGTTCAGTGTGTGGTACAGGTTTTGCACGAAATCAGGATTTAAAAAGACACACCAGAATACACACAGGAGAGAAACCTTTTTCCTGCTCAGTGTGTGGTATAAATTTTGTACGAACTCAAGATTTAAAAAGACACATGAGAATACACACTGGAGAAAACCCTTTTTCCTGTTCCTTCTGTAACAAAAGCTTTTGCGATCGAACACCGCTTGTAAGACACATGAGAATACACACCGGCGAAAAAGTGTTCAGCTGCAGTGTGTGTGGCGAAAGATTCTCTTATAAGTACCAGGTTAACAATCACAAGTGTGCTGGTGAGAATAGCAGCGGGACATGAAGTTGCAGTTAAATAAACTGTCAGACTTTGATACCTGTCTTTCTAACAGCATCATTGTGTGCGTAAGGTATTTCAGTGATATGCTGCTTCCACCATTTAAATGCAATAAAAACAGGAAAGAAAAGTTGTGACAATGTCAGTTTTATTTTTATTAATTTGTTAATTGAAGCGGGCGGTCGAGTGGTTAGCGCAAAGACCTCACAGCTAGGAGACCAGGGTTCAATTGCACCCTCGGCCACCTCTATGTGGAGTTTGCATTCTCCCCGTGCATGCGTGGGTTTTCTCCGGGTACTCCGGTTTCCTCCCACATTCCAAAAACATGCTAGGTTAATTGGTGACTCCAAATTGTCCATAGGTATGAATGTGAGTGTGAATGGTTGTTTGTCTATATGTGCCCTGTGATTCGCTGGCAACCAGTCTAGAGTGTACCCCGCCTCTCGCCCAAAAGACAGCTGGGATAGGCTCCAGCACCCCCGCGACCCTCGTGAGGAAATGCGGTAGAAAATGAATGAATGTTTAATGGTGCCTGCATGGCGGTGGTTCGTGCGCAGGCCTCACAGCTAGGAGACCCAAGTTTGATTTAACCCTCGGCCATCTCTGTTGAGTTTGAGTATATGTGCCCTGTGATTGGCTGGTGACCAGAGTGTACCCAAAAGACAGCTTGGATAGGCTCCAGCACCCTCGCGACCCTTGTGAGGAAAAAGCGGTAGAAAATGAATGAATGAAATGTAAATTGAAGTGTGCGTATATTAGAATAAAATACAATTATAATAATATTTAATTAAATACAATTATTACAGTGTTAGTTATCACCCTTATATCCGTTTGCTTAGACAATAGAAAGAGAGTTTTGAGTGTTTTGAAGCAGGAACATTCTGTGACCCTGACCAGCTACTCTCAGCGCCACTGGTCTTGGAAGTGCCTGGGAGCGCCAGCAGTGACCTTGAAGATGTTCTTGTTCATCATGCAAATATGTGCCAAGATAAGAACACATGCGCACAAAGTAATTACTCTCACATACACACACACACATAGACAACAAGTACAGCTTGTGCAACTGCGTGCTTCCTCCTCCTCTTAGAGTTGCACGACAATGTATTAGAGACCGCCTAAAGAAAATAAAAAGAGTGGAGCGGTGTCAGGTTCAAACCACTGTGAGACTTGTAAAAACACTTATAAATACAGAATAAATATTACAAATACAGAAATACAGAAGAGACAGACAACAATATTCAAAGTCGCTGTGAAACCACATACCACATACATACCACATACCCAGTGACATGCCACTCCACTCTGAATATGCAGTTCACACTCCTCTCTTTTTATTCTCTTTTCGGGGGTCCCTACTACATGGTCGTGCAACTCTAAGGGGTGGGGGCGGGGGGGTAGAGAAGGCAGTTGCACGAGCTGTGTTTGTTTGTCTATGTGTGTGTGTATATGTGAGAGTAATTACTTTTATTGTTTTATGAGTTCTTATCTTGACACATTCTTGCAGGATTAACATGAGCATCTCCAGGGTTGCTGTTGGCGCATCCAGGCACCTTCAGGACCTGGGGGTCGCTGGGGGTCTCTGATCAGGGTCACGAGAACCGTCCCTCTTCAGCACAAACACTTTGTATTGTATAAGCAAATGGATATAAGGGCAATAACTAACACTATATTCATTCTATCTACATTTTATTCTAACAAGCGGCATGTCACTGGGTATGTTCCACCCTGTAATCCCCACGTGTAAAATTTACACTACTTTTTTTTTTTACAAAGAAAACAATGTTAAGTTAAACATTGCCTCAAAAGAATTACATTCTTTTTGAGCAATTACTGAAATTAACTTTTTTAAACTTTAATTAACCTGGTGGACGTTTCCTTTGAGCAACATGAGGCCGCAAGTATCCTGCCTGTAGATGACGCCCATCTGCCACACATAGGAAATGAGCACTGACCAATATTATATATATATATATATATAATTTTTCAATTAAAAAAAATATATATTTATTATTTATTTATATATATAGAGATTTTTTCATTTATATTTTATATATATATATATATATATATATTTTTTAGAACAGCCACTGAGCTTAACTCTCACTTTCACATAAACTTAACTTTCACTTTCCAGGCAAAGGGACTTAAGTTTCACTTTCTAGATGAGTGTGGCAACTACTAACACTACTCAGTGTACTTTCATTATGGGTCTTCCTCCAGCTTCCTCATTGATGACATAACCAAATGCACTCCTGTTCTGACGGCGGCAGTCTTCATAGCATTTAGTTGATTTAAATGTTCATAAAACTGCATTACAAGTTGTATTTTGATAACGTTTTTACTGTAGCAAACGGTCCCGAAAAACGTCAAATCGGGTATGTGAGATAATGTTCTTCTACTTACGACTATTTGGCAACACACTGTAGTGTCGCGATACTTGCCGAGACTTGATCAAGTGAGATTTGCCGAGGTTGTGAGTGTTTTGGACAGTGACACAAAATGGGTTTTACGAGCTGAATTCGACGTTCATATACTTGCCACTTTTACCGTGGACGTCAACATGAGTCAGGACTCGGTGGCTATAGTTTCGAGGGACGAGATCGAGCTCGAAGACGGAGAAATCTGCGACGACGACGGCGAGGACACCGCCGCGGTCCGACGGGGGGAAGGGAACAGCAGGCCCGGCGGCGGCCCTGTCAGGATGCCGATGCAACCTTACATGGGAAACCCGGCGCCGGACTACCGCCGCATGATACCTTACGACGTCCACGGACCGCTGAACCACAGGCAGCAATGCGGGCCTAGCGGGCCAGACCGGCCTCACGCTCCCACACAGCCGCCTCCTATGTGTGGGCCCGGCCCACGGCCCAGCTTCTGGGAGCGGAGCCACGACGCCCTGGGAAGGTTCAGACACCGAGCCATGCCCAATGGAGGTCGTGGGGCCTGGCACCGAGGAGGCTGGGCGGGTTGCGGCGCGAGACCCCAGCTGGGTCGGTACGGTTGTGGAGAGAATAACTGGAAACGTATCCTTGACTGTTTTTGTTCTTAAACGTCTACATATGTCTACAGTATCATATTCAACTCAGGAAGAAACAATCGCTACTATTATTGTTCGAATAATTTTAGCTAGTTTATTGTAATGCATGTGTGACGTTTAGCCCCATCTGGCTGTGCTGCTTTTTGTCATATTACAAAGTATGCTTGATAAATCATTAAGACAGTGGACTCCTTTGAGAATGAACATCATTTCCTGTAACCGGAAGTCAGTGTTCCTCTTTTACAAATACATAAATGTGACTTTTTTATGTAACTGAGCCTGTCCTTAACATATAATACAGAAAAGCAGTTTGGGCGAAACATGACCCGAAGAGCGCCACCCGGTGCCACCAAAGGGGATAGTGGCTTTGAAGAGACCTTTGAGGACTTGCTGTCCAAGTATAAGCAGATTCAACTGGAGCTAGAGTGCATCCGCAAGGAGGAGAGCATGGCACTGGAGGCAAAAGGTCAGGATGCGGGGGGCAAAGGTCAGGTTGTGCTGGCTAAAAGTCTAACCTCGGAGACCAAAGGCGCAGACTGCTGTCATCCTGCAAAATCCGAAATTCCTCCTCAAGCGTCAGGTGAGGGCCCATCGGAAAATAAGAAAAGCTTTCAGGCTTTCAACATCAAGCCGCTGCGAGCGAAACTGTCCACGGCCGTCAGTCTGGACACGAGCGTTCAAGAGGGGGAGGCAGGTGAGCAATCAAGACACCGGACGTGAGGAGACTCACTTGAACTTTGAAAGTGTGAACTGATGTCTGTTGTCGTCTTGGCTTGTTGGAACAGCAACAAAGGCGGACTCGGAGAAGAAGACGGATAAACAGTCTGAAGCAGAGGTGGTGGTGTCGTGCGTGTGCTGTAATGAGGAAGCAAAGCATGATGAACAAAGCTCTGGCAGAGAGTCGCCTGCTTCTAGCGAAGACGTCTACATCTGCCTGGATGAGGTAGAGCCCATCTTTCTTGACTGACCGCTATATGGCCATGTTTATAGTTCTATTCATCCCAAAATTCTCCATTTATGAAATTCCGTTGTGGCATGTTGCAGCTGGGGGATCAGGTGGAGGAGGAGGACCTATCAGAGCTCCAGCTACGTCTCCTCGCCCTGCAGTCAGCCAGCAGGAAGTGGCAGCAGAAGGAGCAGCAGATGATGAAGAGGACCAGAGAGCCCGTGGCTCAAGCGACTACACCCAACAGGCTGAGGGTCACGACCAGGTCTGCGACCACTGACAGGAGCAGATCCAGGTCCAAGCCTCAGGATAGGGAGCGGGACAAAGGCAAGGCTGTGACGAGGCCCCCCGAGAGAGACCGGCCAAAGCAGAGTCCCAAACCTGGAGCCAAAACTCTGGAACGAGGCAGAGCTGCTGCTAAACCACCCACATCCAAGAAGTCTGCAGGCCCAGGTGAGAAGGTTTTGGTCCTTGTTATGATGCTGATACCATTTCATGTGTTTTTACGGGTCTCTTGTCCATTATTAGGCTCGATGGTCAAACCACCCTTCAGGAAGCAGCAACAGTTGTGGGAGATGCAGGAGGACGATGAACGTTACAAACGAGAGGATGAAATCCGCAAAATCCGGGACCTGTCCAACCAGGACGAGCAATACAAGCGTTTCATGAAGCTGGTGGGCGGGAAGATGCACAACAGTGCCAAGGTACAACAATTTATCACATACTACAGTATTAATTGCCCCTGTACCCTAGAAACCGCCCATGAATGATACGGGAAAAGGCCAAAATGATACTGTGTCAAAGCCCAGGGCAGTGATACTGATAAAATATAGCGTTTAACCATGTCCAGTATCAGCCCCCGTAGCTGTCCACTCAGAGCGCGCTGCTCTGGTATCGTGCCCGTGAAACAACCAATCAGAGAACAGAAAATTTTCTGGAAACAAAATGGTCTTTTGATTAAATAGTACGTGATAATAAGCTCATGATTAAATAGTATGTGATAATAAGATCATCACATGGTTTGTCTGGTATCAGGCCCAGTATTATGCCCCCGCGTGATACTGACACTTGGGGGCATGATACCTGGCCTGATACCAGACAAACCATGGGATAACCTATAATTATCACATACTACAGTATTAATTGTCCCTGTACCCTAGAAACCGCCCATGAATGATACTGTGTCAAAGCCCAGGGCAGTGATACTGATAAAATATAGAGTTTAACCATGTCCAGTATCAGCCCCCCGTAGCTGTCCACTCAGAGCGCGGTGCTCTGGTATCATGCCTGTGAAACAACCAATCACAGAACAGCACACGAGTGCTTAGTGCCTAGTGCTTCTCCAGTCACCAAAAAACCCAAACTTGATTAATGGAACTTTAATTGTCAGACATTGATAAGATAAGACTGTTGATAAAATATTATTGTTGAAATATTTTTGCAATTGTTGTGTTTACACTGTTTAGAAATAATACATGTAATAAACTGAACATTTTCTGGAAACAAAATGGTCTTTTGATTAAATAGTATGTGATAATAAGATCATCACATAACCTATAAGTCCCACTTTACCTTAAGCTGACCATTGTTCAATTGCCAATCAGCAGTTATGTTTTTATCTTTCAGGTCAGGGATGGAGAACTCAGGAAGTCTACTGGCAAAGCTGGTCTGGATGCCACAGGAAATCTCTACCAGTATGACAACTATGACGAGGTTGCAATGGACACGGACAGCGAGGCGGGATCCCCGGGTGTGTTGTCACATCTTAGCTGCAATACCACCACCCATCTACGCACCAGTACCAGTAACGGTACTTTTACAGATACTAACCTAATTCTGATGAGTACGGACTCATGTAAAATGTGTCTGGAAATGTAAGAATTTAAGAGATTTAAAAACCTTAACTATTTCACTTATTTTTATTGTGTTTCTTAATCAGCACGCACCCCGTTTCCTGTTGAAGAGCCTGCCTTTGGGATGGTATGGTTCCTCCTCTCACAATTATCTTTTGTTCATCATTGGTGATGCTTAAAGGTCCACTGTGATGCTCTTGCAGCACTTTACCTCCACCCCCATGGCCGCCGGCCTTCCCCCGCCACCGCCCCTACCCCCTCCTGCTCACGAGCAGGCACCCCCTCCAAAGCCTCCGTTCGCTGATGAGGAAGAGGAGGAGGAGATGCTGCTTAGAGAGACCTGTCTAATGTCCATGGCCACCAAACGGGTGCCGGCAGTAGAGGCGAGTACATAACCTCACGCTTCTCAAGAGTTTTTGGTGGAGGTGTAGAAATGTCACGAATGTCGCTCGTCAGCAGGAGAAGGTCTGGAGTGGTCCTCCTTCCCCGAGTGTGGCGCCCCCAGCAAGTACCGAGCAGCCCAGCAGAGGGAACCTGAGTGCCGTCAGCCTCAACACAATGGCGGCATCTCATGGGAACAAGTTCACTCGAGGAGTTCCCAGAACACCTCTGGTGGTACGAAGCAGGTCACATGATCACAGTACGATGATGGTGCAGGTTTAGCATGAATATGGCATGTGTGTGCACAGCTCCCCCGACACAAATCTGTGGTGGTATCACTCCACGAATCAGATGACAGCGATTCGGACTTGGATGCTTGCAGCTCCACACAGGGTGTGATTGGAGGTCTGGAGTTCATGATCAAAGAGGCACGCAGGACCGTGGAGGTGAGTGTGAACTATCAGGACACACAAACACACCCCTGCCAAGGTCGTTACCATGTCATGATTGATCTTCCTAGGCAACAAAACCCAAAGGTGCGTCTGGATCGGAGAAGGAGAACAACCCATTACGAACACCAGAAGCCTTACCTGATGCCAAAAAGGCGGAGTATCGCCTCCTCAGGGAGGAACTCGCCAAGTATGAGCAACACAACAGCGTCTGCCATCGACCCCTATCTCATTTTGTCACGTCTTGCAGCAGGGAGAAGCAGAAGGCATCAAATAAAGAAGCTGGTGCAACGCCTGCTGCTGCAGCTGCCACTGTCGACTTACTCGAGCAGAAGCTGCAAAAGCAAAGGTGAGACAGGAAGTGGGCAACTTGACCATGTTGATGATGTCACCAACTATGATCACAACACAAAGCCAAACTTCCCCTTCGCTCAGAGAGTTGCTCCTTCGAGATGAGACATTGCTGAAGAACCTCCTGCAGCAGGAGCTCAAGAAGACCGAGTCCCTGAAGGCGGCCGAGTCCAAGGTGGTGCGACTCAAGGAGCAGGTCCAAGCATCCGAGAAGATTGTGCTTGCCAACAAGACACTGCTCAAGAAGCTTCAGGAGCAGGTGACAAAAATGCTGGATCTCTTCTTCCGTGTCCCAGTCCTCACATTGAATTGTTTTGGTCTGCAGGTGCGGCGTGTGGAGCACCGTGTGTCCATCAAAAAGACAGTAGCAGCCCGCTTGGAGCAAGACCTACTTCGGGCTCAGCAGGTCGCGGGAAGAGAACCCAAACGCAAAGCCGAAACTATGCACAAGCCGGTGAGCATGACTTCCTGGTCATATGTAGTCCACGTGCTCTGATGTAGACATATGGAACCATTAAATGTAAATTGTCTGACCAGAAGGTTCTCCTAAATCCTTCCTCTTGATGTTTCAGCCCAGGAAACTGCAGCGTGTCGGCGCCACCAGTATCGGCCTGGAACGTCACTTTGCAGATCTCATGGCTCAGAAGCAGCTGCTGCAACAGCTGGAGTCCGAATATGCCCTCAAGATCCAGAAGCTGAAGGAGGCCCAGGCCCTGCGCAACAAAGTAGCGGCATCGGAACCTCCGGCCGAACAGCGGCCCAAACCCGCCGCCCTCCCCAACCCAAAAACGTGTGCACCAGCTGCCTCCAGCCCACCCCCGCCACCCCAGCCTTCCCTGCATGACCTCACCCAGGACAAGCTGGTTCTAGACAGTGAGGACAGCCCGGAAGCGGAGGATTCCGAGTCAGTGCCTACGCCTTGCGCCGTGGCCGCTCTCCCCCGCCGCCGCTCTTTGCGTCAGTCCATCTCCTCCACTAAACCTAACTTGGAGCAGTTGACCCCAACACCTGCCAAAGACTGCAGCACCTCCAAGCCCGCCAAGAGCGGCACAGCCGGGCCCATCGATGCATACATGGGTCTGGACCTGGACGCACTGAGGCACCGGTACCAACAGCACGGCGGCCTGGGTGAGTTACTCCTGAAAGAACTGCACAAAGTAGACGACAATGCGGACAGGCCAGAAACTGCAAAGGTACACCGGACGACACCCGTACACGCACAGGATGCCATTTATGGTGACATGCCAGTGATATTAAGTGTGCGTGCAGGTTCTCACGGTGGATGTAGAAGCAACCAAACAACCCAGTGGGTTTCCAAGACCGGTCCCTTTTGGACCTTACCATAGCCCTCTGCTGGTCTTCAGGTCTTACAGGTGACGTTTGTACTGTGATGTGTCATTGTCCTATTGTGTCTACAATGGACAGACGTGGGAATGTTTTTGTCACCCTCAGGTTCAGTCCATACTACAGGACAAAGGAGAAGTTGTCTCTGAGCTCACCCACCTACAGCAACGCCATCCAGCCTAAAAAGTGTTTCTGTCGCTTTGACCTAACCGGAACCTGTAACGATGACGACTGTCCATGGTGAGGAGAGATTATCTCTGGTGTTGATGATTAAGTTGGGGTTGACGTGTTTCCACTTGTGCTCCTCCAGGCAGCACACGAGGAGCTGTACTCTGACAGGAAGTCTGCTCTTCCAGGATGTTCTCTCCTACAACTTGTCTCTGATCGGCTGCACCGAGAGCTCCACTGACAGTCAAGTCAGCGCCGCGACAGGTGGGCGGGACTGCTCGGGACACATTGATGCATGTTTTAGTGTCATATCAGCTGGTTCTGATCCGTTCTTGTGTTCCGCCTGCTAGAAAAGTACCTGACCAAACTGTTTGGTCCGAACAAGGATGGAATGGGTGTGGACCAGAAGGCTGTCTTCCTGGTCAGCAAAGTCAACGAGAGCCGCCGTCACGGTGAGTGATGCACACGCCTCAGACAAGGAGGCAGGGTAAAGTGCTGACATGTGTAATTTCTGTCCTTTAGTGCCGCCCTTTACTACCTGGAAGGACAAGAGGAAATGGAGGCCATCTGGTCAAAGCGAGCGGCGCACAGACCCTGACGGGGAAGATGACGCCGCAGCAGGGAATCAGACGTCCCTAACATCTGGTTGGTCATGTTACCCAATCACAAGTGTGCACTAGCAAAAATTAGCTTCGCCATTTACAGTACACGTGACTAAACTAAACTGTTGTTTCAGACTTCGGCGGGCTGCCTGGCGGCATGAGCACGTTGGATACATGCGTGACGTCCGAAGACAAGCGTTACTTCATCAGTGACATTGACGACATCTCCAAGCTGGAGAGCAGCGTGTTGGACAACCCCGGAGACACTCAGCTTTGGATCAAACTCACTTTCAGATACCTCCACCAAGGCGACACGTACGTGCGCGTGCGCTGCACTCACGTCCTCGCCACTCCTGTCACTAATGGTGCCTTCGTTTGCAGGCCACCAGCAGAGTGTTTGGAGGCCGCCTTGAACACACTGTCTCGTGCTCTGGAGAACAACTGCGACGACCCCGAAGTGTGGGCGCACTACCTGACGCTCTTCTCCCGGCGAGGTAGCCGCGAGGAAGTGCAGGAGATGTGCGAGATGGCTGTGGAACATGCCCCCGACCGCCGCGTGTGGTGGAACGTAAGTTGCTCTGTGACCTGATACGGGACAGGATGCTCGGTCGCTTTTGTGTGACATAGGCGTGTTTTTTTGTTGCAGTATTTGACTTTAGAGAGCTCGTTCGAGGGGAAGGACTACGTGTGCGAGCGTCTGCTGAATTTCCTCCTTGCTGAAGCGTCGGGGGGCGTGTCGAAGGAGCGTTCCTTCCACCTGTTGGAGGCTCTATTCCATCGAGTCCATTTGAACGTCTTCACGGGGCGGCTGGATGCTGCCCTTGACATCTTCCAGGTATTCCCACTCTCCCAACGCGCACAGGTTGAAGGTCAGATTCTGAATCGTCGTGCGCTTTTCAGACGGCCTTGAAGTCGGGTAACAGCCAGAGTGTCGCCAATCACCTGATGGCAAGCGACCTTGCAATGGCGTGGCTGTGTTATATCCACCTGAAGGAGTTTCGGCGTCTTCCATCAAGTCTCTACGACCCGTTAGAGTCTGGCCCGTCCAGGCTTGTCAGCACCGAGCACTTCCTGTTGCCCTGGCGGACAGCACAGGACATCAGCACACCACATGATGACATAATGAACCTCTTCCAAGGTAAACACCCTGAGGGTGGGTCTGTCAGGTGACTGTCATGATGAGCCCGCTAATGCACGCGTGTGTGTCTGTCGGTTTGGAAGACGCCATCAGTCAATGCAGTGACAAGTCGTCGACGCAAAGCGAGAGGACGTCTGCGTGCCTGCCACTATATACCAACTTCCTGCTCCTGTACAGGCTATTGGACAGGTGAGGCGAGTTGGAGGTCAAGATGTAAGTGGTTGCTGTGACCTTCATGCATTTATGAAGGTTGGAAGACGGCGTGTCCACGTGCGAGACGCTGCTGGAGGCATGTCCCGAGTCGTGCAGCCTGCGGGATGCTCTGGCCGACCTCCACTTGCGCTCGGGGAATGGCGAGCGTGCCGTCAGCTCGTGGCTACACGCGCTAGCCGAGTGTCCCAACAATGCGGAGGTCTTCTACTATTGCTGTCGTTTCCTCATGACTCAGGTGGGAGAGGGCCTCCACTACTTCCTGTATTATGCACCTGACTTGTTGTTGGTGGCGTCTTTAACAGCAAGTGGAATATGCTTTGACAGGACAAAGCGAGTGCTGTCACGCCGCTTTTCCGGGGGTTTGTCTTGTCTCTGTGCGAGGACGAGAGCAGTCACATGATGCCTGTGGACATCTTGCGGTGCGTCACCTTAAATCAGCTAGGGCAGGGGTCAGCAACCCGCGGCTCCAGAGCCGCATGTGGCTCTCCAGCCTCTTTGTTGCGGCTCCCTTTGCAATGCTTTAATATTTTTTAGCACCCGTGTGGTGAAAATGCACGTCTTTGTTATGAGTTTACAAAAATCCAACTTTGTGTGAGACCATGAATGCATCCTGACTGAGTTCTGACTGGTGACTGAATGAGCAGACAGGATGCTATCCAGTTCTCTCTGACAGGTTAACATGAAGGGAAATGAGAAATACTTTGAGTTATTTGAGTTATTAATTATTATTTATGAGTTATTTGACGATTCTAAAAAATAAATTAGAGCTCATTTAAAAACAAAAGTTTATCTCCAGTACTAGCAAGAGTACTCCAACTCGTCTTTTTTTTCCCCTCCAATGTTGTTTTAAACATACAACGTTTTGCGGCTCCAGGCTATTTTTCTTTAGTGGGCAAGTGGGTGAAATGGCTCTTTTCATAGTAAAGGTTGCCGACCCCTGAGCTAGGGTCTGGGCAAGGCTGGGCCTTTTTCCAAAAAAAAAACGCATTTATTAAAAACAGAAAAATATACTAACTTTTTCAGTGCTTTGGTTCCAATTTTCTGCAATAAAAGAAAGAAAATCAAAATAAAGAAAATCAATCAATCAGTAATAAATAAATATAATAATAACAATAAAATGGCAAATAATAAAAACTTAAGAAACCACATATAGTTGGTGGGTAAACAAATTATTTTTTTCAGATTAAAATGAACAAAGCATTATTAGAGCCCTGTAGACATGACAAAACACGACTATAGTCACATTTATACTCTTTTTATTTACAACATATTGCGCAACTGCAGGGTCTTGAGACACATGCTAACTCGCAAACTAGAGAGCTAGCGACCTAAACGGTAGCCTTCAAGTTATTTCCTTTAAACTTAAATAGCCAAAAACTTACCACTTCCACACGGATAGGGAGGATAACTATTAACAGTTATTTAACCTTTAACATGAACATTAATCAAACGTAATAATTTTTTCCGGGTACATGATACCATACAGCATCCATATCAAACTTGCGTGGGCCGCACTAACATTAAACTTTCATATGAAGGCGGGGGCCTCAAACTAGTGTCCTGCGGGCCACATTTGGCCCGCGGACCGCGTGTTTGAGACCCCTGGTCTATAGTTTCCATTTTCGGGTATTTCTCATTTACAAACATGACCTGGCCAAGAGTAAATGTCACCATAGTGACTGATGGGATCCTTAGAATATGTTTCTAAAGCGTGTTTGAGACCCCTGCCTTAAATCATTCAGGAGTTAAGGCTCGGACGCTAACGTTGCACTATCGTCTCCTATCAGGAACATCCTTGGCCTTCCGACAGACCACATGTGCCCTGCTCCCATCGTCAAGAAGGATCTGGAAGAGCAGATCAACAAGCAGATGCCCTACCTGCACCTGCTACACTGGTATCGCCCACATCCACGTCATGTAACCTTGGTATAGCACATGACGTGTTGACATGATGGCGTATTGGCTGCTTCCAGTCGCTGGCTTTGGTTGCACGGCTCCGTGGACGACACGCTGGACGCTTTTGAGCGAGCGCTGGGCTCGGCCATGCGGATTGAGGAGCTTCACCGCCTGTGGACAGAGTGAGCGCGACCCGTGGGCGTCGCCATCATGGCAGAGTATTGACGCACAGCGTGTGCTTCTTTTTTTTTTGCAGCTACCTGATGTTCTGCGGCAGCCCACGCGTCCAATCTCAGGCCGCCGGGCATTTGTCAGAGCTTGTCCTGCGCTGCCTTAGTACAGTCCCGTCCCGTCTCGAGGTGCCCTTTGACCCAGCTCACTTCTGGACATGTTATCGCTTCCACAACAAGGTAAGAAGTGTCACAACACTGCTGCTCATCATTTCCAGTACATGGACATACTGTCTGCACTTATAGAGAGGAGCTAATTCAAGTGTGCTCATTACAGCCCTTGGCTGTTATTTTCACACCTGGCGACTGTTATTTGAATAGAAGCGTCAGTTGGAGCATTTACAGCAGGGGTCTCAAACTTGCGGCCCGCGGGCCAAATGTGGCCCGCAGGACACTAGTTTGAGGCCCCCGCCTTGATATGAAAGTTTAATGTTAGTGCGGCCCGCGCAAGTTTGATATGGATGCTGTATGGTATCATGTACCCAGAAAAAATTATTACATTTGATTAATGTTCATGTTAAAGGTTAAATAACTGTTAATAGTTATCCTCCCTATCCGTGTGGAAGTGGTAAGTTTTTGGCTATTTAAGTTTAAAGGAAAAAAGGAAATAACTTGAAGGCTACCGTTTAGGTCGCTAGCTCTCTAGTTTGCGAGTTAGCATGTGTCTCAAGACCCCTGCAATATGTTGTAAATAAAAAGAGTATAAATGTGACTATAGTCGTGTTTTGTCATGTCTACAGGGCTCTAATAATGCTTTGTTCATTTTAGTCTGAAAAAAATAATTTGTCTACCCACCAACTATATGTGGTTTCTTAAGTTTTTATTACTTGCCGTTTTATTGTTATTATTGTATTTATTTATTTATGTATTACTGTTTGATTGATTTTCTTTATTCTTGATTTGTTTATTTAGTTTTCATCTTATTTTGTGTAGAAAAATAAAAAGTAAGATATTTGAGAACAGTGGAATGTTTTATCAGAGCTTTTCTTGTAGAAAATCAAAACCAAGGCATTTTTCTGTTTTTAATAAATGCGTTTTTTTTTGTTTTTTGTTTTTGGAAAACCTGATGCGGCCCAGTCTCGCCCAGACCCTAGCTCCAGTGGCCCCCAAGTAAATTGAGTTTGAGACCCCTGGTTTACAGTAAAAAGGGGGCCTATTATGCTAGTTTTTCAGCCCTTTGTATTGAATTGTGGATTCCTATAGAGCAGCTATACACAATAACCCGCACAAAAAGCTTTCTAGATCTGCCGGAATCTGCACCTATTCCAGCTTTATTTCCAAAATGGTCTGTTTTAATTTATTCCATTTATTAAGTACAGTTCATTGTAGTGTAATCTGTTTTTCCTCAGGTGGTGTCTCTCTACCTCGGCTGTGTGGACACGTCTCAACATGCACTGGTGCTGGAGAGACTTCACTACATGATGCCCACAAACATCGCACTGGCACTCAGGTACATCCAGGGGACATGGTCCGCTTCTAGACGGGACAAGAATGTTGCGTAGATGATGTGTTGTTGCGCAACAGGTTGCTGCACCAAGAGTGGACTGAAGGAAATTTGGAACACATGGGCTTCCAGGCTAGGATGTTGACCGGCAGTGCTCCGAAGTCTTTGGCCTCTTGGAAAATGTAAGGATTTTTTTTTTTGACACACACACACACACACACACACACACACACACACTGATGCTGATGATATTTCTCTGCAGAGCCATTGCCGTGGAAACAGAGCTTAGGCACCCGTCAGAGGTGAGGCGCCGTGGAAACGAGCTAACGATCATTCAAGCTAACGACGTTAATGCTTGATGTCTGAGGACCATGTGTCAGAATATTCATCTCCATGGAGATGGAAAATAGCAAGGGGCACTCTCCATCTTCATACCAAATATGGCATCATGAAACCATTATTAACATTTATTAGAATTTGTGTGCCCCCTGCATGGATTTATTCCTGCTACTAAATCACGTTTGTCCCTGCAGGAGTGGGTCACAAGTGAGGACTTAATTTTGAGTCCACCTTTTTGTCGCCATCTGCCTTTTCTTGTCTTCCTCCTTTTTGTTTTTGTCTTCGCAGGTGAGACGTCTTCATCAGCAAGCGCTGCAGAACCTTCCACTGTGTGCTGAACTTTGGAAAGATGTAAATGAGCCCCCCCCCCTACTACCCTCAAAAATGTCACACAGCCCCACCCGCATTATGTCATCAGCATGCTGAAAACGTTATAGCAGCGCTAGGCTACATGCTAACAGGAAGTAGACACATTCCTTCCTTGTGTGTCCTCCCTACCCATCCCAGCTGTTGCAGTTGGAGGCGGCGGGAGCTAGCAGCAGCAGCGGCGGCGTTTCCGAGCGTCTACAACGGCTGCTGTCGAGGGCTCAAGAGGTCGGCGTGAGTTTAGTTGACGGCAGAGCCGCGCAGACGGGCGATGTCTGAAGGCGGCGACACTTTGAGTCAGGAAAATAGCAGGCAATGACAACCGAGGGGGGGAGGAACCCAACCCCCGAGACATCAAAATCTCTGCCGCCTCCTCGTGTACGTAAGTATCGAGCTGCTGAGTGACGTTTGTCTTTGTGTCTCTCACTTTTCATCCCCTTTTTTAGTTTTTCTTTTCCCTTGGGGGGGAAGGGATAGGGGGTTTGTTGGGTGAGGGGGCGTGGCCTGAAGGCTGCCAACTTTTTGTTGTTGAGGAAGAAAGCAAGCAAGACTTTTATTTTGTTAAACTGCTCGGAAACAAAGACACACTGCCATCTGGTGGCCATCTTGTGGTGGCCATTTTAGCGGGAACTGAAGGACGCTAGGACAAGAAGACCTCTGCCATTTGTTTTGTTTTTTTTTGTCATTAAAAGTATTAACGGATCAGGACATGTTTTTTTAACATGAAAATGCTATTAAATTATTTTCTTGACATAAAGACGACTCACTTGTCTTATTCAATTGACACAATTGCTACAAAAGCTACTTAGCTGACAGGAAGAAATACGTACAACTAGGAGAATACACATCTGCAAGTTTATATGTTACGTCCGGAGTTCCCCAGGGGTCAATACTGGGGACAAAACTGTTCAACTTGTAAATCAATGATATCCAAAGTTATGAAAGACTAAAAGCTGGTATTAATTGCGGATGATACCACTACTTTTTGTTCTGGCGGGAGTACAGACAAAATTATTAGAAAGGTCAGAGAAGAAATGGTCACACTAAAAAGATGGTTTGATGATAATAGATTGTCCATGAACAATACAAATAGACGGTGTGGACATTGAAAGGGTGAACGAAAATACATTTCTGGGGATCACAATAGATGAAAATATGAGCCGGAAACCTCATATTACAAATATACAACATAAGGTGGCCAGAAATATTTCAGTATTGAACAAAGCAAAACTTGTTCTCAATCAGAAATCACTCCACACTCTTTATTGCTCTCTGATTCTACCATATCTTACTTATTGTGTGGAAATATGGGCTAATAACTATAAAAGCAATCTTCACTCGCTAAATGTACTGCAAAAAAAGGTCAGTAAGGATAATTCATAATGCCGCCTACAGAGAACATACTAACTCCTTATTTCTAAAATCACAAATACTTCAACTTGCTGATATAGTTCATCTTCAAACAGCTAAAATAATGCATAAGGCTAAAAACAACCAATTACTTTAAAATGTCATCCAATACTTCTCTACAAGAGAGGAGAAATATGACATCAGGGAAGAAGTACATTTGAAACACTTCTATGCTAGGACTACGTTATGCTAGCCATAGCATTTCAGTATGTGGAATCAAACTATGGAATGGATTGAGTAAGGAAATCAAACAATGCACAACGATGAGCCAATTCAAGAAACAATACAAGCAGTTGATGTTTGCTAAATACAAGGATGAAGAGTCTTGAACCAGTCATGATGTGCTATATATATCACTATATTGACACTTATTGACACACCATGGTACACATTATGTCATTGGATGCTCATATCAACTTGTACTTCGGTACGAGGTGCATTATTAAAAAAAAAACAACAACAACAACCTTAAACTGTATTATGGAAAGCAGGAAGTGAACAAATGTAACAGTTACTGGAGAGGGCAAAAGCTCAATATCAGGAACCTCCAGGCCGGATGAAAATCTTAAGATCCTGAGCATGATAGACCCAAGAAATGACAGCTGAGCTGGATCCGATTGGCGGTCCTCCCAAATTCAGACCCTTACAATGCCGTGCAATAGCCATCCGACGGCATCTGCGGGAAAAGGGTTTCAAAACCGAAAAAGCAATTCAAAGACCTCGTCTCCTTCAACGTCATAAAACTGCCCGTTTAGACTTTGCCAGGGAAGCATCAAACACGGGATGTTGAAATGTGGAAAATTTTTTACCTTGACTGTCCAGATGGCTTCCAACATTACTGGTATGACAAGGAGATCCACCTGAGATGTTTTCTACCTGGCACAGTGGAGGGGCGTCCATCATGATCTGGGGTGCTTTTCATTCAGTAGAACACTGGAGCTACAGGTGGTCCAGGGTCGTCAAACGGTGGCCGGGTACATCCCTCATGACCCTCGTCTGTGTAGTGACAGCTGAGTTTTTCAACAGGACAACGCTGCAGTTCACAATGCTCTCTTGACCAGGGAGAATAACATCACTCTTTTGCACCTTCCCACGTATTCCCTGATTTAAATCCCATAGAGAACATCTATGGATGGATGATCTTTCCAAACATTTTTGCCTTTATTTATATTTTTTAGGAATTAATATGTCATGATATTAATAGAAAAAGGCTAACTTGTTTTTCCAGTGTGAAGGTCAGGATGTTCCGCCTCTTCCTCCCGGCCATGCAGGAAGACAGGATGTCAGCTGGGATAGGCTCCATCTCACCCATCATGACCCCGAACGGGATAAGCAGTATAGAAGATGTATGGCTAGACATGTTGTCCGTGTTCCACTCTGACCACACCTCACTTCCCTCCCCAAAAAACTTTCATGTCAGCTCCATTGGAAGCTCTAAATTGTCCTTGAGTGTCCATGCTTGTGTGTGCGCATGATGTTCAGTGGTATTTCCTGTCGTGTAAAATGCGTCGAAGAATTGAATGGAAGGAAACGTGGCGGTTGACTTTTTCCTGTGACAAAGTTACCGCCTGTTCACTGGTGTGAGAAGTGTAGTCAGTGTGAAGTGTGAGTGGACTGGAGACATGGACGCTGGTCTTTTGGTTTTATTTCTGCTGCTCAATGTCACCACTGCTGGTGAGTACACTTATTTATATTAATTGTGACTTAAGATTATATAAGTAAAGAATGATCTGCGTAACCAATTACACCAGGGGTCTCAAACTCAATTTACTTGGGGGCCACTGGAGCTAGGGTCTGGGTGAGACTGGGCCGCGTCAGGTTTAAAAAAAAAACAACAAAAAAACGCATTTATTAAAAACAGAAAAATGAATAAACTTTGCTTTGGTTTCGATTTTCTACCAGAAAAGCTCTGATAAAACATTCCACTGTTCTCAAATATCTTAATTTTTATTTTTCTACACAAAATAAGATGAAAAATAAATAAACAAATCAAGAATAAAGAAAATCAATCAGTAATAAATAAATATAATAATAATAATAAAACGGCAAATAATAAAAACTTAATAAACCACATATAGTTGGTGGGTAGACAAATTATTTTTTTCAGATTAAAATGAACAAAGCATTATTAGAGCCCTGGAGACATGACAAAACACGACTATAGTCACATTTATACTCTTTTTATTTACAACATATTGCGCAACTGCAGGGTCTTGAGACACATGCTAACTCGCAAACTAGAGAGCTAGCGACCTAAAAGATAGCCTTCAAGTTATTTCCTTTAAACTTAAATAGCCAAAAACTTACCACTTCCACATGGATAGGGAGGATAACTATTAACAGTTATTTAACCTTTAACATGAACATTAATCAAACGTAATAATTTTTTCTGGGTACATGATACCATACAGCATCCATATCAAACTTGCGCGGGCCGCACTAACATTAAACTTTCATATCAAGGCGGGGGCCTCAAACTAGTGTCCTGCGGGCCACATTTGGCCCACGTGCCGCGTGTTTGAGACCCCTGAAATACGCTGTTTTCAGGATTTAGCTTTTTTTTTTAGTCAAATACATGAAAAATGTTTTCCATGTGATATGATATTCTTCTCATTGTTATTAATATATGAACACTTTATTGTAGCAAATTGTTTTTATAATATGTGGCATATACTGTACTTTCAAAAGTGGCGCCCTCTAGCGGCACAATGATTTTTCTCATTACTTTCCAGACAAAAGCCGCACCTCCATTCTCGTCTCCTCCAGGAAGCCAGAAGGGTCAAATGTCACAGCCAGCGGCCCTTTGCTATCATCAACGCAAACTAGCGACCCTTCAACTTCTATTACAAGCAACCAGTCCACGAACGTCTCATCAGGATGGCAACATGCTACCCCCTCATTGTCATTGCCGAAGCAAATTCAAAGGTCATCTGACAACGCAGTGACCGTTTCTCTGGGCAACACATTCACCGCTAAGACGCCGCCTACCACCGCACGTCTTTCGCTGCGCACATCAGAGACTCAGCCTCTACCGTCAATGAGGTCTAGAAAGCCACCTGACTTGTCACACAGGTCACCATTACCACCGACATCAGCAGGTCGGCGATCATGGTCAACAAGTGTCAAGGCCACGTTAGCCCCGCCCACAACCGTGAAACCCGCAATAGCCACTGAACTCAGTGGACCGCTTTTAACAACGCCTGTGAGTACACCTTCAACCTCACCTGAAAGCACAGCATCGACCTCACCTGGAACTGAAACCACACCCTCAACCTCACCTGTGAACGTGTCTTCAACTTCACCTGTGACCACACCTTCAAGCCCAACTGTAATCATGGCTTCAATCTCACCTGTGCCTCTGATCACATCTTCAACCTCACCCGTAACCATGCCTTCAACCGCGACCATAAACCGATCTTCAAACTTACCTGTGAGCATGCCTTCAACAACACCTGCAACTTCAAATGTAACCATGGTTTCAAACTCACCTGTGACCATGCCTTCGACCGCAACTATAAGCATGGCGTCAAATGGACCTGTGACCAAACCCTCAATCACAGATTCAAATTCACCTGTAAATGTCCCTTCAAGACCTGTAGCAACTCTGGCTAGAATCACGCCTTCAACCTCACCTTTACCTGTAACTAAACTTTTAACAACACCTATAGCAACACTGTCAAACTCACCTGGAAGTATTCCTTCAACCTCACCCAAACCTGTAAACAAACCTTTACCAACACCTATAACAACACAGTCAACTTCACCCGTAACGATGCCTTCAACAACACCTATAACCACACCTTCAACCTCACTCAAACCTGTAACCAAACCTTTAACAACACCTATAACAACACTGTCGACTTCGCCTGTAACCATGCCTTCAACAACACCTATAACCCTGTCCTCGACCTCACCCAAACCTGTAACCAAACTTTTACCAACACCGATAACAACACTGTCGACTTTGCCTGTAACCATGCCTTCAACAACACCTATAACTACACCTTCAACCTCACCCAAACCTGTAACCAAACCTGTAACCAAACCTTTAACAGCACCTATAACAACACTGTCGACTTTGCCTGTAACCATGCCTTCAACAACACCTATAACCACACCTTCAACCTCACCCAAACCTGTAACCAAACCTTTACCAACACCTGTAGCAACACTGTCAACTTCACCTGAAGCCATGACTTCAACAACACCCGCAACCACGCCTTCAACTTCATCTGTACCTGTAACCGCACCTTCAACACCGCCTCTGAGCACGGCACTGAGCTGTTCCGCTAATTTCACGCTAGTGAAGGCCACAGCGGATTCAATCATGCTGACCTTCAGCACGCCACATTTGTGCTCGAGCTTCTCAGTGATGGTGCACAACAGCGTTGGCGACTGTGAGCCAGCGGGGCAACTCAGTGATGCCTTCACATGTGAAATGGCCTCACTCGAGGCGGGGACTTTGTACCACCTGAGCGTCACCTCTGCTGTGAACGGAGGGGGAGGCAACGTGTCAGTGCGCACAGGTAAGAGTCCAAGGTTGTCTTGTCGTGTCTCACCATTAGGTGGCGATGTGTGAGTGGAACCTCTGCTTGTTGTTGACATGTCTCAGTTCGCATGTTTCATTATGCCTCAAGAGTAGTACCCCGGGGGATGAATGTCTTTCCAACTTTAGATACTTTGTCCTTCCAGAAAAGATGTACTGTATTATTGAAAGTGTCCTGTCTCAACTTCCTGTGGTCATGAAGTAAGTGTGTTTATAGCAGACGCAGACTTCCTGTCTCGCATTGTTCCATTGTTGCTGACGTGCGGTGAAGCAGCACTCTCTTTTACTGATTGTGATTAGCCCGAAATGCATGGCGGATTAGTGGTTAGCGCGCAGACCTCACAGCTAGGAGACCAGGGTTCAATTCCACCCTCGGCCATCTCTGTGTGGAGTTTGCATGTTCTCCCCGTGCATGCGTGGGTTAATTGGCGACTCCAAATTATCCATAGGTATGAATGTGAGTGTGAATGGTTGTTTGTCTGTATGTGCCCTGTGATTGGCTGGCGACCAGTCCAGGGTGTACCCCGCCTCTCGCCCAAAGACAGCTGGGATAGGCTCCAGCACCCCTGCGACCCTCGTGAGGAAAAAGTGGTAGAAAATGAATGAATGAATGTTCAAGTCACCGACTTAACCAAGACAATGAAGCCACCAAGGAACAGATCAAACACCACTAGGATCTGATCAATGGATATCTTTAGTGACCTATGAAAGATTTTAGTGAAAGTGAAGTTGCATTGAGTTGCGTTTCTGTGTCGTTTGGCAGACCCGCTTGGTCCGACCCAGCTGGAAGTCCACAAGAATCAGAATGATTCCTCAAGCCTGCTGGTATCCTGGTCTCCTTCCAAGGGTCACGTGGATTGGTATGATGTAATTCTAGAGGACTCTGGATCCGAATCTATCCGCAGGGTGCGTGTATTGGGAAGCGCGCCCTCCCAGTTGGTTTTTGGGTCTCTAGTCCCTGGCACTCGGTACAAGGTGGGGGTAATCGTGACATCTGGGGAGAAGAGCACGGCACCTGTGCACGTGTTAGCATATACAGGTGAGGTCAAAGCCGTATTTGTTCACATGGACTCCAAATATCATTGTCTCTCCGGTCCACCTCAGCTCCCGCCTCGGTGTCCAACTTGAAGCTGGAGAACAACGGCCGCACCAACCAACTGCGTGCCTCCTGGCACCCACCTGTAGGGGGCGTCAACTTTTACCATGCGACCCTGTCAGCCAATGGCGCTACCCCCTTACAACTGCACCTGAGTCCAAATATAACCGAGGCGGTTTTCCAGGACCTGACTCCAGGGCGCCACTACCAGCTGTCACTGCGCACTCAAACAGAAGGAGGCACCGCGGAAGCTAAGACTAGCATGACAACAGGTACCATGCAATTCTCAATCAATATAATAATGATTCAATTCCAAATAGTGCTTTTTATGTGGCAGTTCCTGACGCAGTGTCGGTGTTGTCTGCTCGTTCTTTGTCTGATGGCACTGCCTTGAGTCTCACTTGGATGCCCCCCGATGGCGACTGGGACAACTACAGTGTGTGGCTGTGGAACGGCTCCATGGTTCTGCGTAACGAAACTGTCAGCAAGCTAAGCAGGCACTATGTATTCTTTGTCCCCAGCCTGGGTCTGATACCAGGCCGGGCCTATGGCGTGGCAGTCACGGTTCACAGTGGGACTATGAGTAACACGGCGCGGTGTCAAGGACGACTAGGTTTGTTCTATTGGTTGTATACTTTTACTTCCTGTTAAGAAATCATTGAAGATAAGTTTATTGACAGATACTCTGTACCCCTTTCTTAGCTCCTCAGCCGGTTCAGCAGCTTCTCGTCAGTCATGCCGACGAGTCCACCATCAGCGTCCAGTGGCATAGTCCCCTCGGCGAGTGGGATGGCATCATGGTGGTTCTCCAACTAGCCAATACAGACTCAATCATAGCTCAGAAGCTTCTCCCCCAGGAGGCCAAAGGTTGCACCTTTAGCAAGCTCTCATCAGGACGTCTGTACACCATAAGCGTGACAACCAGTAGCAGCAACCTGAGTAGCTCTGCTTCTATCAACACATGGACCAGTATGATTTTTGAACCATTTAGTTTTTTATGCCGAACAACTAAAAATGTGTACCTCATGGTTGTGGTGTCCTTTTAGCTCCATTTCAGGTCAACAGGCTGCAGGTTTCTAACTTGGGAAGCACTGAGAGCCTCCTAGCTCAGTGGGATCAAACTAGCGGGGACCTAGACATGTACCTGGTGCTGCTGGTCCACAAAGGCAGCGTCATCAAGAACGAGAGTGTGGCAGCGGACGCCACCAGTCTCAGCTTCCATGACCTGAAGCCTGGCGCCCTTTACAAAGTGGTGGTGACCACTGTCCGAGCAGGACGTATATCCAGGCAGTCTGTGGCTGAGGGACGCACGGGTAAGGCCAGCAGGACCATCGAACAAACCGAAGCAGACTTTTTTTTCAACTTCTTGTGGTTCTTCTTGTCTTCTTAGTCCCCGCTGCCGTCGGCGAGGTAACGGTCAGTAACAACGGCCGCACAGACTTCCTTAGCGTGTCATGGGGTGCTGCTCCAGGTGAGGTGGACAGTTACCTGGTGACCCTGAAGGACCGAGACAAGACGCTTCACACGCTTGTCGTCTCCAAATCAAGTCACGAGTGTGTTTTTAACTCGCTTGTGTCCGGTCGCCTCTACAACATCTCCATCTGCACTCGCAGCGGAACCTTCCAGAACTTCACCTCTGTTCTACAGAGAACACGTGAGTGTCATACAGGATATTGCTTTCGGTAATTTGGCGCTACTGCCAAAATAAAGGCTTAAAACGTAGAGGTGAAAAGTTCTTTCAATGCTTGTCGTTACCAGAACCCTCAAAAGTCCAGAACCCTACAGCGATACATGGGGCCCGTGACGACTTCCTGAAGGTGTACTGGCATCCTGCGTCTGGAGACTTTGACTTATATCAAGTGTCCATCAAGCACAACAATGTTAAGTTGCAGAACCAGACGGTGCCAAAGATGCAGAATGAGTGCGTCTTTCACAATTTGGTACCAGGGCGACTCTACACGGTTGTAGTGAGCACCTGGAGCGGGACCTACGAGACCAGCACCTCCACTCATGGTCGCACCTGTGAGTGCTTGATGTCTTTGTTTGGTGACATCATCTGTCATGATTCCTACACAACTTTATTGACACTGATAAATTAGCAATGCACTTCTTATTAATCCTCCAGTCCCAGCGGCCGTGCGCTCCTTGTACATCGCCAAGCAGACCTCGGAGGACCTTCGGGTGGTGTGGTTGGCAGCCCTGGGTGATGTGGATCACTACGAGGTGCAGCTGCTTTTTAACGACATGAAAGTGTTCCCTCCGATCACTCTTGGTAGCAGCGTGGGAGAGTGCGTGGTGTCTTCGCTCACACCTGGACGTCTCTACAAGATCCTGGTATCCACTTTCAGTGGCCCCAACCAGAGGACGCAGTTCATAGAGGGCCGCACAGGTCAGGCATACTGAGGGCGTACATAGAAGTGTACAAATATTCACACCTCATTTGTCTTCTGTTAAGTACCCAGTCAAGTAAAGAACATCCTTGTGAGTAATGGCGGAGACAGCGGCAGTCTGAAGGTGAGCTGGACGGCGGGTCAAGGAGATGTGGACCGGTATGTTGTGGTTCTGTACAGACAGAACCGTCAACTAGACATACGCCCCGTCCTCAAACATCAAAACCAGGTGGTGTTTGGCTCGCTGCAGCCCGGTCAGCTGTACGGAGTGACAGTGCAGGCCATCAGTGGCGAGCTGTATAACAATGACACAGCGTACGGGCGCACAGGTGAGGCTCAGGTCTTGTGCAACCTTTTTTTTTTTTTTTGGTCAGACTCTGAAGGCATGTCATGTCCTGTGCTCAGTCCCGTCAGCTGTGACAGCGCTGCAGGTGGAGAACCCTACCGGTACCGGCAGCCTGCAGGCGAGCTGGCAGGTAGCTGCAGGTGTCTCGGACGGCTACTTCCTGCAGTTACTTGATGAACAAGGTGGTGTCTTAGTAAACGCCACGCTGCCCCCTACGTGCACCAAGCACATTTTCAACAGTCTCACCCCAGGAAGGAAGTACCGCCTTCTGGTACAGACCATCAGCGGGGAACTCCAAAGCACTGGGGTCAGTGCCCAAGCTTGCACACGTATGTACAGACGTTCTGTTTGTGCAGCTAAGCCATGACTACTTCACATGTCCAACTGTTTTAACTCTGCTGAGTTCCTTAACCCTTGTATTATGTTGAAAAAAAATTACATTGATTATGTTGCGGGTCGGGCTGCACGGCGGTCTAGTGGTTAGCGCGCAGACCTCACAGCTGGGAGACCAGGGTTCAATTCCACCCGCGGCCATCTGTGTGTGGAGTTTGCATGTTCTCCCCCCCGTGCATGCATGGGTTTTCTCCGGGTACTCCGGTTTCCTCCCACATTCGAAAAACATGCTAGGTTAATTAGCGACTCCAAATTGTCCATAGGTATGAATGTGAGTGTGAATGGTTGTTTGTCTATATGTGCCCTGGGATTGGCTGGCGACCGGTCCAGGGTGTACCCCACCCCTCGCCCAAAGACAGCTGGGATAGGCTCCAGCACCCCCGTGACCCTTGTGAGGAAAAGCGGTAGAAAATGAATGAATGAATGAATGTTACTGTGTAAATCCACTCAAAGCAGTCAAAAAATCAGGTTAACCAATAACAACTTTATTTTAGATTATATAAGCATTTAGAAAAGAGACATACAATACATTTTAATACCAACACTATGTTTAAGTTTTTCCCTCTTCACAAACACTTTTTTTATCCATTTTCTCAGATTTTCAATGTTCAACAGTTTCAGTGTTCTCCACATGATGGACAGAATGTAACTGTATGCTTTCTGCAGATGCAATTCTTGCATTTCACACAAGAGGTACTTGTTTTACTGTCCTCTCGGAAGGGACAGACATGGCATCTTCTGATTCTTCTCAGATGCTCCTCCAGGTAGCTTTCCTGTGTAATACTTGCATATTCCATGCATAGCTAGATTTTGTACAATCTGGATTGTCCTCGGTTTCTGAAAGATGCTCTGTCTCTGAAATCTCTTCGTCTGCATCACAAGTTTCTTCAGCTTCAGCTGTAAACCTTCTGGAGCTCATTTTTGGTGTGCATCTCAAAGAGATGACTCCTCCTCTACACACACCTGGGGTCTGAATGGCTCTTCAAAGGCAATCAAAAGACAAATAATTGGACAGTCAATCAAAGAGACATGTTTTTTCTGGATCTGAACAGCTATATACCCACATTAAAGTGGGTATAATCATCTTTGTATACAAACTCAGCACGACACATCAAAATGTCCAAATTTTACACACCAGTTCATGACCCTAGATGAGGAAAAGTCACAAAATTTCATAAAGAAAAAGAAAGGATAACAAGTACTTTGGTCAACACAAAAACTGAAATGGGTCAAATTGACCCGTAACATAATACAAGGGTTAAGAGGGGACAGTCAATGCAGAACTTGAGCTTAGGAAGTTAGCATAAATGGGGGGTGGTGATATGCCGCTCCCAGTTTTACAGTGTGAGCATGCAGCTTTAGGGTGTAACCTGCTTCCTCTTCCTATTAGGCCCTGCGGCCGCAACTCATCTATCACTCAAGAGCAACACCACCACCAGCTTATCCTTCCACTGGAGTCGGCCAGTGGGTCACTTTGATTCGTACGACATATTACTGTACAATCATGACAACACCTTGCACGAGCGACGTCGTGTTCCACCTTCCAGCCAGGACTGCTTTTTCCAGGGCCTCCGTCCTGGTTCCGCATATAAAATGGTGGTTGTGGCGCGAAGTGGAGAGCAAAGCAATGACTCTAGCGTGTGGGTCAGAACAGGTGAGGACACTGAGACCGGCAAAATCAGGGTTAATGACTTGGGTCAACTTGTGGGACCCAACACTAATATATCCCCTCTCCTCAGTCCCGCCAGCTGTTACGTCACTGCAGGTTCAGAGCAGGAACCAGTCGGACCTCCTGCAGGTCAACTGGAGACAGGGTGAAGGTGAAGTGAGCAGTTACCTCCTGACGCTCTACGCTCCTGATGGCTCACAGCAGGCGCAGAAACAGCTACCGCCGGAGGTCACGGAGTTTGTTTTCAGCCACCTCAAACCCGGCCAACTGTATCGCGCTGAGGTGCTGAGTCGTAGCGGCGAGCTAACAAATGGCGCCAGCATCCAGGGCCGAACAGGTGAGATAAGAAGACATTGGAAAATCACCTAAGCAGTAAAAGGACATCTTCTATCTTCTCAGCTCCCAGACAGCCAAGCTCATTGCTGTTTGGAGGAGTGACAAACACCTCGTTGGAGGTCACCTGGACGGCCCCCATTGACTCCGACTATGATGACTTTGACCTGCAGTGGACGCCGCAGGACATGGTGACCATCATCAACCCGTACGAGAGTCGCACATCCGGCAGTCGGATCCTGAGAGGAATGTTCCCGGGACGCCTTTACAACTTTACCCTGCGTTCCGTCAGTGGGGGTACACAACTCGGGGTGCCGCCTTCCTACAGCGTACCTGTCCAAAGCAGCATTCGCACCAGTAGGTGACCCCCCGTACATCAGGAGTGAATTCATGCTCGACATAAACTTTGCTTTTGCTGCAGAACCTTCGCCTGTACATGGCCTGCACTGCCGCCCTCAGAGCTCTACTTCCATTTCCTGTTCCTGGGTGCCCCCGGAGGCCGAGTTTGACTCCTACACCATTGAGTGCGTGCACAAGGGCTCGCAGAGTTTGGTCTACTCACGCCGCACACGCCGCCTATCCACCACCTATGTTATCAGTCAATTGGAGCCCCACAAACACTACACTGTTTGGGTCAAGGTCATCTCTGACGCCACCACTAGTGAAGCGGCGCATGACAGTGCGGTCACCATGATCGACCGTAAGTCATGTACAGGTCCAAAATGGTGGAGCTGCTCCCGGCGGAATAACTTAATGAAACTGTCCGCAGGTCCTCCAGTGCCGCCCCTCAGCACTCGAGTAGACTTCACATCAGTGCTGGTCACCAAGTCGTCAATCTTCTTCACGTTCAATTGTAGCTGGTTCAGCGATGTCAACGGCGCCGTCAAGTTCTTCACCGTGCTTGTGACAGAGTCAGAAGGCAAAAGAGCACTTCAACATTTTACCTTCTGGCATCTGCAAGTTCGAGTTGCTAAGCTGTTTTTCTTACACTACTCTACTTGATCCTGTGAAGGTGTGGATGGCGAGCATCTAGACCGGCGCCATCCACTGCCCTCCTATGTGGACTACAGCTCCAACAGTTCCATCAAGTCCTACCAGACGGCCGTCTTTGCCAGCAGCTCCAGTGACACTTGCAGCTTTGATATAACTTTGGGAACAGGAATGGACTCGCTAGGGGGATCCTGTGACCGCCCAGACCTGCGTTCTGATCTACGGACCGGTATAAGGCACTTCTGTGATGGACCGCTCAAACCCAAAACCTCTTACAGGTGCTCACACATACACTTCATACATATTACAGCATTACAATAACATTGTGGCAATAGCATTCCAATGGCAAGGATATATTGGCATTGAAACACACACATGATTCTCATTTAGGCTCAGCATTCGGGCATTCACACAACTCTTTGACGACTCTTCTCCGCCATTGTACGCCGACACCTTCCTGTCGCTACCTGTCGTGACGGCAGCAGGTAAGCTCTACAACACATGCGCGTGTGTGTGTGTGTGTGTGCCCAAATAACCCATGGCTTCACCTGTGTCGCCTTTCAGACCCTCTAAGCGGCATCATAGAAGGTATCAGTGCCGCTGTCATCCTGATGGCTGTCATTGCAATAGTTGCAACGCTCCTCATCTACAGGCGCAACAAACGCAAAGTGTGAGTTTCCGTCACTGTGTGTGTGTGTAGATTAGTGTAATAAATATTGTGGTTCAAAGTGTGCAGGAGAGAGCAGCAGTCGATATGTGTGTGAGAAGAGAGCGACCGTCACCACGGGGTCACCTGGGAGTTAGAGGGTGAGATCATGTGACTTGTCCTAATGCACGCTACCGACCCTGAAAGAAGCTACATACTTTCTTTATTTCTTTTCTTAATTTATTTCAGACATGCATACTATGTTACATTATTCTTTCTCACATATACACTTACAATACAATACACTTACAATATCTATATATACGTATATATATATATATACACATATACATACACACATAAATACATATATATATATATATATATACACACACACATACATGCACACACACAACACCTCATTACTACACATGTCTGAAAAGGAGCAGGAAGAAGCAAAGCTTATTAAATCCTACCCCTTCTCCACGCCATAACAGTTACCAATTCAATAAGTGATTTTTTCCACACATATAATCACATAATCTTACATAAGACAAAACAACAAAAGAATATATTTACATACATTACATTTAGAGTTGTCAGTGTACAGTTTGTATAGCAGCATTGAATACACAGTATATTACAGTATTCCAACTATCAAGGTGTAGCCCAGTTTGTGGTCAGTCAGTGAGTCCAAGCGGCATAGAAAATGGATTGATGGATGTTGGAATTCATCTTTTCAAAATCTGCTATACACTGACTACTCTAAATGTCTCAAGTAAGCATGCACTAATGATGTTATAAGAAAGGACTAAAGGTTATTTTTTTTCTTCATAGGAAGCGTCGTCACATGATCAGGTAAAAGAAAAAGTGAATGTTTCTTTGAGTCATACTTCCTTGGTAGTTGCTCACGTCCAACTGTGCTCCATCAGTCCCATCAGCGCAGCTGACTTTGAGCGTCACTACAACAAACTTCAAGCTGACGCCCGCTTCCTGCTTTCGGGCGAGTACGAGGTGATGCTTGTGTCTGTTTTGCTACAAGTGCTTCACATTGTTAGCCCTACTTTGATACTATATCTACGCTTTTATGTCAGAACCTGAAAGATGTCGGTCGAAACCAAGCGTTGGACTCAGCTCTGCTGCCAGAGAACCGTGGCAAGAACCGATACAACAACATCCTGCCTTGTGAGTCTGTCACACACACGCACAGACACGAACGACAACAACGAACTGGCTTACAGGGAGGAAGTGAAACCCCTCGTGGATTCCAGGTTTAGAGACAGCTACTTCCCCCTGGCCATCAGACTGCTCCCCTCTACCTGCCCACACACACAACCAAAACTTTAAATTATTGTTAATTATTAATTATTAATTATCAATTATCAATTATCAATTATCAATTATCAATTATCAATTATCAATTATCAATTATCAATTATCAATTATCAATTATCAATTATCAATTATTAATTATTAATTATTACACAGGAGCCAGGCAACGACATTTCGTTGGCAATTTCACTGCCGTGTTATTGTGCAATGACAATAAAGAAAGCCTATGTCTATGTCTATGTCTATGTCTATGTCTATGTCTATGTCTATGTCTATGTCTATGTCTATGTCTATGTCTATGTCTATGTCTATGTCTATGTCTATGTCTATGTCTATGTCTATGTCTATGTCTATGTCTATGTCTATGTCTATGTCTACACATCAGGGGGCTGGTCACTGAGTGCATTTGTTTGCAGACGACTCAACAAGAGTGAAGCTGTCATACGTGGATGATGACCCCTGCTCAGACTATATCAATGCCAGTTACATCCCTGTGAGACACACAAACACACACACACATCATGAAGCTGACTCTTCCTCACAAACTCACATATTGTGTTTCAGGGAAATAACTTCCGTCGGGAGTACATTGCCACCCAGGGGCCGCTGCCAGGAACCAAAGATGACTTCTGGAAGATGGTGTGGGAGCAAAACGTGCACAACGTGGTGATGGTCACCCAGTGTGTTGAGAAAGGCCGGGTAACTAAGTCCTCTATAAAGTCAACATATAGTCTGTAATATATATAACATTTCACCTTCCAAATCAAAACATTCTGCCGTCTTTGCACTTAAGACACATTAGAGCAGGGGTCTCAAACTCAATTTACCTGGGGGCCACTGGAGCTAGGGTCTGGGCGAGACTGGGCCACATCATATTTTCCAAAAAAAAAAAAAAAAACGCATTTATTAAAAACTGAAAAATGAAAACACTTTGCTTTGGTTCCAATGTTCTACAAGAAAAGCTCTGATAAAACATTCCACTGTTCTCAAATATCTTACTTTTTATTTTTCTACTCAAAATAAGATGAAAAATAAATAAACAAGTCAAGAATAAAGAAAATCAATCAATCAGTAATAAATAAATATAATAATAATAATAAAACGGCAAATAATAAAAACTTAACAAACCACATATAGTTGGTGGGTAGACAATTTTTTTTTTCAGATTAAAATGAACAAAGCATTACTAGAGCCCTGTAGACATGACAAAACACGACTATAGTCACATTTATACTTTTTTTATTTACAACATATTGCGCAACTGCAGGGTCTTGAGACACATGTTAACTCGCAAACTAGAGAGCTAGCGACCTAAACGGTAGCCTTCAAGTTATTTCCTTTAAACTTAAATAGCCAAAAACTTACCACTTCCACAGGGATAGGGAGGATAACTATTAACAGTTATTTAACCTTTAACATGAACATTAATCAAACGTAATAATTTTTTCTGGGTACATGATACCATACAGCATCCATATCAAACTTGCGCGGGCCGCACTAACATTAAACTTTCATATCAAAGCGGGGGCCTCAAACTAGTGTCCGCGTGTTTGAGACCCCTGCATTAGAGCATTTATGCTAATAATAAGTGTGTGTGTGCAGGTCAAATGTGATCACTACTGGCCGCAGGACCATGAGCCTCTTTACTATGGAGACCTGATTGTCCAGATGCTGTCTGAGTCCGTTCTTCCTGAGTGGACCATCCGAGAGTTCAACATCTGCAGCGTAAACAATCAATCGTTGTTTACATGACTCGGCAGTTCGAGGTCATTATGGGTAATTTATTGTTTGTGTGTGTGTGTTACAGGAGGATGATCTGAGGTCTATCCGACTCATTCGGCACTTCCACTTCACCGTGTGGCCCGATCATGGGGTCCCAGACACGACCCAATCCCTGGTGCAGTTTGTCAGAACTGTTCGAGACTACGTCAACAGGAGTCCTGGTTCTGGACCCACTGTGGTTCACTGCAGGTAGGACCAGTTAAAAGTTTGGAGACACTTATTGTATGAGAAAGTGTATCCAAACGTTTAGTGTAAAAGATGTGTTGTATAATGATTCATGTTGATGTTGTGTTGTGCGTCAGCGCCGGTGTGGGTCGTACAGGAACCTTCATTGTTCTGGATCGTGTTCTGCAGCAGTCGGACAACTCAGACATGTTGGACATTTTTGGATGCGTTTTTGAACTCCGTCTTCACCGCTCACACATGGTGCAGACAGAGGTGTGTGGACAAATACCCAGTATTCATGAAAAAATGATTTATTCATTATTCTTCATGTTCCCTGCTGACATACGTTGCAGCGTCAGTACGCGTTCCTTCACCAGTGCATCCGTGACGTGTTGCGAGCCAGGAAGTTGTGTCACGAGCAGGATGACATGGTTGTGTATGAAAACGTCAACTTGAGTGAGGTGAGGTTTTTTTTTTGCTTTCTTTTTCTTTCCCAACATGGCGTGTCAACGACTGCAAATGTTGCGTTTGTGTGTCCTCAGAGGCTGCATGTGAGACATTCAGACAATTTCATCATCTGATACTGTATGTTCCATTAATTGTGCATGGGGCCTTACGGTGATGTTGCAGTTACCATGTTTGCCTCCAGTCAGGATGTACCCAGCATATCACTCGCTAGGATCCTAATTAGTGACCCTAATGAGGAAGCCTATAGAAAATGGATGGACGGATAATGATGCCTGTGTGTACATATTGTGGTTGATTGTAATGCATTTTTTGGCACATTGCTTACTGTTCAGATTTATAAAAGATTCACCTCTTTATATATAGTTTTATATATTTTATTTATCAGACAAGGTATAATCATTATTTTGATATTATAAAGAGATGTATTATGTTTTGTATTTTCAATAGATGTAAATGTGACATTTGGTAGTCTCTTTTAATAAATCAGCTAATGTGTGTTTTTGTCTTCATGTGGTGAAAGCAGACAGCTGCGCATGCGCGTTGCTGCTCGGCAACTGGCTGAACTCTGGGAAGTTTGGTCAACTTTAGCCCAACAAGCTAGCAAGCAGAAAAGACGGCGAGACCTCAAGCAAAACTTCTTTTTTGTGGCGTAGAAGTTACATTTAGACGGAACCTCATACCCCACAGTGAAGTGCAAACAACTCCCAATGGATTTAATGCGTTTTTTGTCGCTGCATTCGCCCTAACCGGAGCGTTAGGAGACTTTGGAAGAAGTTGTGATTGTTTTTTTTTGGCGCTCGAGGAAAGATGGAGGCTCTGCTCGTGTAGCAGCAGGCTAACGCTAATGCTAGCTGGAATCGTCCGGGCGTCAGTCGGAATTGCTCGGTGTGAATTTCCGACACATTTGGACGCTACTTTGACCACTTTGTGTGCGTGTATGTGGTGAGTATTCACTTTCGTTTTTCCCTTGAGTGTACTGCTAAGCTGTGTTCGCTTAACTAGCCTTCTGGAAGCTAGACTGTTAGCATAGATGTGGGCTAGCTCGCCCGCTGGAAGCTAACGTCTGCTACCTAAGTAGCTGCCATCACAACAGAACTGGCTAAGTTATTGAATAAATTTCTTCTTACGCTCGCTACTCTTACAATTATTGGATGTGGAAATGACTTTATTTCTGCTTGTTCAACGTCTGTTTGTGTTCGTTTTGCGTGGTCGTTTTTTTTTTTTTACTTTTTCAAACTAGTTTTTCAGGATTGGATTTGTTACTCTGCCAGTCGCACATAGCACCAAATTCTCTTTGGGAAGTCATTTGTTATTATCTTCACTTTTATTGTTTTGTTGTGCTCAAACTGTCCACCATACTTTTCTGATGAGTTTTTAATCGTCCACAACAGTGATAATGATAAAAATCCGTGCACCGATGGAATGTTGAATGTTGGAAACGTCACTTTCTAACATCAGCATTTTAAAGCTTGCATCGAAATACATGAAAATGCACCATTAGAGGTTGCTATCATGCCTGCACACTTCAATGACATTTTTTTAAACCAAAAAGCAACCTGATTTGTTTAACAGTCATCATCTAGTGCTGAAACGCAGTAAAATTGGGTAAAGTCATGCAACACGATGCGTGACTTGCTTTTAAAAACATAATTAAGATGGACTGAACTGTAAAAATAGAAACAGAGGTAAGTAGAAGACACTGTATTCGTGAAAACAATCCAATCAAGCAAATGATAAAATCAAAATAGTATTAATGTCTGGGTTAAACACTGGGTTTCAAAAGCGAGTGAGGAGGTGAGTCTTAAAAAACACACACAGTGATGTGTCGTGAGCTCACAAGTTGACTATGTTGACAGCATAGACTCGGGGCGTCCTGATACACATTTTTGGACTTCCAAGCCCATATAATTTTTTTTGGTAGTCTTGCTCATCCAATCCGGTACTGATCCTTTTTTATGAGAAGTAGGGTTGTGTGATATGGACCATAGCATATATCACAATATTTTTGGGATGTATCACGATATGATGATACAAAACGATAGAACATTTAAATTCAGAGTCTTGTATAAAAAGCTACAAACCTTAAGCCATATAATGAAATGCACTTGTCTCAATTTGTAAAGCACATGTATTCACATTTATTCATTGTTAAGAAACTTTTCTAATGAGATGTCAGCCTCAGCACACATTGCTACAAAATCTTCCACAAACTGTAATGCCTGTGCTTGTGATTTCAGGAAGATGTAGTCACCTCGGGCTGGGCGATATAGACCAAAACTCACATCCCGATATATCTAGATAGAATATTGATATACAATATATATGTCTCGATATTTTTTCCATAAACTGAATTTAGACAAAAGTGAAAGCTCAATATGTGTGCAAAGTTCTATTTAAATGTAAACAATCTTATAGAAAAAAAGCCACTGAAATAAAATAGTATATTCTCTTTTTTAAATAAATATACAAAAAGTTAAAATATCCTGCTTTATTTATTACTTCCTTATTGTTTTTTTTTTGTTTTTGTTTTTTGCCATACCGACCCCTTAAGCAAGTGCACAGGTATGGATGTTTATCTTGTTATGTTTGTAGCTTGCCGCATGCGCCATTGTTGACACCCTGGTGCAGCTGTTAGCTTTGAGCATCCCTTCGCTATGCCAAATGATCAGATATCCCTGCGGAGATATGGAGGTGGAGAGGCTGCATTGCAGGAGGGACAAGACAGTGTAAAGGTTGCTGTAAAGACGGCATCAACCATGTTTACAGTCTGTCGTCATGGGGAATGTGAGATGGAAGCACTAACGGCGCTAACCCGGCTGCAGAGAGACTACCGTGAGGGCAGCATGATTGCACTGAAGATTTAAGATTATATTAAAATTTTTCTATATTTATTTAAAGATGATATACTATTTTATTTCAGTGGCTATTGTGTCCATTTTAATAACTTTGCATGCATACTTGGCTTTCACTTTTGTATTAACCAACTTTGTGTAGAAAATATGGGCATATATCATATATTGATATTCAACCTAAATACAGTTTTCCGATGCAGTCAGGATATGAGTTTTGACCCATATGGCCCAGCCCTAGTCCATAGTATTAACTTGTGGTTAGAGCGGCACTTCTCATGCGAGCTCGACGCAACATGACCCATCCAGGCACAATGAGGGAGAAATCGCGTTGTACCTACGGAGCCTAATAGCCAACGTCCAAAGTGAAACTAAGTTCACCACACCGCGACATGTCTGCGTGGCAATGTAGCATTTTCTTGTTCATGCTTGTGGCAAGAGTCGAGTGGAAACCAGCTTTGAGGTGCACGTTGGTGTGTAGCCCTTCGCTACAAGCATGATATGGCAAACGAATCCACCCGATATCGTGGCTGAAGCCGATATTACCCATACTACACTGGATCAGCCTTCAGGATAGGGGTCATCCTGAAGATCTGATTCGGACATCCATAGCATAGACTAATGTTTTTTAGCGTGCAAATTTTTTATACACTTCTATGATCAGGGTAATTACAATATTACCACATGCATTCCATTCATGCACTGATTGATTTTGTTTTTTTTTTAACATTGTGTTTAATTGTAATCATCCACAGCTGGTCTGACCAACATCATTGCTGTGAGGCGTGACGAAGATAGCGTGCTGATGACCGTCATTGGACCTCTGACCATGGAGGAAGATCTTAGGTTCTGTCATCATCCAAAGTAATGTCATTCGGCTCGTTGCACTCTTCTTGTCCTGACGTCTCCCTCTCTCCCTTTTATGTGTGTGCTTGTGCAGACGTGCAAAGGTGCAGTGAGGAACCATGGGTAGCTGCTCAAGCTGTCCAGAGAAAGAGTTGATCCCAGATAATCATCAAAGTAAATTCAAGGTAACAAAACTCTTTCCTGGCTACTTTGCAAGTATAAATGTTCACACCATCTCAATGTGGGACATCACTGTTGATTTATGGCAGCACTGGGTGGGATAACGGAAAAAGTGAGCGTGATAACCATAGAACAGGAGATGCAGAACATATATTGACTACGGAAACCTCAAATACACATCAGTTTTGCCAAACAAATCCAGGTTATGCACTACACATACACAGGGGTCAAAAACACGGTGTCCACGGGCACCAGGTAGCCCCCCAAGACGACCACATGATTTTCATTCAGGCTTTCGGTGAATAATTTGAGAACACGGAAAATAAATGGATTCTGAAATACAAAGTGTGAGTTATGGACACCAACATTTTGTTTGTGTAATGTCATTGGAGAAGAAGCACATTCAGTTTGTTTGGGTTCAAATAAGTTATGGAAATAAGCGAGTAGCTCTCGGACATTTTTAGTTTGGAAAAGTAGCTCTTTTGCTGCTTCAGGATGTGGCTGCGATAAATACAATCATGAATTCTGCAGTCTACCGACAAAGACCGGCCATCGGTTGTTGACCTCAAGCTGAAACCAACTTGGGTTCTGCAGCAGAACAATGATCCAAAACATACCAGCAAGTCCACCTCTGAATGGCTGAAGAAAACCAAAATGAAAAGTTTGGAGTAGCCTAGTCAAAGTCTTGATCTCAATCACCTCAATCCTATTGAGATGCTGTGGCATGACCTTAAAATCCCTCCAGTGGCTGAATGACAACAATTCTGCAAAGATGAGTGGGCCAGAATTTCTCCACAGTGCTGTAAGAGACTCATTGAAAGTTATCACAAATTCTTTATTGCAGTTGTTGCTGCTAAGGGTGACCCAACCACTTGTTAGGTTTAGGGTTGCAACCACTTATTCACACAGGGCCATGGAGGTTTGGACTTTTTTTCTCCTTTTAATAATTGAAAGTTTCATTTCAAAACTGTCCAGTTGTGTTGTCAATGACTAATCAAATTTGTTTTATTTTGAAACATTTAAGTGTGACAAACATGCAGAAAATAAGAAATCAGGTACCACTGTACATTTGAAATAGCAAACTTTATGAACATCAACACAAATATAAACCTGATCAAAATTTTGAGGTTTAAAAACCTCACTATTTTGGCCTTGGTCTCCTGTCGATGTTCTCTCTCTAATTCTTTTGTAAGAAAGTATTTTATTTGCATTCGACTTTTCCCATACTGGAATTGCAGTTTTGGTATCATCTTGGAGCGCCGTGTGGTGTAGCAGTGGGCTGACTTCACGAGCGATTTCAAAATACAACTTGGAATCCATTCATCCATTTTCTCTGACTCTTATCCTCACTCCAGTCGCAGGGGTATGCTGGAGCCTATCGCAGCATCAGTAGTGTTACTCTGAAAATCAATAATTTTGCGTAATTACTTACATTTATACCCTTTCGGTGTCCACTCTGCCATCTTGTCAGCTCGAGCAAACTTCTACCTCTGTTTCAAAACGTGGTTTCTAGGACCGCACACCCCTGAGCACCCTTTTACCCCTTGATTCTCATGAACACGCAAAACCTAGGGGTAAGGGGTTGAATTGGGATCCCGCCAATACTGAGAGGCTCTCGGAAAGGTGCAATATCTGCAGGAATTTAGTGGTTTAGGGCGGCAAAGGTATAGATGTTTGTTCAAGTTAAAAACACGGCAGTTTGTTTTCTATTTGATGGATTTATGAAGTTATGGTAGCGTGTGGGAAAGTTACTGTGTAGGTTTCACTTTTGCTTCCCAAAGCACATAACCGTGGAGTGTTTAGGGACCACTGAACCAATTCTTGGAAGACAAACATAATGAGTGAAAAAAGGACATGGATGTAAGAATTGTGAGCTTTCTAACAGAGACTCTTGACATGAACGCTCTTCCATCTCAAAGCACTCACAGGTTCCTCCGGCTTGTTTCTGACATTAAAAATAACAAAAAGGAGCGACATAAATTGAAATTCACAATGCAAGCCACAAACTTTGACACTCAACTAATTTCCTGTCAACTTTGACCCCACTTTGCCCTAAGGTGATCAACGTGGACGACGATGGGAACGAGCTGGGCTCTGGTGTGATGGAGCTGACTGACGCCGAGCTGGTCCTCCACACGCATCGCCGTGACGACGTCAAGTGGCCCTACCTGTGCCTGCGTCGCTATGGTTACGACTCCAACCTCTTCTCCTTTGAGAGTGGGCGGCGCTGCCAGACAGGCCAAGGTATGCCCAGAAAACCTCAGTTTTACAGTTCATCCATTTCCTGTCCGACCTCCCCCGATTTTAGCTTGTCCTATCATTGCATCAGTAAAATGTGTCATTAACGATGATTTTTTTCTTTCTGCTGCTGCCCGATTGCTGCTTTTGTAAGTGTGTGTGTGTGTGTGTGTGAGTTGTACCTTTGTATAGTAGACGACATGTTTACTATGTAGTGTAGTTCTTTGTAATGTTGATTTTCCTTCCCCATGTGACTGGCTTTGCCACCATGTGTCTGTTGATGTTGACATTTGTTTGGATAGAAATGTCCCATGTTAAGAACACACTGCATACATGGCAGGAATCTAGGAGCCATTGTGGGAGGAGCTTCTGAGATTTCAGATTGAATGTGTGAGAACGTGTGGGCTGTGAATACAAAAGATGTAGGAAAAAAATGTGTCCTTCATGTCCCTTTTGTTGCTCTCAGGCATTTTTGCTTTCAAATGTTCGCGAGCTGAAGAAATCTTCAACATGCTGCAGGAAGTAATGCACAGTCACAGCATCAGCGTGGTGGAGGAGGCAGTTCTAGAACCCAACCACCAGGGGGCACTATCTCCTGCAGGTACACACAGTAAAAGGAAAAAAACTGCACATTTTTTGGAAGTTTATTCAAGTTTGTGTGTTCTGGTTGTCAGCTCTGGGATACTCTGTTCCGACGGTCCCAAACGGAGTGTCCAGGATCCCGTCAGTTGGTGATGTGCCGTCTCACCCCTCCAGCCGACATCCATCTGTGGCCAGCACGCGTCTTCCGTCGGTGGGAGAAGAGTCCACACACCCCCTACTGGTGGCTGACGACAATGTAAGCGTGCAGCGTGGCCAGTTGGCCAACTACAGGGGTCAACACGTATGTGACGAGTGTTGTGTGACTTGTTTCAGGTCCACACGTATGTCAACACGACAGGTCTTCTGGAGGAGCAGCCCAGCCCGCTAACAGTCACCACACCGCTGGAGAGTCCCACCTCCCCCCAGGCCCGCTGCCCGCCCACTCCTCCACCCCCTCCTCGGGTCAGCATCGACGTACGACCTCCCCCAGAACCCCAGGTACTGCTGGAGCCCCAGGGTGTGCGTTTTGTGCTGGGCCCCACCCCTGTTCAGAGACGGCAGCAGGAGGCCAGTGAGACTCAGGAGGCTCAAGAGACCAATGGTCACGCCGCTCCCGATGAGCTGCCTGCCATGCCGTCCGCCGCCCAGTCAAATGGTTCGTCGACCAATCCAGCTGCAGCTCCTCGCCGCCACCGCCCGCCCCCGCTGACCCCTGACCTGCAGAATGTCAACAACTCGGCGCAGCGCCGCACAGCCCTGCTGGACTATGAGAACCTTCCGGCACTCCCGCCTGTGTGGGAGGCCAGGAAGCCAAGCTGGGAGGACGAGGAGGGTGGCGGCCTCAAAACACCATCGCTCAACGGCTTCAACCATTCGCATCACTGCTGCCCCCTCCCGCTTTCCGCAGCCTTGGAGCCTTCACATAACTACGTGAACACGGAGAATGTGACGGCACCGCTGAGCGCGCACCGGCCCGACACGGCTCGCCGCCGCACTGACGGACCAACAATCTTCAACTTTGACTTCCGCCGGCTGCCTGGTCACACCGAGCCACCCAAGACACTCAACTACATCGAGGTGGAGATGGACAACGGGGGTGGGAACAGAGGCGCCTCAGACGGCAGCAACCCCCACACGCCACGCACTCCCACCTCGCCAATGCCCCCCACTACCCCAACACGCCGCACGGAGCTATACGCCCTTATTGACATTGAGCGTACGGCTGCCATGTCCAATCTACAGAAAGCGCGGCCACGAGATGACGGCACGTCGCGCAAGACGCGGCACAACAGCACCGAGCTGCCCACTAAGAGCGCAGCGTGATTGCGCCCCCTCATGGGACTTCCTGAGTCACTGACACAGTTGTGGTCATGTGACCCACTTGATGAGAGCATTCCTCTTCTTCTATGGTACAAATCAGTATTACTGAAGCAAGCATTCCAATGAGCGACTCACGCTGCTGTAACTTCCTGGTACACAACTTCCTGTTTTGATTCCGCCACAATAAAAGTATCTTCTTTGTATTTGGACACCTGCCAGTGTGCGTTTGTTTTTGTATGTGCCCATGACAAGGTCATGTGACTAACAATTTCAACCTAATGGCAGAATAGTCTTTAGTGCTTGGAAATGACATCTTGATGTCATATCCAAACAATGCCTTACCTCATTGCTCACTAGATGGCGCTAAGGAGCTACCTTAGTCTAATTGAATTACCAGTCTTTATGTACTGGTATTTTTTTTTTTTACTATACCTGTGTAACAGTGTTCACCAAACCTTTTAGCTCAATACCCACATCCTCCCCAGTCTGAAAACCTGGAATGGTTGTGCCAAATGCAAAAAAATTAGATGAAATTATTGGGTGCTCTGTATTAATAAAACAAATGCTCCTGTCTAACTTTATTTGCAGTGGTAACAAAAACATTATTTACAACATATTGACACCAAATTTTAACTTTTAAAAAAGTTCAACGATTGGCAAGTCTCATTTTTGTCGTCTGTTCCACCAACTTGTGGTAATCATCAAGTTTGTCTCGAAGTTTGTTGTAAACCTGAAAAGACAAGGTTTGTTTAATCAAATATGGTTTTCCGCTCAATAAGTGAGAAGGACTCACTTTGGCAGTGGTCTGCGTCTCTTTTAGAGCCACCATCAGCTGGTCAATGGACGTGTACGGCAGCCACACGCACGGTGCAGTTGCTGACAGCGGCGCCTGTTCAACATCACATCCAGTCAAGAGGTAATCGGATGGGGGGGGGTGTATGCGTATTACCTTGATGCCAAAATAGTAGTGTCCCTTGCCCAGTACAGCATCCACATACTCTATCACCAGCTCTGCAGCGGCATCAAGCAGGTCAAAGTTCAGGTAGAGACGAAGCAAACTTGCTGCATCCATTTCCTGCGCAATGCAAATTGATTTTTTTTTTATTGTTTTAAAACAAAATACACGTCATCCCTCGCCACTCAGTGGTTAACAACGCACCCTCTATTATGTTTTTTCAATGAATTATGTGAAATGGCTCATTTTCTCTGATGTTTCTGACATTTTCTCAGTGTTTGCTACTTTGTTAGCACATTAGCAAACACTGTTGTTGTGATCACATGGGCCCTATCTGGCCGCTGCTTGATAAGACGGGATTGGGTGGAGTCTGGAGCCGACTGCTTGTCCCTTGTGCCTATAGGGGCCAATATCAATATCGGATCAGGATGTCCCTCGTTTTCTATGCTGTAACTATCAAAATATTTGATTTATAAATAAGGAATCCAATTTACGTCATAAACTAAGCTTTACAGTGGTATACAGTGGATTCTGGGTTAGTGTCTGCCCCAGTTAGCATGTTTTTTGCCTTTGTTTGCATACATTTTCCGGTTAGCGTGAAATATGGCATGTATCTGGTTGAGTTGTTAACTGTATTCTTTACCCATTTTCTTACAGCACAACACGTCCTTCCTTGTTAGCATCAAATTAGCTACCTAACTGACATCGCATGACGAAATTTTGAATGCATGTAAACGACGAATGAAAGGTATAAGTGAACATTTAAGGTTACTTTTACCTTCACTTAGGATGTGAATGTTCCCAAAGGTAAAAGTAACCTTAAATGTTCATTCATCCCTTTAATTCATATGTACAGTACTTATATGCATTTCAAATGGTTCTCTGCATGTAGCACTATAAAACACTTTGGCTTTCTGGAATTGATTAACTTTATATCACTTTGTTATAAGAAAAAAATGTATTATGTTAACGTCTATTAGTGTCCAAACTTTCTGGAACGACTCAAAAACTCTAACCAAGGTTCTACTGTATATATAGACTTTTTGCGGAGTGCACCTTGAAGGACTTTACGAGCCAATCGGGTGGAGGCACACCATGCGACAGCAGCTTGGTGAGGACGCAGCGATGATGGATGCCGTTGGCGGAGGGAAAACGCTCAAGAAATGAGGCCAACAGACGCCATGCTTCGTCTGCGGCGCTGGAAAGAGACAAGCAAGGAAGTGTTTAGAAGAAGAAAAAGAGTTGGTGGTGGCGGCATGTATGACATCATCAAACCTTGACTCTTTGGTGTTAACCACAGAGGATAGCTGATTGGCCGACAACCACAGCCACGCCTCGTTCTGAGACTCCTCTCCCCCGAACTGCAGCTTGATGCACCTGTCAGCACGTAGCGATGCATCAATCATGCTGGACAATCAATCAGGTGACATTCCAGCTCACCTGAAGGTCAGTGCTTCGAACAACGAACTGAGTGGCACATTGAAGGTATGGCACAGGCGCAGGGCACATGTAAACAGGCCACAGTCCAGCAGGAGGCGCACCAACTCGGCCGCGGACGCCGTGCCTGGGGCGGGTGGAGAGGAACAGCTCTTAGTTGACCCGGGCAAGGCCTGAAAACACCGTGGGTGGGCGGAGCTTACCGGCAATGGCAGCTGACGGCGGGTGGTGCTCTGCCAGCGTGAGGCGACATCGGGCTAACGCGTACTCCTTCTCCACATCTTTGATCTCCAGGATGTCCACCTGACGTTTGACTGAGACAGCGATGACATCATGTGACCACAGGATCACTCACAAATGAGTTGTGATGGACGACGCTCTCACCTGGCTGCGACACAAAGTCTCCATCAGAGTTGCGCTTGGGCGACGCTCCTGGACGATCTCCCTGCAGAGTGCACATAAACGTAAACAAACGGCTGAGAGTCGGGTGAAAGTCAGCACTGCGAACGTGCGCACCAGTGGCGCCCAGGCGGGCTGCAGCAGCCAGGCATACTGCGGCCGAATGAGGCGCAGGCAGTTGATGGCGGCCAGGAAACAGTTGACCTGCTTCCTGAGGCCCACCACAGACGGAACCTCACGACCCAAACGCATTCCCAGCTCCAACATGGCCGAGCCCGCTGCAAAAGGTACACACATTTAGCGCCACAAAAAAAGAGACATTGTGAATGTAGGATGGAGACCTTTCCTGTAGTTGTGTCTGTTGACGTGGAAGGCGTAGAGCAGCTCGTAGTAGTTGTGGCTCAGTAGGTCCAAACCTCGCGCCCGAGACTCCATAATGGACACCACCTGTTGGGGCACACGCACTATTGACCAAGAGGGTGGGGAGAGTGGGTCGAGGAAGGAGGAGGAGGTCACAGGACGCATCACCTCATCATGCAGGTTGCCGTAGGAGAAGTGGACCAGATCATGAAGCTGGGCCCGTTCACACAGGACCACCACCAGCTGACGCAGACAGTCCAGCTGCCTGTCAGTGGAATAGACATACCATCACTACACTACATACTAAAGTGAGTGTGTGCATGTGTGTGCGTACGCACATGCTAGAGTCTGGATTCTGGACCAACGCCTCGTAAGCTTCACTGTTGTGTCCCAGGTCCAAATGGTGTTTGAAAATCCGCGTCCACAAGGCGGCCTACAAAAGAAGCACTGTGTGACAAGAGCTGGGAATTTTGACCCCCAAGGTGAGGAGCAGGAAACGTAATCTGGACCACCACAATATGGCCCGTGTGAGGGTGCTGTTTGACTTTCATCACCTGACTGCTGACATCACTGATCGCCTCAGGGAGCGCCGACATCGCCAATTCAATCACCAGCTCCGGTAGACCCACATCCTCCAGAAGACAAAGTACCTCCACACACACACGCACACACACACACAAAAGCACTCTCAGCTGTGTGACTTGTGTATTAGTGCAGTCTGTTAGCATGTAGCATTAGCACAGGACTTAAGCGCACCTTGTTGTAGTAGTGCAGAATGGGTGTGGAAGCGACTTCATCGCCGTCACTGCCTGTCAGTTTGATGAGAAACTCCTCCTTCTCCACCTCAGCCTCGGCCTCTTGGAAACACCGCAAGGCCTGACACGGGTTAAGAGGAAGGAGGTTGACTTGAAGGTGGCATGGGAAGTGGAAAAAGCCTTTGAGGCGGAGAAGGGGTGTATATCACCTTGTGACCCTCGCCGTTAGCCAAGTAGCACTGAGCTAACATGAAGCGACAGGACCCGATGTTCACCTGACACCAAGGACCAACCAGACGCACGTACTCCTGTGCAGAAGAAAGTACTTGGTCAGTACATGGTCAGCCTTCAGGTGTCGCCGAGGTCTGGACTCACCTGCAACTGTGTGTACTGACAGTTGGCCATGAGGCATTCTGGGAAGTGGAAACTGGGATTACTGGGCCAGCTGGTACGCGCCAATTAAGAAAACATTGGATTATGACAAGAATAGTGAAACTAGGGCCCTCTGCTGCCATGTTTGTCCCGAGTGAGGATACAGCAGCTGAGCAAGCAGCTGGACCACATTTGACATCATATCGGTCCACATGAGGACTGGGTCGCTTGCTGATGGGTCGTGGCTCTGGGCGAAGATCTGGGATAGAATCTTCTTGCGGGCGGCTGTCTGGTAGAAAAGCTCCACTAGCGTCTGAGGACTGAGTGCTGCAACGCACAAAACACACATCTGGACATGTGGAAACGTGCGTGGAAACATGCTTTACTGACCCGTCGACTTGGAGGCCAGACACGGTGAGTCGGACAAGTCCAAGACCGTCAGGTGTTGCAGGTTAGCGTCTCTAGAGGAGAGAGATGGGACATGAAAAGTTGACAACCAGAATGTGTAAGCCAGGGGTCTCAAACACGCGGGCCGGACACTAGTTTGAGGCCCCCGCCTTGATATGAAAGTTTAATGTTAGTGCGGCCCACGCAAGTTTGATATGGATGCTGTATGGTATCATGTACCCAGAAAAAATTATTACGTTTGATTAATGTTCATGTTAAAGGTTAAATAACTGTTCATAGTTATCCTCCCTATCCGTGTGGAAGTGGTACGTTTTTGGCTATTTAAGTTTAAAGGAAATAACTTGAAGGCTACCGTTTAGGTCGCTAGCTCTCTAGTTTGCGAGTTAGCATGTGTCTCCAGACCCTGCAGTTGCGCAATATGTTGTAAATAAAAAGAGTATAAATGTGACTATAGTCGTGTTTTGTCATGTCTACAGGGCTCTAATAATGCTTTGTTCATTTTAATCTGAAAAAAATAATTTGTCTACCCACCAACTATATGTGGTTTCTTAAGTTTTTATTATTTGCTGTTTTATTATTATTATTATATTTATTTATTACTGATTGATTTTCTTTATTTGTTTATTTTTATTTTTCTGCACAAAATAAGATGAAAAAGTAAGATATTTGAGAACAGTGGAATGTTTTATCAGAGCTTTTCTTGTAGAAAATCGAAACCAAAGCAAAGTTTATTCATTTTTCTGTTTTTAATAGATGTGTTTTTTTGTTGTTTTTTTTTTGGAAAACCTGATGCGGCCCAGTCTCACCCAGAGTCTAGCTCCGGTGGCCCCCAAGTAAATTGAGTTTGAGACCCCTGGTGTAAGCAGAGCAGGTTTAAAGAGGCAAAAGAGGACTCACAGGGTGTCATCGGCAACAGGACAGCTTAAACTTTGACTGACGTGCTTGAGCAGGAAGTACGAGGACAGGAGGTGGGATGCACGTGGGATCACTTCCTGCTGGATCTGAAGGATTTGCGCACCCCCACCTGCTAGCGCCTGAAACACGCATGCAAGAGACTTAACTGCTGCTTATAGCACCACCTGAAGGTGTGCCTGTGTACGTACGTGGTCTCCAAGGCATAGGCAGAATTTAAGGAGGAGGAGAAAGTCACGACAAAGGCGTGCCCGTGTCATAGTCATGTGACTGAGGGCCTGGCAGACAAGTGAGACAGCGGTGGTGCTGCCATAGAGCTGAGACAGGCTGAGGCGCATGCTCACGGTCTGACCTGCAAGACACCCAGAATGGTCCACAAGCGTCAGTCATCATAACCACTGACGGATAGGAAGTCTGTATGTGTCTGCTGTGTTTATTTTCTGTCAATCAAGTTTAGGTGTTACCAGGCAAGAGTGGAACATCTCCAAAGTCAAGGTCGGTCTCCAAGTCCAGCTCCCTCAGCAGAACCAACATGGCTGCCATGGGGTTGCGTATGTCCTGCAGTTTGTTCTGAATGTCCTCCTTCACATTTTTACTGCACACAACAAAGATGGCAAAAGTGAGTGCAACACCGCAACACGCGTGTGTGTGTGTGTGGGTGCTGACTTGTCATGAGACAATAGGTTCTCAAGGATGCTCTCGGCTGTTCTCTCAGGTGACCTGGCCTGTTCCAGAGCTTTCTCCATCTCGTATGTCATATCTGCTGACACGTGGTCGCTTAGCAGCCGCAGACACGCAACCAGCGTCATAACATCTCGCCCCACTTCAGCCTCTGGAGGACACGGCAGACATGTTAAGACCACACACACACACACCTCCATACGCAA